>NW_027361741.1:34395000-34995000 GCF_039654945.1 Dendrobates tinctorius
GATAAAGCGGTTTTATTCTTCGGGTCAGTACGGTTACAGCGATACCTCATTTAGGTCGTTTTTTTATGTTTTTGTCGGTTTTATGCAATGAAAACTATTTTATATAAAAAATAATTATTTTTGCATTGCTTTATTCTGCGAGCTATAACTTTTTTATTTTTTCGCTGATGATGCTGTGTGGCGGCTCGTTTTTGCGGGACAAGATGACGTTTTCAGTGGTACCATGGATATTTATATGCGTCTTTTTGATTGCGCGTTATTACACTTTTTGTTTGGCAGTATGATAATAAATCATTATTTTTTGCTTCGTTTTTTATTTTTATTTTTTAAGGGGTTCGCTAAAGGGGTTAACTAATGGGACAGTTTTATAGGGCGGGTCATTACGGACGCGGCGATACCTAATATGTGTACTTTTATTGTTTTTTTCTTTTTTATTATTTCCAAAAAATGGATTTATTGGGGGGATATTTTTTTTTTTTTTTTCTAATTTATTTGGCGATTTTTTTTTAAATTATTTTAACACTTTTTTTTTACTTTATTATATAGTCCCAGGTGGGACAGCAATCTGTCACAGGCAGTGCACAAGGCTTCCTCAGGCCCCCGTCGCCATCTTGGATTCGGGGGCCTGGAGGAAAGTAGCCCCCCCGCAGCAGCGCTGCACATTGCGCTGCCGTGGGGGGCTCAGGGAAGCATGGAGGGAGCCCCCTCCCTGCCGATGCTTCCCTTTAACCCCCGGTACACCGCGATCATGTTTGATCGCGGTGTGCAAGGGGTTAACGTGTCGGGGGCGGTCCGTGACCGCCCCTGACACATTGTGCCGGGTGTCAGCTGTGATAATCAGCTGACACCCGGCCGCGATCAGCGGCGCTCACCAGGTGGGCGCCGCTGATCGCGCCGACGTACTATCCCGTCCATGGGCATAGGGGCCCAGGTCCCATGGACGGGATAGTACGTCGGATGGCAGAAAGGGGTTAAACAGAGAGTGGAGACGTCCGCCGACGCACCGCGGCGTTCCACTTCAACTTATGCTCCGGGAGGTTTTGCCGCACCCGTTGTATCCCACGTGTCCCTTCTCAAACCTGGCGATCTTGCCGCCTCTGATACCTTCCACGTGTCCTGGTTTTCCGTGTCACCTACCGGGACATCAGACTTGCCTTCGGACGAGTCTGAGGCCTATGCCTCTGATGGGCACAAGGTGGTGGATTGGAAGGCTCAGAGGGGAGGGGGGGAAATGTTAGGCGTCAGGTTTCTGTGTCTGCTCTGCAGGTATCCAGAGCCTCACATTCTGCGGTCTCCTGCTGTCTTTCTACTGCAGAGAAGATTACTTTGCAGCAGACCGCTCCAGAGACTAAGTTCCTCTGTGCTCATACTGGGCATGCTCATGAGACTATCTCCCATTGGAGATCGGGAGTCATGTGCCCAGGTCCTGCTCCAGATCACATTGGTCCATCTCAGAGATCTGGAAGGTTTCGCACGGCTATAAAAAGTGCGCATGACCGGTCGGCCATGCGCTAGTATAGACTATACTTGCTATGTGTGAATGGTGACGGATGTATGATTCTGGTGACTGACTCATTTGAAACCCCTTACCTCTGATATTACGCATGTGGATAGGGAATTAGTTCAGCAGTCAGTGCCAGTCTGTGGCAAGCTTTAGGCCACTGTGCACACCGCACCTCTGTGCTAGCGTCCGACATTGCGCCTGCTTTGTAGCTGTGTCGTCCTGCGGCAGTGTCGTCCTGCGGCAGTGTTCTACGCCGCGCTGCAGCCCTTCTTGGCGATCGCAGTAGCGACGCCGCACACACAGTAGGTCTAGATGGACGCAGCCCCTCTGTCTTGGGTCCTGCTCCTGTGACCTGATACCGTGTGTGCATTTACCTGAGGCCTGTGATACTAACAGGCTCAGTGTTTTTGTATGCTTATGTTGCGGCACCTCTGTATGTGAACAGAGCCCGCTCTGCTCACTCCGGGTGAAGTCTAACCCGTGCGCATTATACCGCCATATAGCGCGTCTGCCTTTACTCAGCAGCGGTTGTAACACCTTCTGCACGGTGGACCCCGAGCGGCGAACGCACTTTATTATTTATTTTTATTTAGTGCATTCCGCCGTTCCTAACACTCCAAGGCCGGTGATTCCATCGTTTTTGCCAGGGGTTGCATTCTAATACCAACATAGGGACTGACTGTGGTAACCGCTAAATCAGGGAAATATCTATAAGGTTCATGACCCTAATGATATTTATCACCTATCCGCAGGGGAAAATGTATAATAATAATCATAGCTTAGGATCAATGATCAGTTATATACTAGAGGGCCACCACCATGTTTAACAAGGTACATTTATACATGTGTGTACATACAGTACACTCTGGAAATGGAACTCCCTGCCAACCCTAAGGCCTCATATAGAACTGTGCAAAAATTTTAGGCAGGTGTATAAAAATGCTGCAAAGTAAGAATGCTTTCCAAAATAAAAGTGGCAGCAGTTTATTTTTATCAATTAACAAAATGCGAAGTGAGTGAACAAAATATAAATGAAATCACATCAATATTTAGCGTGACCACTCTTTGCCTTCAAAACAGCATCAGTTTTTTCGAGTACACTTGCGCTCACTTTTTGAAGGATCTCAGCAGGGAGGTTGTTCCAAATATCTCGGCGAACTAACCCCAGATCTGCTGTGGACCCTTCTGTACCGTCATGTAATCCCAGACTGACTCTGTCGGTGCCCAAAGGAGAAAACCGAACCTGAGGTCGTAAGAAGAGTCAGAAAAGAGACCTGAAAGATAAACCTTTATGAACAAACAATGGTTAGATGGTGGCACTGTAGAAGGTGGATGTCTACATAACAATAAAAACAACAATGGGCATTATAAAGGAGTATATACCAAAGTGTAGAAATAAGTTAAAAGACAACAGGTAGCAGGTGTCTGCCAGTGGATCTGGCGCCATGTTCTTCTTCCAATATCTGCAGCCTTGCTATCTTGTTACTTCTATTATATGTTCCACTCGCACTTTCTAGGTGATTATTATCTTTCACGTCCTTTATGATATTGCATGTTAGATTTTTCTTACTGACTTTTTTGCTTTCTTACATGGTGTCAATATACTTACATCTTATTCCTGTCCTTTATACTCCCTTTAGGAAGGTACTTGATGTGGGCTGTCTTGTGATTGTTTTTGGCATGGCACTTTGTACCTAGTAAAATTGTTCTATTACTCTGGAGGTGTCACAGGTGCTTATTGTTATGGTTTAGCCCTTTCCTTCTGCTGAAAACCCCATCAATGAATGTCAGCAAATGCCATCTGTCACCCTCATGCTTCTGTATAGATATAATCAAACCTGCCATGTAGAATGAGTCTTCTGTACTAGCTGTCTCTGTATGGAATAACACAAACTTGTCATATACTGATGAAAGTGAGGCCAGAAGGCCGGGTCTGTCCATGTAAACGGGGCCTCGCTGTGCTGAGAGCAGATAGATGTGTCTGTAGTAGCTGCATGACATAGTGCGAGACCCCAGGAGCGGAGCTGTACATCTTCCCATGGTGAGGAGCACCGCTCAGTAACCATTAGGCTAAGTGCACACGATCTGTAGCATCGCTTGGAGAACTGATTGACAGGTTGGTCACACTCGTCAAACATAGTGTTTGACGAGTGTGACCAACTTTTTACTACTGAGGCTGCCAATGCAGCATCAGTAGTAAAAGATAAAATGTAAAAAAAATTAAAAAATGGTGTTATTCTTACCCTCCGACGTCCCGCGCATCCGTTCCCAGTAATCCTTTGCGAAAATGCCCGCGATGGCGTCCGTTCTCGCGGGATCGTGATGTCTTGCGGTAATTCGCGATGACTTCGCGATCCCGCGAGAACGGACGCCATCGCGGGCATTTTCGCAAAGGACTACTGGGAACGGGAGCGTGAAGAGAAGCGGAAAGACTGCGCGGGACGTCGGAGGGTGAGAATAACAATATTTTTTAAATTCTATTTTTTACAGGGGTATGGTACCCAAAGCCCGGAGGACAGTCTCCTCTCCTCCGGACCGTGGGTACCATCCGCAATTGTTCTGCTTACTTTCCGCATGTTGTGCACAGCCACATGCGGGAAATAAGCAGAACAATGCATTCCTATGGGTGCGGGATCGCCGCGATTCCGCAAATTAATGAGCATGCTGCTGTTTTTACCGCGAAGCGATTCCGCCGCGGTAAAAACCGCAGCATTAGCACAGCATTGCAGAATCCCATAAGAATGCATGGGATGCTTATTTTTCGCGGCAAAATTGCGCGGTTAAAACAGCCGCAGAAATGCGAACGCCACGTGTGAACTCAGCCTTACAGATTAATCACTGACACCTCAGTTTAACCCCTACTTATGCTATCGCTTACATCTATTCTTGACCAGAAAAGTTCAGTCTCCGTAGAGACTGTCAAAAATTGCCGGTGCCGGCTATATTTCAAGCCGTCACGGCGGGGTATTGGGAAAAGTTTTCAATTAGCAATAATCGCGCCTCGGATAAACCTCATTGGCTACGATACTGCCACTGCGCAAAGCTACCGAGCACTGTCCGGCCTGGGGTCCCACATCACCGGCGTGCGCTGCTAGATTATAGCGACTACACCGCAACTCATCATACTCCCCACTCCACATATGCTGCTCGCCTGCTCTCCTCCGTGCCCGCCCGCGCCATGTGCTGGACTAATACAAGCTTCATACCTATAAATCATCACACACACACGATAGCGGCGAGTGGGGCATGATGGGTATCCTATGGAAATGAGGCAGACTGACTCGTGACGTCATCCGCCCCTTTACCCAGGATTCACCTGAGGACACCAACGAGCCTGGTGCTGGCTGCCTGGAGCTGTGTGCACTGCTGCATGGTGTCATCCGCGTGGTGGGGATCATAGAGTTGCTCGGTTCCGTTCCCAGTCTCCAGAGCGTCTGTGTCAGGCTCTTCACTGCTGTGAATGAATCCTTTGATAGTACTCACCAGCGCCACCTTGCGGAACTTACGAATAATCCGTGCGGCGGCGGCGGCGGCTGCTTTGCCTTGCAGCGGTCATTGCTCATACAGGAAGCCTTTGCTGTGTGACGACATGAGCGCCTCGCAGTTTACGGTCACAGTTGTCTCCAGCTGTTGTGTAGAATCCCCGTGTGGATGCCGATTGCTGACGGTTAACCTCTTCAGTGCCGTAGTGAACCGCAGCCATATTATCTAAGTAGTTACACGCGGGTCAGAAGCCCGTATCAGCCCCCACTAAGTGGCCGCAGGGACTCGGTGGGCTGTTTCATGGGGTCGGTCATATGAGACCCCTGGATTTCTGTGTGGCCCCTTGCCGCAGTATGTGAATAGGCTCGCATCGCTACCTGCAAGCTGAGGTGACTGCGACAAGTCCCACAAATAACTATAATAATATAGTATGAGTGCCATCCGTTTTTCTCGTACGTGGAGGAAAAAAGTTTCACCTCTTGCTATGTGACAGTACATGAAAATTGGGCCTCACTCGGATGGCATCTGAGTGCAGTCCGATTTTTTTTCACTGACCCATACACTTGCATTCCCGATTTTGATTCAACCTTGCGATTAAAATCAGACACGTCTCCTTAATTTTCCTCAGACTGCTCTGTCCGCAAAAAATCATGGACATATGAATGGCCCCACAGACTAAAATAGGTATGAGTGCTGCCCTCGAAAGCCACAGAGAGCACTCATACATGAGGACTGGACAGCTACATGTCAGCTAAGTGTGAAATTTGAGGCAGAAGAGTTGGTGGGTTACTCGGAGGCAGCACATGCCAAGAGGCAGGGGTTTAAAAAGAGACATTTGATGTTCGAGTTTGTACCTAAAGGAGAACAGGAAACTGGACAGGTGTTTACCCTGGGGGACCATGACAGAAGGCATCCCTTTAAAAGATACATGCTCTTTAAATAAAAGGTGTCTGCCTGATGCCAAATTTCCTTGAAATGTTTTATTATTTTGCCCTCGGTTTCTTTGGAAAGGAGTAATAAAGATTTGATTGGTTTTATGTTTTGGTCTGGAAAGCCCCTAATCAGTGATGGAAGGAGAGACTCTGTAGCCTGTCACATTTTCCTAGTCAGGGCGATCTGAGGATTGCCGCTTCCATACATGGGAAGGATTTGCCGGTGATCTCACACTGGCCCGCATTAAGCACAATGAACAAGCACTCCTCATTGAATGCATTGTGCATGACATCATGACTTAGTGCGGGTCATCTGAGGGATGGCAGGAGCCCAGCAGCCAGTGCAACTCACAGTATTCCCATTACACCCACTGCGTAGAGAAGGAAAGCTGAAGGAAAGACTTACCAGTGGAAAAGCCAAACTTCACATGCCACAAATGCAAGCTTGTGTCCCTGTTGGAGGAAAAGTTGCAAAATCTCGAAGAGAGGTTAGCTACGTTGAAGATCATTAAGGAAGGTGAAGAGTTCTTGGACAGAGCAGAATTATCTCTTCATGTTAGGCTGAGTTCACACGTGGCGTTTTTTTCGCGTTTCCGTGGCGGTTTTAACCGCGCGATTTTGCCGCGGAAACGCGAAAAATAAGCATCTCATGCATTCCTATGGGATTCCGCAATGCTGTGCTAATGCTGCGGTTTTTACCGTGGCGGAATCGCTTTGCGGTAAAAACCGCAGCATGCTCATTAATTTTGCAGAATTGCGGCGATTCCGCACCCATAGGAATGCATTGTTCCGCTTACTTCCCGCATGTGGCTGTGCACACCGGGCTTTGGGTACCATATCCCTGTAAAAAATAGAATTTAAAATAAAAAATATTGTTATTCTTACCTTACGACGTCCTGCGCAGCCTTCCCGCTTCTCTCCAAGCTCTCGTTCCCAGTAATCCTTTGCGAAAATGCCCGCGATGGCGTCCATTCTCGCGGGATCGCAAAGTCTCGCGGTCATTCGCGCGACGTCATCGCGAATAATCGCAAGACATCGCGATCCCGCGAGAACGGACGTCATCGCGGGCATTTTCGCAAAGGATTACTGGGAACAGCTGCGCGGGACGTCGGAAGGTAAGAATAACACCATTTTTTATTTTTTTTTACATTTTATCTTTTACTACTGATGCTGCATAGGCGGCCTCAATAGTAAAAAGTTGGTCACACTCGTCAAACACTATGTTTGACGAGTGTGACCAACCTGTCAATCAGTTCTCCAAGCGATGCTACAGATCGCTTGGAAAACGCTAGCATTCTGCAAGCTAAATACGCTTGCAAAATGCTAGTTTTTCCGCGGGAAAATCGCGGGAATTTAAAATGCGGTTTTCTCGCGGAACGGAATTCCGGAATTCTCGCGGTAATTTCCGCGAGAATTCCGGTACGTGTGAACTTAGCCTTACAGAAAGAGAAGAAATTCGAAGTGCACCTGAAGAAACAGAGGAATGGAGACATGTGACCCAGAGAAGCAGGAGGATCAGGAGGCAGTCAGCACCCATACTGCTCAGGAACCAGTACCAGGCTCTCACGCAGGAAAACGATGAAGAAATACATCAGGATAAGACTTTGCCAACAAACAGCAACCTTGTACGCCTTCAGCTTCCTCCTGGATGGAGAAAGAAAAATGTTGTGAAGGAGAAACGGAGAGTGGTGGTCATGGGGGATTCCCTGTTGAGAGGAACAGAGGCCGCTATCTGCAGACCGGATATAACTTCAAGAGAAATGTGCTGTCTTCCAGGTGCAAAAATCAAAGATGTGTCTGACAGGATATCAGGACTCTTCAGATCTACAGATGACTACCCATTCCTGCTACTACATGTGGGGACAAATGACACCGCAAGAAACGACCTGGAAACCATCTGCAGAGACTTTGAAGACTTAGGCAAGAAAGTGAAAGAACTGGGAGCGCAGGTGGTCTTCTCTTCCATCCTCCCAGTGGATGGCCATGGAACAAGGAGGTGGAATAAGATTCTGCAGGTGAACAACTGGCTACATCGATGGTGCCGTCAGCAACGATTTGGATTTCTGGATCACGGAGTGAACTACTTATACGATGGACTACTTGCTAGAGATGGAGTGCACCTTACGAAGACTGGAAAGCATGTATTTGGAAGTCGCCTTGCTACACTTGTAAGGAGAGCTTTAAACTAGAACAACATGGGAAGGGAAGCAAAAGACCAGAAAAAGCCATACACCTGACAAATGCTATTGAGAACTCTGCTATAAGGGTACGTGCACACGCTGCGGATTCCGCTGCGGATTAATCCGCACGGATTTTGCAAAAACCGCAGATAATCCGCAGGTCCAAAGACCTGCGGATTATCTGCGGTTTTGCCTGCGGTTTGGTCCTGCGGATTCACTATCTCCACAATGGTGGAGATAGGAACCCGCAGCGGTTTCCGCAGAAAGAATTGACATGCAATTCTTTCTGCGGATTCAAAAACCGCAGCAAATCCGCGCGGATTTTTCCTCAGCATCGGCACAGCGGTTTTTATTTCCCATTCATTAGAATGGTACTGTACACCGCAGCTAAAGCTGCTGCGGGTCCGCAGCGGCCAAAACCGCAGCGGAATCCGCAGCGTGTGCACGTACCCTTAGAAGTGGAAAGGAAGAACAAAGACGAAAGAATCTAATTAATAAAAATATTGGAGAAAGAGAAACCAATCACAAACTAAAATGTTTCTATACTAATGCACAAAGCATGGGCAACAAACAAGGAGAATTGGAACTACTAACACAGGAAAAGAAATATGATGTCATTGGAATCACTGAAACTTGGTGGGACAATACACATGATTGGAATACAAGACTAGAAGGATACAACTTATTTGCAAGAAACAGACTTGATAAACGAGGAGGGGGTGTCGCATTGTATGTTAGAAACGCGTATATCTGCACAGAGATTGAAGCTTCAGAGACTGGGAGTTCTGTGGAAAATGTTTGGGTAAGAATACAAAGACAGAACAATGGAAAGGATCAACTTTATTCTCATTTGCACAAGGAAAGACTAGAAGCAATGGGATGAAACTGAATGGGAGGAGACACAGATTAGATATTAGAAAAAACTTTTTGACAGAGTGATCAATGAGTGGAACAAGCTGCCACGAGAAGTGGTGAGTTCTCCTTCAATGGAAGTCTTCAAACAGAGGCTGGACAGACATCTGACTGGGATGATTTAGCGAATCCTGCTTTGAGCAGGGAGTTGGACCAGATGGCACAGGAGGTCCCTTCCAACTCTACCATTCTATGATTCTATGTGTGTAATCCGTGATGGGAGCAATAGACCTTGTCGCATCTCTCGGTGAAAGACGGGTAATGGTGTATTGCACCTTTCACCGCTAATCTTGGAAAACAAGTGTAAAATGGGATCTCGGACTATTCCCCTTGTAATGCAATAGATGTAGCGAATGCACTAGTATGCACAAGTAAAAAGGGTATTCCTATGTTATAGCTTAAGGAGTGATGAGCGAATGTGCTCGGATAAGGTGTTATCTGAGCATGCTCATGTGCTAACAGTGTCTTCGGCGTGCTCCAATAATATGTTGGCGTCCCCACAGCTGCATGGCCCGTGGCTGTTCAACAGCCGCATCAGATGCAGGGATTGCCTAACAATCAGGCAACAGTTGCGGGACTCGAACATATTTTTTTTAGCACACGAGCATTGTTTTAATTAAAATAAACAAATAAAAAAAAAAACTTTTCATAATGGTATTAAATCTGATTTTTTATTTAAGTTGTATTTTCAACAGTCAAACACTAGGGGGAGCAATTGCTGAAAATTGTCACTTCATGACTGCAGAAAATGTGGTCAGAGTCTTCTCCATGTGTCTAATGTCACTCTTCGCCTTCTCCCTTCTGGGCATTTGCATAAGGATAAGGGAGGATGAAGTATAGGATCACAGTGCAGCCCCATTTTTTTGGTCAGTGACTAATGTGATTCTGAGATATGGACACACATCCAGAGGGCAATTGCTATGTTCAGAGAGGAGCCGTCATGTCATTGCAGTGCTGAGATCATAGTAACTAGTGGTGGACACAGATCCGGGCACCAGCGTCTTCATTGATGCCAGTTGCAGCGCTGGTACCCAGACCTGTGTTCACCGGCAACAAGAGTGGTCTGAGCAGAGCCGTCATGTTATTGCAGCTTCTCTGCTGAGATCCCAGTAATTACTGAGGAGGTACAGGCAGCAAGGCTGCGGCTGTGACGGCATCAAGCAGTAAGTGTGTCACTGAATAAAGGTACCGACTCGGCGCTGGCTTCCGGACCTCACTTGTATTTGCTGCAATTACATGACTGTTCTGCTCAGAGCAAATTACAGGAGAGAGAGGGAAATTGTAACCGAGTTCACAGCCGCGGTCCGACCCTAATCTCCTATGGCCTGGCACTGCCATTGTTGCTGTGTGTGTCGTGATCTAAGACTTGCACACCATCAAATAAATATGGCAGCACTCAGATGAGTTAAAAAGTTATAAAAAAATAAACCATTTAATTTTATACACTTATTAATTAAAGCAAAAAAATAAAGTCCAAACATAAAAAAAAGAAACACAATAACGCTTCCTTACCACTATCTCTCCGTCTTTCACAACCGATTTATGACTTGACTTCTGTGTATAAAATCCAGCAGAGCCTGGCACTCATCTCCTGGCTGACGCACTTATGCCAGGCCCATAGCCCAGCTCTGTGAAACCTGAAATACCCTACCGCATCAAGGGAGGACATATAAGGAACAAAGTACACCCAACTGAGGATCTGGGGCCAGTCAACTCCCAACCATCAGACTGCCACAGCACAATGTCCATACAGACCTCCTGCAAGATGGTGTTCAAGACCTCAGCTCCTGAAGTCATTCCTCTGGAACCACCCTAAGGCCTGTTTCACACATCAGTTTTTTCCCATCAGTCAAGATCCGCCAATTTTTTTAAAAAACGGATCCTCCAAAAAATGGGTGGATCCGTTTTTACACGCATAGACTTACATTTTAGCGGCTCCCAGGCGGATGAGAAGGACCCTGCAACGTTTTTTTGCAGTGACGGTCCGCTATTTTCACTCCAGAAAGCATTTTAACCCTTAACTACCACCCACCCAAGAGCCGCTAAAATCTCTTGCGATAATCGTGATCGCGCGAGTTGGGTGGGATCGCGAACCAACTCCCGCGATGATCGGGCGGGATCGCACACCAACTCCCGCGATGCTCCGGCGGGATCGCGCTCCAACTCCTGCAATGCTCCGGCGGGATCGCGCACAAACTCCCGCAATGATCGGGCGGCATCGCGCTACAACTCCCGCGATGCTCCGGCGGGATCACGCACCAACTCCTGCGATGATCGGGCGGGATCGTGCTCCAACTCCTGCGATCATCGGGCGGGATCGCGCTCCAACTCACGCGCGATCTTGCTCCATATCCTGGCCGCGATCTACATCCAAATCGCGATCACCGGATCATGCCTGCGAGATCCCCGCTCTCTTCTTGCGGCCCCGCTACATTGCCGGTAAATTTTTTTTACAGGACGGCGGTTCCTTTAACGCTTCTAGATCAGCGGATCCCGTCACACCAACGGTCCGGTGGCTCCCGTTGGTGTTTCGACGGTCATGGATCCGTTCTTCGCCTTTTTGGCGGCTGGCAACTGACTGCAGAAACGTAAGTGTGAAACAGGCCTAACTAGGAAGAGCAGCCGCTGGGCCACAAAACTACAGTACGACTAAAATAGTAACAGTAAAAAGAATGAGCGCTTTTAAATGACTATAAATAAAAGGCACAATACACAGTACACTTGGCATAGCTATGGACCTGGCCCATCAGCCACATCAGTAATATTTGGCCCCTGGGTGAGAGCTGTGAGAACTGCCTCTTCCCTGACTGCATCCGCGACATTTCTTTTTGAGTAACCCGCCTAGCAAAGCGTCAAATAAGCATCATACTGCATGATGACATCGCGCCAGGCCAACTAATCAAAAGAAGAGCCACGAATTATGTCAGGTAAGAGACGGATCTCAGGCCACCCATCCAGCAGCCAAACACTACTAAGGCTATTTTCGCACTAGCGTTCTTGGGCGCAGGGCCGCCGCTAAGCCCCACCCCCGGCCGCGCCCCCTCCGGTCAGTTCCTCCTCTGAACGCATGAGGCTGCATGCAATCAGACTATCCTATATTTAGCGTTGGATAAGCTGATCATGCGCTGGGCCCAGAGCACAAAAATGCAACACAGCGTGTTTTTGTGTGCTGGGCACAGCGCCAAAAGGGCGCAGAGCGCCAGCAAAATCATACCAGCGCACGGTCAGCGCACGATCAGCGTATCCAACGCTAATTATAGGATACGCTGATCGCATGCAGCCTCATGCGATCAGAGGAGGAACTGACCGGAGGGGGCGTGGCCGGGGCTTAGAGGCGGCCCTGCACTGCGCCCGAGAACGCTAGTCTGAAACTAGCCTAATATGGACGTTGGATTTGGTCCTGAAAATAGATTCATGCCAACTTTCAACCTCATCCCCTTCACTTTGGAGTAGTGCACAAGATTAATGAGAGGGTGTTTAAAAAGGTCCCTTAGTCTGTTTCAGTAGGCTCCACAATCATGGGCAAGACTGCTGAATTGACAGATGTCCAGGAATATCAATGGAAAGTTGAGTGGAAGGAAAAAGTGTGGTAGAAAAAGTTGCACAAGCAACCGGACACTTGTATTATGATCACGACAACCATGTGTATGTCCAAGATGTGCACCACTGAAGTATAACAAATACAACCACATTCTATAAAATAATTTAAATCTCACATTATAATATTCATACTAACTGAAAGAGTTGAATCCTAGATGAAACCATGATAGTTTGGCAGTACTGTTTTGCCCCCTACAGGAGCAATGTAGTATTACATATAAACGCGCAACAGTACTGTAGTAGAACAAGGCCAGGCTGAGTCTGTTAGTGCTTGAGTTCTTTTTATTGTTTTAAGACTATGTGCCCACGTAGCGTTTTTGATGCAGAATATTCCTGAGTGGAAACGCACACCCTCTTCCCGGGAAAACGCATGCATTTTATGAAGCACTTTTATTAAGCGTTTTTGCATGCGTTTTCCTATGCGTTTTTGCAATACAACTGAATGTATGCGGAAACGCGTGCGTTTCCGCAAAATTAATGAACATGCTGCATTTTTTTCCTCTTAGCATTTCCGCAGCGGAAAAAATCGCACCAATAGCACAACATGTGCGTTTTCCATTATAATTAATTGGATGCTTTTCTTAAGCGTTTCCGCAGCAGAAACGCTTGTCTAAAAGCGCTGCGGAAACGCTTAAAAATGCTACGTGGGCACACAGCCTAAAACAGAATTTGACTGGGTAAGAGTTATGGCTGAGACTGAGTCTAGGCTGATGGGTCTGCGATGGCATGTTACTGTCCCCAGAAAAATGCAGTCTAATCCGCAAGCATCAAGATATACAGCGGAGAAAGCGGCGTAGATGAATACGGTATATGGTTTTGTGAGAAAATATTCTGTATAACCCATGTAATCATTTAAAGGAACTCTGTCGATAGAGGATCACTATTCAAACTAAGTCCAGCTGCTCGGTGCTTCATGGCGGGGTCTAATCATTTACATACAACTTCCCACCTGCTTGTTTTCCATCCATCTGGAAACAGGCAGGTGAGAGGGCGTATTTAAAGGGACTCTATGAGCACAGAATGACTGTTCAAATCAAGTACAGGAGTTCGGTGCATCATGATGAGGCCAATCTTTTATGTAGATCTTTCCACCTGCTCAGTTTCCATCTATATTCTCCCTCATCTAACTGTATGAAGCCAGAGCTGTCAATCAAAGAAGGTGGGGGTGGAGATAAAGGGAAAACAAGCAGGTGGGAAGGTGTATGTAAATGATTGACCCCATCATGAATCACCGAGAGGCGGGATTATCAAATTTCTACTGAGGGTGAATTGACCATCAGTCAACTACCTGTGTTACTATCCTTATATTTTTCTAATATTAGTGGTATACCAAGCTGATATTTATGAAACCTGAGTGTGGCTGAGCAGAAAAGCAGTTTAAGCTGTTGCATGAGGTATCAGGGCTCCCAGCATAGCAGGCTTACACTGCTCTCTCAACCACCTTATCTTAATTTAAACTTAAATTCAAAGCTGTAAATGCTTTCCCAGACCCTGATACCTCATGAATGGCTGATGGCTAGTGTGTCATTAACAAATTTCTCCTGTGGGTCAATTGATGCCACCTTTCCTGTTGTCTGCCCCTAATTTTTGGAAATGTTTGGACTCCAAGTTGGGTCTCCTTCATGTGTGTTGCCTGAATTTCACAGGCCTCTCAGAACACCAGACCTACACCTTTCACTCATCCACCTATTAGTGAACAATGTTTCAGCTAGAAGTGCTGGTCCAAGCCCTTTCCCAGGTCCTGTTCACAGATGTTTATGAATTGTGAGTCATGGGGAAAGAAAAAGAATTGTCAACAGATCTACGGGAAAAGGTAGTTGGACTGTATAAGACAGGAAAGGGATACAAAAAGATATCCAAGGAATTGATAATGCCAGTCAGCAGCGTTCAAACTGTGATTAACAAATGGAAAATCAGTTGCTCTGTAAAAACAAAATCACAAACAAAAATTTTGTCCACAACTGCCAGGAAAATTGTTTGGGATGCAAAGAAAAAACCACAAATAACATCAGCTGAAATACTGGACTCTCTGAAAACTAGTGGTGTGGCTGATTCAAAATGCACACAGGGCCGGTATTAGGCAAAGTGGGGCCCCATGCAAAGTTTAAAATGGGGCCCCAAATGCTAACATATTGCACATCACACAGAAGCATTTTGATTGTATTTACATGCGCTGAGTTCAGGCGACTAAGTGAGTGTGATCGACAATATTGAAGTCGTTCAACACTTGTTTCCTGGCCTCTTTCCACCGTCTGAGAAAGAATAATGGGGACAGAATAATCACTAATGGATCAATCTGTCCCCATACAGTATCATGTTATCAGCAGAACATCTACAGTTTACACCCCATAGTCCTCCATATAATATAATGTGCCCCATAGTCCTCCATATAGTATAATACACTCCCCATAGTCCTCCATATCTTAAAATACACTCAGTCCTCCATATAATATAATACACTCCTCATAGTCCTCCATATATGAAAAAATACACTGCTCAGTCCTCCATATAGTATAATACACTCCTCATAGTGCTCCATATATAGTATAATACACCGCCAGTCATCCATGTAGTACAATTCACTTCCCATAGTATAATGCACCCCATAGTTCTTCACATAGTGTAATGTATTCCCCATAGTCCTCGATACTGTATAATGCAGCTCACATATAGTATAATGCGACCACCCCATAGAGCATAATGCAGCCACCCCACAGAGTATAATGCAGCTCCACCATACAATATAATGTAACCCCTCATAGAATATAATGCAACCCCCTCTTATAGTATCATACAGCCACCCGTTATAGTATAATGCTGCCACCCCACAGAATATAATATAACCCCCCCATAGAATATAATGCAGCCCCTCCATAGACTATATGGCAGCCCTCTCAGAGTATAATACAGCCCCCCATAGAATATAATTCAGCCCCTTATATAGTATAATGTAGCCCCTACATAGAATACAATGTAGCCCTCCTCATATACTATAATGCAGCCCCAATAGAATATAATGTAGCCCCTTCATAAAGTATAATGAAGCCCCCATACAATATAATCTAGCCCCCATAGAATACAATGTAGCCTCCTCATATAGTATAATGTAGCCCCCTCAGAGTATGATACAATCACCCCCATAGAATATAATAAATATAATACAGCCCACCTCCCCATAGAATATAATGTAGCTCTGAACAGAATATAATACAGCCCACCTCCCCATAGAATAAAATGCAGCCCCCCCATATTATATAACACAGGCTACCCCATAGAATATAATGCACCCAAAATGGTATATAACACAGCCGCATAGTATATAACACAGCCCACATAGTATATAACACAGCCCCACATAGTATATAGCACAGCCCACATGGTATATAGCACAGCCCCACATGGTCAGCCCCACATGGTATATAGCACAGCACCACATGGTATATAGCACAGCATCACATGGTATATAGTACAGCACCACATGGTACACAGCACAGCCCCACACATGGTATATAGCACAGTCCCACATGGTATATAGCACAGCACTACATGGTATACAACACAGCACTACATGGTATACAGCACAGCACCACATGGTATACAGCACAGCACCACATGGTATAGAGCACAGCACCATATGGTATGCAGCACAGCCCCACATGGTATACAGCACAGCATCATGGTATACAGCACAGCCCCACATGGAATACAGCACAGCCTCACATGGTATGCAGCACAGCCTCACATGGGGCAGCACGGTGGCTCAGTGGTTAGCTGGGTTCGAATCCCACCAAGGACAACATCTGCAAGGAGTTTGTATGTTCTCCCCGAGTTTGCGTGGGTTTCCTCCGGGTACTCCGGTTTCCTCCCACATTCTAAAGACAAACTGATAGGGAATTTAGATTGTGAGCCCCATCGGGGACAGTGATGATAATGTGTGCAAACTGTAAAGTGCTGCGGAATATGTTAGCGCTATATAAAAATAAAGATTATTATTGTGGTATGCAGCACAGCACCATGGTATACAGCACAGCCTCACATGGTATCAAGCACAGCACCCACATGGTATATAACACAGCACCACATGGTATATAGCACAGCACGTCATGGTATACAGCACAGCCCCACATGGTACACAGCACAGCCCCACATGGTATACCACACAGCCTCACATGGTATACAGCACAGTCTCACATGGTATACAGCACAGCCCCACATGGTATATAGCACAGCACCACATGGTATACAGCACAGCACCACATGGTATACAGCACAGCACCACATAGTATACAGCACAGCCCCATATGGTATACAACACAGCCCCACATGGTATACAGCACAGCCTCACATGGTATACAGCACAGCCCCACATGTTATACAGCACAGCCCCATGGTATATAGAACAGCCCCATATGGTATACAACACAGCACCACATGGTATATAGCACGCCCCCCCGAGAATGGCCTCACAGTCCAGTACTCACTGTTACATTGAAAAGAAACCCACAATCCTCACCTTTCCACGTGTGTGCGCTGCTCCCAGCTCCTGTCTCAGTGGCTGCTCTGCCTGGTACACAGTGAGTTCGCGATGATGTCTGTAACAACCCTGCTGGCATCACTGCATGGCCTCCCATCCCCCGCACACCAACTTACTTTCTGCTTCAAGCCATGCTGTGAATTCTGTCTGTTGCCAGCTCTGTGCCTCTGCTCTCCATGTTTCCTGACTGTGTGTATAGGGGGGCGGCGCCTGAACTCTCTGGTTCTTATGCAGTCAGGGTGCACCTGGCTAATGGGTCCCTGACCAATCACCTAGAGCCCTGGACTATTTAACCCTGCCACAACCACTGGAACATTGCCTGAGCAATGTCTATACTCAGTTAGCAACTTGCTGCTAAGCTAGCCAGGCCCTGTTCTGTGTATCTCCTTCTCTGGAGGATTACTCCTAGTCTTGCCTTGTACCTTGTCTGCCTGCCAGGAGGCTGAATATCCTGGCCCTTGAGTCTTGGTCCCAGTACATTGTCTGTACTCTGTCCTACCTTAATCTCCCTTTCTCCTTGTCCGTGGCTTCCTTCCCTGCTGTGTCTTTCCTTGTGTCCTCCCTGTCTGTGAATCTGCACCCTTGCAGGTCTATCTGTTCATCTGCACCCTTGCAGCTCTGTCTGTTCATCTGCACCCTTGCAGCTCTATCTGTGCATCTGCACCCTTGCAGCTCCATCTGTGCATCTGCACCCTTGCAGCTCCATCTGTGCATCTGCACCCTTGCAGCTCCATCTGTGCATCTGCACCCTTGCAGCTCCGTCTGTGCATCTGCACCCTTGCAGCTCCGTCTGTGCATCTGCACCCTTGCAGCTCCGTCTGTGCATCTGCACCCTTGCAGCTCCGTCTGTGCATCTGCACCCTTGCAGCTCCGTCTGTGCATCTGCACCCTTGCAGCTCCGTCTGTGAATCTGCACCCTTGCAGCTCTATCTGTGCATCTGCACCCTTGCAGCTCTGTCTGTGAATCTGCACCCTTGCAGCTCTGTCTGTGAATCTGCACCCTTGCAACTCTATCTGTGCATCTGCACCCTTGCAGCTCTGCCTGCACGGCTCCCTTGCAGCTCTGCCTGCACGGCTCCCTTGCCGCTCTGCCTGCACGGCTCCCTTGCCGCTCTACCTGACCGGCTCCCTTGCCGCTCTGCCTGACCGGCTCCCTTGCCACCCATCCTACTCCGCACTCCTGCGGCTCTGCCTACTCCACACTCCTGCCTATATCCATACCTGCACCTCCTGTGTGAACAGGTCCAAATCCTGTTCCAACAGACACCACTCCCTCCAGCCTGCACCTGCTGTGTGAACAAGTCCCTACTTGCCCCTTCTCATACCACGCCTGCCTATCCTGTGTTTCCAAGCCGTGCCCGCCTGTCCTGTGTCTCCAAGCCGTGCCCGCCTGTCCTGTGTCTCCAAGCCGTGCCCATCTGTCCAGGGTCTCCAAGCCGTGTCCGCCTGCCCTGTGTCTTCAAGCCGTGCCTGCCTGCCAGTGTACCAAGCCGTGCCTGCTTGCCCTGTGTCCCAGCCGTGTCCGCTTGCCCTGTGTCTCAGCCTGTTTGTCACTCACACCTGTCCAGGTGTCCTGCTCCCGAGTGGGATCAGCAGCCACAGCCAGACACCACCCTGGAGTGGCACCCAGCAGCTACCTGCTGCACAAGCCTGACCTCACCATCAGAGGCTCCAGCGAAGACCGAGGTAGCTGCCGTAGTTACGCCCCTTCCAGGGTAGTCTGTTTTGTGGCACACTGGGGCCACAACCCCCCCGGCTCGCGCCACTCAGCCAAGGCGCGAGCGTGACAATGTAATCATGCACTCGCAGTGTCAGAGGCAGAGCAGGGAATGATGAGAGAGGGAGCGTCAGCTGACGCTCTCTCCTCCATCATTGCTTTGAACTGTATAGGCGTCTATGACTCAGGTATAGTTCAATGCGGCAGGGGGAGTCGGTGCTGGGGGCAGGCGGGCCCCCCTGCCTCACAAGCCCCATAGCGGCTGCATGATATGCCGCTAGCCGGGGGCTCCTGGAGAAACGGGGGCCCTAAAGCAGCTGCCTGGGCTGCCTGCCCCTAACACCGGCCCTGGATGCACAATAAGGAGACACTTGAAGAAAAATGGGCTGCATGGTCGAGTCGCCAGAAGAAAGCCATTACTGCGCAAATGCCACAAAGTATCTCACCTACAATATGCAAAACAGCACAGAGACAAGCCTCAAAACTTCTGAAACAAGGCAATTTGGAGTGATGAGACCAAAATTTAACTATTTGGCCACAACCATTAATGTTACATTTGGAGAGAGTCCAACAAAGCCTATGATAAAGAGAACACCTCCTACTGTACAGCTTTGTTTGTGTAAGGCTGAGTTCACACGTGGCGTTTTTTTCGCGTTTCCGCGGCAGTTTTAACCGCGCGATTTTGCCGCGAAAACGCGAAAAATAAGCATCCCATGCATTCCTATGGGATTCGGCAATGCTGTGCTAATGCTGCGGTTTTTACCGCGGCGGAATCGCTTCGCGGTAAAAACCGCAGCATGCTCATTATTTTGCGGAATCGCTGCGATCCCGCACCCATAGGAATGCATTGTTCCGCATATTTCCCGCATGTGGCTGTGCACACCATGCGGAAAGTAAGCAGAACAATTGCGGATGGTACCCACGGTCCGGAGGAGAGGAGACTGTCCTCCGGGCTTTGGGTACCATATCCCTGTAAAAAATAGAATTTAAAATAAAAAAGATTGTTATTCTCACCCTCCGACGTCCCGCGCAGTCTTCCCGCTTCTCTTCACGCTCCTGTTCCCAGTAGTCCTTTGCGAAAATGCCCGCGATGGCGTCCGATCTCGCGGGATCGCGACGTCTCGCGGTAATTCGCGATGACGTCGCGCGAATTACCGCGAGACGTCGCGTTCCCGCGAGAACGGACGTCATCGCGGGCATTTTCGCAAAGGACTACTGGGAACGGATGCGCGGGACGTCGGAGGGTGAAAATAACACTATTTTTTATTTTTTTTTACATTCTATCTTTTACTACTGATGCTGCATAGGCGGCCTCAGTAGTAAAAAGTTGGCCACACTCGTCAAACACTGTGTTTGACGAGTGTGACCAACCTGTCAATCAGTTCTCCAAGCGATGCTACAGATCGCTTGGAGAACGCTAGCAATTCTGCAAGCTAAATACGCTTGCAAAATGCTAGTTTTTCCGCGGGAAAATCGCGGGAATTTAAAATGCGATTTTCCCGCGGACTGGAATTCCGGAATTCTCGCGGTAATTGCCGCGAGAGTTCCGGTACGTGTGCACTTAGCCTGAGTAGAAAAACTGTATGTGAATGTGGGGAAACAGTATATGTACAGGTGAGAGCTGAGTGTTATATAGGAAAGGTGTGTGTGTGTGTCTATGAACATAGAAGAGCTGTTTCTATGTAGCTGAGCTGTGTGTATGGTGGAGGTGTGTGTATGTAGGACAGCTGTGTGTAGCTGAAATGTGTGTATGTACTGTACCTGCCTATTGGGGACCTGTGCTTCTTATTGGGGACATTTACCTGCCTATTGGAGACTTATGCTGCCTATTGGGGACATTTACCTGCCTTTTAGGGACCAATGCTGCCTATTCGGGATTCTTGCACCACACCAGTCTCAGCCTGAGGTAAAAGTGGAGTTCCACCAATATGGGCACTGGTGAGGCTGCATTGATGAGCGCTGATCAGGCTGCGTTGATGGGCACTGATCAGGCTGCGTTGATGGGCACTGATCAGGCTGCGTTGATGGGCAAATCAGGCTGCGTTGATGGGCACTGATCAGGCTGCATTGATGAGCACTGATCAGACTGCATTGATAGGCACTGATCAGACTGCATTGATCGGCACTGATCAGACTGCATTGATGGGCACTGATCAGACTGCATTGATGAGCAGTGCAGTCTGTATGTCTCTGTGTGGGCAATTTTATTGCTGGTATATTGTTTTTGTAGCGCTGTATATATGTTGGTATTTTATTAATAGCAATTTTGAATCCCTAGGAAACAATGATATCAAAAAACAGAAAAAATTGGCTCGAAGTGTAGGATATTCGAAGAACCCAAAAAATCTGTAAGCTTGAAGATTTAACTTTACTTCTTCATTTTTAATATTGTATTTGTTCCTATTTTGTTTTATTACTTCAAAATAAGATATGTGCAGTGTGCATAGGAATTTGTTCATAATTTTTTTAAAACTATATTCTGGCACTCCAATGGTCTGAGGGACCGTGATATGGCCCCCTGTTTAAAAAGTTTGAGGACCCCTGCTCTATATACTACACCACACAGGACACATCTGTGCTCACTGCCGGCATGAACTCCTGTGACCTCAGCACCGTGGGAAAATGTAAGTGCTGAGGTCACAGGAGTTCATGCCAGCAGCAAGCACAGACTCAGTGACGTCACCGCTACTCACTGAGCCTGCGCCCGCTGCTTTTCATTCATTCCCCAGTAGTTTACAGCCCGAGTGGTCACAATAGCACCGCTCCGGTTGTAAACTATACATTCCCCAGATATGGATTACGGCGTGGGACTGACTGAGCGCCAGACAAGTATGGTATATTGTTGGTTTATTTTTATTTTTTTCAGGATATTGAGTGCTTTGCTGGGATTAGCAGTTTAATAAAGATGGCAAACCTGTGTGTTGTATTATTTCTTTAAAAGACTTTATCCTTACTGTGTGTGTGTTTATTTAACCCTTTACAAACTATAGGATTAGTAATGGATAGGTGTCTTATTGACACCTCTGCATTACTAAGCCGGACTTAATGTCACCTTACAATAGAAAGGTGACATTAATCCCTTATTACCCCTCTTGCCACTGCTACTTTGCAAGTGGGAAGAACCCAACAAAGCTCCAGAATAGGCGCATCTAATACAGTCATATGTTAAAGTTTGGGCATCCCTATTAATGTTAACCGTTTTTCTTTATAACAATTTTGGTTTTTGCAACAGCTATTTCAGTTTCATATATCTAATAACTGATGGACTCAGTTATATTTCTGGATTCACATGAGGTTTATTGTACTAACAGAAAATGTGCAATCTGCATTTAAACAAAATTTGACCGGTGCAAAAGTATGGGCACCTCAACATAAAAGTGACATTAATATTTCGTAGATCCTCCTTTTGCAAAAATAACAGCTTCTAGTCGCTTCCTGTAGCTATTAATGAGTTCCTGGATCCTGGATGAAGGTATTTGTGACCATTCCTGTTTACAAAACAATTCCAGTTCAGTTAAGTTTGATGGTCGCCGAGCATGGACAGCCCGCATCAAATCATCCCACAGATGTTCAATGATATTCAGGTCTGGGGACTGGGATGGCCATTCCAGAACTTTGTAATTGTTCCTCTGCATGAATGCCTGAGTAGATTTGGAGCGGTGTTTTGGATCATTGTCTTGCTGAAATATCCATCCCCTGCGTAACTTCAACTTTGTCACTGATTCTTGCACATTATTGTCAAGAATCTGCTGATACTGAGTTGAATCCATGCGACCCTCAACTTTAACAAGATTCCCAGTGCCGGCATTGGCCACACAGCCCCAAAGCATGATGGAACCTCCACCAAATTTTACTGTGGGTAGCAAGTGTTTTTCTTGGAATGCTGTGTTTTTTAGCCTCCATGCATAACGCCTTGTATGACCAAACAACTCAATCTTTGTTTCATCAGTCCACAGGACCTTCTTCCAAAATGTAACTGGCTTGTCCAAATGTGCTTTTGCATACCTCAGGCGACTCTGTTTGTGGCGTGCTTGCAGACACGGCTTCTTTCGCATCACTCTCCCATACAGCTTCTCCTTGTGCAAAGTGCGCTGTATTGTTGACCGATGCACAGTGACACCATCTGCAGCAAGATGATGCTGCAGGTCTTTGGAGGTGGTCTGTGGATTGTCCTTGACTGTTCTCACCATTCTTCTTCTCTGTCTTTCTGATATTTTTCTTGGCCTGCCACTTCTGGGCTTAACAAGAACTGTACCTGTGTTCGTCCATTTCCTTACTATGTTCCTCACAGTGGAAACTGACAGGTTAAATCTCTGAGACAACTTTTTGTATCCTTCCCCTGAAAAGCTATGTTGAATAATCTTTGTTTTCAGATCATTTGAGAGTTGTTTTGAGGAGCCCATGATGCCACTCTTCATAGGAGAATCAAATAGGAGAATTAATTGCAAGTGGCCACCTTAAATACCTTTTCTCATGATTTGATACACCTGGCTATGAAGTTTAAATGCTCATTGAGGTTACAAAACCAATTTAGTGCTTCAGGAAGTCAGTAAAAAGTAGTTAGGAGTGTTCAAATCAAGAAAATGATAAGGGTGCTCATACTTTTGCACCGGTCAAATTTTGTTTAAATGCAGATTGCACATTTTCTGTTAGTACAATAAACCCCATTTTAATCCAGAAATATAACTGAGTCCATCAGTTATTAGATATATGAAACTGAAATAGCTGTTGCAAAAAACAAAATTGTTATAAAGAAAAAAGGTTAGCATTAATAGGGGTGCCCAAACTTTAACATATGACTGTAGATGCGCCTTTTCTGGGCAGCTGCAGGCTGCTGTTCTAAGGCTGCGGAGGCCAATATCCATGGCCCCTTACCAGCCTGAGAATAGCAGCCCGCACCTTTGAGTTTTGCCGGGTTGGTTAAAAAAATAAGGGAGACCCCACATCGGGTTTTTCATTCATTCTCCCTTGCTCGCGCTGTTGGCAGAGCAGGGGAGAATCATGACAGTCATGTTCAGCACCACACGCAAGGGAGCAGTGATTTACAGTAACGCTACTTCCCCGGCGGCTGTTGTGTGGTACTGATGTGGCACACGGACACTGATATCTCCGGTGCCAGTTTTTCCGGTACCAGAAATATCAGGACATGTGAGACTGCCCTAACGGAGCACTGACGATAAAGACAAGTTTTAGTATACAAATACGAGTGTGCTGCAAAACACCCTCATTTGCATATTAAAGTAGATTTTACTTTATAGCGCCAATAACAACTATTCTATAGGAATATGCCCCCTAATCCCCATTATAAAGTGTCAGCCTCCCCCAAATCCCCAGCCTGCATAACACCAGACTCCCCTGTTCACTAGTATATGGCAGCACCAGCCTCCCCTGTTCTCCAGTATACAGCAGCTCCAGCATCCCCTGTCACCAGTATATAGCAGCAGCCTCCCCTGTTCACCATTATACAGCATCACCAGCCTCCCCTGTTTACCAGTATACAGCACAGCCTCCCCTGTTCAGTATAGAGCACAGCCTCCCCTGTCACCAGCCTACCCTTTTTACCAGTATACAGCACAGCCAGCTCCTCTGTTCACCAGTATACAGCAGCAGCCTCCAGTGTCACCAGCCTCTCACCAGTATTCAGCAGCAGCCCCCCCCGTCACCAGCCTCCTCTCACCAGTATACAGCACCAACCTCCCCTGTCACCAGCCTCCTCTCACCATTATACAACAGCAGCCTCCCCTGTCACCAGCCTCCTCTCCCCAGTAAATAGCACCAGCCTCCCGTCACCAGCCTCCTCTCACCATTATACAGCAGCAGCCTCCCCTGTTCACCAGTATACAGCAGCATCCTCCACTGTCACCAGCCTCCTCTCACCAGTATACAGCAGCAGCCTCCCATGTCACCAGCCTCCCCTCACCAGTATATAGCACCAGCCTCCCGTTACCAGCCTCCTCTCACCAGTATACAGCACCAGCCTCTCCTGTCACGAGCCTCCTCTCACCATTATACAGCTGCAGCCTTTCCTGTCACCAGCCTCCTCTCACCATTATACAGCAGCAGCCTCCCCTGTCAACAGCCTCCTCTCCCCAGTAAATAGCACCAGCCTCCCCGGTCACCAGCCTCCTCTCACCATTATACAGCAGCAGCCTCCCCTGTTCACCAGTATACAGCAGCAGCCTCCCCTGTCACCAATATACAGCAGCAGCCTCTCCTGTCACCAGTCTCCTCTCACCATTATACAGCAGCAGCCTCCCCTGTTCACCAGTATACAGCAGCAGCCTCCCCTGTCACCAATATACAGCAGCAGCCTCTCCTGTCACCAGTCTCCTCTCACCATTATACAGCAGCAGCCTTTCCTGTCACCAGCCTCCTCTCACCATTATACAGCAGCAGCCTCCCCTGTCACCAGCCTCCTCTTCCCAGTAAATAGCACCAGCCTCCCCTGTTACCAGCCTCCTCTCACCAGTATACAGCACCAGCCTCTCCTGTCACGAACCTCCTCTCACCATTATACAGCAGCAGCCTTTCCTGTCATCAGCCTCCTCTCACCATTATACAGCAGCAGACTCCCCTGTCACCAGCCTCCTCTCCCCAGTAAATAGCACCAGCCTCCTCTCACCATTATACAGCAGCTGCCTCCCCTGTCACCAGCCTCCTCTCCCCAGTAAATAGCACCAGCCTCCCCGGTCACCAGCCTCCTCTCACCATTATACAGCAGCAGCAGCCTCCCCTGTCACCAGTATACAGCAGCAGCCTCCCCTGTCACCAGCCTCCCCTCACCAGTATATAGCACCCGCCTCCCATGTCACCAGCCTCCTCTCACCAGTATACAGCAGCAGCCTCCCCTGTCACCAGCCTCCCCTCACCAGTATATAGCACCCGCCTCCCCTGTCACCAGCCTCCTCTCACCAGTATACAGCACCAGCCTCTCCTGTCACCAGCCTCCTCTCACCAGTATACAGCACCAGCCTCTCCTGTCACCAGCCTCCTCTCACCATTATACAGCAGCAGCATTTCCTGTCACCAGCCTCCTCTCACCAGTATACAGCAGCAGCCTCCCCAGTCACCTGCTTCCTCTCACCAATATACAGCACAGCCTTCCGTCACTAGCATCCTCTCACCAGTATACAGCACAACCTCCCCTGTCACCAGCCTCCTCTCACCAGTATATAGCAGCAGCCTCCCCTGTTCACCAGTATACAGCAGCAGCCTCCCCTGTCACCAGTCTCCTCTCCCCAGTAAATAGCACCAGCCTACTCTCACCAGTATACAGCACAACCTCCCCTGTCACAGCCTCCTCTCACCAGTATATAGCACCAGCCTCCCCGGTCACCAACCTCCTCTCACCATTATACAGCAGCAGCCTCCCCTGTCACCAGTATACAGCAGCAGCCTACCCTGTCACCAGCCTCCCCTCACCAGTATATAGCACCCGCCTCCCATGTCACCAGCCTCCCCTCACCAGTATATAGCACCAGCCTCCCGTTACCAGCCTCCTCTCACCAGTATACAGCACCAGCCTCTCCTGTCACGAGCCTCCTCTCACCAGTATACAGCAGCATCCTCCACTGTCACCAGCCTCCTCTCACCAGTATACAGCAGCAGCCTCCCATGTCACCAGCCTCCCCTCACCAGTATATAGCACCAGCCTCCCGTTACCAGCCTCTTCTCACCAGTATACAGCACCAGCCTCTCCTGTCACGAGCCTCCTCTCACCATTATACAGCTGCAGCCTTTCCTGTCACCAGCCTCCTCTCACCATTATACAGCAGCAGCCTCCCCTGTCAACAGCCTCCTCTCCCCAGTAAATAGCACCAGCCTCCCCGGTCACCAGCCTCCTCTCACCATTATACAGCAGCAGCCTCCCCTGTTCACCAGTATACAGCAGCAGCCTCCCCTGTCACCAATATACAGCAGCAGCCTCTCCTGTCACCAGTCTCCTCTCACCATTATACAGCAGCAGCCTTTCCTGTCACCAGCCTCCTCTCACCATTATACAGCAGCAGCCTCCCCTGTCACCAGCCTCCTCTTCCCAGTAAATAGCACCAGCCTCCCCTGTTACCAGCCTCCTCTCACCATTATACAGCAGCAGCCTCCCCTGTCACCAGCCTCCTCTTCCCAGTAAATAGCACCAGCCTCCCCTGTTACCAGCCTCCTCTCACCAATATACAGCAGCAGCCTCCCCTGTCACCAGCCTCCTCTTCCCAGTAAATAGCACCAGCCTCCCCTGTTACCAGCCTCCTCTCACCAGTATACAGCACCAGCCTCTCCTGTCATGAACCTCCTCTCACCATTATACAGCAGCAGCCTTTCCTGTCACCAGCCTCCCCTCACCAGTATATCACCCGCCTCCCATGTCACCAGCCTCCTCTCACCAGTATACAGCAGCAGCCTCCCCTGTCACCAGCCTCCCCTCACCAGTATATAGCACCAGCCTCCCCTGTCACCAGCCTCCTCTCACCAGTATACAGCACCAGCCTCCCATCACCAGCCTCCTCTCACCAGTATACAGCACCAGCCTCTCCTGTCACCAGTATACAGCACCAGCCTCCTCTCACAATTATACAGCAGCAGCCTCCCCTGTCACCAGCCTCCTCTCACCAGTATATAGCACCCGCCTCCCCTGTCACCAGTCTCCTCTCACCAGTATACAGCACCAGCCTCTCCTGTCACCAGCCTCCTCTCACCAGTATACAGCACCAGCCTCTCCTGTCACCAGCCTCCTCTCACCATTATACAGCAGCAGCATTTCCTGTCACCAGCCTCCTCTCACCAGTATACAGCAGCAGCCTCCCCAGTCACCTGCTTCCTCTCACCAATATACAGCACAGCCTTCCGTCACTAGCATCCTCTCACCAGTATACAGCACAACCTCCCCTGTCACAGCCTCCTCTCACCAGTATATAGCACCAGCCTCCTCTCACAATTATACAGCAGCCTCCCCTGTCACCAGCCTCCTCTCACCAGTATATAGCACCCGCCTCCCCTGTCACCAGCCTCCTCTCACCAGTATACAGCACCAGCCTCTCCTGTCACCAGCCTCCTCTCACCATTATACAGCAGCAGCATTTCCTGTCACCAGCCTCCTCTCACCAGTATACAGCAGCCTCCCCAGTCACCTGCTTCCTCTCACCAATATACAGCACAGCCTTCCGTCACTAGCATCCTCTCACCAGTATACAGCACAACCTCCCCTGTCACCAGCCTCCTCTCACCAGTATATAGAAGCAGCCTCCCCTGTTCACCAGTATACAGCAGCAGCCTCCCCTGTCACCAGCCTCCTCTCACCAGTATACAGCAGCAGCCTCACCCCCACCTTCAGCTCTATGAGCACTCGCCTGCTCCTGTGTCCCCCTCCCATGTCGTCTTCCTCCTCTGCTGTGATGTCTGCAATGAGAGATGATCTCATCCTACTCACATGCACAGACGCTGCAGCACCTCGGATGCAGGAACCTCTCTGACCATGGAAGTTGCGGCGCTACTACTTCCTGGGTCAGTCAGGTCCCTGTGTAGGTAGGAGAGCCGACTGGGGGGTGACCCCTTTTCTCGCCGCGAACAGACTGAGACAGAGACTGAAGTGCGTCCAACAGGTCCTCTTTATTGGCCGTCCTCTTGATGACCGCAGCAAAATACAGCAGCAGCTAGACACTCTCCGCACCCAGGCTTGGGTACCTTCGCTCCCTTCTCACTTCAGTATGACGGCTCTCGCGGCTCATTCACTGCAGCTGCCCTAGGCCTACCACTACAGCGCTTCCCCTGCCCGAGTCCGTCCGTTTTGTGGTACCCCCAGGGTCTCTCAGGCTGCAGCTCTCTCTCTCTCTATGTCTGCGGCTTCTCTTGTCTATCCGACTGCGGCTTCTGTCAGGGTCACCCCCCTGACTGTCTCAGATGTCAGTCCCTTCTGGAGCTTCACCACTGTACTTCTACTTCCTCGAGTCTACTCTTCTCCTCAGCTCCTCTCCCTGGACTGACTGACCGCTTCTAGAACTCTCTACTTGCTTTTTATCCCCCTCCTTGTGGATTCCTCCCAGAGTTCCTGTAACCCCGCCCCCATGACTGTGAGGTTTCGTAGCCATAAGCTGATGTTAAGTCCATTTCTCACAACTCTCTCTACTTCCATCTTGTGGCCAAACTTCAGTATTGCACCCATCTCCACTATTTCAGCTGTCTTCCATCTATAAATGCAACAGTCCACCTAAAGCACACTATACCTTTACCTTCCCCCCTGCAGACAGGTCCGTACATCAGTCCACCTCCCCTACACTTGCATTGGGGTCAATATGGAGGTGCGCCCCTGCCCCCCCCCTCCGAAAAGACAACAGATTTCCTGACCTGAGCTTGATAGCTTCATAGACAAACATCACACTGTCACGCTCAGGTCAAGAGAGCAGACAGCCAGTTTAACTGTGATACACTCCTCACACGAATTCTGTATTATTCTGTCTGGGCTACTGGCCTAGGGTCTGAGGAGGGCATTGCCAGGTTGCCTTCATTAGAATGTTTTGTGTGCCACCATCTGCGGTGCACATATCCTGGCACGGAGCTCACAATACAGAATAGTAGCGCAGCTCCAGGGAAGCTACCGTCGCCTAACATGCATGCGCTAGCCAGTAGAAGTGGAGCCTCGGGGACCTGAGCAGGGCGCCAGGGGAACGGGAGTGAAGTGAGTATTTCTGTATGTTCTTTTTTTTCTTATTATTATCAATATGTGTATGGAATGTGAGTGCTTGTACTGTATATAAGATGCTTTGTGCAGACTCATAATGTATATAGTAGGCTATGTGCAGGCTCATAACGTATATAGGGGGCTATATACAGGCTCATAATCTAGGGAGCTCATACTGTATATAGGAGGCTGTGTGCAGGCTCATAATGTATATAGGGGCTATGTGCAGGCTCTTTAAGTATATAGGGGATATGTGAAGCCTCATAATGTATATCGGGAGCTATGTGCAGGCTCATAGTATATATAGGGGCTATACAGGCTCATACCGTATATAGTAGGCTACATGTGGGCTCATACTGTATATAGGGGGCTATAGGGGCTCATACTGTATATAGGAGGCTATGTGCAGGCTCATAATGTATATAGGGGGTATTTGCAAGTTCATAATATATAGGGGCTATTCGGGGTTCATAAGGTGTATGGGGTCTCATACTGTATATAGGCAGCTATTTGAAGGCTCATACTGTATATAGGGAGTTATGTGCGGGCTTATACTGTGTATATGTTCAGCTAGTTCAGAGAAGAGCTATCAGGATACTGAGCGGACTGCAAAGTATGTCCTAAGAGGAATGGTTAAAGGATCTGGGAATGTTTAGCTTGCAAAAAGAAGGCTAAGAGGAGACTTAATAGCTGTCTACAAATATCTGAAGGGATGTCACAGTGTAGAGGGATAATCATTATTCTCATTTGCACATGGAAACACGAGAAGCAATTGATACAGACTAGATATTAAAAAAAAACTTTTTGACAGTGAGGATGACCAATGAATGGAGCAGGCTGCCATGAGAGGTGGTGAGTTCTCCTTCAATGGAAGTCTTCAAACAAAGGCTGGAGAGACATCTGTATGAGATAGTTTAGTGAATCCTTCATTGAGCAGGGGGTTGGACACAACAACTCCGGAGGTCCCTTCCAACTCTAACATTCTATGATTCTATGATATAGGAGGCTATATGGAGGCTCACACTGTATCTAGGAAGTTATGTCCCCTTCTTCCCATAGCCATACCTTTTTTATTTTTCCATCAATTTGGCCGTGTGAGCGCTTGTTTTTTGCAGGATGAGTTGTACTTTTGAACAGCATAATTAGTTTTACCATATAGTGTACTGAAAAACAGGAAATAAAAATATGTATTAGGGCTGGAATCTCACCAGCATATGACATCCGATGTGAGAGCATCAGATGAGATATACTAATGCCCTTCGGCTCCAGCTCTGCTGCGAGCGTGAACAGTGTCATGCTTCTGTTCTACGATCGTCTCGCATGAGAGAATCGCAGCACAGGTGCAGTGTAGACGAAGAAAGTAATTTCTCCATCTCCTCCTTTACCTGTTTGATCCTGAGCAAGCGGGGGGGCCCACTCGTTGGCGACGGCACTGGCACAGGGCCCCTGATAGTACGGTGGTGTGTCTGACGGCGGGTGGGCCGAACCTGCACTTTCATCTGCAGCTTCCGATTTATCACCGTGTAAGATGGAACAGTATATGGGAAGGGTAACCTGAGTTTCATCAGGGTCAGATTCAGGCCGTGTAGAGTGCGAGGGGAATGTAGTGGTCTGGGTCAATATACCAGCAGATTCATCGAGCAGTGGCTGGGCATCAGTGCACTTGTGTCGCCCCCAGGAGTACGGTCGCCACAGTGGCATTACCTTCCTCCTAGGGAGTGTGATGTCATGCTTGGGAGCAACGAAGGATCTCTCTAGCAGGTTAACTGATTGGGCGGCGTTATTCCCACGAGTCACGACCCTCCAAACAGCGTTCATTGTGCTGTTCCATGCATGTTTCTAGTTAAAGAAATGTATTTATGTTTTTTCGCTTGTCTCTGCTGCCATCTACTGGCCAGACCATTTAGTTCCTCGGTCTTTCCTTGTTCAGCCTATGGGGAGGGGCTTCTCTTCAGCCTCTTCTCTTCCTGTTTGCTCAGTCATCGGCAGACATCTTACCTGAGAGAACTGTTCTCCCTCATGAGCTGAGGAAGCAAAGTCTTTTGACCCGCAAGTAGCGACTCCAGAGACAAGCTCCATGCAAGAGACTCAGTGTAATGTTTGAATCGTTATCTACGGAATAAACCAACATTGTTCTTCATCACAACGCGTGTATGCTTATCTGAGAAGCTGCTAAGGGTCATGTCTGCCTCGCTTATTGGATACACAAAGGTAGGAACTTCTCTCACTTACATGTCTGCATACCTTTAATCGCCATTAAGTGGGGACAGAACAGTCAAAAGACTAGCTTGTCGGCCCATACAAGTCAGAAGACTACTTTTAAAGCTCATAAGCAGCTAGAAAACCTCCTTATAGCCCAGCACCCCAGCTACAGATCTCCATCTGCCCCGTCTCCCTATGTGTAATCTGCCCAGCAACAAGCCTCGCACACCAGTCTGCCTGCAGCAGTGCACGTCTGGACAAGCCTAGAAGTAGCTCCACCACCTGCCACATCTTGCAATAACTCTGCTCGTACTGTTAATGAGGACTGTCTATGCACCTGCTGTTTCCTTCTGGCCACATCGCTCCTAAAGGCCTGCAGTACTCCATACCTCATTACCGCGCATCAGCGATCCGCGAACCCCCAAGTTTCGCCAAAGCCACTCTGGGAATCTCATCCGGGACCTCCCGCAGAGCCGCACAGCGATTTTCGGACCCCGATTCAAAAGTTGAATTTTTTAAAGAGACAGTACACCTTTATTCAAAATGGCCGAAAAAGACCTCGGACAGGTCCCTACTGATGAAACAGTGCAAATACAACCTGATACCGTCCACGATGAAGCCCAGGAGGCAGACCCCACATCTCAAGCAGACCAAGTCACCCGACCAAAACGTTCTGCCAAACCAACTATAAAGGTGCTTGAAAACTATCACAATATGAAAGATGAGCTATGTGATCACCTGGAAGAACAGTGGGAATGCGTCACCTCTTATATGTCAAGACTCGAATCCTCATCAGGCAACGCCGCAAGCTTGCAATCCGTCATGGAGCGGCTGAACACCGCCCGTGAAAGGTACAAGAGACTATCAGCAAAGTACATCGCTCTTCTAAAAGATTTTAATTCTGATGAAGCTCTTCCAGACCTCAGTGAGGCGCTAGAGACGGACAAGGAGAGAGACGCCAAGGTCCAACATGCCATAAACAAGGCTGAACACCGTATCTCTCACCTGCAAGAAACCAGGTCACACCGATCGACCTCATCTAAACGTTCCTCTCGGTCATCCAGGGCATCGTCCTCAAGAAGTTCAACCATGAGCGACAGGATACTAGAGGCCCGCATAAAGGCAGAGGAATCCAGAGTGAGACGTTCTTTCACTGAGAGAGAAGCTAAGGCAGAGGCAAAAAGGGCAGAAGCAGACATGGAAGCAAAAAGGGCAGAAGTGGAAGCAAAAAGGGCAGAAGTGGAAGCAAAAAGGGCAGAAGTGGAAGCCAAGAGAGCAGAAGCAGAAGCGGAGGCTCAGCTGAAGATTCTTCGGTCACAGATGGAAGAGGAGGTCGCACTAGCTAAAGTGAGACTACTTGAGCAGGCGTTGATCCAAGGTCCTGATGCAGCTAACTTGCCACCACTGGAATCAGACGATCCAGTCAATCGCACGAAAGACTATGTACTAAACCAGCTACCTGTAGCAACCCCGGTCTACAGTACCGTCCAAGTCGACGACACCAAAACCTCCAACGTACTCCCAGAGATACCTTCTCAAACACAGTCACCACAAGATGGCAACCAAGTGTTTCCTGACCCACCTTTACAGCTCAAGCGGTATTCGTCAGATTCTTCAAGGGCTAAACCACAGCTCAACCCTGCAGCAACATCATTCTATCCGGGAACAGCTCATCCATTCACACCAGGCGGCCCATACGCCCCAGGGGCATCACGAGTCGTCGTGGCAACGAGTGGTGAGAAGTCGGATATGTCCGAGTTCGCCAGGTTCATGGTGAGCAGAGAGCTAATCAACACCAGTCTTACGAAGTTTGATGATCGTGCAGAGAGCTACAGGGCCTGGAAAGCAACCTTTAAGGCAGCCATCGCCAATCTCAACCTAACTGAAGAACAGGAACTTGACCTCCTGATAAAGTGGTTAGGTCCAAGCTCTTCAACCCGCGTCAGGAGCCTCAGAGCGGTCCACGTGGGACAAGCAGAAGCAGGTCTCGCTGCCGCATGGCAAAGGCTGGAACGCACCTTTGGCAGCGCAGAGGCAATAGAGAAAGCCCTATTCAAGAGACTGCAGGATTTCCAAAAGATCAACCTTAAAGACGTCCACAAGCTGCAAGACCTAAGTGACCTGCTAATGGAGCTGGAGCTCGCCAAAAGAGACCCTCGTCTGTCTGGGCTGTGCTATCTGGATTCAGCCCATGGAGTAAACCCGATCGTGGTGAAGCTGCCATACAGCCTGCAGGAAAAGTGGGCAATGTCAGTATCAAGATACAAAGGAGTGAACGACGTTACCTTCCCTCCATTCATCCACTTCTGCAGGTTCATCGATGAACAGGCCCAGATGAGGAATGACCCCAGCCTCGACTTCCTAGAGTCCAACGCTTCGACAGCCGCACCAACTCCTGCGCCAAGGTATGAAAACACCACATACAAACGCAGAGACACTAAGAGAGCTGTGAGCGTTAGGAAGACCGAGCTACCGTCACCTGCAACGCCCACAGACGAACAGAACATCGTCTCAACACGAGATAAATCCTTTAATCGTGAATGTCCCATCCACAAGAAGCCACACTCGTTGACCAAGTGCAAAGGGTTTAGATCCAAAACCCTACAGGAGCGCAAGGAGATCCTCACAGAGCTCGGGGTTTGCTTCAAATGCTGCGCATCACTTGAGCACATGGCCAAGGACTGCAAATCCACAGTCAAGTGTGGGGAGTGCCACAGCGAAAAGCATGTTTCAGCCATGCACTCAACCCGAATAGCTAGAGACACACCGGCTGCAGTCACCACTGCTCCCGCTCCAAGTCATGGCGGGGAGCCACAGAATCAGACCGACACTGTCTCCTGCTCATGCTCAGAAGTATGTGGAGAGGGCCGCATGGAGAAATGTTGCGCCCGAATATGCCTCATCAAGGTTTACCCCGAAGGACATCCAGAAAAGGCAATGAAGGTGTATGCCATCATAGACGACCAAAGCAACCGGTCCCTGGCAGGAGCCAAATTCTTTGAAGCCTTCGGAATTAGTGGACCATCAGAGCCCTACACCTTGAACACCTGCTCAGGCCGCATAGAGACTAGCGGCAGAAGAGCCCAGGGATTCATCGCTTCTCCTATCAACGGGAAGACTGAAATACCTCTGCCAACGCTAGTTGAATGTGACCAAATACCCAGCCAAAGGAGTGAAATTCCTACCCCAGAAGCTGTACTTCATCAGCCGCACCTGAAGCACCTCGCAAGCGTCATCCCACCTATGGACAACAACGCGGAGATTCTACTCCTGCTCGGCAGAGACAACCTGAGGGTACACAAGGTGCGACAACAGTGCAACGGACCTGACTACGCACCATACGCCCAGAGACTGGACCTCGGATGGGTAGTCATAGGAAACGTGTGCGTTGATCGATCAGAAATCGACTCCTTCAGGACCTACGTCCATGGAGACGGACGCACAACCTGCCTAAGGCCATGTCCTCATCACTATGAAGTGAAAGAGAAGCCCCCAGACTCAATACAGCTGCCTGACATCGCTTCTTCTCTGCGTACCGACAACTTGGGAAGATCAGTCTTTCACATCACCAAGGACGACGATAAAGTAGCCTTGTCAGTGGAGGACAGAGAATTCATCGACATAATGGACCGTGAGTTCTCTAAGGACAAAACCGACCACTGGGTCTCTCCATTACCCTTCCGATCCACCAGGGTAAGACTGCCAAACAACCGAGACCAAGCTCAGAACAGATTCAACTCTCTTCAACGTTCAATGAACCACAAACCTGAAATGAGGGAGCACATTGTCGCCTTTATGGACAGAATATTTCGCAACAACCACGCGGAACCCGCTCCTCCCGTGAAGAAGAACGAAGAGTGCTGGTATCTGCCTTCATTTGGTGTCTACCACCCACGGAAACCGAACCAAATCAGGGTTGTCTTTGACTCCAGCGCCAAACATGGAGGCGTATCACTCAACGATGTCCTCCTCACAGGTCCCAACCTGACGAACAACTTAGTAGGAGTGTTGCTGAGGTTCAGGAAAGAACTCGTCGCCATCACTGCCGATATCGAACAGATGTTCCACTGTTTCCTAGTCAGGGAGGACCACCGGAACTTCCTCAGATTCCTGTGGTTCAAGGACAACGACACCAACAAAGAGATGGTGGAATACCGAATGAGAGTCCATGTCTTCGGGAACAGCCCTTCACCCGCAGTAGCAACCTACGGTCTCCGAAGGACCGCATCAGAGGGAGAGTCTGAGTATGGCACAGACGCAAGAGACTTCGTTGAAAGAGACTTCTATGTAGACGACAGGCTCAAATCACTGCCCACTGAAGAAGCAGCCATTGATTTGCTCAAGAGGACCCAAGGTATGCTGGCCCAGGCAAGGCTCAGGCTTCATAAAATCGCTTCAAACAGCCCGACCGTAATGAGAGCCTTTGATTCGGGTGATCACGCCCCTGGATTCAAGGACATTGACTTGGGGCTAGACAGCCCACCCGTGCAGAGGAGCCTAGGCATCAGATGGGATCTCGCAGCCGACTCCTTCGGGTTTCAAGTGAATTGCTCGGACAAACCGTTCACAAAACGTGGTGTCCTCTCCATAGTGAACAGCTTATTTGACCCGCTGGGGTTCGTGGCGCCCATCACCATACAAGGCAAATCCTTGTTGAGACAACTATCTGAAACTGTCAAGGATTGGGATACCCCGCTCCCCTCCGACAAAGAGAAAAAATGGGAAACTTGGAAACAGTCGTTGTGCGGATTGAACAATATTCACATCCCGAGATGCTACACCAAAATCTCCCTTGCCTCTAGCGGAAGGAAAGAACTCCACGTCTTTTCAGACGCCTCCACAGAAGCCATAGCGGCGGTTGCATATCTGAAGGTGATGGACGCCAGCGGGCAAAGCTACGTCGGATTGGTGTTCGGCAAGGCGAAGCTAGCCCCGAAGCCCGACCACACCATCCCCAGACTCGAACTCTGTGGAGCCGTCTTGGCAGTGGAAATTGCTGACTTCATACTACAAGAACTGTGTATCGAAATAGATGAGGTCCAATTCTACACCGACAGCAAGGTCGTTTTGGGTTACATCTACAATACATCGAGACGATTCTACGTGTATGTCAGTAACCGCATCGAAAGGATCAGGAGATCCTCCAAACCGGAACAATGGCGTTACGTACCATCGGAGCTGAATCCAGCAGATCTTGCAACCAGACCCATGTCTATATCTTCTTTCGTTAACTCTTCTTGGCTTACAGGTCCAGAGTTCCTGCTGAGACGGTCAGAAGAAGGTGTCCAGGAAGACTTCAGCATCCTAGATCCAGACAACGATCCAGATGTCCGAACTGAGGTCCATACCCTGACCACCAGTGCTGAGAAAACATCCTACCTCGGCTGCCAACGTTTTGAACGTTTCTCCAGCTGGTTAAGACTCGTCAGGACTGTTGCCAGGTTAGTGCACATCGCCAGATGTTATCGTGCAGACTTTAAAGACAAGGACTGTCATCGCTGGCATGTATGCCACAGACCTCTTTCTGCTGAGGACATCTCCCGTAGTGAGTCCCTCATTATACGCCACCTCCAACAGAGCGAATTCGCCACCGAATGGAAGTGCTTAAATAACAAACAGCAGATTCCATTAAGAAGCCCACTCGCCAATTTAAACCCAGTAATGGACAGCTTCGGCTTACTGAGGGTTGGCGGTCGTTTAAGCCAGGCTCGTTTCGGTGTCGCAGAGCAAAATCCTCTCATCATTCCCAACAAACACCACGTTACAGTCTTACTGATCCGTCATCATCATGAAAGGGCTGAACACCAAGGCAGGCAAATTACAGAGGGCACTCTACGGTCTGCAGGCCTCTGGATTGTCGGGATGAAGAGACGTGTAGCACAAATACTTCACGATTGTGTGCACTGTCGCAAAGTGAGAGGAAAGCAACTGTGCCAACAAATGGCCGACCTACCTACAGATAGACTTTCCATGGAACCACCTTTCACCTATGTGGGCCTAGACGTTTTCGGACCATGGATGGTATCCACACGCAGAACTCGTAGCAGCCGTGCGGACAGTAAGCGGTGGGCTGTGCTATTCACCTGCTTGAGCATCCGAGCCGTTCACATCGAGGTGTTAGAGTCCATGGATACCTCCTGCCTGATTAACGCCTTGAGAAGATTCCTCGCCATCAGAGGACCAGTAAAGCAGCTGAGGTCCGACCGCGGCAGCAACTTCGTCGGTGCATGTAGAGAGCTGAACATCGACACCAAGCCAATCCAAGACCAGCTGGCAGACAAGGGTTGCACCTGGATCTTCAATTCTCCTCACAGTTCTCACATGGGAGGCTCCTGGGAGAGGATGATCGGAATCTCACGCAACATCCTGAACTCCATGCTAAAGGACGTCAACTCCTCGAGACTCACGCACGAGACTCTAGTGACTCTTTTAGCCGAAGTCTCAGCCATCATCAACTCGAGACCCCTTGTGCCGGTGTCAATGGATCCAGAGGTACCAACCATGTTGACTCCCAACATCCTTCTTACTCAGAAGATCGACAACGCAGTAATTCCCAGCGGAGACTTCACTCATGCCAACACCTACCAAAGACACTGGAAACGAGTCCAATATTTGGCCGACTACTTCTGGAACCGATGGAGGAAGGAATACCTTACCATTCTTCAAGGGAGAAGGAAGTGGCGACATCCCAAGCCGAATATCAAGGAAGGAGATCTGGTCCTCATGAAAGACCAGACCACTGAAAGGACTGACTGGCCTCTGGGACTTGTTACCAGGACACTGCCTAGCCAGGACGGCAACGTGCGGAAGGTGGAGCTGAGGGTCTTTAGGAAGGGTGAGACGAAGATCTTTGCGAGGCCAATCCATGAACTCGTCCTCTTACTGCCTATCGAGAGCGCCACTACGGGATGAGCGTTCTGCACCCGAAGTTTGGCCGTTTTTTCTGATTTTTTGAACTTTAATTGTTGCATTTAACATGCCCTTTCTTTTAGGTTTATTATTATTATGGACAATAGTGGAATCCCCATAGTGAATTCCAGACGGGGAGTGTGCTGTTCCATGCATGTTTCTAGTTAAAGAAATGTATTTATGTTTTTTCGCTTGTCTCTGCTGCCATCTACTGGCCAGACCATTTAGTTCCTCGGTCTTTCCTTGTTCAGCCTATGGGGAGGGGCTTCTCTTCAGCCTCTTCTCTTCCTGTTTGCTCAGTCATCGGCAGACATCTTACCTGAGAGAACTGTTCTCCCTCATGAGCTGAGGAAGCAAAGTCTTTTGACCCGCAAGTAGCGACTCCAGAGACAAGCTCCATGCAAGAGACTCAGTGTAATGTTTGAATCGTTATCTACGGAATAAACCAACATTGTTCTTCATCACAACGCGTGTATGCTTATCTGAGAAGCTGCTAAGGGTCATGTCTGCCTCGCTTATTGGATACACAAAGGTAGGAACTTCTCTCACTTACATGTCTGCATACCTTTAATCGCCATTAAGTGGGGACAGAACATTCATGAAGGCAAAGTGTTTGTTTTACGTGGGCAGTATGGTTGCAAAGCTGAACCTTAAAGGAATGTCCAGAAGGGCACCACCAGGAGTGGAGCCTGCGGCATAATTTGACTCAACACGGGCAACTTCAACCATCCAGCAACAAAAAAGATGCACACATTGCAAGCTTAATTCTGTTAACGAATGAGACTCCGTCATGCCCCGCGGTCCGAGTCCGGCTTACTAGAGGGACACGCGAGGCTCTGGCACGTGAGATTGGCCAATAACTGGTGTGTCATGCCCTTACATGTCTGTGGCTGCATGTGCGCTACACTGAAAGGGCCAGCGTTTGTCGCTTACAGGTGCAGATAACCCGCTGAACATTAGTGATGGGGATCTGGGATTACAATTATTACCCGCGAACGATGATTTCCCAGTAAGTGTAGGTCAACCACAGTTCCGTAATTAGGCCTAACCGTCATTCCTGAAAAAGTGAAAAACTTACGTGTGCAAACCACAGGTGCTGTAGCTTGCTTAACAGCTCGCCAGCAGTTCTCAGGCCCAGTATGGATTACACGTGATTGCACAAAGGTGAGAAAGGGTACCGTATCACCGGATAACATGTATGGATTGCATAGTGTACACATTCAAAATGTATGTCTATAGATCAGGAGGCAGGCTCAGACGGTGTCAGGCCCAGTATGGATTACACGTGATTGCACAAAGGTGAGAAAGGGTACCGTATCACCGGATAACATGTATGGATAGCATAGTGTACACATTCAAAATATATGTCTATAGATCAGGAGGCAGGCTCAGACGGTGTCAGGCCCAGTATGGATTACGAGAAACTGGGTCTGAGCAGAAAAAGTAAATTAATGTGCATGCAAAATGTAATTGCATATGAACACATGACCTTTACACAGAGAAAACCAAAAGCAAAACACAAAACAAATATCCTGGAATAAAAAAGTAAAAAAATATATTGCAAAAATTGCATGAAGGTAGTAATAATAGTAATAATAAGGGTATATAGTTAACATAATTTTGATCGAAATAATGTAGAAGCCATCCCGCCACGTCACGGCAACCCTTGTGGGACAGTCCTAACTCTTGTATTTAAAACCTTTCCACTTGTCAAGTGACGTAAATGTGAACAAGGACAGAGGGACTGAACCACCAGTAATAGTATAGGCCAGACAGGATGGATTTTCCAACTCAGAAACAGGGCGGTCACACCCTTATATGCACAGAATGCACAATGAAACAAATGAGAAACTGGGTCTGAGCAGAAAAAGTAAATTAATGTGCATGCAAAATGTAATTGCATATGAACACATGACCTTTACACAGAGAAAACCAAAAGCAAAACACAAAACAAATATCCTGGAATAAAAAAGTAAAAAAATATATTGCAAAAATTGCATGAAGGTAGTAATAATAGTAATAATAAGGGTATTTAGTTAACATAATTTTGATCAAAATAATGTAGAAGCCATCCCGCCACGTCACGGCAACCCTTGTGGGACAGTCCTAACTCTTGTATTTAAAACCTTTCCACTTGTCAAGTGACGTAATTGTGAACAAGGACAGAGGGACTGAACCACCAGTAATAGTATAGGCCAGACAGGATGGATTTTCCAACTCAGAAACAGGGCGGTCACACCCTTATATGCACAGAATGCACAATGAAACAAATGAGAAACTGGGTCTGAGCAGAAAAAGTAAATTAATGTGCATGCAAAATGTAATTGCATATGAACACATGACCTTTACACAGAGAAAACCAAAAGCAAAACACAAAACAAATATCCTGGAATAAAAAAGTAAAAAAAAATATTGCAATTTTTGCAATATATTTTTTTACTTTTTTATTCCAGGATATTTGTTTTGTGTTTTGCTTTTGGTTTTCTCCAGTATGGATTACACATGATTGCACAAAGGTGAGAAAGGGTACCGCATCACCGGATAACATGTATGGATAGCATAGTGTACACATTCAAAATATATGTCTATAGATCAGGAGGCAGGCTCAGACGGTGTCAGGCCCAGTATGGATTACGCGTGATTGCAGAAAGGTGAGAAAGGGTACCGTATCACCGGATAACATGTATGGATAGCATAGTGTACACATTCAAAATATATGTCTATAGATCAGGAGGCAGGCTCAGACGGTGTCAGGCCCAGTATGGATTACACGTGATTGCACAAAGGTAAGAAAGGGTACCGTATCACCGGATGACATGTATGGATAGCATAGTGTACACATTCAAAATATATGTCTATAGATCAGGAGGCAGGCTCAGACAGTGTCAGGCCCAGTATGGATTTGACGGCCCAGACTACACAGCGGAGGAGCAGGGAGAGGTAAAGATTGCAAATGCTGGGGCCCTGCCCAAGCAAGGGGGGCCCACTCGTGGGCATCGGTACTGGCACTGGGCCCCTCATAGTACAGCGGTGTGTCTGACGGCGGGTGTGCACCACCACCGTCAGAGACACTTGATTGCACTATGAGGGACCCTGTGCCAGTGCCCGCGCCCAAGAGTCGGCCTACCCACCTGTCCAGGGCAACGGCACTCGCACGGTTTCGTGCGCTAGGTGGTGACCCCGGCCATGGGGGGGGGGGAGGCAGCACAGTTAGGGAGTTTTAGAAAGTGGCATATGTTGATGTTGGACATTCAGCTGATGCAAAAGGCGAAATTGTTCAAGTCCCAGGAAGAGGAGGACCAAAGCAAGCCATTTTTCTGCCAACCTATGTGTCATCAGGGGAAGGTGGGACAAAATCCTTGGAAACCCATGCATGGTTCATTTTAATGAAGGTTAGATCATCCACATTTTGGGTCGACAGACGGGTCCTTTTTTCTGTCAGGATTGATCCAGCAGCACTGAAGACTCTTTCCGATAGCACACTTGCAGCTGGGCAAGCGAGCTCCTGTAGCGCATATTGTGCCAATTCAGGCCAGGTGTCCAGTTTAGCGGCCCAATAGTCAAAGGGGAATGACCTGTGAAGGAGAACATCGACATGGGAGGAAAAGTAGTTTGTAACCATAGTTGACAAGTGCTGTCTCCTGTCACTTTCCATCGATGCAGTATTACCAGTCGTGTGAGCGGGACTTGAAAAATCAGTCCACACATGGTCATGAAACCCCTGTCTCCAACGCCACTTCTGATGTGTGCACCACGAACACCTCTTCCAAGCTGCCCCTGGCCCCTACGGCTCGTGTGAGAACCATCACCGCTGCTGTGTGCTGGGAATGCCTCAACCAACCGGTTTGCCAGAGTAGCTTGTTTGTTAGCCAATATTAGGTCAAGGTTCTCCTGTGGCATGATGTTTTGGAATTTGCCTTTATAGCATGGATCCAGGATGCTGGCCAACCAGTAGTCGTCATCGTTCATCATTTTGGCAATGCGGGGGGTCCCTTTTTAGGATCTGCAAGGCATAATCTGACATGTGGGCCAATGTTCCCGGTGTCAATGATGCAGTGCGACTGCTTGGTGGAGGAGCACTTTCTGGCAAATCCACATCCCTCCAGTCACGCACAAACCCTGTACCAGACCTTGCCACACCAACATTTTCTCTGGACACACGAGAAGCATCCTCCTCCCCTAAATAATCATCCCCATCATCACCCTCCTTCTCCTCTTCCTCTTCTTCCTCCACCTCGTCCAGGAGAGGTCCCGGAGCAGACAATGGCTGACTGTCATCAAGGATTTCCTCCTCCTCTTCCTCTTCGTCAACCTCGGCTGCAGACGCCTGCTCCTTAATGTGCGTCAAAGTTTGCATGAGCTGACGCATAAGTGGGATGCTCATGCTTATGATGGCGTCGTCTGCGCTTACCAGCCGTGTGCATTCCTCAAAACACCGAAGGACTTTACAGAGGTCTTTCAGCTTTGACCACTGCACACCTGTCAACTCCATGTCTGCCCTCAAAGTGCCTGTCCGGGTATCCTCCCACAAATGCATTACGGCCTGCCTCTGTTCGCACAGCCGCTCAACCATGTGCAGGGTGGAGTTCCACCTTGTTGCAACGTCGATAATTAGCCGGTGCTTGGGAAGGTGTAGCAATCGCTGCAGCTTCTGCATACGACTGGAGTGTACGGGCGACCGGCGGATGTGCGAGCACAGTTTTCGAACCTTCTGGAGCAGGCCTGTTAACTCTGGATAATTATTGAGGAAGCACTGCACCACCAGGTTCAAGGTGTGAGCCAAGCAAGGTATGTGTCTGAGTTTTGAAAGGGCTATGGCAGCCACAAAATTACGGACGTTATCGCTGACTACCTTGCCTGCCTCAAGATGTAGACTGCCCAGCCATGACTCAGTTTGTTGCTGAAAGTAGTCGGCCAGTACCTCCGCGGTGTGTCTGTCGCCCAAACACATCATCTTCAACACAGCCTGCTGACGCTTTCCACTAGCTGATCGATAGGGGGACACCTCGTGTGCAACACTGGCAGTTGCGGATGGAGTGCTGCCGCGCTCTGGGGACGAGCTTTCGCTTCTACAGGAGTAGGAGGAGGAGGGTCGAATGACTACAGCCAACTGTTTCCTATACCGTGGGCTAGGCAGCACAGTCCCACCACCGCTGTCCCCTGTGGACCCTGCATCCACCACATTAATCCAGTGCGCAGTGATGGACACGTAACGGCCCTGGCCATGCCTACTGGACCATGCATCAGTTGTGAGGTGCACCTTTCCACTCACTGATTGCTTGAGTGCATGGACAATGCGGTCCTTCACATGAAGGTGGAGGGCTGGGATGGCTTTGCGAGAAAAGAAGTGGTGACTGGGTAGTTCATAGCGTGGTACTGCATAGGCCATGAGTTCGAGGAAAGCTGCGCTTTCCACCAACCGATAGGGCATCATCTCTAACGAGATTAGTTTGGCAATGTGGGCGTTCAAACCCAGTGTACGCGGATGAGAGGATGAGTACTTTCTTGTCCTACTCATAGTCTCTGGCAGGGTGAGCTGGACTTGAGAGATGCCTATGGTGGAACTAGCGGTGGACAGGGCGGACTGAGAGAGGGTTGATGATGGTGATGGAGTTGGTGTTCTTTCTGATGGCCTAGATTCAGTCTTTCGTTGATATAACATTGTGATTCCCTGACAGCTTTGGCCTTGCAACGACACCTCAACATTTGCTGCTGTGCTAACCGGTGGGCTTACAGTGGGGGAAACAATGTAGCGTTGCTGACTACCTTCTTTGGGAGCATTTGCACATGTGGTACTTGAGGTTTGGTGTTCCGTCCACGCTTGCAAGTGCATGGTGGTTAAATGTCTAAGCATGCAACTGGTATTCAAATTTTTCAGATTTTTCCCTCGGCTAAAGGTCTTTGCGCACTTCTTACAGATAACCTTGGCCTGATCATTAGGATTTTGTTCAAAAAAGTGCCACACTGCACTCTTCCTACTATGGAAGACATTTTGCGTCCTTGCACGCTGTGCTATTTTGACCGTCTGGCCAAGCAGTCCAGCAACTTTTTGGCTTTTTGTAACCCGTTTTTGAACTGCTCCGTGCCTGCCAGATAACAGCTGTTGCGATGTCGATGCCTGCTGCGGATGCTCCTCCTCCTCTTCGGAGCTATTGGCAGCGGCACCCTCTTCCCCCAATGGATGCCAATCTGGGTCAACAACTGGGTCATCCATCACCTCCTCTTCAATATCATGTGCACCTTCCTCTGTGTCACCGTGTACGGTGGTATAGTATGCGGGAAGGGGCACCTGAGTTTCATCAGGGTCAGAATCTGGCTCAGTACACTGCGAGGACAATGTCGTGCTCTGAGTGAATGTACCAGCAGAATCATCTATCAGTGGCTGTGCATCAGTGCACTCCATGTCAGATTCATCTTGGCCTGGGTAATTCACCATTTCACTTGATAACCCAGGCATGGTATGTGAAAACAGCTCCATGGAGTAATCTGTTGTGTGGCCTGCCGCATCCTTCAATTTTGGTTGGGGTGAAGGACACAAAGAAAGGTGTGGTTCATGACCATGAGCCTCCAAAGACGACTCAGTGCTTTTATTTTTTACAAGTTCAGAAGAGGAGGCGATAGAGCTGGAGGCCGAGTCAGCAATGTAGGCCAAAACATGTTCCTGAAGCTCCGGGTTTAAAAGCGGTTTACCTACTCCCAGAAAAGGGAGCCTTCGAGGCCTTGTGGAGCCAGACGATGACGCAGGCTTAACACCTCCTGCATTAGGTGTTATTTTGCTTTTGCCAGTACCAGCAGATCCAACACCAACACCATCATTAACAGCTGGCAACCCCCGCCCACTAACACGGCCTCTTATACCACACTTCCTCAATTTTTTGAAAAATGTACCCACAATTCCACCAACGATATGGAACTGTAAAACAAGGTACAAGGTGTATATAGGACAGGGGAGAATTTAATTCTCCTACCACTTCTGGACACTGATATATTGTGTCAGGCCAGTGTATATCACACCGCTGTATGACAGGCTGAATTTGGCTGGTGTGTAAAATGTGATATATGAAGGGAGAAATGGAATGTCCTTACACACTTCTGGACACTGATGTATTGTGTGAGGCCCAATGTATATCACACCGCTGTATGACAGACTGAATTAGGCTGGTGTGAAAAATGTGACATAGGACGGCAGAAATGGATTGTCCTTACACACTTCTGGACACTGATGTATTGTGTGAGGCCCAATGTATATCACACCGCTGTATGACAGGCTGACTTTGGCTGGTGTGTAAAATGTGATATATGACGGGAGAAATGGAATGTCCTTACACACTTCTGGACACTGATGTATTGTGTCAGGCCAGTGTATATCACACCGCTGTATGACAGGCTGAATTTGGCTGGTGTGAAAAATGTGATATATGACGGGAGAAATGGAATGTCCTTACACACTTCTGGACACTGATGTATTGTGTGAGGCCCAATGTATATCACACCGCTGTATGACAGACTGAATTAGGCTGGTGTGAAAAATGTGACATAGGACAGCAGAAATGGATTGTCCTTACACACTTCTGGACACTAATGTATTGTGTGAGGCCCAATGTATATCACACCGCTGTATGACAGACTGAATTAGGCTGGTGTGAAAAATGTGACATAGGATGGCAGAAATGGATTGTTCTTACACACTTCTGGACACTGATGTATTGTGTGAGGCCCAATGTATATCACACCGCTGTATGACAGGCTGAATTTGGCTGGTGTGTAAAATGTGATATATGACGGGAGAAATGGAATGTCCTTACACACTTCTGGACACTGATGTATTGTGTCAGGCCAGTGTATATCACACTGCTGTATGACAGGCTGAATTTGGCTGGTGTGTAAAATGTGATATATGACGGGAGAAATGGAATGTCCTTACACACTTCTGGACACTGATGTATTGTGTGAGGCCCAATGTATATCACACCGCTGTATGACAGACTGAATTAGGCTGGTGTGAAAAATGTGACATAGGATGGCAGAAATGGATTGTCCTTACACACTTCTGGACACTGATGTATTGTGTGAGGCCCAATGTATATCACATCACTGTATGACAGGCTGAATTTGGCTGGTGTGAAAAATGTGACATAGGACGGCAGAAATGGATTGTCCTTACACACTTCTGGACACTGATGTATTGTGTGAGGCCCAATGTATATCACACCACTGTATGACAGGCTGAATTTGGCTGGTGTGAAAAATGTGACATAGGACGGCAGAAATGGATTGTCCTTACACACTTCTGGACACTGATGTATTGTGTCAGGCCAGTGTATATCACACCGCTGTATGACAGGCTGAATTTGGCTGGTGTGTAAAATGTGATATATGACGGGAGAAATTGAATGTCCTTACACATTTCTGGACAATGATGTATTGTGTGAGGCCCAATGTATATCACACCGCTGTATGACAGACTGAATTAGGCTGGTGTGAAAAATGTGACATAGGACGGCAGAAATGGATTGTCCTTACACACTTCTGGACACTGATGTATTGTGTGAGGCCCAATGTATATCACACCGCTGTATGACAGGCTGAATTTGGCTGGTGTGAAAAATGTGACATAGGACGGCAGAAATGGATTGTCCTTACACGCTTCTGGACAATGATGTATTGTGTCAGGCCAGTGTATATCACACCGCTGTATGACAGGCTGAATTTGGCTGGTGTGAAAAATGTGACATAGGACAGCAGAAATGGATTGTCCTTATACACTCTGGACACTGATGTATTGTGTCAGGCCAGTGTATATCACACCGCTGTATGACAGGCTGAATTTGGCTGGTGTGAAAAATGTGACATAGGACAGCAGAAATGGATTGTCCTTATACACTCTGGACACTGATGTATTGTGTCAGGCCAGTGTATATCACGCCGCTGTATGACAGGCTGAATTTGGCTGGTGTGAAAAATGTGACATAGGACAGCAGAAATGGATTGTCCTTTCACACTTCTGGACACTGATGTATTGTGTCAGGCCCAGTGTATATCAGACCGCTGTATGACAGGATGAATTTGGCAGGTGTGAAAAATGTTATATAGGACGGGAGAAATGGAATGTCCTTACACACTTCTGGACACTGATGTATTGTGTCAGGCCCAGTGTATATCAGACCGCTGTATGACAGGATGAATTTGGCAGGTGTGAAAAATGTTATATAGGACGGGAGAAATGGATTGTCCTTACACACTTCTGGACACTGATGTATTGTGTCAGGCCCAGTGTATATCAGACCGCTGTATGACAGGATGAATTTGGCAGGTGTGAAAAATGTTATATAGGATGGGAGAAATGGAATGTCCTTACACACTTCTGGACACTGATGTATTGTGTCAGGCCCAGTGTATATCACACCGCTGTATGACAGGATGAATTTTGCAGGTGTGAAAAATGTTATATAGGACAGGGCAGGATTGGAATCTCCCTAGAGTGTAGGTCTATAAGAACGGAACAACTCCTCGACTTATCCTTACAGAGTCACACCCTTAGCTTCACTGTGGCCGTGATAACAGCCGTTACACGGTACTGAGAGAGCAGCGTGCATGTACACCGCTGTCCCGTGTATGTTAAATTGTCAAGCTCTGTGTTTTTTGAGTATACGGACTGACACACGCGTTCTCTCTATAGTTTTAAATGTAATCAAACAGCAAATAGACTAGACTGTTTGAAAAACAGACAAAACTATAAGGTGGAGGTCTGTAAGAACGGAACAACTCCTCAACTTATCCTTACAGAGTCACACCCTTAGCTTCACTGTGGCCGTGATAACAGCCGTTACACGGTACTGAGAGAGCAGCGTGCACGTACACCGCTGTCCGGTGTATGTTAAATTGTCAAGCTCCGTGTTTTTTTAGTATACGGACTGACACACGCTGTCTCTCTATAGTTTTGAATGTAATCAAACAGCAAATAGACTAGACTGTTTGAAAAACAGACAAAACTATAAGGTGGAGGTCTGTAAGAACGGAACAACTCCTCGACTTATCCTTACAGACTCACACCCTTAGCTTCACTGTGGCTGTGATAACAGCCGTTACACGGTACTGAGAGATCAGCGTACACCGCTGTACGGTGTGAAAAAATGCACGCTCAGTATCTCACCAGGACAAAAAAAAAAAAAAAGATTGCTTTTATAAAAGCAGTTTGCAAAGCAGTGTGAAACCAGCAATGCAGCTATCAGGTAGCCTTATAAGGCAGCCTAACAACCAACAGAGCTGATCCACCAAAATATAGCCTCTCCTTGCACTGCACAGTGACTGGTGTGTTGTAGAGGCAAAATCGCTAGCAGCAGCAGCTGATTTTTTTTCCTCTTCCCTGCCTAACGCTCTCCCTACAGAATCTGCAGCAGCAGCATCTCTCCCTATACTGAGATCAGCAGAAGTAAGATGGCGGTCGGCATGCACGCCCTTTTATACCCCTTGTGACGCCCCCCAAAGCAAGCCAATCACTTACATGCCCTTCTCAAAGGTGGTGGGGAACGATGCCTATGTCATCACGTTGCCCACAGTGTCCGTTCTTCCTCATTGGCTGAAAAAGGGCACTGAAGCATGTTTTGAAATGCGACTTTGGCGCTAAAGTCGCGGACCTCGTGGCCGACCTCACACTGAGGTCGGGTTTCATTTCATGAAACCCAACTTTGGCGAAAGTCGGCCACTTTTGAATTTTTTCGACCCGTTTTGCTGAACTCTACCAATGCCTGATGCTCTTTCCTGTTGACCTGGAGAAGTCTTGCGATTTAATCGCAAGTCACACGTGTGGTCCGTTTTCAATGCGATTTTTAATCGCATCCATAGACTTGCATTGGCGATTCCGATCCGAAAATCGGTGACAATCGCAGCATGCTGCGATTGTCTCGGTCCGAGGAACAGATCCGATAAAAAAACGGATGATGGGAGCAGCACCATTGAATAACATTGGGACGAATGAAATGCGATTTTTTATCGCATTGCATTCGGCCGATTTAATCGCTAGTGTGACTCCGGCCTTTCAGTGTATATCGGACTGCACTGGGATGACATCCGAGTGCAGTCCAATGATTCACTTGTAAGACTTGTAAAGGTGTGAGTGAGCCGAGTTTTGCTGCCAATCGCAGCAGACTGCAATTGTTCTCTCATGCCGAATCGACTTGAGAAAATAATTGCAGATCTGAGCTGCCCCATAGAAAAACACTGAGCTGAGCACTATGCCATGTTTAATCGCATAGCACTCGGCTGTGTTATACTGTAGTGTGACTCCGGCCTAATTCCACCTGACATGTGTAGTAAGGTGACCCAGCTTGTGCGGTGGTCCCTTGTTTACCACGAACAGACGTCACAGACACGAGACGGAGGCAGATTTCGGGTACAACAGATCCAAGTTTATTGGCCGTCCTCCTGACGACTTCAGTTATAGACTGCAGCACTTCCACAGCTCTTCGTATTCAGACCCGGGTACATACACCTTTCTTCTGTCGTAGTGACGTTTCTCACGGTTTTGTCACTGGGGCCGCCCTAGGCCTTTCTACCGCCAGCACTTCACCGGTCAGAGGTCGTCGTCAATTTGGTACCCCCGGGGCCTCATCTGTTCTGCGGTTCTTCGTGTCGGGGCCACCCCCCTGACTTCTTTTCTCCTCAGTCCCCTAGATGAGCTTCTCACACTGTCCGTACTCCTTCAATGACTCCTCTCCTACTGAGCTCCTCCCGGGACTGGAACTTTCTGGAACCCTCCTGTCCTATTTATAACCTTCCCAGTTCCCTGTAGCCCCACCCCCCATAACTAGCAGTTTCTAGAGCCATAAACTGCTGTCAAGTCCTGTACTCACACTCCCCCCTGCCATCTTGTGGTCAAACCGGGGTACTGCACCCATTCTACACTTTTTCCCAGCTGTTTCCCTTCTGTCATTACTAACATCTGTCTAAAGTGCACAAACCGTCCCTTCTTCCTTCTGACAAGTCCGTTCGTCCGGTCACCTTCCCCACATTCCTCCTTCCTTTGTCCATTGTCATCCCCGACAATCGTATTCCCTAGCTTCGTCGTCCTGAAACTTTTCTACAGTCTGTTGTCGGTTGTTGGGTCAAACCCGCCACATGCAGGGGCCGAACCAAACCGGGAGTATCATGCTCTGAGCAGCCTACTGCTACTCACCGGCGTGCACGCCACATGACAACTTCTTTCAAGTTGGGCTAGGTACACCCGGATTACTCTACCGCGTGTACCTCACACTACTCTCCCCTTCTGTCACCCTCAACTGTCTTCTGGGGTGTCCATGGTTTCAGGGACCTGGCTTGGGACCACTGTCTGATTCTATATCTTCCATCTCTTTGTCCTTCAATTTAAAAAGTCACGGTCGGCGTCTTCGTCACACATACCTTGTACCCGGGACCTGTTGCATATTCCTTATGGATATTATACATTAAACCAACTTTTGTATAACCAGATTTTACTCATAGCATAAGTAACCCCTTTTTTGTGTTTTTTTATTTTTATTTACTTTTTCTTTAAACCAACATAAAAAAACAAACAGGCATACTCCCCCTTCCTTTAACAATAGCACTTTCCCGTATGGATCCCCGCTGTGTCAGGAGAAAACAACTAGCAACAGAAAAAAAAAAAAAATTCCCTTAACTGTCCTGTAGACTGCAAAACGGTGCACGTCAATCCCGGTAGTCCGGGCCATCTCCTGACGACCGATGTTCTGCCAACTCAGCAGGGGACTCCACAGCCGTGAAGTCCCCGGGATACTTGATGTGTCTCTGTGAGTCCTTTTACGGGGGTTCGTAGTCTTCGGGACCACTGCAACAGCGTAGTAGCTGCGGGGGCAGTACTCCTTATAGTAGGAGACCAAGTCTCCCTCCTGCAGAGCCCGGCCGTGACGGATGGAAGTCACATTCAAGTACACTTTTTGACCAGTGGCGAGGTCCCGGATGAACCCATAGCCTTTTTCCACATTGGTGTAGACCAGTCGCCCGGTGGACCGTGGAGCCGTCATGCCAGCCTCTCCTTTCTCATGGAGTAGCCCCCAGATCTCCCGCTCTCTGGCCTTCTTTCCCTCAATGACCTCCGCAACCCAAGCAGAGGGTCCGGTGTGGGCCGCAGAGTCCGGTGGGCGGGCCGCGATCGTGGTCAAGAGAGGAGCAGGGGCGGCCGCAGATTTCAATGAGTAGGCCGCAGCCGGCTCTGGGAGTGATGTCGGAGTGGCCGCGTGGGAGGCCGCAGATGGAACCAAGGCGGCCGCGGGCACCGGCAAGTCGACCACAGGCAGGGCCGCAGATGGAGCAGCGACCGCAATTGTCTGTGAGTCAACCACGGCAGCTGACGGCCCGATTACAGCAGTGATCGGGAGCGGGGCCAACGTGGCGGCAGGCCCCGAAGGATAGGCCGCCGCCGGAAGATGGAGCGTGGCAGGGGCGGCCGCGGGTTGGTTCTGCACTGGCAACACAGTACGAGGTGCCGCCGGGCGGGGTGGCTCGGGGTCGTTGTAAGTGGCAAGGGTCGGCCTGGCGGGGACCATGAAGTCGTCTGGAGCTGGAGACACCAAAGAGCGAGAAGTCGGGCAGGGAGGCTGAGGACCGGTGTCGGGGCCCTGAGGTCTATCTGGTACACGGAGCGTGGGGACGAGATTTGCCTGGGGTGCAGCCGGCGGGGCCGGGGACACGCTCACCTTCCCAGGCGCTGCGGCTCCCAGCAGGCTTTCCAACCGCTCCTTCCCCAACCGTTGATCTTCACCCCGCCGTCCGACAGGGTCGGCCTCCAGGCTCGATGGTTCCACAGGGAGGCTCCCTGGACAGGTCTCCCGATGAGGCTCAATTTCCTGGAGCCACCGCCATTCCAGGCGTCCGATACCATGACAGCTGCAGCGTCTCATTCCGTCCGGTGTCCAGTAGCTGAATGGCGCCAAACAGCCGCAGCAGGTCTCTCCACCCGGGCCACTCCCGTTCTTGGGTGGTGCGGTGGTCGGTTTCTCCACCAATCTTCCAGGGTCCAACATGAGGGGGCGGTTGTCTCCAGATGAACACCACTCCCCCCAAGGCCGGATTTGATATAGCTCCGGATCATCTAGTTCAATTAGCAATGTCTGTGTCTCTTTTTGGCGCCAAATCGCCACAGCCATCATTCCAGTTCTTGTACCGCTCCAGTTCTTCTGGTGACAGAAACCAAGTCCCAAATTTGTAATCCACCAATAAAGCAGCTCAAGTCCTTTTGCTTCCTTCTGTCGCAGGTCTGCCGCTGAAGTTGAAGTATTGGCGGCAGCGATCCTGCCGACTATGCCAAATGTAGTAAGGTGGCCCAGCTTGGGGGTGGTCCCTTGTTTACCGCGAACAGACGTCACAGACATGAGAAGGAGGCAGATTTCGGGTACAACAGATCCAAGTTTTTTTATCCGTCCTCCTGACGACTTCAGTTATAGACTGCAGCACTTCCACAGCTCTTCGTATTCAGACCCGGGTACATACACCTTTCTTCTGTCGTAGTGACGTTTCTCACGGTTTTGTCACTGGGGCCGCCCTAGGCCTTTCTACCGCCAGCACTTCACCGGTCAGAGGTCGTCATCAATTTGGTACCCCCGGGGCCTCGTCTGTTCTGCGGTTCTTCGTGTCGGGGCCTCCCCCCTGTCTTCTTTTCTCCTCAGTCCCCTAGTTGAGCTCCTCACACTGTCCGTACTCCTTCACTGACTCCTCTCCTACTGAGCTCCTCCCGGGACTGGAACTTTCTGGAACCCTCCTGTCCTATTTATAACCTTCCCGATTCCCTGTAACCCTGCTCCCCATAACTAACGGTTTCTAGAGCCATAAGCTGCTGTCAAGTCCTGAACTCACACTCCCCCCTGCCATCTTGTGGTCAAACGGGGTACTGCACCCATTCTACACTTTTTCCCAGCTGTTTCCCTTCTGTCATTACTAACATCTGTCTAAAGTGCACAAACCGTCCCTTCTTCCTTCTGACAAGTCCGTTCGTCCGGTCACCTTCCCCACACATGTATGCAAAGCTCATCAACTGCAAAAAAGTCTTACTGCTATGCTTGCCAACAAGGGTTTTGCCACCAAGTATTAAGTCTTGTTTGCCAGAGGGATCAAATACAATATATATTGCACTGAGAAATAAGTATGTATATAAATGTACACACACTTCAACATGAAACATTTTTATATAAAAGCTTTATTATTACATTTATTTAGACAGCTGGGAACAGTCATGTTTGATTTCTGCAATCGCTTACAATGGGCACCATTAACATCCAGACACTTCTGATTTCTGCAAACATGAAAAAATTTAGTCACAGTGTCAACAGGGATTGCTCTGCATTTCAATTTCCTTGAGCTTTATAGTCATTGTTCAAGTGCACATGGCCAGTTTCCCAGACAGACTCATGATCATGGTCTACATGGAAAAAAAAAAATTATACATCATTCCAGTCCATGGGGTTGTATAAATAGCCAATGATGTCTGTAACTTGCTGATGGCACTGGCCTGTTTTTCGATATAGCTGTCAGAACCCAGCTTTATGCTACTGATTGACTTTAAATATTGAGTGATATCTGCAGTCCTTAAAGGCATTGTCCAGTCTTCTGTAAGGATTTACCGGTATTGCCGGTGAGAACGGATGGTCACGTGACTGCAAGTATACTATTTGCATACATGCGGTCATAAACCGGCTAGACATGGTTGGTTTTTTTCTGTACAAGTGAAAAAAAACAAGAAAAAGGAAGTACGGAACCAAAACTAAAATTAAATAATTTTATTTATTCTCAAAGAAGTAAAACAAAAAATGTAAATAAATATAATAGGGGAACATAGAACAAGGCAGAGTGACCTCCATGTAACCTACACCAATAGTAAATGATAAGATCTAGTGAGGGTAATGACAAAATCTAAAATAAAAGTCACATGTAATAAAATTAGATATCAATATACATACAGCGTGTACGCATAAAAAATATAAAATTTATAAGCAACAGTGGCATACAAAATCTAGGTATGGGCAGCAATAGGTTTTATAGTAGTAAAGTGCATACGTGCAAAAATCAATATGTAAGAACTAAAGAGTCATGAAAGGAGATACTCCTATATGTGACAAAAAAGGAAGTCAAGATGCAAGTGCATAGTGGAAAATCCACATAATAATCTTTATTTTTATATAGCGCTAACATATTCCGCAGTGCTTTACAGTTTTGCACACATTATCATCGCTCTCCCCGATGGGGCTAACAATATAAATTCCCTATCAGTATGTCTTTGGAATGTGGGAGGAAACCGGAGTACCCGGAGGAAACCCATGCAAACACGGGGAGAACATACAAACTCCTTGCAGATATTGTCCTTCGTGGGATTCGAGCCCAGAACTCCACCGCTGCAGTGCTATCCACTGAGCTACCGTGTTGCCCGTAATGTCACACGACCATGAACAAATAGAAAAACCATATGTCAGTGAATCAATATAAATTTGCCATTACTGTGGTGCAGGGCTTACAAGGAGGGAAAAACCCTGATGCGCGTTTCGCTTGCCACTTCTTCCAGGGGACCATGAGTATGAGGAGACAAAGTTGCCAGCTTTTTAAATGCGCAGTAATGCGGTGCTTGAATCAGCTGTGGTAGACATCGGAAGAGGCAGGTTCGGCGTCAATAGTCCCTGCCCACCTCTGACGCGTCAGAAGGAGGGAGGGTAGGATGACGCTTAGGGACGTGTTACCAAGGCAACCTGGCCAAGACAGCCGATGCAAGCGCACCCCACTGCAAAAGGGAATAAGAAGACCTATATAATGAGAGTAAATATAAAAGGGAGAATGGAGGATACTGAAATACGGAGCTAGATGAAACAAAAAACTAAACAGCCATATGAAGATAATGCGAATAGATTAAATAATGAAAGCAAAAGAAAAAGGGAAAATGGAAATAAATATATAAACAGTGAAAGTGTAATGTAAAAATATACATAGATAATAAAAATCAAGAAACATAAGGCCATATGTATTGGAAAATGTGCACAACCCTGATGGTAAAAAGACAAATCTATTCAAATAAGGGAGAGTATATTACTCGGAAAAAGTGAAATAGAACAAAAAATATATAAATTGGAGAGAACACTGATTATATATATCCCATATATACTCGAATATAAGTCGAGATTTTCAGCCCATTTTTTTGGGCTGAAAGTCCCTCTCTCGGCTTATATTCGAGTCATATACACCAGGGGGTCAGAAGGGGAGGGGGGGTGGGGATGTCAGGTCATATTCATGAGTTTTACTGATCGGTACCACGTGACCGCTGAAGGCAGGAAGGGAGATCGCGGAGAAGCTGGGGGCTGAAGAGACAGTGCCAGGACGGGTAAGTATAGCAATACTCACCTGTCCTGTATCCATGGCTGCTTGCTGCTGTCTAGCACGTCATCTGTCAGTGACGTTCAGACAGCAGAGGGCACGGTGACGTGGTTAGTGCGCGCCGCGCCCCCTGCAGGCTGAGTGTCACTGACAAATGACGTGCCAAACAGCAGCAAGCAGCCATGGACACAGGACAGGTGAGTATCTCTGGTGCCAGCAGTGACACTGGCACCTGGCCCTAGCGACGGAGAGGTGAGTATGTCTTTTCTTTATTTTTGAATGTAGCAGCAGCGGCAGCACATGGGGCCATAATCTATGGAGCATCTTATGAGGGCACCACATAGGGGCATAATCTATGGAGCATCTTCTGGGGGCAGCATATGGGTGAATAATCTATGGAGCATCTTATGGGGGCCGCATATGGGGGAATAATCTATGGAGCATCTTATGGGGGCAGCATATGGGGGAATAATCTATGGAGCATCTTATGAGGGCAGCACATAGGGGCATAATCTATGGAGCATCTTCTGGGGGCAGCATATGGGTGAATAATCTATGGAGCATCTTATGGGGGCAGCATATGGGGGATTAATCTATGGAGCATCTTATGGGGGCAGCATATGGGGGAATAATCTATGGAGCATCTTATGGGGGCAGCATATGAGGGAATAATCTATGGAGCATCATATGGGGGCAGCATATGGGAGAATAATCTATGGAGCATCTTATGGGGGCAGCATATGGGGGCATAAGCAATAGAGCATTTTATGGGGCAGCATATGGGGGAATAATCTATGGAGCATCTTAAGGGGGCAGCGTATGGGGGCATAATCTATGCAGCATTATGAGGGCAGCATATGGGGGCATAATCTGTGGATCATCTTATGGGGCAGCATATAGGGGCATAATCTATGGAGCATCTTATGGTGGCAGCATATGGGGGCATAATCTATGTAACATCTTATGAGGCCATAACCTTTATGGAGCAGCATATGGGGCATATTATTCTATGGAGCATCTTATGGGGCCATTAATAACCTTTGTGCAGCATTATATGGGGTGTATTTTGTATGAAGCATCTTATGGGGCTATCATGAACTGTATGGAACATTATGTGGGGCTCCTGATTCAATATGGATATTCAAAAACATTTAACCTACAGATGTCTCAATAAATTTTACTTTTATTGGTATCTATTTTAATTTTTTTAAATTCAACAGTAGCTGCTGCATTTACCACCCTAGGCTTATACTCGAGTCAATAAGTTTTCCCAGTTTTTTGTGGCAAAATTAGGGGGGGGTTGGCTTATACTCGGGTCGGCTTAAACTCGGGTATATACGGTGTATATATATATATATATATATATATACACACACACACACACACACACACATACATACAACAATTATAGATATACAATTGTACATGAAATCAACACATATGGAATACCCAGATAGATAAGTGCTATAACACAAAGAAATATAATAAACAATAATAAAAAAAAAGAAAAGAAATAAAAGAAATAAATGAGAATAAAAATAAAAGGAAAAAAATGTGTATATGATAATGAGGAACTTGCTAGATGTAAATAATTAAGTCCTCTTCATTGTGTTTTCTCCAAGATAAAAGAGTTTTTATATTATTAGAAGCATTAAGCTAGCTGGATGTAAAAGAAGGGTCCTCTTCATCATCAGGGGGAGAGGGAAGTATCAAACAGGTCACGGTTAGTGTTGAGCATTCCGATACTGCAAATATCGGGTATCGGCCGATATTCGCTGTATCGGAATTCCGATACCGAGTACCGATATTTTCTCTATATCGGATACCGGAATCGGAAGTTCCCATAATGCAATGAGCCCGCTCGATTTGATTCAGCCAATGGGAATCCTCAGAAGTGTGGGCACATCCTGTTAGGCATGTAGGCATGTTAACTATTGGCATGGCTGTGATTGGCTGCTTAAATGATGTCATCATGATGCGTGGTCTTTGCGCATCATGATGCGCGGTCAGTGCGGGCCTGCCGGTGTTCTGTACGGGCCTCTCGGGAGCCTGTGCCGGCTGTCGGTGGTCTGTGCCGGCTGCCGGTGGTCTGTACGGGCCTCTCGGGAGCCTGTGCCGGCTGTCGGTGGTCTGTGCCGACTACCGGTGGTCTGTACGGGCCTCTCGGGGGCCTGTGCGGGCTGTTGGTGGTCTGTGCCGGCTGCCGGGGGCCTGTGCCGGCTGCCGGTGGTCTTGTGTGTGTGTGCAGGCATCGTCCGATGGGACTACAAGTCCCATTGGGCGATGCCTGCTACACTGACAGTGATTGACACATTAGCCAATGATGGGACAGTAGTAGTCCCATCATCCGGCTAATGTGTTGAATGTAAAAAAAAAATAAAATATATATATATATATATATATATATATACACACACACATACTACATACATACTACATACTACATACATACTTCATATATACTACTTTCATACAACATACATACTACATATATACTACATTCATACAACATACATACTACATGCAGTGGGGAAAAAAAGTATTTAGTCAGTCAGCAATAGTGCAAGTTCCACCACTTAAAAAGATGAGAGGCGTCTGTAATTTACATCATAGGTAGACCTCAACTATGGGAGACAAACTGAGAAAAAAAAATCCAGAAAATCACATTGTCTGTTTTTTTTTCATTTTATTTGCATATTATGGTGGAAAATAAGTATTTGGTCAGAAACAAAATTTCATCTCAATACTTTGTGATATATCCTTTGTTGGCAATGACAGAGGTCAAACGTTTTCTGTAAGTCTTCACAAGGTTGCCACACACTGTTGTTGGTATGTTGGCCCATTCCTCCATGCAGATCTCCTCTAGAGCAGTGATGTTTTTGGCTTTTCGCTTGGCAACACGGACTTTCAACTCCCTCCAAAGGTTTTCTATAGGGTTGAGATCTGGAGACTGGCTAGGCCACTCCAGGTCCTTGAAATGCTTCTTACGAAGCCACTCCTTCGTTGCCCTGGCGGTGTGCTTTGGATCATTGTCATGTTGAAAGACCCAGCCACGTTTCATCTTCAATGCCCTTGCTGATGGAAGGAGGTTTGCACTCAAAATCTCACGATACATGGCCCCATTCATTGTTTCATGTACCCGGATCAGTCGTCCTGGCCCCTTTGCAGAGAAACAGCCCCAAAGCATGATGTTTCCACCACCATGCTTTACAGTAGGTATGGTGTTTGATGGATGCAACTCAGTATTCTTTTTCCTCCAAACACGACAAGTTGTGTTTCTACCAAACAGTTCCAGTTTGGTTTCATCAGACCATAGGACATTCTCCCAAAACTCCTCTGGATCATCCAAATGCTCTCTAGCAAACTTCAGACGGGCCCGGACATGTACAGGCTTAAGCAGTGGGACACGTATTGGCACTGCAGGATCTGAGTCCATGGTGGCGTAGTGTGTTACTTATGGTAGGCCTTGTTACATTGGTCCCAGCTCTCTGCAGTTCATTCACTAGGTCCCCCCGCGTGGTTCTGGGATTTTTGCTCACCGTTCTTGTGATCATTCTGACCCCACGGGGTGGGATTTTGCGTGGAGCACCAGATCGAGGGAGATTATCAGTGGTCTTGTATGTCTTCCATTTTCTAATTATTGCTCCCACAGTTGATTTCTTCACTCCAAGCTGGTTGGCTATTGCAGATTCAGTCTTCCCAGCCTGGTGCAGGGCTACAATTTTGTTTCTGGTGTCCTTTGACAGCTCTTTGGTCTTCACCATAGTGGAGTTTGGAGTCAGACTGTTTGAGGGTGTGCACAGGTGTCTTTTTATACTGATAACAAGTTTAAACAGGTGCCATTACTACAGGTAATGAGTGGAGGAAAGAGGAGACTCTTAAAGAAGAAGCTACAGGTCTGTGAGAGCCAGAAATCTTGATTGCTTGTTTCTGACCAAATACTTATTTTCCACCATAATATGCAAATAAAATGAAAAAAAAACAGACAATGTGATTTTCTGGATTTTTTTTTCTCAGTTTGTCTCCCATAGTTGAGGTCTACCTATGATGTAAATTACAGACGCCTCTCATCTTTTTAAGTGGTGGAACTTGCACTATTGCTGACTGACTAAATACTTTTTTTCCCCACTGTATATACTACATACATACTACATTCATACAACATACATATACTACATTCATACAACATACATACATACTACATATATACTACATACATACTACATTCATACAACATACTTATATACTACATACATACTAGATATATACTACATTCATACAACATACATACATACAACATACATGCTACATACTGCATACATACTACATTCATACAACATACATACATACAACATACATACTACATACATACTGCATATATACTACATTCATACAACATACATACTACATACAACATACATGCTACATATATACTACATTCATACAACATACATACATACTACATGCGTACTACATATATGCTACATTCATACAACATACATACTACATTCATACATACTACATTCATACATACTACATACTACATATATACTACATTCATACAACATACATACTACATTCATACAACATACATACTACATATATGCTACATTCATACAACATACATATATACTCAATACTACATATATACTACATTCATACAACATACATACATACTACATACATGCTACATATATGCTACATTCATACAACATACATACATACTACATACATATATACTACATTCATACAACATACATACTACATATATACTACATTCATACAACATACATACATATATACTACATTCATACAACATACATACATACTACATACTACATACTACATATATACTACATTCATACTACATATATACTACATTCATGCAACATACATACTACATGCAACATACATGCTACATATATACTACATTCATACAACATACATATATATTACATACTACATACATGCTACATATATACTACATTCATACAACATACATACATACTGCATACTACATACATACTATATATATACTACATTCATACAACATACATACTACATACAATACATTCATACATTCATACAATACATACATATAGACATACAGTACATATAACATAGAGTACATACTCACCATCACTTGTCACTTTGATCCCCGAAGCCAGTGTCATCTATGAAAGAAATTAGAAAAAAACAAACCACCAAATACTCCCTGATCCCCAGATATCCACGAGTGAGTGTCCCACTCCGATTTGCCGTGGAGAACAGCAGCATCAGCTGATGCGACCGCTCTCTAGGGGCTTCAATAATCCAATGACGGAAGGTAGGTATCCTTCCGCACTGTATTCCTCCGCCACTTTAAAAAAAATAAACAGCAAAGAGCAGCTGACAGCACAACGGAGGGGTGGATGCCAGTTCAAAGGTTCATGGACCCAAATGAACAATAGTCCAAATAAGGAAGAGGAACAGCATCCGGTCCGGGTGAAAAATTGTATCAAAAATTTATTCTGCCAGTACAAAATACAACGTTTCGGCCATATTGTGGCCTTTTTCAAGTATAACATAACAGCACAAATGGTGGCCTTTTATAGTGTGGCACAGCCAATCACCATTTCGGTAACACCCATCACAGAAAATCCATACATAAAATACATATAAATACATCCATCAGATACATATATATTCAATAGCACAGTTTATCCAATCGTTAACAATAATGGTCATATTTGTATTAGAAATATTGCAAAAGCATTTCATATATAAACAACAATCCCCAAATCAGCCCACCAATGATCGTGATGCATCAAAGGTATCCATAGAGATAACGCACCAATCACTTGCAGTAATACATATCCATATATAAACCGCCAATCCCTAATCACATAATAGTGGCGCCAACCCCAATGGACCAATCATATGAGGACTCACAAATCCCTATATCGGCAGAGTTCCCTCTCCCTCTATAACAACATCAGCCAGAGCCAGGCTGTATCAGGAGCGCAGTCTAATGACGCGCACCACCAGGTCACGGCACGCGCCGCCCATCCCCGCAGGTCCGGTCACGTGACGTCTCCGTCACAGAGCACTGCGCATGCGTGGTACTATGCAAGGGATCAGCCACACGAGCCGCCCACCGGGGAGGACCGCGCACGCGCAGAGGCCCAGAGCACGCGATCACACACCACACTCCCTCACAAGCCCGCGCATGCGCTGATTGACGAAAACAAGTGTAATACCACACTTGAATAAATGAGTCCACACAGATAGGCCAAAACGCTCCCAAACAACGCAGCATATAAGAAACATTTGGAATCAAGGAACCATATCTATAGTAACTTTAATAATATTCCATACTTTACAAAATTCGCATACGTTGCACATTACATAAGGAGCAAAACTGGGATAGTTACAAAAAAGAAAAAAGGAAAAGAAAAAAGGAAAAGAGGACACGGGGAATGGCAGGCAAGAAATAACGACAAAAATTCGTAAAATACAACATCCTCTTCGTAATTCAGGACTGTTCAGTCCCCGTGTCCTCCACTCCATCCAAATGTATCACCTATGAACACTGAAAATAAAAAATGAAAAATAAATAAAAAAATAAAAAAGCATTTGATAAAAAGACCATAAAGGCCACATAGAAAAGTATATGCCCACAACAAAGAATAATGGCACAAAATGAGGGATTAGGTGACACAAGTATGTAGATTGTAATCCAAGTTCAAACCCCTTGGTTGCAACGTATCAAGAATCGATATCCATCTCAACTCCTTTTTCTTCAACATCTTAACCCTATCACCCCCACGTCTCAATACAGGAACCCCATCTATCACTCTAAATCGTAACTGGTTCACTGAGTGTCTGCACTCTAAAAAATGCTTCGGAATCGGCAACTCCACAAGTTTAGTCCTAATTGTACTCTTATGCTTACTAATACGGGCTCTAATCTCCATAGTGGTCTCTCCTATGTACATAAGCCCACATGGGCACAAAATCAAGTAAATCACAAAACTTGACGAACACGTATACCTCTCCTTAATAGAAAACTTTTTTCCGGTTCGAGGATGATTGAAACTATCACCTTTTAACATATTGCCACAACAGGCACATCCCAAACATGGGAAATTGCCCATCTTAGGAGGACATATTGTCCTTTGTACGTTGACTTTTGACGAACCAATATCTGACCTTACCAATCTATCTTTAAGATTGTATCCGCGTCTATATGAAAGCAATGGCCTGTCCACAAATTCTGATATCTGAGGTAGACCCTTTTGTAAGAGGCTCCAATGTTTGTTCAGGATACCTCCAATCCTGCCACTAACTGGACAATATGTTGAGACAAAAGGAACACGTCTCATAGGCCCTTTAATTCGCTTACGGATAGAGTCCTCCACCGATATATTTTGAGCCTTAACTCTATAAGAATTAACTCGATCCATCGGGTAACCCCTATTGACAAATTTTGTACACATCTGGTCCAATCTTAGATCCAACTTATCATCCTCTTTGACAATCCTCCGTACACGTAACATCTGACTCCATGGAAGTGACTCCACCATCCGTCTTGGGTGATTACTATCATACACCAAAAGACTATTCCTATCTGTCTCTTTTACAAAAAGATCGGTATACAGAGACTCATCTTTCTTATAGACCAGCGTGTCCAAAAATTGGACCTGATCATAAGAGTAGGTCAATGTAAACTTCAGCTCAGAGAATACATTGTTCAATTCATTTTGAAAATCAAGAAGATTCTCCAGACTACCATCCCAGATACAGAAGATATCGTCGATGTAGCGCCACCAGGCCCGGACATGGCACCAGTAGGTGGAATTGTACACATACCGGTCCTCGAATACCGCCATGTAGATGTTAGCATAGGTTGGGGCCACATTGGACCCCATAGCGGTACCCCGCAACTGTAGGTAATAATCATCCCCAAAGAGAAAAAAATTCCTCCTGAGGATGAAACCTAGCAGTGCTAGGACCAGTTGTGCACACTCTGGCGCCATGTCCGAGCCTGTCAGCACCACATCGACGGCCTCCAAACCCCTATCATGCTCAATGGACGTGTCTACAATATAAGACCGTGCTGAGGTAGCAAAACGTCACAATACTTTGTCAAGAAAAATCGAAACCTTACTACATAATGACCCCCTCCCAGATACTATGGGACGCCCAGGTGGATTCTCCAAACTTTTATGTATTTTCGGTAACGTGTATAATATTGGTGTCTGGGGAGCATCCACCACCATGCTCCCCAGACACCAATATTATACACGTTACCGAAAATACATAAAAGTTTGGAGAATCCACCTGGGCGTCCCATAGTATCTGGGAGGGGGTCATTATGTAGTAAGGTTTCGATTTTTCTTGACAAAGTATTGCGACATTTTGCTACCTCAGCACGGTCTTATATTGTAGACACGTCCATTGAGCATGATAGGGGTTTGGAGGCCGTCGATGTGGTGCTGACAGGCTCGGACATGGCGCCAGAGTGTGCACAACTGGTCCTAGCACTGCTAAGTTTCAACCTCAGGAGGAATTTTTTTCTCTTTGGGGATGATTATTACCTACAGTTGCGGGGTACCGCCATGGGGTCCAATGTGGCCCCAACCTATGCTAACATCTACATGGCGGTATTCGAGGACCGGTATGTGTACAATTCCACCTACTGGTGCCATATCCGGGCCTGGTGGCGCTACATCGACGATATCTTCTGTATCTGGGATGGTAGTCTGGAGGATCTTCTTGATTTTCAAAATGAATTGAACAATGTATTCTCTGAGCTGAAGTTTACATTGACCTACTCTTATGATCAGGTCCAATTTTTGGACACGCTGGTCTATAAGAAAGATGAGTCTCTGTATACCGATCTTTTTGTAAAAGAGACAGGTAGGAATAGTCTTTTGTGTATGATAGTAATCACCCAAGATGGATGGTGGAGTCACTTCCATGGAGTCAGATGTTACGTGTACGGAGGATTGTCAAAGAGGATGATAAGTTGGATCTAAGTTTGGACCAGATGTATACAAAATTTGTCAATAGGGGTTACCCGATGGATCGAGTTAATTCTTATAGAGTTAAGGCTCAAAATATATCGGTGGAGGACTCTATCCGTAAGCGAATTAAAGGGCCTATGAGACGTGTTCCTTTTGTCTCAACATATTGTCCAGTTAGTGGCAGGATTGGAGGTATCCTGAACAAACATTGGAGCCTCTTACAAAAGGGTCTACCTCAGATATCAGAATTTGTGGACAGGCCATTGCTTTCATATAGACGCGGATACAATCTTAAAGATAGATTGGTAAGGTCAGATATTGGTTTGTCAAAAGTCAACGTACAAAGGACAATATGTCCTCCTAAGATGGGCAATTTCCCATGTTTGGGATGTGCCTGTTGTGGCAATATGTTAAAAGGTGATAGTTTCAATCATCCTCGAACCGGAAAAAAGTTTTCTATTAAGGAGAGGTATACGTGTTCGTCGAGTTTTGTGATTTACTTGATTTTGTGCCCATGTGGGCTTATGTACATAGGAGAGACCATTATGGAGATTAGGGCCCGTATTAGTAAGCATAAGAGTACAATTAGGACTAAACTTGTGGAGTTGCCAATTCCGAAGCATTTTTTAGAGTGCAGACACTCAGTGAACCAGTTACGATTTAGAGTGATAGATGAGGTTCCTGTATTGAGACGTGGGGGTGATAGGGTTAAGATGTTGAAGAAAGAGGAGTTGAGATGGATATCGATTCTTGATACGTTGCAACCAAGGGGTTTGAACTTGGATTACAATCTACATACTTGTGTCACCTAATCCCTCATTTTGTGCCATTATTCTTTGTTGTGGGTATATACTTATCTATGTGGCCTTTATGGTCTTTTTATCAAATGCTTTTTTATTTTTTTATTTATTTTTCATTTTTTATTTTCAGTGTTCATAGGTGATACATTTGGATGGAGTGGAGGACACGGGGACTGAACAGTCCTGAATTACGAAGAGGATGTTGTCTTTTACGAATTTTTGTCGTTATTTCTTGCCTGCCATTCCCCGTGCCCTCTTTTCCTTTTTTCTTTTCCTTTTTTGTTTTTTGTAATTATCCCAGTTTTGCTCCTTATGTAATGTGCAACGTATGCGAATTTTGTAAAGTATGGAATATTATTAAAGTTACTATGGATATGGTTCCTTGATTCCAAATGTTTCTTATATGCTGCGTTGTTTGGGAGCGTTTTGGCCTATCTGTGTGGACTCATTTATTCAAGTGTGGTATTACACTTGTTTTCGTCAATCAGCGCATGCACGGGCTTGTGAGGGAGTGTGGTGTGTGATCGCGTGCTCTGGGCCTCTGCGCGTGCGCGGTCCTCCCCTGTGGGCGGCTCGTGTGGCTGATCCCTTTCATAGCACCGCGCATGCGCGGTGCTCTGTGACGGAGACGTCACGTGACCGGATCTGCGGGGATGGGCGGCGCGCGCGCCGTGACCTGGTGGTGCGCGTCATTAGACTGCGCTCCTGATACAGCCTGGCTCTGGCTGATGTTGTCATAGAGGGAGCGGGAACTCTGCCGATATAGGGATTTGTGAGTCCTCATATGATTGGTCCATTGGGGTTGGCGCCACTATTATGTGATTAGGGATTGGCGGTTTATATATGGATATGTATTACTGCAAGTGATTGGTGCGTTATCTCTATGGATACCTTTGATGCATCACGATCATTGGTGGGCTGATTTGGGGATTGTTGTTTATATATGAACTGCTTTTGCAATATTTCTAATACAAATATGACCATTATTGATAACGATTGGATAAACTGTGCTATTGAATATATATGTATCTGATGGATGTATTTATATGTATTTTATGTATGGATTTTCTGTGATGGGTGTTACCGAAATGGTGATTGGCTGTGCCACACTATAAAAGGCCACCATTTGTGCTGTTATGTTATACTTGAAAAAGGCCACAATATGGCCGAAACGTTGTATTTTGTACTGGCAGAATAAATTTTTGATACAATTTTTCACCTGGACCGGATGCTGTTCCTCTACTTTAAAAAAAATAGTCCCTAGTCTTACTTTATGGCAAAAGCTGCCTGGGAACTTTCTCACACAGCTTTTGCCATAAAGTGAGACTAGGGACTATTTTTTTTTACGGGAGATCGGCGTGAGACCCTCATGAATTTCTGCGGATCAGGGAGTATATGACTTGTTTGTTATTTTCATATTTTTTTATAGATGACACTGGCTTCGGGGAACAATGTGACAAGTGATGGTGAGTATGTACTCTATGTTATATGTACTGTATGTCTATATGTATGTATTGTATGAATGTATTATATGTAGTATGTATGTAGTACATATGTATGTTGTATGAATGTAGTATATATGTATGTAGTATGTAGTATATATGTATGTTGTATGAAATTGGTATATATGTAGTATGTATGTAGTATGTAGTATATATGTATGTTGTATGAATGTAGTATATATGTAGCATGTATGTTGCATGTAGTATGTATGTTGCATGAATGTAGTATATGTAGTATGTATGTAGTATGTAGTATATATGTATGTTGTATGAATGTAGCATGTATGTAGTATGTATGTATGTTATATGAATGTTGTATATATGTAGCATGTATGTAGCATGTATGTATGTTGTATGAATGTAGTATATATGTAGCATGTATGTAGTATGTATGTTGTATGAATGTAGTATATATGTAGCATGTATGTTGTATGTATGTAGTATATATGTAGAATGTATGTAGTATGTAGTATATATGTATGTTGTATGAATGTTGTATATATGTAGCATGTATGTAGTATGTAGCATGTATGTATGTTGTATGAATGTAGTATGTAGCATGTATGTTGTATGTAGTATGTATGTATGTTGTATGAATGTAGTATATATGTAGTATGTATGTAGTGTGTAGTATATATGTATGTTGTATGAATGTAGTATATATGTATCATGTAAGTTGTATGTATGTAATATGAATGTAGTATGTAGCATGTATGCTGTATGTAGTATGTATGCTGTATGTAGTATGTATGTATGTCGTATGAATGTAGTATATATGTAGTATGTATGTAGTATATATGTATGTTGTATGAATGTAGTATATATGTAGCATGTATGTAGTATATATGTATGTTGTATATATGTTGTATGAATGTAGTATGTATGTACTATGTATGTAGTATGTATATATATTTTTTTTTACATTCAACACATTAGCCGGATGATGGGACTACTACTGTCCCATCATTGGCTAATGTGTCAATCACTGTCAGTGTAGCAGGCATAGCCCGATGGGACTTGTAGTCCCATCGGACGATGCCTGCACAGACACAAGACCCCTGGCAGGTCCGCACAGACCACCGACAGCCGGCACAGGACCCCGGCAGGCCGGCACAGACCACCAGCAGCTGGCACAGGCCCCCGAGAGGCCCGTACAGACCACCAGCAGCCAGCACAAGCCCCCGGCAGGCCCGTACAGACCCCCGGCAGCCGGCACAAGCCCCCGGCAGGCCCGTACAGACCACCGGCAGCTGGCACAGGCCCCCGGCAGCCGACACAGACCACCGACAGCTGGCACGGGCCCCCGAAAGGCCCGTACAGACCACCAGCAGCCGGCACAGCCCCCCGAGAGGCCCGTACAGACCACCAACAGCCCGCACAGGCCCCAACCGCACAGTGTCCGCCCACGCACCGCCCACACTCTTCCCCCCTCTCGAAAGGGTTTTTTTAATTCCGATATTTCTGTCCTATTGACTTTAATGGATCGGAATCGGCGATACCCGATACTTTTTTTAGATCGGCCAATCCAATCCGATCCGATCTTTTTCAATATCGGGTGGTATCGCTCAACACTAGTTACGGTACATCAAGGTTAAATATATAAGACAGATTCTAAAGAGAGAAACAAAATATATATAATTAGAGTAAGCACAGACAAATGAACATAAAAATACATTGATAAAATAATAAAAATGGATCTAGGTACTATTAGATCCACAATATATTCAAAGAAAGGGAGCAAAACTAATAACTTCATTCAGTCCATGAGGTTGGAGTGAACCAATCATGGAAATCCATCTTGTTTCTAATCGAGCCAATTTGGTTTTCAAATCAGCACCTCTAGAGTCCTTGATAATTCGATCAATACCAATTAATCTCAATAGATTTGAATTACATGCATGAGCTGTCTTAAAGTGGCAGGGTATTGGTTTCAGCAGAGTCACATGAGTTATGTCACATGCATTGGAAATATCACAGACATGTTGTCATGGTTAGGACATGGTTAATGTTCTGTTCTCACAGGGTTAACTTTTGTCAGCCTCTCTTTGGATCTGGGAGGGGTATTTATACTCACTCCAGACTAGCATTCTCTGTCAGCTATACTGTTATTCTGGCTGTGTGTCTGACCGACCCCCCCTGGTGTGCGTGTATTCTGCATTACTTGTTTGATTCCCGTGTATGACCCGGCCTGTTCCCTCACTCTGCACTCCGTCTCTCGTTTTGGTACTATTGTCTTCTCCGGTTCTGACCTCCTGGCTTGGCTATTGTTACTCCGTTGCAGTTTGTCCCTATTGTACCATCCATTGCCCGTTCTAGATTTCTGATCTATTGCTACGTCCTGACTATTCGCTCTGTCGAACCCTTTGGTACTGTCCTGCTATCTTGTGCTTTGACCCGGCTTGATCTGGTTTCTGTCTCTGTCGATGCCCCTTGGTAACATTGTCCTGTAGTTACCTTTCTAGGAGTTTCCCTGCAGCTCCTAGCTCTGTGGAGCTTAGGCCACACCCCCAGCAGTCACGTGCTTCAGGTCCTGGAGCATGTATTGTCATCGCTCCTGCCCGCTCCACAGGTATCTTTGAGCACTGTTTTTGTACTCAGGACACGCGCACTGGCTCAGTGAGCAAGTGCAGTGCAGTGTTCCTGACACATGTTCTCTGGTACGTATCTTTAGTTGTCTGGCAGTCATGCCTACATATATTAGAGGGCCATGACAGGTAGCGTAGTAGATGACATGGTCCGTACCACAAGTGATATTATGTGCGATATGGAACGTTTTGTCACCATGTGCAGTCTTGAAATCCACAGCCCTGTCCATATTTGTACATGCCAGGCACTGTTTACAAGGAAAAAAAATCCCCATTTCGGTGTTATGCGGGGCTTAGGTCAAAGGAGGCTGAAATACCCGGGGCCCCTGCGGAGTCCCTCCAACTAGGGAAAACCCTGTCTCACCCTCAACCCAGGGTTTTTGCTAATGGTGCAAATGCCTGAGCCTCAAACCTTTCCTTATCTCCTGCTCAGCCCTAAGCTGAAACCTCCACCCTCCACCCAGTGAGTTGTCAAACCACCAAAGCCCACACAGTAATGACAGACAGGGAGAACTTAAACCGCACAGCGCCGCATACACACAGGACAATACCGTAATGTGAACAGGGCAAAACAAAGCACAAATATAGGAAGGCGAAAAGGTAACAACGGATCATATGACACCAGATATGAATTTCTCTCTCCAACACCTCCTCTCCAGACTGGAACCACTTGGCATAAAACACAAGCTATAATCGGCGATGCCCACAGGCCAGCATGACTATTTAAAGACCGTGGGCGTGACCAAACATCCCACCTGATTTCCAGCTAGATTAACCCCCGATAACCTGAGTAAAATCAAGCCGGCGCCACTGAGGCTATAGTGGACGGAGATGGAACTACCGCTGCCTGCCGTATGCTGTGGTGTGAATTGCGTCCGACATGACAGTACCCCGTCTTCTACGAGGGACCCCAGGGCCCTCAAGATTCCTAGGACCCGGCTTGTCCGGATGACGTCGGTGAAAGGAACTGACCAGCCGATCCGCATGTATGTCCGAGGCTGGTACCCAAGACCTCTCCTCCGGACCATACCCCCGCCAGTGTACCAAATACTGAAGAGAAGAACGGCGCATTATTCGAGAGTCCACCACCTTGGAGACTTCAAACTCTAAATTGCCATCCACCATGACTGGAGGTGGCATCGGCGTCGTGTCCACAGAGCCTACCACCTTTTTTAATAAAGCCCTGTGAAACACGTTGTGTATCTTGTATACCGCAGGAAGGTCCAACCGATAAGCAATCGGGTTAATGATGGCAGCAATCTTAAAAGGGCCAATAAACCTTGGCCCCAATTTCAATGATGGAATTTTGAGTTTTATGTTTTTAGTAGCTAACCACACCCAATCACCCACACACAGGTCCGGACCTGGCACGCGTCTAGCATCAGCCACATGTTTGTACCTTGCACTCATGCTCAGCAATCGCTGTTTCACACTCCTCCAGACCGATGATAGTTGAACTCCTAACCGGTCCTCCTCTGGGACGCCCCCAGAGCCCCCCTGACGCAAGGTACAAAATTGAGGATGGTGCCCATAAACACAAAAGAACGGAGACTCTCCCGATGGCTCTTGGCGGTGATTATTTAATGCGAACTCGGCCAAGGGAAGGAACGTCGACCACTCCTCTTGGTTGTCAGATACAAAACATCGCAAATACTGCTCCAGATTTTGGTTCATGCGCTCAGTTTGACCATTTGACTGCGGGTGAAATGCCGACGAAAGAGACAACTTGATCCCCAATCGTGAGCAAAAAGCTTTCCAAAACTTCGCCACAAACTGGGTCCCCCTATCAGACACTATGTCCGACGGAACTCCGTGTAGTCTGACCACCTCCTGCACAAAGACCTGAGCCAACGTCTTCGCGTTGGGCAAGGAAGGCAACGACACAAAATGCGCCATCTTCGAAAATCGATCAACCACCACCAGGATGACCGTGTTCCCCGCCGAGGCAGGCAAGTCCGTGATAAAGTCCATGGAGATTTCTGTCCATGGCCTACTAGGTACCCCCAGAGGCGGTAGAGTGCCAGCAGGACGGGTTCTGGGCGACTTGGCCCTGGCGCACGTGATGCAAGCTGTCACGTACGAGACCACGTCCTACCAGAAGCGGCGCGATACCAGCTCCAAGGTGCCCCTAACCCCTGGATGACCGGCCAGGACAGAGTCGTGGTGTTCCCCCAAAACTTTAAGACGAAGATGAAGGGGTACGAATGACTTATTAGCGGGAAGTTCTGGCGGTACCTCCTCCTGGGCCTCGGCAATCTCCGCCTCTACCTCAGTCGTGAGAGCCGAAACCACTACACCTTCCTGGAGGATGGGTACCGGATCTTCCCGAGGTTCTCCCCCCGGAAAACACCTGGACAAGGCATCCGCCTTGGTGTTTTTAGCCCCAAGACGGTAAGTCACCAGAAAGTTAAAACGTGTAAAAAACAATGCCCAGCGAGCCTGCCTGGGAGACAGACGCTTGGCCGACTCCAGATAGAGCAGGTTTTTATGGTCGGTGATGACTGTGACCTGGTGGGCCACCCCCTCCAGGAAGTGTCGCCATTCCTCAAAAGCCAATTTGATGGCCAACAACTCCCTGTTGCCGATGTCGTAATTCCGTTCGGCAGGCGACAGCTTCTTGGAGAAGTAGGCGCATGGACACATATTGCTCAAGGACGAGCCCTGTGACAGTACTGCCCCCACTCCCACCTCAGACGCATCGACCTCCACCGTAAAAGGTTTAGATACGTCCGGTTGCACCAGAATGGGGGCTGAAGCAAAACGGTTTTTCAGAAGCTCAAATGCACGCACCGCATCCTCTGACCAGATAGCGAGATTGGTACCTTTTTTCGTCATGTCCGTGAGCGGTTTGGCTATAGTAGAAAAGTTCTTAATAAACTTCCTATAATAGTTGGCAAACCCAAGGAACCGCTGGAGCGCTTTTAGATTATCAGGCAGTTCCCATCGCAGCACCGCTTGCACCTTCGCGGCGTCCATTTTAAACCCTGCGGCGGACACAATATATCCCAAAAAAGGCAACTCCTGAACAAAAAATACGCATTTTTCAAGCTTAGCGTAGAGCTTATTCTCACGGAGCAACTGTAACACCTGCCTGACATGCTCTAAATGAGTGTCCTGGTCGCTTGAATAAATGAGGATATCATCCAGGTACACAATCACAAATTTCCCCAGCACATGAGCGAATACATCATTTATGAAATGTTGGAAAACAGCTGGCGCGGTTGTCAACCCAAATGGTATAACTAGGCTTTCAAAATGACCCTCAGGGGTATTAAACGCCGTCTTCCACTCATCCCCCTGACGGACCCTTATGAGGTTATATGCCCCCCTGAGGTCAAGTTTGGAAAACCACTTCGCACCAGCCATCTGGTTGAACAAATCAGGGATCAGCGGCATCGGGTAGGGATCACGGACCGTAATCTGGTTTAACTCCCGGAAATCCAGACACGGGCGTAACCCCCCATCTTTTTTCTTAATGAAGAAAAACCCTGCTGCTACAGGTGAGGATGAAGGCCGGATGTGCCCTTTACTTAAACTCTCCGCGATGTAGTCTTTAAGAGCTTGTCTCTCCAGACCAGAAATACTAAACATCCTCGCCTTTGGCAATTTAGCCCCGGGTTTAACCTAATCTCACAGTCATAGGCTCGATGTGGAGGTAGTTCTGAGCAACCTCTCTCAGAGATTACGTCCGCAAAATCCAGCAATGCCTCCGGAAGGCTGGACTTCACGGTGGACACACATGTGGCCAAGCAATTTTCCTGGCAGAAACCACTCCACTGGACTATGTCCTGGGTTCTCCAGTCAATCACCGGGTTGTGCTTGGACAACCATGGGAAACCCAGGACCATTTGTGCTGGGAGATTATTGAGTACCCTACATGTAACCCACTCAGAATGTAGGACCCCAATGTGGAGTTTAACCTCAGCTACAAACTCAGTAATCTCCCCCTGTGGGAGGGGAGCGGCATTAATGGTAACCACGCGAATAGGATGAGGGAGTTTTTCGATCTTAAAACCTGCCGTGCGTGCAAACTCCTCATCCATGAGATTGGTGGTGGAACCGCTATCCACAAACACTGATATGGGTAGCTCTCTGCCTGCAATAATAACCCTGGCAGGGAGCATACATTGAGATACCATCATGGAGGATATGTGTAGGGAAGGTGACCTGACGGACTGACGGACTAGTCAGAGTGAAGAAAGATAGGTTTGCACAGTGTAGGTAGGAGTCAGTGATTACAGTGGGGAAACAACTAGGAAAGTGTAGTGGACGTGCAGTACCTTGGGATGACCATTAGATGGCAGGGTGGAGTGTGAGCAAAGGACTTTACAGCAGCTTAGGGCTTTAGAAACCGTTGGTCATGGGGGGCGTGGTGACAGTTAGTGACAGTTTCAAGGAACCGGGGGAGTTATAAATACTGAGGGAGGGTTCCAGAAGGTTCCAGTCCCCAGGGGGAGCTCAAGTGACAGGAGGACTACGACAGTCTGTGCACTCTGAGGAGAATCCAGACCAGGGGGACTGAGGAGAGAGGACGTCAGGGGGGTGGTCCTGACAGGAAAGGACCGCAGTTGAGACGAGGTACTGGGTGTAAGACACCGTATGTGACACGACGACTGAGCAGTAGAAGCGCTGTTGGTTAATGGGCCTAAGGCGGCCACAGTGACGGAACTGTCAGGAGCGTCGACAGTAAAGGAGGGGACGGTGTGTGCAGACACGTCTCCAGTGTACGGTGTGAGAAGCGGCTCTGGAAACGGAGGGCCGCGAGGTGTGCCGTCAGTCGGACGGCAAGTGAAGAAATAAACTTGGACCTGTTGCACCCAGAATCTGCCTCCATCGTGTCTCTGTTGTCATCTCTGCACGGTATAAAAGTAGGACCACCCCCCCAGCTCGGCACCCCACCACCGACACTACATATGCATACGCTCAGTTGGGCCTCCTCCATACCCTCTGAGCTTATCAGTTTTCCGCCGGTGCGACTTTCTTTGGTAGCACAGGACAAGCATTTACATAATGATCTCTTTTACCACAGTAAAAACATGCTCCATGCTTCCTGAACCCAGGACCGCGACGCTGCACATGTGATACCCCAGCGATTTGCCTAGGTTCCGTGGGCTCACCTGCAGCAACCACACTTGCACCCCTGCTTTCCCCCAGGGGCAGCGTCTCCTGCGCTCCTTGACGCAAACGGCGATCAATACGAATAACCAAACTCATGGCAGACTCTAACGATGCAGGAGTCTCATACATCAGGAGGGCCTGTTTACCTCTTTCTGAAACCCCATGAATAAACTGACTCCGCAGCGCTGGGTCGTTCCACTGTGTGTCTACTGCCCAACGGTGAAATTCTGAACAATAGTCTTCCGCCATACGTTCCCCCTGACGGAGGGCGCGGATTTTAGATTCCGCCAAAGCCAATCTGTCGGGATCATCATAAATGAGCCCGAGTGCTGAAAAAACATTCTCAACCGAATGAAACGTAGCAGAGTCGGCTGGTAAGGAAAACGCCCATGCTTGAGGGTCCCCACTCAGTAATGATAACACCAGACCCACCCGCTGAGCCTCATTACCTGAGGAGACCGGGCGCATGCGAAAGTATAACTTGCAGGCCTCCCGAAAGATGACGAATTTGCTGCGTTCCCCAGAAAATCGTTCAGGCAGCGGAATCTTTGGCTCTGCACCTGCACCAGCAGAAGCCGCTTGCACATTAGCTACAACCAGGCCCTGCTGCTGAACTGCCCCCTTCAACTCGGTGACCTGTAAGGACAGCGCCGCCAACTGGCGGTTTATAGAAGTCATGGAATCCATGAAAAAATGTTAGGCCGATTATAATGTTATGCGGGGCTTAGGTCAAAGGAGGCTGAAATACCCGGGGCCCCTGCGGAGTCCCTCCAACTAGGGAAAACCCTGTCTGACCCTCAACCCAGTGTTTTTGCTAATGGTGCAAATGCCTGAGCCTCAAACCTTTCCTTATCTCCTGCTCAGCCCTAAGCTGAACCCTCCACCCTCCACCCAGTGAGTTGTCAAACCACCAAAGCCCACACAGTAATGACAGACAGGGAGAACTTAAACCGCACAGCGCCGCATACACACAGGACAATACCGTAATGTGAACAGGGCAAAACAAAGCACAAATATAGGAAGGTGAAAAGGTAACAATGGATCATACGACACCAGATATGAATTTCTCTCTCCAAGACCTCCTCTACAGACCGGAACCACTTGGCATAAAACACAAGCTATAATCGGCGACGCCCACAGGCCAGCACGACTATTTAAAGACCGTGGGCGTGACCAAACATCCCACCTGATTTCTAGCTAGATTAACCCCCGATAACCTGAGTAAAATCAAGCCGGCGCCACTGAGGCTATAGTGGACAGAGATGGAACTACCGCTGCCTGCCGGACGCTGTGGTGTGAATAGCGTCCGACATGACAGTCGGTCCTTTGGAGCCAAAGCAATTCTCATTAGTAGTACCCCTATCATGGCCATGGACCAACATATCCCTCAGGTTCTGGCTTCTTCTATAGGTAATGGTTGGCATTGTGGGAATCTTCTTAACTAACACTGGATCACTCATAAGGATTTTTGGAGAGCAAATCTCATAGATTTCCTCTTTTCATTGTATGCAGAGATAAACCTTACTTCAGTTGACGTTGGTGGACGTGTTCTTGGTTTAAGTAGTTCAGTCCTATGTTGATTCCATGCTTTAGGCCAACCTTGGTGAATGACACGTGTTGTGAGTTCATTTTTCCCTTCACCATTGAGGTCTGATGAACTCCCTCCTCTGGTGAAGGAAGGTAGTGAGACTGATTACCAAACACCTGGGCAGCTAGATGATAACTGGGTGGCTGGAATTGAGGACTGGATATAAGGCTGCCGACGCCCTTCTTCCTGGCTGGTGATTTTCCTGCTGGATTCTTGGAGACCAGTCTGATTCCTGCGTCTCAAAGCTAAGTTTTTTCTGCTCTGCTTTGTACTCTTCTGTTTTGTTTTTGTTTTTTTTTTAACACAAATTTTATTTCAAATTTTCAAATTTTTCATAGACATTGCTTCATTTCACATGACAAGTCATTTTTCCAATAAACAGACAATAACTCAGCCTATCATCCTCCCTTCCTACCCTCCCTTAAACAAACCCTCTTCCTCTTACATTTTCAATGGTCTCCCCTAGCAACTTCGCACACATGTTATGTCTAGACCACTTGTAAAACACAGATTGCAAGCATCACCTCTGTAAAATATCACCACACATTTATCCTTTTTAACTCCTGTCCCTACCAGGACCTTACACCTCGCCTTCATTAGCCAACTTCAGATTCCCCAAATTGTTTTGGATGTCTTCCAGTAGGTACCATTCAGTATATTTAAAGGGCCTTACTATTCTCCTTATTTGCTCTTCATCACATTGTCTTACTATGAAAAGCCTCCATTTTTTAAAGAATTTACCCGTCAGACCCTCCTTGTTCCTTTCCGCCTCCAGCTGTTCGATTCTGAGTAAAGATTTAATCTGTCCCATCACCTCTTCCATCAACGGCACACTTCCCTCAAGCCATTTGGACAGTAGAGCCCTCTTACCTATCATAGCCACCCCATGAAACAATTTTGGTAATTTGGGCCTCTGTTCCTCTCCTCCTCTTACTACCTGTCCCTTGTTCCTATAATGAAAGATCCACAGCAATGGATCCATTTCAATTTCCACACTCCCCACTTTTTGCATAAATAATTGTAATCCTTTCCAGAATTTCTGGCTCTCTGGGCATTGCCAGATCCCATGGAACAGGTCTGTTTTTGGCAATTTACATTTGGGGCACTGAGTCACTCTGTTTATCTGTTGTGTATTTGGGATGTTAAAACCATAAATTGCTCTATGCATCAGTCTATATTGAGTGTCCCTCCAGCCTTCATTAATCACCTCCTTCCTCATCTTCATCCACCCCTGTAATATCTTCTCCCCTGCTTCAGAGTCACCCAGTTGTCTTGCCCATGCTCTCCAGACTTGTTCTGGGCAGATTGGAATCAAAACCTCCCTCAAAGCTTTATATAATGCGGAGATAGAATTCTCATGTCGGTCTTTCATAATAATTCTGTCCAAGTCATTCGTCACCTGTTCCATTCTGACATCCCTCAGTTGTGACATTAGCCCCTTTTCTATCTGTTTGTATTGGAGGATTTGAAATGTGGATAGCCCATATTTTGTCACGATTTCCTGGTATGTCAGCCATCTATTCTCCACCTCATGTATTAGATCTGTCACCCTTTTTATCCCCTTGTTCTTCCATTCTGAAAATAATTTGTTGTCTCTTCCCGCTGGGAAATCTGGGAACCTCCATATATCAAGATGCTTGGATATTCTCCAAGACAACTTGAATTTTTTCCTCACTGCCTTCCAGGCCATCACCGTATCTCTACATACCAGTGAGTGTTTAATGTTCCTTGGTATGTTGGCCAATGACGTGTGTAATAGTGCCCCTAAATCCCAGGGTTTACAAAACTCACTCTCCAAACGTATGTCAGAATGCCCATTTTTCTTCCTCAACCAGTCTATGGCATGTCTCATCAGGCATGCCAAATTATACCCTCTAATATTTGGCAGTTTAATGCCTCCTTGTTCCAAAGATTGCATCAATTTTTCCGTTTTAATTCTCGGTCTTTTCCCCCTCCATAGGAATGTCGAAAATGCTTTATTCAATCTATTTATGTCTGTATGTTTCAACAACATGGGGATGGTCTGCATTGGGTAGAGTAGCTTTGGAAAGCACATCATTTTCAAGAGATGATTTCTACCTAGCAGAGATAACGGTAGCCCTTCCCACAACTTCAATTCCCGTTCTATTTTCTGTATCAATGGTTTGTAGCTTAAGTCATATATCGATGCTGACGTACATCCCATCTGTATTCCTAGATATTTAAGATGTGACTTTGCTATTGGTATCCCACAGATTTCCCCCCTTGTTCCATCTGCTACCATTAGTGGCATCCTTTGCCCACAGAGAAATAGTATTTCACACTTTGTTCTGTTCAATTTAAAACCTGACAAGCTCCCAAACTCCTCTATCTGTTTTATCACTTTCGGTAGGTCCCTCTGAGGATTGTTCATGAATAATATAATATCATCCGCAAATAGCGCTGAGTGCAGTCGTTCCTTCCCAACACTAATGCCTTCGAAACAATCTCCTTCATTTAACAGTCGAGACAATGGCAAGGTTAAACAGAAGGGGTGATAATGGACATCCCTGCCTAGTCCCTTTGTTCAAAGGGAAAGACTGCGACAGGAACCCGGGCGTTGCCACCCTCGCCTGAGGATTCGCGTATAATACTCCTATAAACGTACGAAAGGCTCCCTCTATCCCCATATTGTCGAGTACCGTCTCCAACCATGTCCACCTCACGCTGTCGAACGCTTTTTCAGCATCAAGCGTGACCATGGCTGGACATTCCTCCTTTCGAAGATCCCTGTGTCTAATAGCATCCATTACCAACATGGCCCTCCGCACATTTGTCACCGCTGCCCTCCCTTTAACAAACCCCGATTGTGCCGGTGAAATTAAATTTGGTATTATCTCCGCCAACCTATTGGCCATCAATTTGGCCAAGATTTTAAGATCCTGATTTATTAATGAAATTGGCCTATAGTTTGCTGGATTGTCTAGATTCTTATCACCCTTGGGTATCAATTTTATGTACGCAGTGTTGAGATGTCCCGAAATTCCACATCCTCCCAGTATTTTATTGTACATTCTAGTCAAAACCGGCGCTATCTGCTCTCCCATTTCTTTATAAAATTCCCCATTGAACCCGTCAGGTCCCGGTGCCTTGTGTATATTCAAATCCCTTATTACCGACTGTACTTCCTCTATTGTTATTTCCGCGTTCAATCTAGACAGCTCTTCCGAATTTATTTGCGAAAGTTTTATTTTTCTCAACAGATCACTTCCCCTGTCTCCCGTCTCTTCCCCCCTGCTATATAAATTCGCATAGTACTTCCCCAAAATCTCTGTAATCTCCTTTGGGTTTGAGGATTTGCTCCCGTCCGGTCTAGTCATATTAGTTATCAAGGTCATTGGTCGTCGTCCTTTCGCCAGATTGGCCAATAATTTCCCCGCTTTATTGCCAAATTTGTGTAGATCAACTTCCTGTTGTGATCGTATCAGGTCCTCTCTTTTCCCCACCCAAGAGTGAAATTCCTGTCTCGCTGCCTTCCACTCCTCTTTCGCACTTTGTGTCTTGTTTGCTAAGTACCCCGCGTATTTCTTTCTGAGGGCCTCGCTTGCGTTTTGGTATTGTTTATGAGTATGCTTTCTAAGTTTAGCTACATGTCCCATCAATCTACCTCTCAGTACTGTTTTTGCAGTTTCCCAGAACAACATTACATCCGCCGCATGTTCACTATTAGTACTGCTATAATCATCCCACCATTCGATCAGAGTTTTGGCAAATTCCTTGTCTCTAAGCAAAAACGACGGAAACCTCCACAAATAATCTGTCCCCCTCTGTATTGTATCAGTGATGTCTAAAAGCACTGGGCTATGATCCGAAATCACCATATCCTCAATAACCACATCCCTAACCCTATGCATCAAAAGTTGGTCAACCAAAATGTAGTCAATCCTGGACCACGCTTCATGAGGATGTGAATAGTGAGTGTACTCCCGGTCATTTGGATGATGCAATCTCCAGCTATCTTTCAAATTTGTGTCCTCCAAAAGCTTGGCCATTAAACCTTTTACCTCTCTAATCGGCCTACCATCATCCCTACTATATCTCTTGTCTTCCCCCCTTGATACCACCGCATTAAAGTCCCCTCCAACCACCCTTTTGAGTTCCGTATCCTTCTCCAATTCCTGAGTGATGAAGTTAAAAAAAGAAGTTTGTTCATTATTGGGGGCATATATGTTATGTATACCAAATTCTCCCTGTTGACTGGAAAGCTTGAGGTAGATATACCTCCCTTCCTCGTCATTGGTCTGAGACACTATCGTGTGGTTAAAATTTTTGTTGATCAAAATCATCACCCCTGCCTTGCGTCCCATAGAGCCTGACCCCACTACTTTTCCCACCCATAGTTTTTGCATACGAAAGAAATCTCCCTGGGGTAGATGAGTCTCCTGTAATAATGCTATATCCACTTTCAATCTTTTGATGTGCCTCAATATCATCATACGTTTATGTGGTGACTTCAATCCTTTTACATTCCATGTCACTATTTTAACCATTATCCCAATTCCTCAAATATGTCAAGTCGCCATGTGGTCTTTCATATGTGTGGTGTTTTGCTTCCTTCAAGCATTCAGTGCGCTTATGCCGTTGCATTCCCTGTACCCATCCACCCTTCCTGTATCCATTAACAATTAACAACCCCTCAACTATCCCCCCCTGTTCAATCAAATGTCTCTGCACTCCCATTTTTTCTGTGATGCTCCTGGCTCCGCTATTCTCCCTCAGCCATTTAATTAAGAATTATACGTAGTCTATCCCTCATTAATTTATTACCCAACTAACCCAAACAAGGCCTTCTTGGTCAGTAGTCTAGCCAACATATAGCACCCCCTCCCTCCTTTCCCATGCATAATATTTGTCATTAATGAACCCAGAATCTTTCTTCTTCCCAGCTTTGTGGATACCTCAACATCCAACAGAGGAGTTTATCAAATAAAAATATAAATGCGAAAGAAACCCGATCCCCCCCAGATATTAGTACTCCCCTACCCCTACCCCTCAGAGTAAGCAAAACCCCAATATCAATAACATCTGGAGAGACGAGAGGAACCAGTAAGAAGAGGCCACTTCAACCCCCACTATCCGTCAATCTCTCCTCTCATAAATCCCTCAGTTCAGTCTTCAAACCTACTCCCCAGAGTCTCTCTCAAGGCACTCCCCTGCCCTGGTTTCCCGTCTTGTGTGACGGCGATCTTCGTGCCTTAGGGTTCTCCATGTGAGTCTCCTTCCCTTCCTCTCTCCTTTCAGTCCATTCGTTCCAGCCCTCCTCCCGAACCTCCCCTTCCCTCTCCCCGCGTCGACCACCCCTCCTCTCCGGAGATTCACTTGTCAGGTTTCTGTCCTCCATCTCCTCCATCCATCTCTCCGCCTCTCTCAAGTCCTTTGTCACAAAAAAAGATCCATTTCGTTTTGTCACTCTCAGAAGAGCAGGGTAGAGTAGTTGAAACTTTATACCCTTGCGGTACAGTGTGGTGCATATCTTGCTGAAGGACTTCCTTTTCCGGGTGACCTCTGCCGAATAATCCCCAAAGATCAATATTTTATGTCCTTGAAGAGACAGTGGGGTCCTTCGTCCTCTAAATGCTCGCAACAACTCTTCTTTGTCCTTGTATTCCAAATATTTTATTATGACTTGGCGCGGTCTGGCTGTTCCAGTCACCCCTGCATTACCCTCCTTCCCGTCCGCTCCCCATGCGCCCGTGTTTTCTCTTACAGGGCCCACTCTGTGCGCTCTTTCCACTCTGCATCTGTGTGTCAGGCCCAGCGCCTTGGGAAGCTCTGCTTCACAAATGTTATCCAGCTGCCGCATGGTTATTGATTCCGGTAACCCCACCAGTCTTAAGTTGCTTCTCCTGGACCGATTTTCTAGATCTTCCAGTTTGTCTTTCATAGCCTGGGAACCCTCCTCCATCTCCTTCATTTTCCCCTTTAACGTTGTCACCTCATCCTCTGTATTAGATAATCTTTGTTCCAGCTCTGCCACTCTGGCTCCCTGCTGTGTGATCTGTTCTTTAATGGGGGATAGCGCCACCCCCACCATGGCCTCCAGGGACTCCTTTATCTTGTCTGCCAGGTGTGCTGCCACTGCTCCTGCCAGGCGATCATAATCTATGAGCACGTCCGTTAACTGACTGCTCTGCTGGGCTGCCGGCTGCTCATGCTGCCTTCTCCCCTCCTCCTCCATCCGGCTCTGCTCACCTCCCTGCAGACCGCTGTATCCCGCGTCTGCCATGCCCGCCGCCATTTTGAGATCTCGTGCTGCGTGGTCTTCCCCAGCAGCTCCTGGCTTTAAATGCTTGCCGCCGCTCCGGAGAAGGTACCGCTCCATATACCGGCGTCTCCTACTACTTATCCCTCACTTCCCGCTGTCTCCCGCAGCCTTGGGGTGATCTTTGTCGGTCTTTGTAGCTGAGGGGAGCGCGGAGCTCTGTCTCCTGCGTCCTCACATCACAGCGCCGGAACCGGAAGTCCTGCCTTGTTTTTTGGGAGTTCTGCCATCCCCGGCCGGGGGTGAGCTGAATTCCATTTTTGTCTCTGATCTGTTGATCTTTTGCTCTGTCTTCAGAATATACCTGAGTGCTGATATAGTCTTTTGAAGCCTAGCGACTTCAGGGCCTGTTTTTCCTATCAGTCGGTTGGCTCATTTTGATAGGGTTTTTGCGGATGGCAGACAGCAGCTTTCCTATCCTGTCCTATGTAGTTAGCTTGGGCCCCATCATTTGCTCAACCTATCTTTCTATCTGTGTTAGTGTTTTCATCTTGCTTCACCGTCATTATATGTTGGGGGCTGCCTATTGCTTTGGGGTCTGCTCTGGGGCAGTTTAGTTTTTCCCCTTTCTGTCTTTAGGCTATGTAGCTCTCCGGCTGTGATCGAGGGGTCTAGGGCACCGTAGGAACCCCCCACGGCTACTGCTAGTTGTTGTGGATAGGTTCAGGGGTCTGCAATCCGATAGCTGCCAACCTCTCTTGTTTTTCTGGACTTAGCTGGTATTTTGTTTTTTCCTCCTTCGGTGACTCATCATAACAGAATCACCAGCCATACCGCAGATCCTAGGGTACTCAATAGCAGGAGAGAATTGTAAAAAAAAAAAAAAGGAGAAAAAAAAAAAAAAGTGACAGAATTTTTTTTTTTTTTTTGTGTGCATATTTTTTCCTCTATATCTCTGAGGCCATAGGGGGAATTTTTCTCTCAATGGAGATGAAGCAATTGTCTGATCGTGTGGAGCAGCTCGCTGCTGAAGTGCGGGGAATTTCCGCCTATCTTGTTCATTCACATGCTGCTGAACCAAAGATTCTTACTCCTGATGTGTTTTTTGGGGATCGGTCTAAATTCTTGAATTTCAAGAATAATTGTAAATTATTTTTTGCCTTGAAGCCTAACTCGTCGGGGAACTCCGCGCAACAGGTTAAAATTGTCATCTCTTTGCTGCGCGGCGATCCCCAGGATTGGGCGTTTTCTTTGAAACCTGATGATCCTATTCTGAATAATGTGAGCGCATTTTTTCAAGCCTTGGGGTTGTTGTATGATGAACCCAATGCTATTGATCAGGCTGAAAAGACCCTGTTGGCATTAAGCCAGGGTTGGGATTCGGCAGAGTTGTACTGTCAAAAATTCCGAAAGTGGGCGGTCCTTACTACCTGGAATGATGGTGCCTTGGCAGCCCTCTTTCGGAAGGGTTTGTCAGAAACTGTAAAAGATACTATGGTGGGATTTCCTGTTCCCTCTGGTCTTGACGATTCTATGTCATTAGCCATTCAGGTGGATCGGCGTTTACGTGAACGCAAAACTACACGAGAGATGTTGCCACCTGTTGAACAAATGTCTGAACCTATGCAATGTGATAGAGTTTTGTCTAGGGTGCAACGTCAGGAGTTCAGAAGGCGTAATAAGCTGTGTTTTTTTGTGGAGATGCCTCGCATATTATTTCTGTCTGCCCTAAACGAGAGAAACGTTGTGCACACACGTTTTCTGTGGGTGGTGTTCAACCTAAGTTTCTTCTGGCAATTACTCTGATCAGCTCCCTGTCCACATTTTCCGCCAAGGCTTTTGTGGATTCAGGAGCAGCTCTGAACCTGATGGACTTGGATTTTGCTAAACGTTGTGGATTTCCTATGACACCTCTGCAGACGCCTATCCCTTTGAGGGGTATTGATGCTACTCCTTTGGCGAAGAATAAACCTCAGTTTTGGACCCAGGTGGTAATGCGGGTCGCCCCAGACCATCAAGAAAATTGCAGATTTTTGGTGTTGCATAATTTGCATGATACCATTGTTCTGGGGTTTCCCTGGTTGCAAATCCATAATCCAGTTCTGGATTGGATATCTTTGTCTGTGGTGAGTTGGGGTTGTCGGTGTGCCCTTAGTGATGCTCCTGTTTTCTCCACCTCTCCCCAGTCGCATGATGTTCCTGACTATTTGGCTGACTTTTATGATATATTTAGTGAGAATGAGTCTGTGTCTTTGCCTCCTCATAGGAGTTATGACTGTGCAATTGAGCTGAACCCGGGGTGTAAATTCCCCAAGGGTCGGCTTTTCAGTTTATCTGTACCCGAGCACGAGGCTATGCGATCCTATATTAAGGAGGCATTGGAGAAGGCTCATATTAGACCATCCTCTTCACCCTTAGGTGCTGGGTTTTTTTTCGTGGCTAAAAAGGATGGTTCATTAAGGCCTTGTATTGACTATCGTGCCCTCAACAAAATTACTGTTAAATATCAGTATCCGTTACCCCTGATTTCTGATCTATTCTCCAGAGTTAAAGGTGCTTGCTGGTTTACCAAGCTTGACCTCAGGGGGGCGTATAATCTTATTCGCATTAAGCATGGGGATGAATGGAAGACGGTGTTTAATACTCCGGAGGGACATTTTGAGTACCTGGTGATGCCTTTTGGGCTCACTAATGCCCCTTCTGTCTTCCAGTGCTTCATGAACGATATATTCCGAGACTTTGTGGATAAATTTTTGATTATCTATCTGGATGATATTTTGATCTTCTCCAAGAATTGGGACTCTCATGTGGAACATGTTCGGACTGTGTTCCGGATTTTGAGGGAGAATTCCCTGTATGCCAAGGGATCGAAATGCCTTTTTGGGGTACAGAGGGTTTCATTTTTGCGATTTATTTTGTCTCCGTCAACTATTGAAATGGACCCGGCCAAGGTACAGGCCATTTATGATTGGGTTCAGCCCACTTCTTTGAAGGCCCTCCAGAAGTTTTTGGGTTTTGCTAATTTTTATTGGAAATTTATAGCTAATTTTTCTGGTATTGCCAAGCCATTGACTGATTTGACTAGGAAGGGTGCTGATGTGCTGAATTGGTCTCCGGAGGCTGTTTCTTCCTTTCAGGAGCTGAAGCGAAGATTCATTTCTGCTCCGGTTTTGCGGCAACCTGATGTCTCACTCCCGTTTCAGGTGGAGGTGGACGCTTCTGAGATTGATGCAGGAGCGGTGTTGTCCCAAAAAGATCCTGTGACATCTAAAATGAATCCTTGTGCTTTCTTTTCCCGAAAGTTCTCTCCATCCGAACGTAACTATGATGTGGGAAATCGGGAACTGTTGGCCATGAAATGGGCATTTGAGGAGTGGAGACATTGGTTGGAGGGAGCCAAACACCAAGTCGTGGTCCTTACTGACCACAAGAATTTGATTTACCTGGAGTCGGCCAAGCACTTGAATCCTAGACAGGCTAGGTGGGCCTTGTTTTTCACACGTTTTGATTTTGTGGTCTCTTTTCTTCCGGGCACTAAGAATGTCAAGGCAGACGCCCTCTCTAGGAGTTTCCTTGCTGATTCTCCTGTTGTGACTAAGCCTGCTGCCATCTTAGGCGAGGGGGTAGTTCTTTCTGCCATCTCGCCCGATTTGAGACGCGCTCTGGAAGAGTTTCAGGAGGACAAACCTGAGCGTTGTCCCAGTGGAAAGTTGTATGTTCCTGACCAGTGGAGGAAGAGAGTGATGTCTGAAGTTCATTGCTCTGCATTGGCTGGTCATCCAGGTATTTTTGGTACTAGAGATCTGGTGAGTCGGTCTTTTTGGTGGCCCGCCTTGTCTCGTGATGTCAGGAATTTTGTGCAGTCCTGTGGGACTTGCTCCCGGTCTAAACCTTGTTCTCGCTCTAGTGGCTTGTTGATGCCTTTGCCGGTGCCCAGGAGGCCATGGACCCATATTTCAATGGATTTTATCTCTGATATGCCTGTCTATCAGAGAATGACTGTTATTTGGGTGATTTGTGATAGATACTCTAAGATGGTCCATCTTGTACCACTCCCTAAGTTGCCATCTTCCTCTGAGTTGGTGCCCTTGTTTTTGCAACAGGTGGTTCGCTTGCACGGGATTCCTGAGAACATTGTATCTGACAGAGGAGTTCAGTTTGTGTCTAGATTTTGGAGGACTTTCTGTTCCAAGCTGGGAATTCAGTTGTCCTTCTCCTCTGCGTTTCACCCTCAGACCAATGGGCAGATGAAGAGAACAAACCAGACTTTGGAGTCATATTTGAGATGTTTTATTTCTGCCGATCAGGATGATTGGGTTTCATTTTTGCCCTTGGCCAAATTTGCTTTAAATAATAGAGCTAGTTCTGCCACTTTGATGTCACTTTTTTTTGTAACTTTGGGTTCACCCTCGATTTTCTTCAGGGCAGGTGGAGCCTTCTGCCTGCCCAGGTGTTGACACTGTGGTGGAGAGAATGCACCAGATCTGGGACCAAGTAGTGGATAAGTTGTCTCTCTCCCAGGAAAAGGCCCAGCGGTTTTCCAACCGGCGTAGGACCGTTGGTCCCCAGTTTAAGGTGGGTGATATGGTTTGGTTGTCATAAAAAAATATCGCTATGAGGGTGGCTTCTCCTAAGTTTAAGCCTAGATTTATTGGACCTTACAAGATTTTGGAGATTATTAATCCGGTCTCTTTTCGGTTTGCTCTTCCTGTCACATTTAAAATTCATAATGTGTTTCATAAGTCCTTGTTGAAGAGGTTTGTTGAACCAGTAGTTCCTGTGGTGGCACCTCCTGACCCTATATTGGTTGAAGGTAACATGGAATATGAGGTAGAGAAGATACTGGATTCCCGTCTGGCTAGACGGAGACTCCAGTATTTGGTTAAGTGGAAGGGTTATGGTCAGGAGGATAATTCCTGGGTCTCTGCCTCTGATATTCATGCCGAAAGATTGGTGCGTGCCTTTCATCGGGCTCACCCGGATCGCCCTGGTGGCATGGATGAGGGTTCGGTGACCCCTCCTCAAGGGGGAGGTACTGTTGTGAGTTCATTTTTCCCTTCACCATTGAGGTCTGATGAACTCCCTCCTGTGAAGGAAGGTAGTGAGACTGATTACCAAACACCTGGGCAGCTAGATGATAACTGAGTGGCTGGAATTGAGGACTGGATATAAGGCTGCCGACGCCCTTCTTCCTGGCTGGTGATTTTCCTGCTGGATTCTTGGAGACCAGTCTGATTCCTGCATCTCAAAGCTAAGTTTTTCTGCTCTGCTTTGTACTCTTCTGTTTTGTTTTTGTTTTGCCTTGTTTTTTGGGAGTTCTGCCATTCCAGGCCGGGGGTGAGCTGAATTCCATTTTTGTCTCTGATCTGTTGATCTTTTGCTCTGTCTTCAGAATATACCTGAGTGCTGATATAGTCTTTTGAAGCCTAGCGACTTCAGGGCCTGTTTTTCCTATCAGTCGGTTGGCTCATTTTGATAGGGTTTTTGCGGATGGCAGACAGCAGCTTTCCTATCCTGTCCTATGTAGTTAGCTTGGGCCCCATCATTTGCTCAACCTATCTTTCTATCTGTGTTAGTGTTTTCATCTTGCTTCACCGTCATTATATGTTGGGGGCTGCCTATTGCTTTGGGGTCTGCTCTGGGGCAGTTTAGTCTTTCCCCTTTCTGTCTTTAGGCTATGTAGCTCTCCGGCTGTGATCGAGGGGTCTAGGGCACCGTAGGAACCCCCCACGGCTACTGCTAGTTGTTGTGGATAGGTTCAGGGGTCTGCAATCAGATAGCTGCCAACCTCTCTGGTTTTTCTGGACTTAGCTGGTATTTTGTTTTTTCCTCCTTCGGTGACTCATCATAACAGACACGGTTAGAATATCCCCTCTGTAAGAATCATTGTGCTAATTCAAAAGACTGTTTAACAAATGAAGATTCACTGGAGCAGATTCTCCTGGTTCTCAGGAACTGGCCATATGGAATGCTGTTTTTCAGAGGTCTAGGATGCGATGAAGTTGCATGTAATACTGAGTTAACTGCTGTTTGTTTTCTGAAAACCTCTGTATCACCATCATCACCTTTATAAATTCTGGTGTCTAAAAAATCAATACTAGTCCGGCTATATTTGCAGGTTAATGTGATGTTTAATGTATTATCTTTCAGATGTCGAGAAAAGGACAACAAGTCGGTCTCCACACCTTTCCAGATGACGAGGATGTTGTCGATAAAACGCATCCATGTTGACACATTTTCAATCAGAGGGGTAGTGTTGGTCAAAAAGAGGGTTCTTTCCCAAGAGCCCAAAAATAAATTTGCATATGAGGGCGCAAAAGCATCCCCCATGGCAATCCCTTGAAGTTGAAGGTACAGTGTTTCCTTGAAGATGAAAAAATTATGCGTTAAGGCATATTCAAGTACCACCAAAAGAAACTCAACAGGGTTACTCTGAAAAACGGAAAATATCACGTGGCTGGCCCAGGATCCCGTGGCCCGGGGGGCCCCCGGGGAGGGCGCCGGAGTCGTTTTCACCGACCTCCTTCCGGCCTCGCCACAAGCTTTTGCTGGCCGCCGCGGCCATCCCGTCGCCCCGGTTGGCGCGGGACCATCTCATCTGCCGGGCCCAGCCAAACGATACGCTGCCCCTCGCGCTCCCCTGCGGCAAAGCAAAATTTTCGGACTTTGGGAGCGTAGACCGCTTGTGGTCTGTCGAGCTGCCCACTGACAGCAGATGGCGCCCAGCGACCAGACATCAAGAAGGGTGCTGTGCTGCCCTGCGGCAAACAACCAGCAGATGGCGGTCATCGACCACACTCTCGGACTCCATCCAAGCATATGATGGGGCAGGGACAGCGTTAGGGTCAGGCAGCCCAGGCAGCTGCCTAGGGCCCCCGCTCCCCCAGAGGCCCCCAGTTAGCGGCAAATCACGCAGCCGCTATGGGGCCCGTGAGGCATGGGGGCCCGCCTGCCTCCAACGCTAACTCTCCCTGCCGCGGCATTGAACTATGACGCCGATACAGTAAAAAGCAATGATGGAGGAGAGAGCGTCAGCTGACGCTCCCTCTCCCATCATTCCCCGCTCTGCCTCTGACACTGCAGGTGTGCGATTACGTCATATCATCACGCACTCACTGTGTACCAGGCTGAGACAGGAGGCGGGAGCAGCGTGGGCACGAGGAGAGGTGAGGAGTGTGTTGTTTTTTTAATGTAACAGTGAGTACTGGACTGTGGGGCCATTCTCGGGGGGAGGGAGAGATGCGGACTGTGCTATATACCATGCTGCTGTGCTGTATACCATGGTGCTGTGCTAAGAGAAAGAAAGCCAATGCATAAAAGCAGCAATATACCCAAAATACTGGTCAACAATATCATAATGAAATAATCACGAATAGATGCTGCAATCATAGGACTAAATATGGACTAGTCGCACATAGAGCATAAACAAGACAAAGGTGGTCTGTCAGGACCACAATTACGACCAACAAAGTCCATTAGTGAAAATATATAACTCTTTATTAGACAGGTATACAGAAACAACCATTGGTGGTGCCATAAAAACACAAGGACGCTCAGACCCCTAAGATGGTAAAAATTTCCCCATGCAACTGATGATAAACAAGGGATATGGCCATAGAAATTCATATAAATATCGAGACAATAATTCTGCTCAAGGCCGCTGGCCATAATTCATCAATAGGTGCCATAGTAAATATCCCCAGATGCTATGACTCTTATATGGTGCAAACAAAGTAGACAATATTACCTATAGAAAAATCCTGTGCAGGGGAAGAGGGGCAGCGCGTCCACTCGACCTGCGTTTTGGACCTCGTCCTTCATCAGGGGCAGTGACCATGGTGTTGTGCTGTATACCATGTGGGGCTGTGTTGTATACCATGGTGCTGCGCTGTATACCATAGTGCTGTATACCATGTGGGGCTGTGCTGTATACCATGTGGGGTTGTGCTGTATACCATGTTGGACTGTGCTGTATACCATGTGGGGCTGTGCTATATACCATGTGGTGCTTTGTAATATACCATGTGGGGCTGTGCTATATACCATGTGGGGCTGAGCTGTATACCATGTGGGGCTGTGCTGTATACCATGTGGGGCTGTGCTATGCTGTATACCATTTGGTGCTGTGCTGTATACCATATGGTGCTGGGCTATATACCATGTGGGGCTGTGCTGTATACCATGTGGGGCTGTGCTATATACCATGTGGTACTGTGCTATATACCATTTGGGGCTGAGCTACATACTTTGTGGGGTTGTTCTACATACCATGGGGCTGTGCTATATACCATGTGGCTGTGTTATATACTATGTGGGCTGTGTTATATAATATGTGGCTGTGTTATATACCATCGGAGGTACATTATACATTATATTCTATGGGGGAGGCTGTTATATAATATGGGGGGGCTACATTATATTCTATGGGGGCTGTATTATATTTATTATATTCTATGGGGGTGATTGCATCATACTCTATGACTGGGCTACATTATACTATATAAAGAGGCTGCATTGCATTCTATGGGGGGCTGCATTATATTCTATGGGGGCTAGATTATATTGTATGGGGGCTTCATTATACTTTATGAAGGGGCTACATTATATTCTATTGGGGCTGCATTATAGTATATGAGGAGGGCTACATTGTATTCTATGGAGGGGCTACATTATACTATATAAGGGGCTGCATTATATTCTATGGGGGCTGCATTATACTCTAAGGGGGCTGCCATATATTCTATTGAGGGGTTGAATTATACTATATGAAGGGGGGTACATTATATTCTATGGGGGGTTACATTATATTCTGTGGGGTGGCTGCATTATGCTCTAAGGGGTGGCTGCATTATGCTATAAGAGGGGGGCTGCATTATATTCTATGGGGGGTTACATTATATTGTATGGTGGGGCTGCATTATACTGTGAAGGGTGGCTGCATTATACTTTATGTGGGCTGCATTATACTGTATCGAGGACTATGGGGAATACATTATACTATATGAAGAACTATCAGGTGCATTATACTATGGGACATGAATTGTACAACATGGATGACTGGCGGTGTATTTTAATATATGGAGGGCTATGAGGAGTGTATTATACTATATGGAGGACTATGAGGAGTGTATTATACCATATGGAGGACTATGGGGATTGTATTATACTATATGGAGGACTGAGGAGTGTATTATACTTTATGGAGGACTATGGGGCACATTATATTACATGGAGGACTATGGGGTGTAAACTGTAGATGTGCTGCTGATATCATGATACTGTATGGGGACAGATTGATTCATTAGTGATCGTTCTGTCCCCATCATTCTTTTTCAGACGGTGGGAAGAGGCCGGGAAACAGGTGTTGAACGACTTCAATATTGTCGATCACACTCATTTAGCGTCCTGAACTCAGCGCATGTAAATACAATTGAAATGCTTCTGTGTGATGTGCAATATGTTAGCATTTGGAGCCCCATTTTAAACTTTGCCTAGGACCCCACTTTGCCTAAAACCGGCTCTGGATGGGGGGACCCCCATCAAGCAAGTATATGAGCTGCAAACAACCAGCAGATGGCAGTGCAGTCCCCAGGAAAGTGTGGCTTGGCCAGTTTAGTGCAAAAAACTTGCACCCCTCAAAAAATAAAGTTTACGTTTTGACACCCTAAATCGCCTGGTGAGCGTAAGATTGGGCGCTGACACTGACACTCAATGGGTTTTCTGCACATCCATGACCCCTTCCCTCCCCCCTGACACTGGGAGATCTGGGGGTGGCGTGTCCAGTGTGTTTTACATAAAAAACGCATATGCTGTTTTAAAAACGCATACCAACACACTTACAATTCGATCTGTGTTGAAAAAGTCACTTTGATCCCGTTTTTTAGGGTCTATTTTCGTCGCAGTGGAGTTTTAGGGTTTCTTTTGCAAGGCCGTGTTTTTGTGACCCATTCTTTCATCCCCAATAGATTTCTATGGGGCCGCAAAAAATCGTAGGAGTGCCGTACGTCGTATGGCCGTGAGGGCCATATTTACGGCTGTGAAAATATATCGAGCTTGCTCGATATTTTTCACGGCTTATGGACACTGCCTCCATTGAAAATGAATGGGGCCGCAAAAACAACGGAAGCTTGCCCAGTGTGTTAATTTTGCGGTACACCGTGAAGACCGTATTTGCGGAACGCTGTATTTTTACTAGGACATGCCCATGTACTTCCTGCTTATCATTATGAAGTTTATCACTCCATGCCTGCAGAGACAAAATAATACAAGATTGATCTGGAGAGAATCATCGTTCTCGTTCAGGTATGTAGGGGTGCTGAAAAGCCCCCCGACCCCCCCCTCTTTGTTGTAGAGGAGTGTAGGGGAGGCTGCAGTTATAGGGGACCGTGGGTACTGTTGTTTTTTGCTGTGATGGGGCAATACAGAGATGGGAGGGGGTGATAAAAGGTAGAGGGGTTGCATAGAGTTCAAAAGAAGGGTTGGCTGAGTGTGCAAAAGAGGGGTTGCAGAGTGCAAATGAAGGGTTGCATACCGTGCAAAATTAGGGTTGGCAGAGTGTGGAAAAGAGCGGTTGCATAGAGTGCAAATGAAGGGTTGGCTGAGTGTGCAAAAGAGGGGTTTGGCAGAGTGTGCAAAAGAGTGGTTGCGGATTAGTCATGTTTTGTAAATGCTGTTTTCTTTCCCAAAATATGCTATTGCTGATCACCCCCCTTTTTTGCTTCAGGATCATCCCTGCATTTGGGATTCCAGGTGTGAGAGCTATCACGACCGGGACATGAAAGAGTGGGCCTGGGAGGATGTGGCCCAATCCCTTATTCTAAACCGCTGGCAGCGCGCAGATGTCAAGGAGCAAGGCTTTATATGCAAGTACTCAGCACATCACATGATATACTTGTAGTTTACAATTTAAACAGTGCAAAATTGAGTTATGTTTTTTCTTCCACTACAGGGAAATCTATTAAGACCAAGTGGGGATCTGCCAGGGACCAATTAAAAAGAGAATTAAAGGCCAAAGCTGAGAGGGAGAGGTCTGGAGAAGCTGGTGGTAAAGAAAAGAAGCCCTACAGATTTACAAAACAGCTTCACTTTCTGCTTCCTGTCTTTGGCATGCGCTAGTAAGTATACATACATCTATATGTATCCTCCATGTTGATGTTTGTTGTCTAGCTACTTAAATTGTCTGTTCTCATTTTCAGAACTGAAGAAAGTCTACCGGCAGAGTCCACACAATCACAGCAGCAGCAGTCTAGCAGCAGTGGTGCAAGTACTTCTTTTGAGTCAAGCGAACCAAGCATCATTGCAGAAAAGAGTTCGGAATGTCCTGCAGAAAGGGTGGTCACTGTGGACATTCCGGCTCAGTCAAGCAAAAGTGGTTTGGATAAGTAAAAATCCATGTATGTATGCACATTTCGCCCCTATCATTTCGCCCCCAGGAGGATTCGCCCCCGCACATTTCGCCCCCAGCAGTTCGCCCCCAGCAGTTCGCCCCCGGATGTTTCGCCCCAAGCAGTTCTCCCCCGGATGTTTCGCCCCCAGCGGTTTGCCCCCCCGGATGTTTCGCCCCTGGATTTTTCGCCCCCAGCAGTTCACCCCCGGATGTTTCGCCCCAGCAGCTCGCCACTGGACGTTTCGCCCCCAGATTTTTCACCCCCGGCAGTTCACCCCCGAATCTTTTGCTCCAGCAGTTCGTCCCCAAGTGTTTCGCTCCCGGAAGTTTGCCCCTGGATGTTTCGCCCCCAGCAGTTCACCCCCGGTAGTTTGCCCCCGGATGTGTGTACCCTGTTTTGCCCCCAGAATTTTGTGTTTGGATGTTTCGCCAGTTTGTCCTTGTGGTTCATGAATTCCCGTCCGTCATCAATTCACATGTCACAAAAATACTGTACAGAGTGCTGCACTTTTGTGACATTTTAAATCAACTGTTTCCATCTGTAAACCTCACAACTGATTGCATTTTGCCCGCAATTTTAACAAGACATTTTCCAAAATGTTTCTAAAATGTTTTTGTGTTACAAAAACATACCACGAAAAAAATAAATGAATTAAAAAAATGCAGTGAGAATGAGGCCTGATGGGAACGTAAACCACTCTAAACTCAAAACATTTTGTGAACTTTTACCTGACTCAGCACTTACCTGCTTTTTTGCAAGTTTTGTTGCAGATGTAACAATTTTCATGTCAGGTGTCCTGCAAGTTACATTAGACTAGCTTTTATTCCATCTTTACATCAGAATATAGCAGTGTCTAAAATCTCTACAAAGAGAGAGGTGTACTAGCACAAAAAATCAGTCAGCTTCCACAGCAATTCACTTTCTACAAGTATGAATTCAGTTCTATCCAAATGTGGTAAGAAGTTGGTCTACGAGAATCACATTTACGCATTTTCCAAACGGCTGACGATATCCATTCCATCTGGGTGTGTGAAAAATGGTCGACTTGCAAGGGACGTGTTTGGACCAATGAAGCATCTGGTGAAGTGGTGAAAGTAACCAATCCCCACAACCACGCAGCACAAGCAGCAAGACCTGAAGCAATCCGACTTGTCAATGAGGCAGTCACCAGGGCAAGGACAACACAGGAGACACCACAACAGATTCTCCTAGAAGTCATTTAGGGAGCCCATTCTAATGTTGTAGCACTTCTCCCAAAGAAAGCAACACATGAAGAGAACAATACGATTATCAAGGCAACTTGGCAATATTCCAAGGTTGCCCCAAACCCTTGATCAACTTGTTATTCCCCAGGAGATCCAGGGGATCAATATTGATGGTATCCAGCAGCAGTTCCTTCTGCATGACTCTGGTAAGCATTTAACATTTCCATTATATAGAATTATTGCAAAGTTTATGTTGCACAAATGTGAAAAATTATCTATTACAAAGTGCTGATATAGAATACTATGTGTTTATTTTACCTTAAAGGGAAACTGAGGATAGTATAATGTAGGGTGAGGCCTACTGATTCCAACTTTGCCTCACTTGTTTAGTTGCAGTCTGATTCTCTGCTCAGCTTCAAAGTAGAAGTCCTGCCTTTGAGATTCAGTGGTCTGCCATGTTCATAAGCAGAGTGGTAACCTTGTCCACCAACCATGATTTGCAGGTATCCAGCCATTGTCAATCACAGCCAGAGGACAAGGTTGTCGCATCAAAATCGTATCACTAGATGTCAATTTTAGTGTAGAATGTTCTGCTATAAATTAGCTGCAGATTGTCTACTGCAACTACTTAGTGCATGTGAATGGACCTTAAGGATTCATTAACATGTCTTCTAACCTCTGCCCTGCCCCTTTAGCCATGCCCCGTGCCAACAGCCTGAAATGAAGTTCCAATGCTGAATTAGTGCTGGGAAGAGGGTACACCATGCCCCGGTAGGTGCCGGTCACTTACCGAAGCATGGCAGGGGGTAAATTAATATTCACCACCTGCTGCCACACGCTGCTTTGATACAGGACCTGGAATGATGTATGCAATCATGTGATCACTCACGTCTCAGGATCTGCATCGAAGCAGAGTGAGGAAAGCAGCGCAGCAGCAGCAGGCAGTGAGTATTAGTTTCTCCTTGCCATGCTCCAGGAGGAGACAGGCACCTACTAGAGCATGATAGGTCCAGGGGACCCACTGTTCAGGGGCGCATTACACCCCTTGATGGCAGGCCCCTGATGGCCCGGGGCAGTGGCGTCCCTTGCCTACATGGTAGGTACGCCGCTGCTGCACTGCATGTCATTTTTTTTTAACTGTGCATTTTTTCATGAGCATGTGGATGGGATTTAGACATTTACGCTGCATATGACCCCGACCTAATGAACCGTTGAGTTAGTATGCTTTTTTTCACAAATACTTCTTACATGTTTGCTCATTTTTCCTGATGTAAACCTTTTATTATCATGCATTCTGCATTTTGCTAGTTTCTGCTGCTGTTATTCTTTTCACGACTTTGAAAATGTGACATTTTTGAAGCTTGGAAGCATTTTTAAACAGGAATATATCATTTTCCACTGGGACAATACATGTCGTAGAAAAAACTATTGTTTAGCTCCTTCACACCAGATTTTGCTTCAGTTTAACGTTTCTGTTATAAAATCAGAAAATCTGAAGCAAAATGTGAGTTTTTAATGTGAGATATGAACAACGGATGCTTCTGATTAGGAAAATTTATTGTGAATTCATCCCAAAATTCTCTGTCACGTATCCGCCCTTTTTGCGCTGCACCGAGTGCACAAAAATGCAACACAGTGCGTTTGGCGCACGTCGGCGCAGCGCAGAAAGGGCGGATGCGCTGGCAAAAGTGTACCAGCGCACGACCAGCGTACCCAACGCTAAGTATAGCGTATACTGATCGCATGCAGCGTCATGCGATCAGAGGAGGAGCTGACCGGAGGAGGCACGGCCGGGGGCGGAGCTTAGTGGCAGCCCTGCTCTGCGCCCAGTAACGCTAGTGTGAAACTAGCCTATGTGTCCAAGAAAAAATATGCAACTCCAGGTAGAGAAAAGTTAATCCATGTGGCAGAAATGACCAGAGTACATATTAGAGATTTGAAAGCTAAGGTATAAGGAAGATATATAAAAGAAAAAGTGTTGCTACATTACCTTAAGTAGTGGCGGTACCCCATTGCGCGTTTCGCATTTGTTTTTTCAAGGAGAGTGTGTTTTTTAATATAATCAGGTAAAATTACCTTTGGGTATCTTTTATACAGGGTGTCGCTACCTCCTGGACTAGCGCGTCCGCCCCGACGCGCATTTTGGCTCCTTTCTCAAGGGGCCTGCTACCAACCAGGTGTCTCCATTATTTATATCTCCCAGCCGCAGCGTGGTATACCGCGCGACCGGAAGTGACGCTCACCACCCGGATGTGACACGTCACATCCAGGTGGTGAGCGTTACTTCCAGTCGCGCGGACCAGAAGTGACCAGGGTTATCTGATTATATTTGCTGAGTATTATTGTAATTATGGGGATGAGGGTTATTGCCAGGCAAGCGGCATTGTTTTATGGTTGACATCTAGATCATAATCTGTGATGAGGCCTATACAGCTTGCAATATAATTATGGCTATTTTAATATTTGTAGTAGTTTATTATTAGGGCTTTTTCAGTTCTGCCCCTTGTAGCTGCAATATATTGCTGGCAGTCCCTATGGCTATCCGTTTTCGTGGTAGCTGTCTCTTCCTGGATTTGCGCGTTTAATGAGTGACTGTGAGCAATGAGTGTATCTGTACTCTCCTACTTCCCCAGTTTTGGCAGTATGGTTTTAATGAATTTGTTTCAATAAAAATTATATTTTTATACACACAAATAATTGCCTTGTGATCATCCTTTTTCCTATGGTTCTATGAGGTACCGACAGACGCGGAGGGTCCTCTTCAATCCTCTTCCATGCACTTGCACATTGTGTGAATATGTCATCGTTCCCGAGGGAATCCCTTTCATTATCCTAGCTAGGGATTCCCTTGATCAAGAAGACTATCCACATAGGTAGGGACCTCAGCAAAGGGGAGAGAAGCGATTTTTATTTTCTGATGAGCAAACTCCAAACATTGCCTGTTTTGGGTCGGTGTGGTTGAACCCGAGCAGGCAATGTTCAATACGGAACCTGAACTTTCCAGATCGGGTTTGCTCATCACTAGATATAGTATGATATGTAATGGATGACAAAAAGAAGCCATTAAGTGTAACACCACTAGTACATGACAGTAAAATGATGGTCACTTGTCTTAGATCAGGGGTGTCAAACTCATATTCACCAAGGGCCACACCAATTTAATGGTTGTCCCCAAAGGGCCATTTGTTACTGAAAGAACAGATGCACACAATTGAGTGCCGTCCAGAACATGCATTTCTCTGCACAGAGCAGTGCATGCCCCTGTATAAGGCATGTCACGGTGGATCCGCTCTTTACCAAGCGCTGTCACATCTTCCCTGGATCTCACTGAAATCATGGAGAGCTATGGCTGCAGCTTCCCGTCACTTGTCCTTGTCGTTGGTGCTGAAAGTTGCTGATAAACAGCTGGTTCAATGCAGAATACAACTGGACCCTATTCTTGACCTAATCTGAGGAATGGGCATCAACAGAAAAAGGGATCCGGACGTGAGAATACCACTTTTATCTGCTGCTCCATTCTTTGGTGTACTGGCAGAGTGTTCTGTGAGGGCTAATCCCAAAACCCCCCTTCTGAAGACCTGATAAAGAGGTTCTGTAGAAGTTGGTTAACCACCACTTTAGTTCAGCAAAGCCAGTGTCTCAGTTCTGCAGAGATGGTTGGTGGGATTAACCCTGTAGTCAGTCAACAGTCCCCCTGCTTCCATACATAGCCTGCATTAAAGGGGTATTTTCATGCCGAACAGCAAAATAAGGCAGCATGCTTTCAGCAATCATGTTGTGGTAAGCATGCTGCCGATCTTCCCCTCCTGGTACTTACCTAGAGGTCTTCTGCTCATCTTTGCCTGATCTTCTCCTGACTGTGTGGGCTGGCGATCGCCATGCTGGATTCGAGTCCTCTCCTTCTTCCCAGCATCCCCTTCTTCTGCTTGATCTCATCGCGGCACTGCGCATGCACAGCAGTATTTTGGTGACAGGAGAGGCATCTTGCTCCCTGGATTGACTGATGAATGGGGCAGGAGTGACGTCATGTCAGTGAGCGGCCAGGAGACATTCGGCCTCACTGCTGCGGCATTCTTCATGCTTCATGGATCAGTGATCCAGGCAAGATGAAAAGACAGCCAGAAGCAGGAGAAGACGTCACGGGGAACCGCTTGACTGCATTCCGGGACCCAAGAGCTGCAGCTGCGACAGGTAAGTATGTCAGTTTTTTTGTGTTCTAGGGTGATAATACTCCTTTAAGGCCAGCCAATAGAGCTGCTGAAAAGGCAGCCACAAGAATCCCCAGCAATTGGGGTCCTGTATATTTTACCCCCAGGTATGTTCAGCCCTAGATGTTTTGTTCCCTGTATGTTGACCCCAAAAGCTGAGGGTGAAACAACTGGGGTCAAAATGCTAGGGGCAAAACATCAGATGGTGACACTTCCAGGGACAAAATGCTGTAGAGGAAACATGCGGGGGCAAACTGCTGGGGGCGAAAAATTCAGGCGCGAAACATCCGGGGGCGACACATCGGGGGGCGAACTGCTGGGGTGAAACATCCAGGGGCGCACTGCCGGGGGCGAAAAATCCAGGGGTGAAACATCCGGTGTCGAACTGCTGGGGGCGAAATATCTGGGGGCGAACTGCTGGGGGTGAAACATCCGGGGGCGAACTGCTGGGGGCGAAACATCCGGGGGCGAACTGCCGGGGGCGAGACATCCGGGGGTGAAAAATCCGGGGGCGAACTGCTGGGGGCGAAATGTGCGGGGGCGAAACCTCCTGGGGGCCAAATGCTGGGGGCGAAATGTACCCGGGGGGCGAACTGCTGGGGGCGAAACATCCAAATCCCGTCTAGGTAACTGTCATGACCCATGTACATACATGTATGTGTATACATGTATATACAGTCAGCTATCATGACATTTGGGGAAGTCACACCAAGGGGCTGTGTGGCCACACAGCCTCCTGCAGCCCCCTGCCCAGGCCCACGGACTCCCGCAGCCCCCTCTACAGCACCACACACCCTCCTCCATCCACTGACAGCTTCCCACAGCCTCCTCCATCCTCTGACAGCTTTTCACAGCCTCCTCCATCCTCTGACAGCTTTCCATAGCCTCCTCCATCCTCTGACAGCTTCCCACAGTCTCCTCCATCTTCTGACAGCTTCCCTCAGCCTCCTCCATCCTCTGACAGCTTTGCACAGCCTCCTCCATCCTCTGACAGCTTCCCACAGCCTCTTACAGCCTCTCACAGCTTCCCATAGCCTCTCACGGCTTCCCACTGCCTCCCACAGGCTCTGACAGGCCCCTGCACTGGCCCACAGGCTTCAGCAGGCTCCCAAAGCCCCCTACAGGCCGCCACAGGCCTCTACAGGCTGTCACAGGCCCCTACAGCCCCCTGCAGGCTGCCACAGGCCCCTGCAGGCTGTCAGAGGCTCCCCAGGCCCCTGCCGGCTGTCACAGGCTCCCCCAGGCCCCTTCAGGCTCCCACAGGCCTCTGCAGGCTGCCACAGGCACCTACAGGCTGAGGATGGAGGGAACTCAGCACAGTCTATGGTGTCAGCTGTGGGGGGGCACGGAAGGGATACAGGCTGTCCCTGTCGGGTGGGGGGAGGGGGAGCTGACATGCAGGAGGGGAGGGTTAGTAGAGCTGTGCTATCACTCTACTATGAACACTAATAGGACATAGAATAAAAATAATTGTAAAATACAATAATTACCTTATTCATTATTTTTTTTTCTTTCCCTGTTTGTCATTAGGTAACAGAGCGTATCCCACAGGTAACACTTGGGGCAGTCACCCCAGCTCGCTGTGTGTCTGTGTAGAGGGATGTGTGTCTTTGGGGCAAGGACTACAAGTTTCCCTAAGGGGCGACATCACTATGGAGGGACGCTGCTCTCCAGCCTCCATTATAATGTGGAACAGCTAGTCTCTTCGTCCTTGGTTTGGTTAAGTAAAAATCCATGTATGTACAGTTGTGGCCAAAAGTATTGACACCCCTGCAATTCTGTCAGATAATACTCAGTTTCTTCATGAAAATGATTGCAAACACAAATTCTTTGGTATTATTATCTTCATTTAATTTGTCTTAAATGAAAAAACACAAAAGAGAATGAAGCAAAAAGCAAAACATTGATCATTTCACACAAAAGTCCAAAAATGGGCCAGACAAAAGTATTGGCACCCTCAGCCTTGGTTGCACAACCTTTAGCCAAAATAACTGCGACCAACCGCTTCCGGTAACCATCAATGAGTTTCTTACAATGCTCTGCTGGAATTTTAGACCATTCTCCTTTGGCAAACTGCTCCAGGTCCCTGATATTTGAAGGGTGCCTTCTCCAAACTGCCATTTTTAGATCTCTCCACAGGTGTTCTATGGGATTCAGTTCTGGACTCATTGCTGGCCACTTTAGAAGTCTCCAGTGCTTTCTCTCAAACCATTTTCTAGTGCTTTTTGAAGTGTGTTTTGGGTCATTGTCCTGTTGGAAGACCCATGACCTCTGAGGGAGACCCAGCTTTCTCACACTGGGCCCTACATTATGCTGCAAAATTTGTTGGTAGTCTTCAGACTTCATAATGCCATGCACACAGTCAAGCAGTCCAGTGCCAGAGGCAGCAAAGCAACCCCAAAACATCAGGGAACCTCCGCCATATTTGACTGTAGGGACCGTGTTCTTTTCTTTGAATGCCTCTTTTTTTCTCCTGTAAACTCTATGTTGATGCCTTTGCCCAAAAAGCTCTACTTTTGTCTCATCTGACCAGACAACATTCTTCCAAAACGTTTTAGGCTTTTTCAGGTAAGTTGTTTTGGCAAACTCCAGCCTGGCTTTTTTATGTCTCGGGGTAAGAAGTGGGGTCTTCCTGGGTCTCCTACCATACAGTCCATTTTCATTCAGACACCGACGGATAGTACGGGTTGACACTGTTGTACCCTCGGACTGCAGGGCAGCTTGAACTTGTTTGGATGTTAGTCGAGGTTCTTTATCCAACATCCGCACAATCTTGCGTTGAAATCTCTTGTCAATTTTTCTTTTCTGTCCACATCTAGGGAGTTTAGCCACAGTGCCATGGGCTTTAAACTTCTTGATGACACTGCGCACGGTAGACACAGGAACATTCAGGTCTTTGGAGATGGACTTGTAGCCTTGAGATTGCTCATGCTTCCTCACAATTTGGTTTCTCAAGTCCTCAGACAGTTCTTTGGTCTTCTTTCTTTTCTCCATGCTCAATGTGGTACACACAAGGACACAGGACAGAGGTTGAGTCAACTTTAATCCATGTCAACTGGCTGCAAGTGTGATTTAGTTATTGCCAATACCTGTTAGGTGCCACAGGTAAGGCCTGTTTCACACTTCCGTTTTTGTGTCCGCCAAACGGATCCGTTTCCATTTTTTTGACGGAAACGGATGCAAACGGATCCGTTTTTAAAAAAACGGATCCGTTTTTTGACGGATCTGCGGTAACTGCTATGGGACAAAAACGGATCCTGCAAAAAAATGACGGATCCGTTTTTTTACGGAAACCAACGGATTTTGACGGATTTGAAAAAACGGAAGTGTGAAACAGGCCTAAGTTACAGGTGCTGTTAATTACACAAATTAGAGAAGCATCACATGATTTTTCGAACAGTGCCAATACTTTTGTCCACCCTCTTTTTTATGTTTGGTGTGGAATTATATCCAATTTGGCTTTAGGACAATTCTTTTTGTGTTTTTTCATTTAAGACAAATTAAATGAAGATAATAATACCAAAGAATTTGTGTTTGCAATCATTTTCAGGAAGAAGCTGAGTATTATCTGACAGAATTGCAGGGGTGTCAATACTTTTGGCCACAACGGTATAGTCTAAGTAGCTGTCATGACACATGTACAGTACATACAGTTGTGGCATGGTACCCCCTCATCCCTATCGTGGTATGCATGGTGCCCTCATCCCCCAATCCTGGTATGCATGGTCCTCTCACCCCCCAATCCTGGTATGCATGGTGTCCTCACCCCCCTATCCTGGTATGCATGGTCCTCTCACCCCCTAATCCTGGTATGCATGGCCCTCTCACCCCCCAATCCTGGTATGCATGGCCCTCTCACCCCCCTTTCCTGGTATGCATTGCCCTCTCACCCCCCTATCCTCGTATGCATGGCCCCCTTACTCCCCTATCTTAATATGCATGGTCCCCTCACCCCCATTTTGTGGTATGCATGGTCCCCTCACCTCCCTTTCGTGGTATGCATGGTCCCCTCACCCTCCTTTCGTGGTATGCATGGTCCCCTCACCACCCTTTCGTGGTATGCATGGTCCCCTCACCCCCCTTTCGTGGTATGCATGGTCCCCTCACCCCCCTTTTGTGGTATTCATGGTCCCCTCACCCCCCAATCCTGATATAAATGGTCCCCCTACCCCTATTAAACTGAACACATAAAAAAACATTTATACTCACCTTTCGTCCCTGTGTCCAGCGCTGTCTGGTTCTGCTGGAGGCCGGAGTCTGGCACCGGAGTACGCGCATGCCCATACCCGCTGTCCGGCGCCATATTGCTGAAGACACACTGCACTGTGTCTTCAAGAAAATGGCAGCGGTAAGTGCGGACTGCGCAGGCGCCGATTCATGACTGGAGTGGGCGTGTTGTGGTGCCGGACTCGGCGTCTGCGCAGTCCTCGCTTTCCGCTGCTATGTTCTTGAAGACACACTGCAGTGTGTCTTCAAGAAAATGGCGGCAGAGAGTGAGGACTGCGCAGGCGCCGAGTCCGGCGCTACAACCCGGCCTGTCCGGACATCACCTGAAGACGCAAGACCCCACCAGTAACAGAAACACCGGGTTCGGTAAGGTGTTGCGGAGATCGCGGTATGTGTTCAGTGCTTACGCACTCTGTGGGGGATGCGTCAAGACTGCGCAGGCGCATCGTGCTTGCGCAGTTTATAAAGGCTTCAGACAGAGTGACGCTCCCACGATTATATTACAGATGTTTCTATCTTAGGTTTTGTCTGATAATGGCCAGTGTGAACATGCTCCTGCACATTGCATGTATACCAACTTATACTCCAGTTCTTTTCTTTTTGGTTTTGAGTAACTTACATCTTCTTGGCCCTAATTCAAAGTCTGTAACAGGGTCCCCAACTTATTATATAGCCTTTGGGATTGTTATATTGTATTATGTGGCAAAGGGGACATTGAGTCTGTGTCGGATTGTGTAAATGATGGAGGTGCTGTGCGGTATAGCATATAATTCATATGTATGCTATACAAAGACATTCTGGAGTGATAAGCAAGAGTCCAGTCCGATTTTGCACGAAAAAAAACAACATATCTAATCTATCCTATAAGAAAATAGAAATTCTAGTAATAGCAAAAAAATAAAAATAAGTTGAAGGCCATACATCGCCTGTCACATTTAGAGTGAGAAAATGTGCACTTGGCAGCACGCTGTTGTCAGAAGTTGATGTCCCTGAAGTGTGAAGGACTGTGTTTCACTATATATGGGGGGGATCATTCAGCATTCAACCTGCAGTGAGTCTCTACCGCCATGATGCTCCAATTGTTTGCCGTTCTCCTAGCAGGTAGGCTTTTCCCTTTCAATAAATTATTAGCTGCAATTACCACGTTTTGAGAGAATCTGTCTACAGAACTGGATATTGTATTGTTTTGCAAACTTTTATATATAGTAAGAATATTGAACTTTATGAAAATTCTTCTTTTAGTATTTATGTTCTCATTTGTTGAAATGTTTGAGGAGGGTGTAACGAATCACACAGGGGAAGGGGATGTTGACTTCGCTCAACTCGGGGGAGGGGAGAGAAGGACCCAGCAGGGATCGGCTCTCTGGCGCCACCACTTGCCCCAGGTCAGTCAGGGAACTGCACCGAGAGCAAATAATTGCCGGAAAGGCTTCCCTTATAGGTACGAGTGAATGAGGCTCTCCCAGTGAGGGGGTATATATCACTAGTCCAGGCTGGGGATATCTCTATATATAAAACTGAATGTATGTGTGTGTGTGTTTATCACCAACCAATCACGAAGCATCTTTCATTTCAACAGAGCTGTTCAAAAGATGCTGAGCTATGATTGGTTGCTATGAGCAACAGTTTTCCTTGCAACCAATCACTAAGCATCTCTCATTTCACCAGAGCTGGTTAAAAGGAGCTGAGCTGTGATTGGTTGCTATGAGCAAGTTTTCCCACTTGACAACACCTCAGCAGACACTGACATGGTGGGAGAAATCTAACATGGGAACATAAGCTTCCAGCCATTTTCTGCCCCCCAGATAGGAGCGCAGGGAACATGACAGGAATGAACCCCCCTCCCGTGCCCATATGCACATCATACATCCTCCATCATATAGGCACATCTTCCCTCTTAAAGGGATCATTGGTATGGAAGTCAGAGCAAATCCATCCTGCGCTTTGGTTTTGACCCCAGGCCTCTCTTAAAGGGATCTCCGGTATGGAAGTTAGGACCGCTCCCCTCAGCTCTGTGGTTCTGACCCTAGTTTCTCTTAAAGGGATCATTGGTATGGAATTTAGGGCAAATCCACTTTGCGCTTTGGTACCGACCCCAGGCCTTTCTTAAAGGGATCTCCAATATGGAAGTCAGGGCAGTTGCCTTCAAATGCTCTGGTACTGACCCCAGGCTCTCTTAAAGGGATCTCCTGTATGGAAGTTAGGGCAAATCCCTCAGCGCTCTGATTCTGACCCCAGGGTTCTATTAAAGGGATCATTGGTATGCAAGTCAGGGCAAATCCACTCAGCGCTCTGGTTCTGATCCCAGGCTCTCTTAAAGGGATCCCCGGTATGGAAGTGAGGGCAAATCCACTCTGCGCTTTGGTACTGACCCCAGGCCTCCCTTAAAGGGATCTCCGGTATGGAAGTTATGGTAAATCCCTCAGCGCTCTGATTCTCACCCCAGGCTTCTATAAAAACAGGGTTCCCCAACTCCAGTCCTCAAGGCCCACCAACAGATCATGTTTTCAGGATTTCCTTAGTATTGCTCAGGTGATAATTGCTTCACCTGTGCAATACAAAGGAAATCATGAAAACATGATCTGTTGGTGGGCCTTGAGGACTGGAGTTGGGGAACCCTGTATTAAAGGGATCATTGGTATGGAAGTCAGGGCAAATCCACTCAGCTCTCTGGTTCTGACACCAGGCCTCTCTTAAAGGGATCCCCGGTATGGAAGTTGTCACGGTCACGTGTGTCTGGACGCAGCGGGTACCGCAAGGCGAACCCATATGACACACGTGACCCTGGATACACCGCCTCCTGTGGGGCGAATTTAAATAATAAACATGTGCAGCCTTTTTACACCGCCTCCAACTGGCGAATTTAGACATTACATGTATATACAAGTCTGGAAACCCCGCCTCCAGTAAGGTGAATTTAAACAATAAGGGAAACCTGGGAAACAATAACAATGGTGGGCCCTGCGATAGGGACCTCCTGAGCTCCCCTGAGCCAGTGTCCCTGCACTCCTAACGTTCCCTATGCCGGTTCCGCACTGGGCGCGCACAGGAACCTAAAAACCCTAGCTCGCCCTGACCTAAACCCTCACTAGGGAATTAGTCGGTGGGGAAACTAATCCCACCACTGCACTAAAACACACATGAGGAAAGATGACAAAACAGGGGAAACACCACTTAGCTTTCCTCTGTTGCGTACGCTCCTAGCAACAGAGCCCACCACCTGCATGCATCTTCTCCTCCACCTGGATCCATCACCATAACCGGATCCATCACCATAGTGCAGACTTGGAGCAGAGTCCACCACCAGTTGCAGCTGCCCAGTAAACAGAGTCCCAAGGATGAGTCCAGCTTCTGCCAAAAAGTCCAGCATGCTCGAGTCCAACTTTTCTGTCAAGAAGTCAAGCATGCTTGAGTCCAGCTTTCAGCAACCAAGTCCAGCATGCTGAGTGCAACTCTCACCATAATCGCCACTCCACCAAGCAATGCAAGCACTTCCTGCTGACACCATAAACTGCGACTCCACCACGCCATGCCAGCCCTTCTTGCAGACTCCAACGATTAACTCCACCAATCCATGCCAGCACTCCTTGGAGACTCCATAGCTGACTCAACCCCTCTGGCCAGGGTGCACAGGACTCGTGTTCAGCTCCTTCCTTCACCCAGGCTTACTTGAAAATAACTCACAATATCACCAACAAGTGATTGCACACACCTGACACTCTTTTATAGAGCGTCACACCTGACCTATAATACGTGCACATTAAACCAAAGAACTAAAGTGCACTACCGCTCACCACCACCGGGGCAACTTAGAATGAACGACACCACGTGTAATAATTCTAATGGCCACCAGGGGCAATCACACCACTTTGTTCATTTAAAACTGTCAGATCCACTTCAGATCATGACAGAAGTTAGGACCGTTCCACTTAGCTCTCTGGTTCTGACCCCAGGCTGACGGGATCATGTGGCTTATTAGGGGTAGTAGTCCAGTGGCTCTGGCTGAAGAGATGATGTGGGATATTAGGGATAGTAGTCTGGTGGCTCTGGCTGACGAGATGATGTGGGATATTAGGAGTAGTAGTCCAGTGGCTCTGGCTGATGGGACGATGTGGGATATTATAGTGAATGTGGCTATGCGGAGTGGGCGGGGCTCTACACTCAGCTTTATATATATATATATATATATAATCATTATAATTTGTTATAACTAACCGTAGTTAGTTACTATGCCCGGGCAGCGCCGGACTCTTCAGCTAGTATATATATATATATATATATATATATATATAAACCTCCCGGCCGTAACTGTCAGAGTTCCTCACTAAAACAGTACAGTTTGCTGCCACCAATTCCTCTTTCGAAATAAGCCCCATCTGACAGAAGGCTTATATCAGGTCAGAAACCAACCCGGGTAGCATATAATATCCAACGGAGCGTGCGGACGTGGGGATTTGTGTATCGAGATAAAAGAGCAGCCCAAGATTGATTTTATATTTAAACACTGAAAGGCGCACTAGAAATATACAGAATATAAATATTTAGAATTGAGAGCCCTCAGTGGTTGATACCTTTTAGGGTACGTGCACACACTGTGGATTCTGCTGCGGATTTTTCCGTGCGGATTTGCAGGTAATCTGCAGGTAAAATGACTTGCATTTTACCTGCGGGTTTACCTGCATTTTTCCCCTGCGTTTTGACACCTGTACAATGGAGCAGGTGTCAAAACACAGTGGAATCCGCAGAAAGAATTGACATGCTGCGGATTTGAACCTGCAGCAAATCCGCAGCATGTGCACTGCGTTTTTGAAAATAGGTAGACTTGAATGGAAATGTAAACGCAGCAGAATCTGCTGCAGATCCGCAGGGCCAGATCTGCTATGAATCCGCAGCAGAATCCGCAGCGTGTGCACATACCCTTAATGGTTAACTGAAAAGATGGTAACACATTGCAAGCTTTCGAGACTACTCAGGTCTCTTCATCAGGCTAGACTAATACAACATCTGAAGAATCGCATATTTATAAAACAGCACAGAAATAATGCAATAGATAAGACAAGTAATGTGATGCAGAATTGTCATTATAGGAGATGGCTAAACATAAATACTGGAACAGTTCATAGATAATAAGTGTGAAAGTTTTATTGCCCTCTGATTGGGGTCTTGTTCTGTGTTGTGTGATGACCCCAGAAGGTCTGAAGAGCAAATTCCTTAATTGATGTAAAAAGACATAAATCTGTTATGATTGAGTCACCGTAGGAGGCAAAAATAGAAATGCTAGCTAAGTCCAGAAAACCAGAGAAGTTGGCAGCTATCGGATTGCAGACCCCTGAACCTATCAACACAACTAGCAGTAGCCGTGGGGGTCTCCTACGATGCCCTAGGCCCCTCGATCACAGCCGGAGGACTACATAGCCTAAAGACAGAAAGGGAAATCTAAACTGCCCCAGAGCAGACCCCAAAGCAAAAGGCAGCCCCCCACATATAATGACGGTGAAGCAAGAATAAAGAACAAAACACAGACAGAAAGATAGACTGAGCAAAGATGGGGCCCACGCCAGCTTAGATAGGAAAGGACAGGAAGGCTGCTGTCTGCAATCCGTGAAAAACCCTATGAAAATAAGAGCCAACCAACTGACAGTAAAAAGGCCCTGAAGACGCTAGGCTTCAAAAAAGCTATGTCAGTACTCAGGAATATTCTGAAGACAGAGCAACAGGCAAAAGGAGATTCAGCTCACCCCAGCAGGGAATGGCAGAATCCAGAAAAGCAAGGAAAACAAAGCACTAATGCAAAAAGGCAAAGCAGAAATCTTAGCTTTAGATGAGCAGGAATCAGACTGGTTTCCTAGAAGTCCACAGAGAAATCACCCGCAGGCCAGAAGGGCGTCGGCAGCCTTATATCCAGTCATTAACTCCACTCAGCCAGTCATCATCATCAGCCCCAGGTGTTTGACAATCAGGCTCACTACCTTTCTTCACCAGAAGAGGGAGTTCCTCGGGCCTCAGTAGTGAAGGGGAAAATGAACTCACAACATAAATCCATGCGACACATTCATTCCTGCACTGAGTGTGTCAAAAGTTGTCATAAATTTGTACTCCCGGACTCTTCTGTGTCTCTGAGACTTGGTTATCTTTTAATACATGTAATTTAATGTCCATCATGCTATGACCCGGGTTACAAAAATGTTTTGGCACAGGTAGATCCATTCTTTTTTCTCTTTTTGTGTGACAATGAGAATTCATCCTTGTTCTCAGTTTTTGTTCTGTCTCCCCCACATACAGACCCCCAGATGGACATTTAGTACAAATAATTAGGTACACCACATTAGATGTGATGCAGCTGAAAGTACTTGGGATCTTGTAGTCCAGATGTGAGTTGGGGATCTTTATCTAGTCCGTGGTCATATATGGACAGGGTTTACATTTTTTCTGGTTGCAAGGAAAGGTTCCCGCAGCTGTTGGGGAGAACAGGGAGCTTCTGACAATGATGCTTCTTAAATTTGGGGGTTGCCTAAAACACAGCAGTGGGGGGTCTGGAAATATGGATTGTAATTGGGCATCTTTTTGTAGTAGAGGTTGTAATTTCCGTGCAGCTCCCCTTAGCACCTCCAGATTTGGATTGTAGGTGACCACTAGAGGCACCCAGTTATTTTCATCTTTAACTTTGTAATGTAGCAGGTGATTCCTTGATATTCTGGTGGCTCTTGTAATTTGGTTTTCAATTGTTCTTGGATGGTAGCCATGATTCAAAAAGGTCTTTCTGAGGCGACCAAGGTGTTTGTTCCAACCCCATGGTTAGAGACATACCATTGTATCTGATGGCTTGGCTGTAGCCAATAGAGATTTTTATGTGTTTTGGATGGAAACTGTCCCATTTAAGGTATGTTGGACGGTCGATTGGCTTCTGATGTTTTTATTTCATTGTTCTTTAGCTTAATGATGGTGTCTGAAAAGTTAATATCAGTGCTGGAGTAGTTGAGTGTTAAGTTGATGGTGGAATGAAATTGATTAAAATGTTCGTGGAACGCCTTTAGCTGTTGCACAGACTCCGTCCAGATGATTAAAATATCATCAATGTAGCGGTAGTAGGCCAGAGGCCTGATGGGACATGAGGACAAAAAGTCGCTTTCAAGCTTGGCCATGAAAAGATTTGCATACTGTGGAGCCATTTTAATTCACATAGCTGTGCCAGTCTTCTGTATATAGATCTTGTTGTCAAATTCAAAGCAATTGTGAGTGAGGATAAATTTTGTGAGTTTCACCACAGAATTCGCATCATTCCCGGTGTTTTCCATGAAGACTTTGCAGGCATTTAATCCATCCTGGTGTGGGATATTAGAGTACAAAGACTCCACATCCATGGTGGCCAGGATGGTTCCTTCTGGTAGAGGACCTATTGCTGCTAGTTTATTCATTAGGTCAGTTGTGTCTTGTTTGTAGCTGTCTTATCTATTGCGTTATTTCTGTGCTGTTTTGTGTATAAATATGTGATTCTTCAGATGTTGTATTAGTTAGCCTGATGAAGAGACCTGAGTGGTCTTGAAAGCTTGCAATGTGTTACCATCTTTTCAGTTAGCCATTAAAAGGTATCAACCACTGAGGACTCTCAATTCTAAATATTCTTTAATTATACAGAGTTCTTAGTAATACTGTATTTGATCAAATATAGCATAAAAGCCATCCCACCATCGACAAGGTGACTCTGTGGTCGGGGCAGTCCTACACTGTCTAATATGAAAAACCTTATCATGTGTCAAAGTTGATGTCAGTGTGTGAATAAGGGCAGACAAAAGGATCAGGTTCCAAACAGTGGACACCAGTCAGGAGCAGCCTTTAAATACAATTTCCAGCTCAGGAGAGGTAGGGCACACCCCAGCTTGAACAGAATGCAAAAATACAAAGAAAAAAAAAACACAAAAATTAAGCTTGGTTTGAGTAGGTATATATGCAGCATATAAACGCATGTTCACATTGGCCATAAAGCATACAAAACCTACAAAAGACAAAATTAGAAAAACCCTGCTGTAATTAAATAAATAAAAAGCAAAAGTGCATTTAAGTTGTACAGAGTTCTTACTAATACTGCATTTGATCAAATATAGCATAAAAAGCTGTCCCACCATCAATAAGGAGACTCTGTGGTCGGGGCGGTCCTACACTGTCTAATATTAAAAACCTTGTCATGTGTCAAAGCTGACATCAGTGCATGGATAAGGGCAGACAAAAGGATCGGGTCCCAACCAGTGGACACCAGTCAGGGGAAGCCTTTAAATACAATTTCCAGCTCAGGAGAGGGAGGACACACCCCAGCTTGCACAGAATGCAAAAAATACAAAAATAAAAAAAGCACAATTTGAACACCACAATTGATCATAGAAAATATGTTTTGTGTTCTCATGCTGACTTATTTGTTGCATACTGAACAGCCTCATAAGCAAACAACCTACACACACATATATTGTATTACCAGTCTGAAGTGGGTACCATGCTACACTTCTAATTGTAGTGTTCATAAAGAACATTATAGTTTTAAAGGTCACATTGGCATATCCGTTTAAAGATGACTTGTCAATAGGTCAAAAGTGGCAAGTTTTTCCTCTTATTTTATTCCTGCTGCTCCACTATGTATGCTGTTTTATCGGGATGGTTGAGAATAGTGAGTCAGGTGGATTGTATTTCATACACAATACACAAACAACATATAAGTCGTTCTAGAGGTATATACAGTTGTGTACACTCTGCCAAGATGGTCATGCATGGGAATGGGAAGTATGTTATTTTATCTCCAAAAAGACTTTCATCTGACAAATGTGAAATGACTCTAACAAGATACATCCTAGCCAAAGGGTTAGAGCTCATACTCACTGGCGAGAAATACGGACGAGTGCAATCCGATAAAAAAATCGGATTGCACTCGGACCAATAGGTGACATCTCATTTGTAATTTTTTTCTCAACTGAAATCAGACTTGAGAAAAAAATGGAAGCATGCTGCGTATTTCTGCCATTCTCGGACGAGACTCGCCAATACAAGTTAATGGGTGCGAGAAAAAAAATCGGACAGCACTCGCACCATGCGAGTGCTGTCCAATTTATACGCACTGGTGTCATTTGAAAAGCCAGCAATTCATGTCCGGCTACTGTAAAATCACACTGACAGCTCACAAAACACTAGATATATACATATAGAATACATAAATATATACACATGTCAGTGACACACACATTATATATATACTAGCTATGAACCTGTTCTACGCCCGGGTGGCGGGCATTTTTATTGGTATATGGTCTCCCATCCTGGTATGTGCTGCATCCCTCATCCCTATCCTGGTATGTATGGTAACCTCACCCCCCAATCCTGGTATGCATGCGTGATGAAGGAGCAGCCGCCATCTTAGATATGGGGCCACATGTCTGAGCTTGGCATCCATTTTGGTCTAAGTTCAGGAATTACAGGCAGCTTCTATACCCCCAGGTGCTGTGTATTAGTAAATACAAGCAGTGTTCCAATGTACAAGTAGTGTTCCAATGCTAAATAGGCAGGGCCATTGGTGTGATAATGAGGATAGGCCCAAAACAGAGCTTCAAAGCTCAGGTACGGAGTCGTGCCAGCAGGGGGCCGGAAAAAGCCTAGGGCTTCAATTAGAATGTACCTGCTAGCAGAAGCAGGAATATACATCCTTTGTGTGTCCCAGACGCTTTGGCTCCATCCTAGGAGCATGGATTATTAGCCCACCCTTTGACACAGGGGGAGGAACCTAGCGTGTTTAAGGATTGGCAGCCCCTGGCAGACATTCGTTCTTTCACACAGAAGATCCGGACGATGACTATCTAAGAAGGACCTGGGGACAGACCTGCCGCGGGGAGCAGCGGCCCATGCTTTGGGGGTCTGTCCGGCAACTAAGATTCTTGTACCTGTGGACTGCAGAGCTCCCCGGCAACCGCATGCACCCTACAATCTGGTAAATTGACCTCCAACTCAATATCTTAAGTCTTGTACCCTTATTGTTATATCTTTTCTCTGACTGCAAATTTACTGTATATTTCTGTAATTATCTAGTGCGCCCTTAAGGCAATTAAACTATAAACTTAATCTTGGGCTGATGCTTTTACTCTGATCACGAATCTTAGAACCCCCAGCGGGTAAAAGGACCTCCTCCCCGGCGACCATTTGCTGTAGGTGCAGTTCCCTTACTGACCTGAGAGACAAAGGGGGCGCCGGAGAGCTGTGCCTGTGTAGTTACATCACGGTGGTGACGTGGGAGGAACGGGACTGTGTGTGTTCCTCCACAGCATGGTACCCCCTTATCCATATTCTGGTATTCATGGTTCCCTTACCCCCAATCCTAGTATGCATGGCACCCCCTCATCCCTATTGTGGTATGCATGGTATCCCCTCTTCCCTATCGTGGTATGCATGGTCCTCTCACCCCCCAATTCTGGAATGCATGGTCCCCTCACCCCTCTATCCTGGTATGCATAGTCCCCTCACCCCCCTATCCTGGTATGCATGGTCCTCTCAACCCCCTTTTCCTGGAATTGCATTGTCCTCTCACCCCCCTATCCTGGTATGCATGGTCCTCTCACCCCCCAATCCTGGTATGCATGGTCCCCTCACCCCCCCTATCCTGGTATGCATAGTCCGCTCACCCCCCTATCCTGGTATGCATGGTCCTCTCACCCCTCAGTCCTGGTATGCATGATCCCCTCACCCCCCCTATCCTGGTATGCATGGTCCCCTCACCCCCCTATCCTGGTATGCATGGTCCCCTCACCCCCCTATCCAGGTATGCATGGTCCTCTCACCCCCCTATCCTGGTATGCATGGTCCTCTCACCCCCCCTATCCTGGTATGCATGGCCCTCTCACCCCCCTATCCTGGTATGCATTGTCCTCTCACCCCCCAATCCTGGTATGCATGGTCCTCTCACCCCCAATCCTAGTATGCATGGTCCTCTCACCCCCTTTCGTGGTATGCATGGTCCCCTCACCCCCCTTTCGTGGTATGCATGGTCCCCTTACCCCCAATCCTGATATGAATGGTCCCCCTCACCCCTATTAAACTGCACACAAAAAAAAAATTATACTCACCTTTCTTCCCTGTGTCCAGTGCTATCCTGTTCTGCCGGAGGCCGGAGTCTGGTGCCGGAGTATGCGCATGCCCATACCGCGCTGTCCAGCGCCATATTGCTGAAGACACACTGCAGTGTGTCTTCAAGAAAATGGTTGTGGTAAGCGCAGACTGCGCAGGCGCCGATTCATGTCTGGAGTGGGCGTGTTGTGGTGCCAGACTCGGAACCTGCGCAGTCCTCGCTTTCCGCCACCATGTTCTTAAAAGCACACTGCAGTGTGTCTTCAAGAAAATGGCGGTGGAAAGTGAGGACTGCGCAGGCGCCGAGTCCATCGCTACAACCTGGCCTGTCCAGACATCACCTGAAGACGTAAGACCCCGCCGGCAACAGCAACACCGGGTTCGGTAAGGTGTTGCGGAGATCGCGTTATGCATTCAGTGCTTAAGTATACTGCGATCTCCCGGGGGGATGCTTCACTCTTTGGGGGATGCGTCACTCTGTGGGGTCCACTCTGCGCAGGAGCGTCACGCTTGCGCAGTCTATAAAGGCTTCAGACAGAGTGACGCTCCCACGGGTAAATTATAGATATTGTAAGGTAGCGCTGTCATTCGGGTAGGGGATTCTCGCTTGGCAGCCAATAAATCACATCCGGCACAGGTTTTCCGTAAAACCATCACAGTCAAAGCGGTTTATTTAGGCATCATAAACCATGACAAGCAACATAAAGTTCATATTAACAGCATAGCATCCATGACAGAGCTTCACTCTGTTATCCCTGTGGTCACACAGGTTGTGCCATGTCCTGCACACAGGCTCTTAGCCTCACAGTTACCGTATTTTTCGGACTATAAGATGCACCGGACCATAAGACGCACCCCAAATTTTCAGTAGGGAAAAAAATAATAATGTGTCAAATGGGGGTTCGTCTTACAGTCCGAATTCAGCTTACCTGGGAAGGGATCCGGCACATGTGGAGGAGTGGTCACAGGGGTCATTCAGTGGTCCAGGCTGGTGCGGTGGCGGCAGCTCTGTGCTGGAGCAGGTTGGTTGTGCTGGGGCAGCTGGGCTGTGCTGGGGCAGCTGGGCTGGGCTGGGGCAGCTGGGCTGGGCTGTGCTGTGCTGGGGAAGCTGGGCTAGGTGGGCTGGGGCAGCTGAGCTGTGCTGGGGAAGCTGGGCTGGGCTGGGGCAGCTGGGCTAGGTGGGCTGGGGCAGCTGGGCTAGGTGGGCTGGGGCAGCTGGGGCAGCTGGGCTGTGCTGGGGCAGCTGGGCTGTGCTGGGGCAGGTGGGCTGTGCTGGGGCAGGTGGGCTGTGCTCCGGTGCAGGGGCGGCGGCTCCGATGCAGAAGCAGCGGCTCCGCCGGCATTTCTTCGAAGCCCAGAGGCCCCCGCACATCCGTTGCTGGCTGCCGCCATGTTGCAGTGGCCTCCGGGAACATGGACGCCGGGAAGATGGCCGCCGATCCGGGTACGGCGCATGCTCAGGTTCAGATCTCGTTACGAGATCTGATCCTGAGCATGCGCCGTCCCCGGACCGACGGCCATCTTCCCGGCGTGAAAGTAAAGGGGCCGAATAATATTGCACGCTCCACTTTTCAGTTTTTAAATTACCACAAAAATTTAAAATAACCAACAAATTTTATTCAACTTCACAATTGTGTCCCACTTGTTGTTGATTCTTCACCAAAAATTTACATTTGGTATCTTTATGTTTGAAGCATGATATGTGGGAAAAGATTGAAAAGTTCCAGGGGGCTGAATACTTTCGCAAGGCACTGTATATAATTTTTAAAAATCTAAATTTTCTATTTATATATATATTATATGTAGATATATTATATATATGACATGTGTGTATATATATATTTTTTTTACGACATATATATGTATATATATTTATATTGCACAGTAAAATTGAACAAAAGCCGTTAATTCATTTGTCGGCTTTTGTAAAATCATTACAGAACCCGAAAGGATATGAGACATGGTTTACATAGAGTAAACCATTGCATATCCATAAGATTTATATATGTCCCTAACTAATAATGTTAGTAGTATGTGTGTGTTAAATTTTGCAGCTGTAGGTGTTAAATTTAAGGATTAATTCACGGAAAAAACTGGCGTAGGCTCCCACGCAATTTTCTCCGCCAGAGAGGGCAAGTCAGTGACTGAGGGCAGAAATTAATAGCCTAGAGAGGGACCATTGTTTTTGGCCCCCCCGGCTAAAAAATCTGCCCCCAGACTCCCCAGAAAAGGTGCATCTGTAAGAACCGCTCTCTTTCCATTGCCCTGTAGCGGGTGGCATATGGGGTAATAAGGGGTTAATGTCACCTTGCTATTGTAAGTCTGGTTAATAATGGAGAGGTGTCAATAGGACACCTATCCATTATTAATCCACTAGTCATAAAGGGTTAAAACACACACACACATTAAGAACAAAGACTTTTAATGAAATAAATAAACACACATTTTTTCCATCTTTATTACACTCCCAATCCAATTCGAAGCCATCGTTTTCCTGTAAAAAATCCAAAATAAAAAAGCAACAATGTTGCAGAACCACTCAGCACCCAGAATATGTTGTGCAGTTATATGTATATATAATAGGTTCCATGTGAGATGCATGTCCCTAATGTATCAGCAGTGTCCGCCCTCCCCCCACCTTTGTAATTCCCACAGTAAACCTCCGCAGGCTCCGGCCACCTGCGGCTTTTGTAATGCATGTCTGGCCTGACGCTTGTCTATTGGCCGGCCCTCTGTATCCGTGTGATATATTCTGTGTCCTGTGAGTAAAGTGTTGTCAGACTGGAAATACATGGAGAAGCAGTGATCTTTTATATGCGCCCATGCACTCAGAGGAATTCCAGCCAGCGTAATTCATTCAGACTCCAGCCAACGCAGAGCGGACCTCCGAAAACACGGGGTGGTACTGAAAGAGGTACCCCAGCTTGGAAGATCCCGTTACACTGGTGGCAGACAGCGGGATTTGATACCCCTTCTACAGGAGGAAAGGAATGAATGGAAAATAACTACCAGAAGTTAAAGAGGACTACATTAAAAGATCTGGTGGAAGCCCGAGGGTTGATCGCCAGCAACAAAACAAAAGCGGATTTGATAGCAGCCATCATGGAACACGACAGTGCAGCGCCCCCCAATGTGAACGTGGAGGAGACCGAATTCCAGAGGGAGGTAAAGAACAGACTGGCGTTCTATGGCTCAAACCCTGCAGTAGAGATCATACGAGAGGTGATGGCTGATGTGCGTACTGATCTGAAGGAAAAGATGGCCGAGCGGACCAGGATAGAGCTAGCCAAGATGGAAATGGCAGAGCGGACCAAAGTGGAGCTGGCCAAGATGGAGATGGCAGAGCTGAGAGAGGAGAGTCAGCGAGCAGGGGGAGCTCTGGCCTTCGACCAGGTACCTTCAACAGTAAGCCACAAAAAGATCCAGTACAATGCCTTCCGACAGTTAGGGGAGGCAGAGGAAGACATTGATGGCTTTCTGCAGGACTTTGAGCGGCAGTGTGCCCTTCATCAAGTAAAGCCGGAGGAACGGGTTCAGATTCTGGCCAGCAAGCTGACAGGCCGGGCAGCGGATGCCTATCGCACGGTACCTGATGAGGACTGTATGGACTATGAGAGGATCAAAGAAGTGATCTTGGCCCAGTATGCGCTGAAACCAGAGGCCTACCGCCAAAAGTTCCACGGACTTATAAAACTCGTAACCGATACCCACGCTAAATGGGCCTGTAAATTACGGCGGTCACTGCTACAGTGGGTACAAGGGAGCCAAGCAACCACTAAGGAGGACGTCCTCCAGCTCTTCCTGTTAGAACGATTCTTTAATGGACTAAACCCCGAGACACAGGAATGGCTTCGGGACAGGCGGCCAACCACTCTTGAGGAAGCCGCTCGTCTGGCCGATGAACATCATGATGCCAGGAGGCCGCAGTTCTCTGGATCAAAGGTGGTCACTAGGAGCCCGCCCATGGACCTGGAGGGCCCCAAACCACCGAAGATTGTAGGGGGATCAGCTAGAAACCCGGCCTACCACAGTCCCCCTGGGGCGCGATGCCACACCTGCAGTCAGCTGGGCCACCTGCAAAGACAATGCCCCAACCGGACTCAGCATACCCAGTGGCCAAAGGCGGGAACAGCTACCTTCAGCCGGGCTGCTGTACACTGCTACCAAGGCGAAGCTGACCCGGCATTGGGGGCTACGACTAACCAAGGGGTGGAAGAGATGAGGAAGTGCTGCATGAAGTAGACCCCGTGCAGGCAGCCCGGGCAGATAATCGACAACGGCATCGACAGGTCGTGTGGGTTAATGGGAAACGTATGCAGGGACTAAGATTCCGGAGCAACTTTGACCCTTGTGAAGCCTCATCTCGTCCGGGACCAAGAGAAGACGGACCGGACAGTGGCAGTCTGTGTGGCAGGGGGAGCCATACATCGACTACCCACTGCCAGGATTCACCTGAACTGGGGAGTTGGGGATGGCCTTGTTGAGGTCAGCTTGATGGAGGATTTGCCTGCAGATGTCTTGCTGGGAAATGACTTGGGGCCCATGTTGTCTGCATTCTCGGTGGCCCCTCTGGCTGAGACCTATCCTGTGACCACCCGGAGACAAGCTCGAGCTGCGAAGGCGGAATCACACTCAGAGGAGGCCCAGGTAAGACATCCCAGCCCTGCATGTATTCCCATAGCCAGACACATTTCTTGGGCCACCCGAGATGAATTTAAGAGGGAGTTACTTGAGGATCCTTCATTGGAGGGATATCGTGGGAAGACACAGGAGGGGAGAGGAGTACTAGAAGGGGAACAGTTTGTATGGAAGCAGGGACTCCTCTACCGGATCACAGAGCAGCACCACACAGGGATGAGCCCCACTATAAAACAACAGCTGGTAGTTCCCAAGAAGTATAGGCAGGAGCTACTGCGAATCTCTCATGATATACCCTTGGCCGGGCACTTCGGCGTCAGTCGCACCAGGCATCGTCTGACACAAAACTTCTTTTGGCCAGGGGTAACCTATGATGTTCGTCAGTACTGCCAGACCTGTGACAGTTGTCAGCGCTTTGGCAAGAGGGGGGATCGATGCAAGGCCAAATTACGCCCCCTCCCCATTGTGGAGGAACCATTTAGCCGAGTAGCGGTCGATTTGATAGGGCCGTTAGCCAAACCCAGTCCGTCCGGGAAAAAGTATATATTGACAGTGGTAGATTATGCCACACGGTATCCAGAGGCGGTTGCGTTACCTAACATACTGGCAGAGACTGTGGGGGCCGCCCTGCTCCAGGTTTTCTCACGGGTTGGATTTCCCCGGGAGATTATCTCGGACCAGGGTACCCAGTTTACAGCAGAGGTGACCAACCAACTGTGGAAACTGTGCGGTGTAAAGTCCATTAGAAGCGCCCCGTACCACCCGCAAACCAATGGGTTGTGTGAACGCTTTAACGGGACATTAAAACAGCTCATTGGGACTTTTACCAGGACCTACAGGGACTGGGAGAAATTCTTGCCACACCTCCTGTTTGCCTATCGGGAGGTTCCCCAAGAATCCATGGGGTTCTCCCCGTTCGAGCTGGTATATGGGAGACGGGTAAGGTGACCCCTAGACTTAGTGCTGGAACACTGGGAAGGGGAGGGCCTCATAGAAGGGGTACCTATTGTACCCTATGTGCTGGAATTCTGGGACCGCCTACAGGAGCTGACACAGACTGTACGTGAGAACATGCAGGCGACCCAGCGGCGCCAGCGCATATGGTACGATCGGAGGGCCAGAGAGCGCACCTTGGAAATAGGACAGAAGGTCCTGGTGTTAGAGCCCACTAAGCAGAATAAGTTTCAAGCTGCATGGCAGGGGCCCTACCAGGTAGTGGGGAAAATAGCCGACACAACCTATAATGTTGCCGATTGTGACGACCCCAGGGTTATCCGCATGTTCCACGTGAATATGCTGAAGCCCTACCGGGAGCACCCTGAAGAGGTAGTGGTCATCTGTGCACCTGAAGCAGAGGATTTAGCCGGACTTCCCTTGCTGGATGTCTTAGGGGAAAGGACTCAGTCTAAAACATGGGACCAGGTACACTTGGGTGAAGACCTAGGCCCCCGGGAGAGACAGCAGGCGGAGGCGTTGTTGAGGCTGCGACAGAGGATGTTTTCAGAGAGACAGGGTTACACTCGCCTGGCACAACACAAGGTTGAGACCCAGGATCAGACCCCCCTGCGACAAAACCCCTTCCGCGTCCCTGAGTCTGTACGAGAGGGGATGCGACAAGAGATACAAGAGATGTTGCGTTTAGGGTTCATTGAAGAGTCATATAGTCCCTGGGCATCCCCCGTAGTGTTAGTGCCCAAGAAGGATGGGACTGCATGGTTTTGTGTAGACTATCGTAAGCTCAATGAGAAAACAGTGACGGAGGCATACCCCACGCCGCGTGTGGATGAGTTGTTAGACCGGCTGGCGGGGGGCAAAGTATTTGACCACCATCGATCTATGGCTACTGGCAGATTCCCCTTAGTCCTGACGCTATTCCCAAGTCGGCATTTGTCACCCCGTTCGGCTTATTCCAGTTTCGAGTTATGCCATTCGGGATGAAGAATGCCTCGGCCACCTTCCAAAGGCTGGCTGACCAGCTTCTGGATGGTCTCCAGGACTATGCTTGTGCCTACCTGGATGACATCGCCATCTACAGTGCGACATGGGAAGATCATCTAAATCACCTAGAAACAGTATTGGGCAGGATCCACCAGGCCGGAATCACCCTGAACCCAAACAAGTGTCACGTGGGCAAAGCAGAGGTTCAGTATTTAGGGCATTGGGTGGGAAGTGGGAAACAGCGACCAGAACCAGCCAATATTGAGGCCATAGCCAAATGGCCCATGCCACGCACTAAAACCCAGGTCATGGCGTTTCTAGGGACAGCGGGGTATTACAGGAAATTCGTTCCCAATTACAGCAGCGTAGCCAAGCCCCTCACTGATTTGACCCATAAGAACCAACCCCGCCAGGTAACCTGGACCTCAGAGTGTGAGGAAGCCTTCCGCCAACTAAAGGACGCCCTCACCAATACCCCTGTATTGGCCGCACCCGATCCAACTACACGTTTCCTTGTTCATACAGACGCTTCTATGTTTGGATTGGGGGCAGTACTGAGCCAAGTCGGGCCGGACGGCCAAGAACATCCGGTAGCTTACCTGAGTCGGAAACTACTGCCCCGTGAAGTAAGCTATGCGGCCATCGAGAAGGAGTGCCTGGCGGTAGTATGGGCACTCAAGAAGTTGCAACCATATTTGTATGGATGACAGTTTTCCCTCCTAACGGACCATAATCCCCTAGTCTGGCTTAATCGGGTCTCTGGAGACCACGCCAGATTGCTGCGGTGGAGTTTAGCCCTACAACCTCTGGACTTCACCATCCACTACAGACCCGGCAAACAAAATGGTAATGCCGATGGACTAAGTCGACAAACGGAACTTGTGTCAACCCCATAAACTTCAGTCATCCCCAAACCGATCCGTTGAGGATCAGACTGTGTATGCCGATCGCGTCGCTGAAAAGGGGAGCCGTGTTACAGAACCACTCAGCACCCAGAATATTTTGTGCAGTTATATGTATATATAATAGGTTCCATGTGAGATGCATGTCCCTAATGTATCAGCAGTGTCCGCCCTCCCCCCACCTTTGTAATTCCCACAGTAAACCTCCGCATGCTCCGGCCACCTGCGGCTTTTGTAATGCATGTCTGGCCTGATGCTTGTCTATTGGCCGGCCCTCTGTATCTGTGTGATATATTCTGTGTCCTGTGAGTAAAGTGTTGTCAGACTGGAAATACATGGAGAAGCAGTGATCTTTTATATGCGCCCATGCACTCAGAGGAATTCCAGCCAGCGTAATTCATTCAGACTCCAGCCAACGCAGAGCGGACCTCCGAAAATACGGGGTGGTACTGAAAGAGGTACCCCAGCTTGGAAGACCCCGTTACAAACAATATCCCATACCTGTCCACCGTACAGTCAAGTCCCACGCCGCAATCCATCTGAAGGGGTTAAATAGTTTACAACCGGGACCGGTGCTAATGCAACCGGCCCAGCGGTAAACCACGGAGGAATGAAGGAAAAGCTGCGCAACCTCCCCGCCTGACCGGAGATGAACTCATTAGCGTGGGAAAGTTTCTGAACATTTTCCCACGCTGGTGAGTTCACCTCAGGTCAGGTGGGGACTCTGCGCAGCCTCATAACACAAAACCGTTTAGCACAGCTATATACAGTCATGGCCAAAAGTTTAGAGAATGACACAAATATTAATTTTTACAAAGTCTACTGTTTCATTTTTTCTAATGACAATTTGCATATACTCCAGAATGTTATAAAGAGTGATCAGCTTAACAGCAATTACTTGCAAAGTCAATATTTGCCTAGAAAATTAACTCTATCCCCCAAAACACATTTCAACATCATTGCAGCCCTGCCTTAAAAGGACCAGCTAACATCGTTTCAGTGATTGCTCCATTAACACAGGTGTGGGTGTTGATGAGGACAGGGCTGGAGATCAATCTGTCATGATTAAGTAAGAATGACACCACTGGACACTTTAAAAGGAGGCTGGTGCTTGGCATCATTGTTTCTCTTCTGTTAACCATGGTTATCTCTAAAGAAACACGTGCAGTCATCATTGCACTGCACAAAAATGGGCTAACAGGGAAGAGTATCGCAGCTAGAAAGATTGCACCTCAGTCAACAATCTATCGCATCATCAAGAACTTCAAGGAGAGAGGTTCCCTTGTTGCCAAAAAGGCTCCAGGGCGCCCAAGAAAGACCAGCAAGCGCCAGGACCGTCTCTTAAAAGTGTTTCAGCTGCGGGATCGGGGTACCAGCAGAGCAGAGCTTGCTCAGGAATGGCAGCAGGCAGGTGTGAGTGCATCTGCACGCACTGTGAGGCGGAGACTCTTGGAGCAAGGCCTGGTCTCAAGGAGGGCAGCAAAGAAGCCACTTCTCTCCAGAAAAAACATCATGGACAGACTGATATTCTGCAAGAGGTACAGGGAGTGGACTGCTGAGGACTGGGGTAAAGTCATTTTCTCTGATGAATCCCCTTTTCGATTGTTTGGGACATCTGGAAAAGGCTTATTCGGAGAAGACCAGGTGAGCGCTACCACCAGTCTTGTCTCATGCCAACTGTCAAGCATCCTGAAACCATTCATGTGTGGGGTGGCTTCTCAGCCAAGGGAATGGGCTCTCTCTCAGTCTTGCCTAAAAACACAGCCATGAATAAAGAATGGTACCAGAATGTCCTCCAAGAGCAACTTCTCCCAACCGTCCAAGAGCAGTTTGGCGATCAACAATGCCTTTTTCAACATGATGGAGCACCTTGCCATAAAGCAAAGGTGATAACTAAATGGCTCAGGGAACAAAACATAGAGATTTTGGGACCATGGCCTGGAAACTCCCCAGATCTTGATCCCATTGAGAACTTGTGGTCAATCATCAAGAGACGGGTGGACAAACAAAAACCTTCAAATTCAGACAAAATAAAAGCATTGATTTTGCAAGAATGGACTGCTATCAGTCAGGATTTGATCCAGAAGTTGATTGAGAGCATGCCAGGGAGAATTGATGAGGTCCTGAAGAAGAAGGGTCAACACTGCAAATATTGACTTGCTGCATTAACTCATTCTAACTGTCAATATAACCTTTTGTTACTCATAATATGATTGCAATTATATTTCTGTATGTGATAAAAACATCTGACAAACACACATAAAAACCAGAGGGCAGCAGATCATGTGAAAATATAATATTTGTGTCATTCTCTAAACTTTTGTCCATGACTGTAAGTGGTGGTGCAGCAGGTAGGATCCTAGTCCATAATCATATGAATATAGAAACTTGGCACACACAGTATATATGATTTCCAGTGAAAAAGTGATTTTTAATATACAGTACATACAGTATAAACGTTTCGGTCACATTGACCTTCATCACAGTACTATGTATTGTACTGCTGTCATTTGCATAATGCTCAAAAGAGGGAGAGACAAAAGGTAAGTGGTCCCCCTGGAGTAGGGATAAAAGGCAAAGCTTTGCAGAGTCGGTCCGGTCAGTATGCAGCATGTAGGGCAATGACACGGCATCCACCGCGGGGGACCACTTACCTTTTGGCTCTCCCTCTTTTGAGCATTATGCAAATGACAGCAGTACAATACATAGTACTGTGATGAAGGTCAATGTGACCGAAACGTCTATACTGTATGTACTGTATATTAAAAATCACTTTTTCACTGGAAATCATATATACTGTGTGTGCCAAGTTTCTATATTCATCTTCGCAGCCTCAGTGACTACTGCTGATGTCAGTGAGGCTGCGCATATCCAACGGATATGCAATGGTTTGCTGTGTGTAGACCATGTGTCATATCCTGTCAGCTTTTGCAATTATTTTACAAAAGTCGACAAATGAACTAACGTGTGTGTGACATATACTGTATATATATATATATATATATATTACACCTATGCTATGTGTATATATTTATTCTATCTATTCTACTCTTTGCTGTATGCGGCATCTGCCGGCTTTTACTATGTCTATCTATCTATCTATCTATCTACACTCACTGGCCACTTTATTAGGTACACCATGCTAGTAACGGGTTGGACCCCCTTTTGCCTTCAGAACTGCCTCAATTCTTCGTGGCAGAGATTCAACAAGGTGCTGGAAGCATTCCTCAGAGATTTTGGACCATATTGACATGATGGCATCACACAGTTGGCGCAGATTTGTCGGCTGCACATCCCTGATGCGAATCTCCCGTTCCACCACATCCCAAAGATGCTCTATTGGATTGAGATCTGGTGACTGAGGAGGCCATTTGAGTACAGTGAACTCATTGTCATGTTCAAGAAACCAATCTGAGATGATTCGAGCTTTATGACATGGCGCATTATCCTGCTGAAAGTAGCCATCAGATGTTGGGTACATTGTGGTCATAAAGGGATGGACATGGTCAGCAACAATACTCAGGTAGGCTGTGGCGTTGCAACGATGCTCAATTGGTACCAAGGGGCCCAAAGAGTGCCAAGAAAAAATTCCCCACACCATGACACCACCACCACCAGCCTGAACCGTTGATACAAGGCAGGATGGATCCATGCTTTCATGTTGTTTACGCCAAATTCTGACCCTACCATCCGAATGTCGCAGCAGAAATCGAGACTCATCAGACCAGGCAACGTTTTTCCAATCTTCTACTGTCCAATTTCGATGAGCTTGTGCAAATTGTAGCCTCAGTTTCCTGTTCTTAGCTGAGAGGAGTGGTACCCAGTGTGGTCTTCTGCTGCTGTAGCCCATCTGCCTCAAAGTTCGACGCACTGTGCGTTCAGAGATGCTCTTCTGCCTACCTTGGTTGTAACGGGTGGCAATTTGAGTCACTGTTGCCTTTCTATCAGCTCGAACCAGTCTGCCCATTCTCCTCTGACCTCTGGCATCAACAAGGCATTTCCGGCCACAGAACTGCCGCTCACTGGATTTTTTTTCTTTTCGGACCATTCTCTGTAAACCCTAGAGATGGTTGTGCGTGAAAATCCCAGTAGATCAGCAGTTTCTGAAATACTCAGACCAGCCCTTCTGGCACCAACAATCATGCCACGTTCAAAGGCACTCAAATCACCTTTCTTCCCCATACTGATGCTCGGTTTGAACTGCAGGAGATTGTCTTGACCATGTCTACATGCCTAAATGCACCGAGTTGCCAACATGTGATTGGCTGATTAGAAATTAAGTCTTAACACACAGTTGGACAGGTGTACCTAATAAAGTGGCCAGTGAGTGTATATATATATATATAAATAAATCAAGAAAAATAGGCAGCACTCCAAATTAAATGTGAAAAAATTGGATACTTTACTGATCCTCAGGTGGCCAGGGGACTTTTCTGATGCTATATTACATGATATGCAGAGTATGACTGTTCATGTGGTAGCATCATGATGATTCATAGCTACATAGCCTATACTAAAGGTTCGTCTCATTTTCCATCTTCAGAAGTGCACTGCTCCTCAGCCTCATAGTTTGCTGCCGCTTTGGAGGATTGCAGGAACTCTGCAGCTAGCCGGATCCGGCCATCTTTAGACCAGCGTTTGTCAGCTGTAGGCCGGGGTCACACTTGCGAGAAATTTGCACGAGTCTCGCACCTCAATTCCCGACACTGCCGCCGGCACTCGGGACCGGAGCGCTCAGCTGCATAGAAATACATGCAGCCGCACACTCCAGTCTCGAGTACCGGCGGCAGTGCTGGGTATTGAAATGTGAGACTTGTGCGAGTTTCTCGCAAGTCTTACCCTGGCCGTATAGCAAGTAGCTAGACAGCAAGCTTCTCATCTAGGAAACCTTGGCAATGAGCTATAAACTATACATTTATTTAATAATCCCTCTGTTCTGGAAAATAGGTAAATTGCAAAGCTGCTTTTTTTTATTTTTTTTTATAAATACTTAGCACTTTCACCAATTTAATAAGAAACAACTTCTTTTGAAGGAACCTGTCATTTCCAAAAACGCTATTTACCTGCAGTTATACGGTTTATCTGCAGTTATATAGTGTTAAAACCCCATTTGGCTGCCTTCCTGGAACAGCGGCTACAGGGAGAAAATGCACTGTTATCCTTCCTGTAGCCGCTTGCTTCAGGTCGGTGCGGGAGTGGTTATATTCCCAGCTCATTATACTGTGGGCACTGTAATCACTTCTGGCACTTTGACAGCCTGCTCTTGAGATTGGGTGTGCAGCGTGTGTGCAGAGCAGGCTGTCTAAGCGCTGCTGGAGTGTAAATATAATCTGCTCACTATGTAGCGGTCAGTGACTGTAACCGCTCCCAGCACTACCCTGAAGACTGGAAGTGAGTGGCTACAGGGAGCATATTAGTTTTCTTTCTCCTTGTAGCCATTGTTGTAATAAGGAAAACAGGCAAGAACAAGATTTTAACTCTATTTATCAGCATATTAACCCTTTATCTGCAGGTAGATAACATTTTTGGACATGACGGGGATTCCCTTAAAGTGTCTGGCATGCATTTCACACATTATTTTCATTTGTGATTGACTCCATTAAAATATCTTTCCCTATGTACTGATTTTGTTCTAGGACTGAACGTGGGAGGGAGGGTGGTTGCCATTCTTTTTAAATGGTACTGATTTTAGAATTCTAAGAGGTTTTGTTCTTACCTATGTGCAATGAATTATCTATTTAATATACTGTGTATGTATGTATATATATATACATACTCAGTGGGTGCGTTAAGTATTCAGACCCCTTTAAATATTTCACTCTGTTTCAATGCAGCCATTTAGTAAACTCAAAAGAGTTCTTTTTTTTTTTTCTCATTAATGTACACTCTGCACCCCATCTTGACTGAAAAAAATCCCCAGAAATGTAGAAATTTTTCCAAATTTATTAAAAAAGAAAAATTGAAATAACACATTATAATAAGTATTGAGACCTTTTGCTCAATATTGAGTATAAGCACCCTTTTGAGCTTGTACAGCCTTGAGTCTTCTTGGGAATAATGCAACAAGTTTTTTACACCTGGATTTGGGGATCCTCTGCCATTCATCCTTGCAGATCCTCTCCAGTTCCATCAGGCTGGATGGTGAACATTGGTTGACCGCCATTTTCAGGTCTCTCCAGAGATGCTCAATTGGGTTCAGGTCAGGGCTCTGGCTGGGCCAGTCAAGAATGGTCACAGAGTTATTCTGAAGCCACTCCTATGTTATTTTAGCTGTGTGCTTAGGGTCATTATCTTGTTGGAAGGTGAACCTTTGGCCAAGTGTGAAGTCCTGTTAGGCGTCAGGTTCCGGCCACTGCACAGCAGGAATCCCGAGCCTTGCATTCGGCAGTCTTCCATTTCTCTCCGGCTGCACAGGAGGCTGCTCAGCAGACTCGTCGATCCAGGCACTCTGCTCAGACCAGCTCTGTAGGTTTAGTTGCTGCTGCCACCTCTGGTCCAGCTATAGCAACGCAGGCTGGCCAGCAGCGAGCTACTCCAGGGACTAAGTCCTCCTTTTGGTCCACCGAGCATGCCCGTGGGACGATCTCTCATTGGAGATCGAAGATCACATGCTCAGGTCCTTCTCCAGCTCAGATTGGACCATCAGAAAGGTCAGTAAGGTCCCGGAAGGACGCGGCTATAAAAGGTTCGCATGGCCGCTCGGCCGTGCGCAAGTATATACTGCATTATCAGACTATGAGGAGTGAGTGTCGTATGCATGTATGAATGTCTCTGGTGAATGACTCATTAAGAAACCCCTACCCTTGGTACGCATGTGTTGTGTAGCCTAGCCTGTTAAGCGCCCAGGCTTAGGTGTAGGTAGGACAGAGTCTGAGACAGGCATCAGTGTCCACCTATGGCTTGGCACGCCACGGTGCACGTGATCTACACTCCATAGTCAGTGTCTACAGTGGCGTCTGCAGGTGCGACGCTGCGAACTCAGGAGGTCTAGAGGGACTCTGACCCCGTGTCCTTGGGGCAGAGTTCTGTGACCACATTCTGAGCGCCCCCTTGCCAAGCTCTGTGAGTGCTAACAGACTCCGGCATTTAAGTTTCGCAGTACTGCGGCTCTGTGACGTAACAGAGACTGCTCCTGTTCACACCGGGTGACGTTAACCCGCATATGACCTTTGTATACCGCTATATACGTCCGCCATTACTAAGCGCAGTTTACCACCTCTGCCCGGTGGACCCCAGGCTGCGAACGCACCTACTGTCATATTTGGTGCGTTCCGCCAGCCCGTAACATTATACTAGCAACAGGGTCTGGCTAGTAATGGCGGATGAACAGCGACTGCTGCAGTACATCCGGCAGCTGCAGGGCAGGTTAGCGGCTCTCGAGTGTGGCGCCCCTGAGGCTCAGTCGCCACAGAGGTACTGCACCTTCTCCTAAGGTGTGGTACCCCACCATCCAGGTAAGTTGGGAACTCCTGACCACGCTCCAACACTCGCACCCCACACAATAGAGTAGTTCAGCAAAGCCACATTGCGGCTCCTTGCTTAGAGAGAAGCAGAGCACCTTTGGTGGTTCCCTGCTTGGAACACTAAACGTGCTGGGAGGTGGGTGGAGTTGAGAATACATAAAAGAGTGGGAAGGTTTAGGATTACTGGTCAGTCAGTCAGAGGAAGTCACTCGGAGAGGAGTGAGGGAAGGAGATCCCTGGAAGAGGGATGGAGGAAGGAGTGCTGCAGCAGACCTGAGTGACCCAGGTCTGCTGGCACGGGAAAGGAAAGAAGGAGAAAGACATTGAACTGAAGCCTGAGCTTCCATAGGAAAGAAAGACAAGTGCGGAACGTAGGAGAATAAGGGAACACAGAGGACGTGGGTTAGGAGAGAACCCTGCCTAGAAGTTCTAAGCGCAAGGCCAGGGCCCGGTCCCCAAGGTTGTATGGACACTAATGGTTCTGCAGCAGACACCGGTGGAGTAGTGGGCTGTAAATGCACTACTCCCATCTAAGACTTGGGGGCACAACAGCAACACGGATAGAGAGCCGGGACTCAGGAGTAGAGAGTCCCCGAAGCAGGCTACAGCTGTGTGCCGTACAAGTAGAGTTCTTGGGAACATCTGTCAGGAGGAACTCCAGTGTAACTCAGTACTAGGAGGAGATCTTCACACTTAAAGGCGCTATAGAGGAGACGTTCAGAAAGGTACATTTTGGCAGAGTGTTGGAAGGGAGCATTCCATCTTGCCTGGAGGTTGACCGAGTCCCTGACCCGGAGGGCACGGCACAGAAGCGGGCACTACAGACTGTGAGTAAAGCTTTGGAACTTCATGCCCTGGTGTCCTCCGTTCCTTCCTGCGTCCGCCTGCCTGGCACTGCTGCATCCCCTGCGCCAAACACTGCACCATCTAGGTGTCACTTCACCTAGCCCTGGGGCTACAGCTCCACCTGTGGGGAGCTTCACCATCTTGGCTGCAACACACCACCAGCCCCAGAGGATCTGCATGCAGCGTCGGCCTAACATCCCTCTTGCCGAACACCACAGGTGGCGTCACGAACTATTCCATTAACTACATTCCACCAGTCACATTCCCCACCATTACTTGGGCACCCAGGGCCATGGACCGGGTCACCGCTGCTGAGACACATCCCGCTGACACCGGCCCGGTACCGAGTAACCCCGCAGCCCTGGGAGGGCGACCCACGAGCGTTCAGCCTCAGCTGCGGATGTTACTGCGGTCGCTGTTCAGGCAGCCACAGAGGCTGTCTCCCGTGTGACCACTGCCATCTCTGCCCCGACTTTGTCCCATCTCCCGCTGCCCGAGAAGTTCTCGGGCGATAGTGCTTCTTGTAGGGGTTTTGTGAGCCAGTGCTCTATACAGCTGGAGCTGCTGGCAGCATGATTCCCCTCCAAGTGGGCTAAAGTGGGATTTATTATTTCCCTCTTGTCGGGCAGGGCTTTGGAGTGGGCTACACTGCTGTGGGAGCGTGATGATCATGTGGTGCAGAGTGCCTCATGGTTCTTGGACACTCTGAAGCAGGTCTTCCTGAGACCGCGAGTCACCCATGACACCGCGCTCCGGCTGCTGGCATTGTCACAGGGCTCGTTCATGGTCAGCCACTTTGCCATCCAGTTCCGGACGCTGGCCTCGGAGTTAGAGTGGCCAGATAAGGTCCTCATTCTGGCATTCTGGAGAGGTTTGGCTGGCTATGTGAAGGACGCTCTGGCCACCAGGGAGATTCCCGCTCCTTTGGAGGAGCTTATCACCGTCTCCACCCACATAGACCTTCGCTTTGCCGAGCGAAAGTTGGAGCGGTCCAGTGTAGACAGAGGTTTAGGGTGGCACCCAGTTTTGCTAAACCTCTGGAATCTCCCGATCAGGCGTCCAAGTGTCAGGGGGCTTCCCGTGAGGGATCCAGGCCCCAGCCCGCTCGAGCCCCTGTGATCTGTCATGGTTGCCGGCAGTGCGGTCACTTTGCCAACCGGTGCCCACAGCGGCTGGGAAGATGCTCGTGCCTAGTGGCCGTAGGAGGCGGCTCACTAGAATCCGCGGTGTTTTCCTCCAAGTTGTCCTTTAAGGGGCACTTGGGTTTGGTTCTTCCACTCTGAAGGTGGAGGTTTGCGTGGATTCCGGAGCGGAGGGCAATTTTGTGTCATCTGCCTTCGCTCAACGGCACGCGATACCACTGGTTATGATGTCCAAGCTAGTCACCATCAGAGTAGTGAATGGTGCGACTCTGCCCTCACAGTTTACCCACCACACCGCTCCACTGTTACTCTCGGTGTCTCCATCTCATCAGGAGACAATATCCCTCCTCGTCATGCCCGAGGGTATCTACCAGGTCCTTCTAGGGGTCCCCTGGTTGCGGTATCACTCTCCCCATATAGAGTGGTCCTCGGGGAGAATTCTTGGTTGGAGTAAGTCATGTGAGGGTAGATGTCTGAGGGAGTGCGTCCAGGTTGCCTCCACCGAGGTCCCCGCAGATGTTTCCTCGCTTCCCAAACACTAATCGGCAGTATGCGGATGTGTTCTCCAAAAAGGCGGGGGAGACCCCTCCACCGCATCGCCCCTATGACTGTCCTATTGACCTCTTGCCTGGTGCTGAGCCTCCCTGGGGTTGAGTCTATCCCCTATCTCTCTCTCTGGAGACAGAGGCCATGTCTCAATACATCAGGGAGAATCTGGCAAGAGGATTCATTAGGAAGTCAGTGTCACCAGTGGGGGTAGGATTCTTCTTCGTCCAGAAGAAGAGTGGGGAACTACGTCCTTGCATCGATTACAGGGGTCTTAACGCCATCACCGTTAAGAATAACTATCCTCTGCCCCTGATATCAGAGCTGTTTGATAGGCTACGGGGAGCGAGAGTGTTTGCCAAACTTGATCTGCGGGGGGCTTACAACCTGATTCGCATCCGTGATGGGGACGAATGGAAGACGGCATTTAACACGAGGGACGGGCACTATGAATACCTGGTGATGCCCTTCGGGCTCTGTAATGCCCCGGCCGTCTTCCAAGACTTTGTGAACGATATCTTCCGGGATATGCTCACCACCTCGGTAGTAGTCTATCTGGATGATATCCTCATCTACTCTCCAGATATTGACTCCCACCGGAGAGATGTTTGCAAAGTTTTCGATCTCCTGCGGGCAAACTCCCTCTATGCCAAGTTGGAGACGTGTGTGTTTGAGCAGGAGTCCTTGCCTTTCCTGGGCTATATCATCTCCGCCCAGGGTTTGGCCATGGATCCTGCCAAGCTACAGGCGGTGATGGATGGGCAGGAACCCCATTCTCTCAAAGCAGTGCAGTGCTTTATGGGGTTCATAAATTACTATCGCCAATTCAACCCCCACTTCTCGACTTTGGTAGCGCCCTTGGTAGCCCTCACGAAGAAGGGTGCAAACCCCAAGTTGTGGTCGGAACCTGTCTCCAAGGCCTTCTCCTCTATTAAATCTCATTTCACTAGCGCTCCCATTCTACATTGCCCCAATATGGATAAACCATTCTGGAGGTGGATGCCTCTTCCGTCGGTGCTGGAGCGGTCCTGTTCCAGAAGGACTCACAAGGTCGGAAGCACCCATGCTTCTTCTTCAAGACCTTCACACCGGCGGAAAGGAATTATTCCATCGGGGATAGGGAGTTGCTAGCAATGAAGTTGGCCTTTTCAGATTGGAGACACCTCCTGGAGGGGTCTCGCCACCCTTTCCAGGTGTTCACCGACCACAAGAATTTGGTTTATTTACAAACAGCCCAGCGGCTGAATTCTCGCCAGGCCAGATGGTCCTTGTTCTTCTCCCGATTCCACTTCACCTTGCATTTTCTCTCCAGGGAGAAGAACGTCCGGGCCGATGCTCTCTCCCGCTCCGTGGTGTCATCGGAAGAGGAGGAGCCTCGGCTGATAGTCCCGTCTGAGAGCCTGAGGACCGTGGCTCTGGTCACCCTTGAGTCTGTACCTCCGGGCAAGACTTTTGTCCCTGCCCGACTGCGACCGTAGGTCCTCTCTTGGGCTCATTCGACCAGGGTGGGTGGACATTTTGGGACCAAACGGACCTCTGAGCTTCTGGCGAGGACATGCTGGTGGCCGCATATGGTCTGTGACATCAGGGACTATATTCAGGCATGCGTCTCTTGCGCCCAGAATCGGTCCTCTCGGCAGTGGCCCGATGGGCTACTCTACCCCCTGCCGGTAGCGGACAGACCCTGGGAGATGGTCGGTATGGACTTTGTGGTGGGACTGCCCAAGTCCAGTGGCAGCACCGTCATTTGGGTTGTCACTGACCATTTCTCCAAGATGGTGCACCTGGTGCCACTCTCTGGGCTACCTTCTGCATGGGGCCTGGCAACGTTGTTTATTAAGCATGTTTTCTGCCTGCACGGCATGCCGGATAAGATTGTCAGAGACCGGGGTCCTCAGTTTGCGTCTCGGTTCTGGAGAGAGCTCTGTTCCCTGCTCAGCATCGAGCTAAGTCTCTCCTCGGCCTATCATCCCGAGACGAACGGGTTGGTAGAGAGAGCCAACCAGACCCTGGTCACATATCTACGACATTTTGTCTCGGCCAGGCAGGATGACTGGGCATCCTTGCTGCCGTGGGTGGAGTTCGCTTTGAACAACGCTGTGGCTGACTCCACCGATCAGACCCCATTCCTCCTAAATTACGGTCAGCATCCGCGCATCCCTGTGCCCATGTCCGTGTCATACACCGACTCTAGGGTGGCAGACTGGGTGGTGGAGGCACGTGACATTTGGGATCACATTCAGGATGCTATCTGGGCCTCCAAGGAGTGAATGAGGACCTCCGCTGATGCACACCGGTGCCCTGCTCCGACCTTTGCTCCTGGCGACTTAGTGTGGCTCTCCGCCCGAAACATCAGGCTGCGGGTTGAGCCTGCTATGTTCGCACTGCCCTACATTGGTCAATCAAGGTCCTTGAGCAGATCAACTCTGTTATGAATGAGTCACCGGAGGAGGAAAAAACAAAAATACAAGCTAAGTCCAGAAAACCGGAGAGGTTGGCAGCTAGCGGATTGCAGACCCCTGATCCTATTCACAACAACTAACAGTAGCCGTGGGGTGTTCTTATGGTGGTCCTAGATACCTCGTTCACAGCCGGAGAACTAAATAAACCTAAAGAAAGAAAGGGGAAATCTAAACTGCCCCAGAGCAGACCCCAAAGCAATTGACAGCCCCCAACATGTATTGACGGTGAAAACAGATGAAAACACAAACACAGACAGAAAGACAGGCTGAGCAAACGATGGGGCCCTCACTAACTTGATAGGACAGGAAAGAAAAGCAACTGTCTGCAATCACGCAAAAACCCTGCCAAAAATAATGTCCAACACGTCTGATAGAAAAGGCCCTGAAGTCACTAGACTTCAAAATCACTATATCAGCACTCAGGTATATTCTGAAGACAGAGCAAAGAGATCAACTGATCAGAGACAAAAATGGAGTTCAGCCAGTCCCAACCAGGGCTGGCTGAACACAAAGACTAAGTAAACAGACAAAATCTCATGGAACAATAGCAGAGCAAAAACTTAGCTTTAGTAGACAGGACTAAACTGGAGGCCAGAACTCAGAGCAGAGAGGATCACCAGCAACCCAGCAGGGCATCGGCAGCCTTATATCCACTCAGAGATTCCGGATGTCCAATCACACTCCACCAGTTCAGATGACAGGTTTTTCCCATCCAAATCAATTTCACTACCTCCTTTCACCAGCAGAGGGAGTTCATCAGACATCAAAGGTGAAGGAGAAAATGAGCTCATACCACAACCCTGTGGTCTACCGACTGGCCCTTCCACCACACTTGGCTATCTCAGACACATTCCACATGTCCCTCCTTAAGCCTGTTCACATGTCCCGGTTCTCCGAGTCATCTGCCAGGACATCAGACCTGTCTTCGGATGAGTTTGAGGTCAATGCCATTGTGGGATGCAAGGTGATGCGGGGCAAAAAGTTTTATTTGGTGGATTGGCAGGGTCATGGTCCAGAGGCTCGGACCTGGGAGCCAGTGGAGATCATCCACGCTCCGCTCCTTATTGCGGCATTTGAGCATAGCGAAGCTCACAGAGGAGGGGGCCCTAGGAGGGGGGGTAATGTTAGGCGTCGGGTTCCGATCACTGCACAGCAGGAATCCCGAGCCTTGCATTCGGCAGTCTCCCATTCCTCTCCGGCTGCACAGGAGGCTGTTCAGCAGACTCGTCGAACCAGGCGCTCTGCTCAGACCAGCTCTGTAGGTTTAGTTGCTGCTGCCACCTCTGGTCCAGCTATAGCAACGCAAGCTGGCCAGCAGCGAGCTACTCCAGGGACTAAGTCCTCCTTTAGGTCCACTGAGCATGCCCGTGGGACGATTCCTCATTGGAGATCGACGGTCACATGCTCAGGTCCTTCTCCAGCTCGGATTAGACCATCAGGAAGGTCCCGGAAGGAAACGGTCTAGAGGGACCCCTTGCCGATCTCTGCGAGTGCTAACAGACTCCGCGTATGATCTTTGTATACTGCTATATACAGTGGGGCAAAAAAGTATTTAGTCAGTCAGCAATAGTGCAAGTTCCACCACTTAAAAAGATGAGAGGCGTCTGTAATTTACATCATAGGTAGACCTCAACTATGGGAGACAAACTGAGAAAAAAAAATCCAGAAAATCACATTGTCTGTTTTTTTTTCATTTTATTTGCATATTATGGTGGGAAATAAGTATTTGGTCAGAAACAAGCAAACAAGATTTCTGGCTCTCACAGACCTGTAACTTCTTCTTTAAGAGTCTCCTCTTTCCTCCACTCATTACCTGTAGTAATGGCACCTGTTTAAACTTGTTATCATTATAAAAAGACACCTGTGCACACCCTCAAACAGTCTGACTCCAAACTCCACTATGGTGAAGACCAAAGAGCTGTCAAAGGACACCAGAAACAAAATTGTAGCCCTGCACCAGGCTGGGAAGACTGAAACTGCAATAGCCAACCAGCTTGGAGTGAAGAAATCAACTGTGGGAGCAATAATTAGAAAATGGAAGACATACAAGACCACTGATAATCTCCCTCGATCTGGTGCTCCACGCAAAATCCCACCCCGTGGGGTCAGAATGATCACAAGAACGGTGAGCAAAAATCCCAGAACCACGCGGGGGGACCTAGTGAATGAACTGCAGAGAGCTGGGACCAATGTAACAAGGCCTACCATAAGTAACACACTACGCCACCATCGACTCAGATCCTGCAGTGCCAGACGTGTCCCACTGCTTAAGCCTGTACATGTCCGGGCCCGTCTGAAGTTTGCTAGAGAGCATTTGGATGATCCAGAGGAGTTTTGGGAGAATGTCCTATGGTCTGATGAAACCAAACTGGAACTGTTTGGTAGAAACACAACTTGTCGTGTTTGGAGGAAAAAGAATACTGAGTTGCATCCATCAAACACCATACCTACTGTAAAGCATGGTGGTGGAAACATCACGCTTTGGGGCTGTTTCTCTGCAAAGGGGCCAGGACGACTGATCCGGGTACATGAAAGAATGAATGGGGCCATGTATCGTGAGATTTTGAGTGCAAACCTCCTTCCATCAGCAAGGGCATTGCAGATGAAACGTGGCTGGGTCTTTCAACATGACAATGATCCAAAGCACACCGCCAGGGCAACGAAGGAGTGGCTTCGTAAGAAGCATTTCAAGGTCCTGGAGTGGCCTAGCCAGTCTCCAGATCTCAACCCTATAGAAAACCTTTGGAGGGAGTTGAAAGTCCGTGTTGCCAAGCGAAAAGCCAAAAACATCACTGCTCTAGAGGAGATCTGCATGGAGGAATGGGCCAACATACCAACAACAGTGTGTGGCAACCTTGTGAAGACTTACAGAAAACGTTTGACCTCTGTCATTGCCAACAAAGGATATATCACAAAGTATTGAGATGAAATTTTGTTTCTGACCAAATACTTATTTTCCACCATAATATGCAAATAAAATGAAAAAAAAACAGACAATGTGATTTTCTGGATTTTTTTTTCTCAGTTTGTCTCCCATAGTTGAGGTCTACCTATTATGTAAATTACAGATGCCTCTCATCTTTTTAAGTGGTGGAACTTGCACTATTGCTGACTGACTAAATACTTTTTTGCCCCACTGTACGTCCGCCATTACTAAGAAGCAGTTTACCACCTCTGCACGGTGGACCCCGGGCTGTGAACGCACCTACTATCATTATATTATTTGGTGCGTTCCACCAGCCTGTAACAGGTCCAGAGCACTCTGGAAGAGGCTTTCATTCAGGATCTCTCTGTACTTGGCCAAATTCATGTTTCCATCAAATGCAACCAGTCGTCCTGTTTCTGCAGTTGTTAAACACCCCATAGCATGATGCTGCCACAACCATGTTTCACTGTTGGGATTGTATTGGGCAGGTGATGAGCAGTGCCTGGTTTTCTCCACACATACCGCTTAGAAGTATCACCAGAAAGTTCTATCTTTATCTCATCAGACCAGAGAATCTTATTTCTCATAGTCTGGTAGTCCTTCATGTGTTTCTTTAGCAAACTCTATGCGAGCTTTCATATATCTGGCACTGAGGAGAGGCTTCCGTTGGGCCACTCTGCCATAAAGGCCCGACTGGTGGAGGGCTTCAGTGATAGTTGACTTTGTGGAACTTTCTCCCATCTCCTACTGCATCTGTGGATCTCTTACCTCACTCACCAAGGATCTTCTCCCACGATTGCTCAGTTTGGTTGAACAGCCAGGTCTAGGAAGACTTCTGTTGGTCCCAATCTTCTTCCATTTAAGGATTATGGAGGCCACTGTGCTCTTAGGAACCTTGAGTACTACAGAAATAGATAGGTGTGTGCCTTTACAAATCAAGTCCTATCATTTTAATTAAACACAGCTGGACTCCAATGAAGGAGTAGAACCATCTCAAGGAGGATCACAAGGAAATGGACAGCATATGACTTAAATATGAGTGTCTGAGCAAAGGGTTTGAATACTTATGACCATGTGATATTTCAGTTTTTCTTTTTTAATAAATTTGCAAAAATTTCTACATTTCTGTTTTTTTTTCAGTCAAGATGGGGTGCAAAGTGTACATTGAAAAAAAAAATTAACTTTTTTGAATTTACCAAATGGCTCCAATGAAGCAAAGAGTGAAAAATTTAAAGGGGTCTGAAAACTTTCCGTATCCACTGTGTGTGTGTGTATATATGTATATATTTTTTGTGTGTGTGTCTCTGTTATACCCATATGCTTTTCCTTCTTTTGTTGTATCCGTTATTATCAGGTATAGGGCTTCTGAAAAACCCAATTTATTTCAATTTATGTGGGGTTCTTCTGTCTTCAAATTGGATGTGTTGGGTTGTGTAGACAATAGTAATATTAAAGTTTCATGGACAAGTCTTTTTAATTTTGACTACAGTAACATATTTTGATTTTGTCCCAGTATCCTGCGCCTGTGCCTCTCCTTACAATCGGGCACTCTGGAATTTCCACAGCTTGATCAAATGCGCCATTCCTAACAGTGAACCTCTAAAAGAATTTAATAATTATGGTTGTTATTGTGGACTTGGAGGACACGGGACTCCCAAGGATACTCTGGACAAGTAAGCCTGATTTCCGTGTGGATAAGAATAAACAAGGGAAAAGAACCAATCACACAATGCCTATATATAATACAATAATCTCAAAAGAGTATATAATAATAAAAATATCAATATCAAAAGTGTGATAGAATCAATCCCCCAAACAAGGGATGGCAGACCATCCGGGTATAGATAAAAAGAATTCAAAGATGGGTTGAAATGAAAATCACCAGGATGAAAAAGATGGTAAAAAATAATAACAATAATAATAATAAATAATACAATATGTTGAAAATAAAAATGCCTTTATTGAAATGTTGGCACAACAATTAAATGCATTAAAAATATATATATATATATATATATATATATATAAAATAAAATAAGATAATAGCATATACAACCACAAAAGCAATATATTTATGGACAATGGAAGAACCAGTCCATAGCAAAAGGTTCTTATACAACCCATATAGCACCAATTGGCTTACAGGTATTTTATATTTTGTGTCTTGCACACGCCTCACGGCGATTTGTATGTATAATTCCTTTGCACAACAGCACTTTTTGCACTCTGGGCACACTTATTAGATATTTTATGTCACTTTATTTATGCACTTCTTTGTACCTGGATCATTAATTAAGCCTTTTGCTATGGACTGGTTTTTCCATTGTCCATAAATATATTGCTTTTGTGGTTGTATATGCTATTATCTTATTTTATTTTATATATATATATATATATATATATATATATATATTTTTTTAATGCATTTAATTGTTGTGCCAACATTTCAATAAAGGCATTTTTATTTTCAACATATTGTATTATTTATTATTATTATTGTTATTATTTTTTACCATCTTTTTCATCCTGGTGATTTTCATTTCAACCCATCTTTGAATTCTTTTTATTGATTTCCGTGTGGGTGGTATTCAACTGACATTGGGAATGCAGCTAATAGAGTGACACAATGAGTGTATTTTATGGATCCATGGGATGATGTTAGGAGTTTATAGTCTTCTAATATATTAATTTGTTGTTTTTCTCTGTATACCATATGCCATGAAATAGGGGAGAAATTCCCTCCAAAAATACTACAGGGACTCCAACATCTTTATCGAGGTCCGATATTAATTATGGTCAGCTTTTACTATTAATAATTAATATATAACTTAGTGATGCCTTAACTTTATCTGTTCCTTATACTATATACTGTATGTACGAACAGCTAACTGAGACAAAACCGTGAATTAAAAAAGAATATTTATTATACACAAGTCTACAGTCTATTAAATATATATTGGCTGGCTCAGCTGGGGGCCCTAGGCAGCTGCCTGATCTGCCTGCCCCTAACACCGGCCCTGATAGAGGCCACCGTAGACCTTGATTTGGCTCTGCTTGGTAATAGATTAACAACAGTATGTTTCAAAATGAGTTTAACGTATATTTGTTTATTGAAAGGAAAATGTTCTATAGAATTCCATAGACTTCCCTTAAATGTTCAACATGTCATGTCAATCATAAAATTAAGGAAGTAAAAGTCATACCAAGGTAAATGGCATGAGATTGCAGAGGCCAGTGATTGGCTGCAGTGGTCATATGTTGTAGAGAGGAGGTCACAACCACAGTCCAGTAAGCAAAGACTTGAGCAGCGGGGACATGGTGCAGCAGCAGGGGCTTCTACAGTTAAGTAATGCATTTTTTTACTGTTTTAAAGTATTTCCTACCTTTTTCTCAATTTTGGATGAAAATAGGACCCTTCTTAATTGGATTCACAACTTTTTTTTAAAATGTAAATGTCAATTTAGTGTCTTATACATTTGTTTTCTATTACTTTAAAAGAGTTGTCCACTACTCAAAGCACATTCGGCGCCGGCTCTCCTTTGATATTGTTATGCCACATGAGCCTTGCAGCCAGTCAGGCTGTCACTTCCATTGGACAAACTTAGAATGTCTGCGGAAGGAGTGAGCATTGCAGCAAGTTAGTGGCCACTGATTGGCTGCAGGGCTCACGTGGCATAACAATATTACAGAAGCCTCTGTGCCAACATTGCTGCTGTGGGGTATGGTGTTTTTATTTTAGAATGAGGAATATGGTATTTAAGAAGGGATTTCTTGAGTAGTGAACAACCCCTTTAAAGGGAACCTGTCAGCAGGATTATGCATAGTAACACACAGTAGTAACATACACACAGTGTCAGATTGGCGTGTTATACTCAATAAATTGATACCTTGGTTGATGAAATCCATCTTGTGGCTGTTGTGTAATCTTTATTTTCAGTTTTGTGCTAATGAGATCCTCAGGCTCTAAGGCGGGGTTCATGTATGTGGTGCTCTGATTATATATTCATAATGACAAAACACAATAGCAACGGTATACAAAAGCATCCTGTATGTAATATATTTACACCCAGGTGCTATCAATGTTGGACAGTCTAGGATCAATTGCTATTATTCATAGAACAAGAATGTGGAGACCACAGAAAATTGCGTCCAAAGATCCATATCGTTATATTAATATATCATCTTTATTAGAAAAAGGACAAAATTGGACAAATGGGGGACCTGTGCAAACAGCAAGCAAAAGTGCAAGAGTGCAAAAACGCGCAGGGCTAGCCACGGTCAACACTAGGCTATTATCATGGACTATAATCAAGATATTCAAATCTATTTAGAGGCATGTGTTGTACCCAATGTACTCAAATAGAAAAATTATGCCACATGTATTCAACGGAGCGGCTAATTATTCCTCCCACTGGAGGACATATGTGACGCCCACCCGCATGGGGTTAATACCTTGCCCCCTGAGGAAGGAGCCCAGCGCTCCGAAACGCGCGTTGAGGTTACGTGCAGGACCGCCCGGTCATCCTGAAGGCTGCATTTGAGGTAATGATGTTTCAGGGTATTAACCCCATGCGGGTGGGCGTCACATATGTCCTCCAGTGGGAGGAATAATTAGCGGCTCCGTTGAATACATGTGGCATAATTGTTGTGCTTTGTGGTAGTAATATTAGAGTTTTACTGGCTTTTAGCCGCATGATATATTGAGCACATGTGAACAATGCCTGATGGGCACTTGTTCATTTTGTGTGGTGATCTCAGATAAGCCGTGCGCAGCCATTTCTGCGGTGCATTGCAGCTTATCCCCCACATTGCCTAACCATTTTTCTATTTGAGTACATTGGGTACAACACATGCCTCTAAATAGATTTGAATATCTTGATTATAGTCCATGATAATAGCCTAGTGTTGACCGTGGCTAGTCCTGCGCGTTTTTGCACTCTTGCACTTTTGCTTGCTGTTTGCACAGGTCCCCCATTTGTCCAATTTTGTTCTTTTTCTAATAAAGATTATATATTAATATAACGATATGGATCTTTGGTCGCAATTTTCTGTGGTCTCCACATTCTTGTTTTATATATTCATAATGCAGACTGCTGACAGGTCACTGATCCCTCACTGACCTGTTATATTTTGCATAATGAATACCATCACATACTGAATAATAAAAAAAAAAAAAACACTTCTTCAGGCAGGTGCCGGCCATGGCACCTGCGCTGCAGCATAATCGCATGGTTACTGTGCACTTAATCCCTTTTGCAGATTTACTTAGCACCTGCGCTGCAGCATAATCGCATGGTTACTGTGCACTTAATCCCTTTTGCAGATTTACGTAAGCAAGGGAAAGAAAAGTCATTTTGAAAATGGCGCCTGCACAGTAGCAGCTATTGGTTTGTATAGAGATCCAACAGCTGCTATTGCGCATGCGCCATCTTGCTGGAGAAGAAAAAAAAAGTCGTCCACCAAGATGGAACCGCCCGCGCATGCGCAATAGCAGCTGTCGGCGATCTCCGAGATTCCACATTATGCAAATCTGAATGTAACAATTCACTGTATTATTTTTACAGGTGCTGCCAAGTCCACGACAACTGCTATTCACAAGTAAAGACATTATCTAGTTGTGGTGGCCTTGTAGATAATCCATACACCAAGAGTTATGACTATAAATGTTCGGGGACAACTATTACCTGTACATGTAAGTGGATTGCAATGATGACCGTAAGAGATATATAGCTGGTCCATTTTCCGCTGTTCCACCAATTTACTGACAATACAGATGCCAGAATTGAGATAATTGAAAATTTTTGCCCAATGAACAGTTGCACAAAAGTGTTGCGACTTTTGGTGTATTTACAACTCTTTGAAAAGTGTGCAAGGCTTAGCTGAGGGAAGACTGGCAGAGCACAGCTTCAGTATTCAGATTCAGCAGGGGCTGGCTGGCAAATTTTAGCCTGGAGGGCAAGCTGACAGCAGTGGCCCATCCTTATAGTGTTAACAGTATGAAATTCACCCTTGAGTGGGCTATATACATAGAAGCACTGAAAGTCCAAACCCTACTACACAGATATGGTATCAAGACCAAACTTAGTGTAACATCTTATTCTGGTGGATTCCACCTGAAAAAGAGCTGAAAAACGGCACAAAAAATGAACATACTGCACAGCAATGTATAAATGACATTGCTGTGCATGTGTTTAGTGTTTGGTTACCTCTTTTCACCGCTTCAGGGTTTGGAAAATGTGAATAGGCTAAAAGAAGTGACACGCTCATTTTTTTTGCTAAAGTCACTCTCACACTATTGTGTAAAAGAAAGAAAAAAGACTTCAGCGGCGGGGCCACCATGGAAAATTACAGCAAAGCCACCAGCGAAACTGCTTTAGGAAAATGAGCACTGGCATTTTCCTGAAGCGTCTTTGCCTGACCAGATGTTGTGTGCACATACTCCTAAGGGGGTTTTCAGAAACACTGCCAATGATTCATACACTGTCAAGATTCCAGTCTATTCCCAGCGTGAGCGGGCGTTCTAGTGATCCCAGGTATGTGATTTTCACAATTGTGGTCAAATGCCGACTAGAGAAGCAGCTGAGACTGTAGTCGTCATTTGACCACAAGTATGCGGATTGTACAATTGTATTAACTATGCAGGAAATGGAGGGGAATCGTGACAGCGTGCTATCGCGAATCAGCAATATGTAGGGACAGGTGGACTACAGAAATTTGCCTATAAAACCCTTAAACCCCGTTAAACCTAAAGAGGCAATAACAGATCCAAGTGTACTGCATAGATACAACAACAATCAAGATTACTACAACTACTTGTAGATACTGAAAAAAATGAGCCACAGTATAAGTATGCATGCAACGTATAGGAGCATATTCACAATGGCAACTACTCTGCCGTAAATAAAACATAATAGTGGTATGAATAACATAGGATACTTTGTAAGCATTGCTTTTGATCAAAAAAGCGTAAAAGCCATCTCACTGCGACAAGGTGTACTCAAATTGGGACGGTCCTATAATATATCTAAGGCCGGTGACACACTTGCGGGAATCTCGCACGAGTCTCGTGCGAGTCTCTCGCATCAACTGCCGCCGGAAGTCGGACTGCACAGTGTGACCCATAGAAGCGCATTTGCGCGAAACGGCTGTCATTTTTTGCACCCCTTGTTCCCATTCTCCCGTCGAAGATGTTCCAATAAAGTCTGAACACGAGCCTGGTGAGTGCCATTCACCTTTCATTCATCCATCTACTTCACACTAGAGTATAAAATCTGATGCAATATGCTAATGACCCTCGGCTCCAGCTTTGCTGCGAGTGTGATCCGAGAGTCAGTGCCCTGTGCTCCAATCTTCTTGCATGAGAGCATTGTTGCATAGCTGCGGAGGAGACTGAGATAGTAATTTCTCCATCTCCCACATTGCATGTCTTGGCGTATATCAGACTGCACTGGGATCAGATCTGAGTGCATTCCGATGTCTCACACGCACCCATAGACTGGTATGGCTGCGAGTGAGCTGAATCTTGCTGCTGAATCTCGCTGCCAATCGCAGCATGCTGTTGAAACGCCATGAGAAAATAATCGCAGATCTACACTGTCTCATAGTATAACAATGAGCCGAGTGCTATCCGATAAATCATCGCATAGCGCTCAGCCGTGTTATACGCTCGTGTGAACGAGACCTAATATTATAATTGTAACTGAAGCAACAATACTGCAAAGTTACTTGCAAAGTGTTGTGAAAAAAACAGTTTGTGGCAAGTTGTCTTCATAACATTCATTCCTATTTACCATTTCATTATCCACAGTAAAATAGACAAAACAGTCCACTTTAAGAAGTCTTCCATTGTAGGGAATCTGTCACCCCCTCAGACATATAGGACCTATTAATATGGGCATACATGTAATAGAAATGTTAAACTAGTCCTACCTGTATGCCTCATATTAATGGTCTTGTTCTGGAGAAATGTTATATTCTGTTTTTATGCTAATAATTTCTTCAAGGCTTCGGGGCATGCAGTGTCTGGAAGAAATTCCGGCCTCCAGTCCTCATTACGATACTACCCCCTCCCATACACGTCAGTTCTGGCCCTGTAATCCCGCGCCTGTGACCTGCACTCCCTCAGAAATACATACCTCATCCTCCCTTCTATGGGCTCTGCATTTAGGGATCTTCTATACAGGCGAGACACTGTGACCTCCGGTGTGCGTGCCTATAAGGTGCTCTCCCCACTTACTCCCTTCGTAGTCATCGCCATGTACACATGGTTGCTAGCGATGATTATGCAGGGAGGAAGTGGAGAAAGCATCTCATTGGCACGCACACCGGAGGTCACAGTGACTCGCCGGCACCTCCACTGAAGATCCCTGAATGCAGTGCCCATAGAAGGGAGGATGAGGTATGCATTTCTGATGGAGCGCAGGGCACAGGCGCGGGATTCCAGGGCCATAACTGATGCTGATGGGAGGTGGTAAGTATTACAATGAAGACAGGAGGCAGGGATTTCTTACAGCACTGCACGCCCCGGAGCCTGGAAGAAATTATTGACATAAAGACAGAATATAACATTTCTCCACAACAAGACCATTAATATGAGGCATAAAGGAAGGAGGACTAGTGTAACATTTCTATTACCTGTACGCCCATATTAGTAGGTCATATACGTCCTTTGACAGATTACCGTTAACTTTTCTTCCCTAAATCTGTGTATATAGTGTAGTGTAGTGTCAGGGCTCGCCTCGCACTCATCTGCGTAAAAAAAAAAAATCGCTTTGATGTTGTTCCAGAAAAGTAGGACGAGTGTCATGGGAGTACAGTGCGATTTGTTTCACATGACATGCATATGCAATGTGTTTTTTTTCTTTGCAACTATTATTCTACAATCATTTACAGTGTTCTATGCTACAGAATAGTAATGTACCCATAAAAATGGGACGGCACTCGCATGGTCCCAGTGCCATCCATTTTTTTTTCTCGCATCCACTGACTTGCATTGGCAAGTGTCGTCCGATATATGTGGTCACTCTCAGAAGGCTGTGAATTTTCTCTCAGTCCAATTCCACCTGAGAAAAGAATCAGAGATGAGCACAGAATCATTGACTAACACCAGTCAGTGCAGTCTGATTTTTTTTTTTGAATTGCACTCATCCGATTTAAACTCAGATGAGTATAATTCCTCAGTGTATTAACACTTTCAGCTATCGCTGCTCTCTCCAGTATCCAGCACTGTTCTTCTGCTTGTCTCAGTCAATTCTCTGCAGACTGTCCGGCTCACACTGTGCTCTTCATGACCTGGGAGTGGCTTTTACAATGTAAATCTATGGAGCGTCAGAATGAGGCCCCATATCCTCACATTGTAAAAGACCACCATGTTATCTAGAAGGTGTAAATTGCCATCATGTAACTAAAGAGGAGCGGAGTGGCACTGGATACAAGAGAAGACACTGACACTGCAAAGCACACAAAAAAAGTTCTGCTTCTTTAAATCAGAATATAATTGGCCTCCAGGTCTATCCTAACTGTGTAGTGGACCTAGTTACATATTGACATAGGGTGAGAAACCAGCCTAAGGGTTGTTCACATTAAAATCACTGCACTCCACCAAGTGAGTCCATGATGAAAAACAAGAAAGACTAAAAAAGGAAATGAAAGGTCCTCTGCGGAGCCATAGAGTACAATCGTCAGACGTAGTACACGCTATGCTTCCGCATTTCTATCCTTAAGACAAGGATATGCTTGTAGAAGTGCAGTAAAGCTTTACTACACACCTAAAAAAAAAGCATATACCTGTATTTTTTGCACCCCAAATTTTGGGGAAAAAAACTTTATTAATAAAATGGGGTCTGTGTAATAGGGGTCTTCCCTGCTGCAAGAAGCCGGTGGAGACAGAAGTGGGGCAATACTGCAGGCCCTGAGTGGGAGGATGGGGTGTCCCAGCCTAGTATTATGCCACAAAAGTTGGGTAAACTCGAGTATAAATGTACTCCTGTCTAGGACTGGAGAGCGTTTTCCATTGCTGACATATGGGCAGCTGAAAGAAGCGTCAAATTCAATGTGATGCATATACCTCTTAATTAGTTTTGTGCATCTTACTCGAGCCAACTCTGGATCAATACTACTGGTATAAAATGTTAGTCTTGGTGAATTTTTGCCCTAGTGTTTATAATGGTTCCTCACTGTCCCCTAATGGCCTTTGGTCGGAGGACATAGTTGCCCATCAAGGATTCGCCAACAGTCAGCTCACACATTGCGTGTATAACCAGGTTAAGAAAGCTACAGTGCTTCATACATTTTTTTTTTGTTCACGTTTATTCTGTAAAGGTGTAGAAATAATTTTGACTGACTGAAGCAGTGTGCAGTCCAATTATCAAAAGTTTCGAAGGATATTAAGTGGGCAACGTATTCATTACTTTGACTCTAAGGAAGTCTTAAATGTGTATTGCAGTTTAGAGATGCATTTTATTTGTACACACCATAAAATAATTCTTGCCATTTTGTGTCTTCCAACAGCTAATAGTGATGCCTGTGCTCAATTTATCTGCAACTGTGATCGAGTCGCTGCCAATTGTTTTGCAAGCTCTCCATACAACCCGTCACACAAAGACTTGGATAAAGACAAACACTGCTAAATGATAATGCAAAGAGAAATAAAACAAAAGCATGAAACCAAATTACTGTTTTTTTTTTGCCTGTCCCAATAGTGGTCATCCAGCCATATTATGGGGTCTCAGATAACGTCATAGGCTAAGTTGGCATATTCACTCTCTGCATCAGATAGGTAAATACATTTACAAGGTCCCAGTCCACATAAGTCTATGGTAGATACAGTGAGTGCTGTTAACTGTTTTCGTATCTTTTGTTAACTCCTTTCCAACATCGGGCGTAATAGTACGCCGATGTCGGACTCCCTCCCTTTGATGTGGGCTCCGGCAGTGAGCCCACATCTTTCCCGGGACATGACAGCTGTTTTGAACAGCTGACATGTGGCCGCAATAGCCGGGGGTATAATCACAAACCACCAGCTGCTATTAACCAGTTAAATGCCTCTGTCAAACTTTGACAGAGGCATTTAACAAGAGCTTCCGGCAATCGCACCAGAAATACGCACGCCGGTGACCCGAGTCACTGGATCGCAGGTCACCGGTTTGTCGGCATGACAACTGGAGGTATCCTGGAGTCCTCTATCGTTGTCAGTGCTGGATTGCTTTGAGCGCCACCCAGTGGTCGGCGCTCATAGCAAGTGAGCAATTCTACTACATAGAGGCGATCTGACCATCGCCTCTATGTAGCAGAGCCGATTGGGTTGTGCCAGCTTCTAGTCTCCCATGAAGACTATTGAAGCATGCCAAAAGAAAAAAGATGTTTTTAAAAATATTAAAAAAAAGTTCAAATCACCCCCCTTTCGCCCCATTCAAAACAAAATAATAAAAATGAAATCAAACATACACATGTTTGGTATTGCCGCATTCAGAATCACCCGAGCTATAAAAAAAAAAGGATTAACCTGATTGCTAAACGGCATAGCGAGAAAAAAAAAGTCAAAACGCCAGAATTACGTTTTTTGGTCACCGTGACATTGCATTAAAATGTAATAATGGGTGATCAAAAGATCGCATCTGCACCAAAATGGTATCATTAAAAACGTCAGCCCGGCCCGCAAAAAATAAGCCCTCACCCAACCCAATATCACGAAAAATGAAGACGCTATGTGTCTCGGAAAATGGCGCAATTTTTTTTTTTTTTTTTTTTTTACAAAGTTTGGAATTTTTTTCACCACTTAGATAAAAAAAAACCTAGACAAGTTTGGTATGTATGAACTCGTAATGACCTGGATAATCATAATGGCAGTTTTAGCATCTAGTGAACCTAGTAAAAAAGCCAAGCAAAAAGACAGTGTGGGATTGAATTTTTTTGCAATTTCACCGCACTTGGAATTGTTTTATCGTTTTCTCGTGCATAACATGGTAAAACCAATGACATTGTTCAAAAGTACAACTTGTCCGCAAAAAAAAACAAGGCCTTACACTGCCATATTGATGGAAAAATGAAAAAGCTCTGGGAAGGAGGGGAGTGAAAAACCAAAACCGTAAAAAACTCCTGGGCTTAAGGGGTTAATTATACTGCAAGGTTATTTGGGGCGGCAAGGTGGCTCAGTGGATAGCACTGCAGCCTCGCAGCGCCGGGGCCCTGGGTTTAAATCCCACTTAAGGACAGCATCTGCAAGGAGTTTGTATGTTCTCCCCATGTTTGTGTGGGTTTCTCCTACATTCCAAAGACATACTGATAGAGGGAATCTAGATTGTGAGCCCCATTGGGGACAGTGATGATGTGTGTAAATTGTAAAGCGCTGCGGAATATGTTAGCGCTATATAAAGATTATTATTATTTATATATACAGAATAGTGAGTATTTAAAAAAAAAAAAAAATCCAGAAAATCACATTGTATGATTTCTACATAATTAATCTGCATTTTATTCCATGAAATAAGCATTTGATACAATAGAAAAACAACTTAATATTTGTTAGAGAAACCTTTGTTTGCAATTACAGAGGTTAGATGTTTCCTGTAGGTCTTGACCAAGTTTGCACACACGGCAGCAGACATTTTGACCCACTCCTCAACACTGATCTTCTCCAGATCCTTCAGGTTTTCGGGGCTTTTTGTTACTCGGGGCTTAGGTCAATTAAGGCTGAAATACCCGGGGCCCCTGCAGAGTCCCTCCAACTAGGGAAAACCCTGTCTGACCCTCAACCCAGGGTTTTTGCTAATGGTGCAAATGCCTGAGCCTCCAACCTTTCCTTTTCTCCTGCTCAGCCCTAAGCTGAACCCTCCACCCTCCACTCAGTGAGGCGTCAAACCACCAAAGCCCACACAGTAATGACAGACAGGGAGAATTTAAACCACACCGCGCCGCATACACACAGGACAATACCGAAATGTGAACAGGGCAAAGCAAAACACAAATATAGGAAGGCGAAAAGGTAACAACGGATCATACGCCACCAGATATGAATTTCTCTCTCCAACACCTCCTCTCCAGACCGGAACCACTTGGCATAAAACACAAGCTATAATCAGCGACGCCCATAGGCCAGCACGACTATTTAAAGACCGTGGGCGTGACCAAGCATCCCACCTGATTTCCAACTAGATTAACCCCCGATAACCTGAGTAAAATCAAGCCGGCGCCACTGAGGCTATAGTGGACGGAGATGGAACTACCGCTGCCTGACGGACGCTGTGGTGTGAATAGCGTCCGACATGACAGTACCCCGTCTTCTACGAGGGACCCCAGGGCCCTCAAGACTCATAGGACCCGGCTTGTCCGGATAACGGTGGTGAAACGCACTGACCAGCCGATCCGCATGCATGTCCGTGGCTGGTACCCAAGACCTCTCCTCTGGACCATACCCCCGCCAGTGTACCAAATACTGAAGAGTACGGCGCAGTACTCGAGAGTCCACCACCTTGGAGACTTCAAACTCTAAATCGCCATCCACCATGACTGGAGGTGGCATCGGCGTCGTGTCCACAGAGCCTACCACCTTTTTCAATAAAGCCCTGTGAAACACGTTGTGTATCTTGTATACTGCCGGAAGTTCCAACCGATAAGCAACCGGGTTAATGATGGCAGCAATCTTAAAAGGGCCAATAAACCTTGGACCCAATTTCAATGATGGAATTTTGAGTTTTATGTTTTTAGTAGCTAACCACACCCAATCACCCACACACAGGTCCGGACCTGGCACGCATCTAGCGTTAGCCACTCGTTTGTACCTTGCACTCATGCTCAGCAATCGCTGTTTCACACTCCTCCAGACCGATGATAGTTGAGCTCCTAGCTGGTCCTCCTCCGGGATGCCCCCAGAGCCACCCTGACGCAAGGTACAAAATTGAGGATGATGCCCGTAAACACAAAAGAACGGAGACTCTCCCGATGATTCTTGGCGGTAATTATTTAACGCGAACTCGGCCAAGAGAAGGAATGTCGACCACTCCTCTTGGTTGTCAGACACAAAACATCGCAAATACTGCTCCAGATTTTGGTTCATGCGCTCAGTTTGACCATTTGACTGCGGATGAAACGCAGACGAATGAGACAACTTGATACCCAATCGTGAGCAAAAAGCTTTCCAAAACTTCGCCACAAACTGGGTACCCCTATCAGACACTATGTCCGACGGAACTCCGTGTAGTCTGACCACCTCCTGCACAAAAACCTGAGCCAACGTCTTCGCGTTGGGCAAGGAAGGCAATGACACAAAATGCGCCATCTTCGAAAATCGATCAACCATCACCAGGATGACCGTGTTCCCCGCCGAGGCAGGCAAGTCTGTGATAAAGTCCATGGAGATTTCCGTCCATGGCCTACTAGGTACCCCCAGAGGCTGTAGAGTGCCAGCAGGACGAGATCTGGGCGACTTGGCCCTAGCGCACGTGATGCAGGCTGCCACGTACGAGACCACGTCCTGCCGGATTTTTGGGCACCAGAAGCGGCGCAATACCAGCTCCAAGGTGCCCCTAACCCCTGGATGACCGGCCAGGACAGAGTCGTGGTGTTCCCCCAACACCTTAAGACGAAGATGAAGGGGTACGAATGACTTGTTAGCGGGAAGTCCTGGCGGAACCTCCTCCTGGGCCTCGGCAATCTCCGCCTCCACCTCAGTCGTGAGAGCCGAAACCACTACACCTTCCTGGAGGATGGGTACCGGATCTTCCCGAGGTTCTCCCCCCGGAAAACACCTGGACAAGGCATCCGCCTTGGTGTTTTTAGCCCCAGGACGGTAAGTCACCAGAAAGTTAAATCGTGTAAAAAACAATGCCCAGCGAGCCTGCCTGGGAGACAGACGCTTGGCCGACTCCAGATAGAGCAGGTTTTTATGGTCGGTGATGACTGTGACCTGGTGGGCCGCCCCCTCCAAGAAGTGTCGCCATTCCTCAAAAGCCAATTTGATGGCCAACAACTCCCTGTTGCCGATATCGTAATTCCGTTCGGCAGGCGACAGCTTCTTGGAGAAGTAGGCGCATGGACGCATATTGCTCAAGGACGAGCCCTGTGACAGTACTGCCCCCACTCCCACCTCAGACACATTGACCTCCACAGTAAAAGGTTTAGATACGTCCGGTTGCACCAGAATGGGGGCCGAAGCAAAACGGTTTTTCAGAAGCTCAAATGCACGCACCGCAACCTCAGACCAGATAGCGAGATTGGTACCTTTTCTCGTCATGTCCGTGAGCGGTTTGGCTATAGTAGAAAAATTCTTAATAAACTTCCTATAATAGTTGGCAAACCCAAGAAACTGCTGGAGCGCTTTTAGATTTTCAGGCAGTTCCCATCGCAGCACCGCTTGCACCTTCGCGGCGTCCATTTTAAACCCTGCGGCGGACACAATATATCCCAAAAAAGGCAACTCCTGAACAAAAAACACGCATTTTTCAAGCTTAGCATAGAGCTTATTCTCACGAAGCAACTGTAACTCCTGCCTGACATGCTCTAAATGAGTGTCCCGGTCGCTAGAATAAATGTGGATATCATCCAGGTACACAATCACAAATTTCCCCAGCACATGAGCGAATACATCATTCAACCCAAATGGCATAACTAGGCTTTCAAAATGACCCTCAGGGGTATTAAACGCCGTCTTCCACTCATCCCCCTGATGGACCCTTAAGAGGTTGTACGCCCCCCTGAGGTCAAGTTTGAAAAACCACTTCGCACCAGCCACCTGGTTGAACAAATCAGGGATCAGAGGCATCGGGTAGGGATCACGGACCGTAATCTGGTTTAACTCCCGGAAATCCAGACATGGGCGTAACCCCCCATCTTTCTTCTTAATGAAGAAAAACCCCGCCGCTACAGGCGAGGATGAAGGCCGGATGTGCCCTTTACTTAGGCTCTCTGCGATGTAGTCTTTAAGAGCTTGTCTCTCCGGACCAGAAATACTAAACATCCTAGCCTTTGGCAATTTGGCCCTGGGTTTTAACCTAATCCCACAGTCATAGGTTCGATGTGGAGGCAGTTCTGAGCAACCCCTCTCAGAGAACACGTCCGCAAAATCCAGCAATGCCTCCGGAAGGCTGGACTTCACGGCGGACACACATGTGGCCAAGCAATTTTCCTGGCAGAAACCACTCCACTGGACTATGTCCTGGGTTCTCCAGTCAATCACCGGGTTGTGCTTGGACAACCATGGGAAACCCAGGACCATCTGTGCTGGGAGATTATTGAGCACCCTACATGTAACCCACTCAGAATGTAGGACCCCAATGTGGAGTTTAACCTCAGCTACGAACTCAGTAATCTCCCCCTGTGGGAGGGGAGCAGCATTAATGGTAACCACCCGAATAGGATGAGGGAGTTTTTCGATCTTAAAACCGGCCGTGCGTGCAAACTCCTCATCCATGAGATTGGTGGCGGAACCGCTATCCACAAACACTGATATTGGTAGCTCTCTGCCCCGCAATAATAACCCTGGCAGGGAGCATACATTGGGATACCATCATGGAGGATATGCATACGCTCAGTTGGGCCTCCTCCATACCCTCTGAGCTTACCAGTTTTCCGCCAGTGCGACTTTCTTAGGTAGCACAGGACAAGCATTTACATGATCTCTTTTACCACAGTAAAAACATGCTCCTTGCTTCCTGAACCCAGGAACGCGACGCTTAACATGTGATACCCCAGCGATTTGCATAGGTTCAGTGGGCTCACCTGCAGCAACCACACTTGCACCCCTGCTTTCCCCCAGGGGCAGCGTCTCCTGCGCCCCCTGACGCAAACGGCGATCAATACGAATAACCAAACTCATGGCAGACTCTAAAGATGCAGGAGTCTCATATATCAGGAGGGCCTGTTTAACTCTTCCTGAAACCCCATGAATAAACTGACTCCGCAGCGCTGGGTCATTCCACTGTGTGTCTACTGCCCAACGGCGAAACTCTGAACAATAGTCTTCCGCCATATGTTCCCCCTGAAGGAGGGCGCGGATTTTAGATTCCGTGGGCGTGACCAAGCATCCCACCTGATTTCCAGCTAGATTAACCCCCGATAACCTGAGTGAAATCAAGCCACTGAGGCTATAGTGGACAGAGATGGAACTACCGGTGCCTGCCGGACGCTGTGGTGTGAATAGCGTCCGACATGACACTTTTGCTGGGCAACATTGAGTATCCGCTTCCTCCAAAAACTTTCTATTGTGTTCAGGTCCGGGTAGGCCACTCTAGGACCTCAAAATGCTTCTTGCAGAGTCACTCTTTAGTTGCCCTGGCTGTGTTCCAGGTCATTGTCATGCTGGAATACTCAACCATGACTCATCTTCAATGCCATTCCTGAGGGAAGGAGGTTGTTGACTAAAATCTCATGATACATGAGCCAATCCATCCTCCCTTCAACATGGTGCGGTCGTACTGTCCTCTTTGCATAAAATCACCTACAAAGTATGATTTTTTTTTTCCCCACCATGCTTCACAGTTGGTACGATGTTCTTGAGGTTGTACTCATGCTTCTTTTTCCTCCAAACACAGCGAGTGGAGTTTTGATGCTAACAAGTTCTATTTTGGTCTCATCTGATCATGTGACCTTCTCACATGCCTCCTCTGGATCATCTAGATGGACTTTTATTCATGTGCCCAGCACATCACATGCATCTATGCTTCCAAGCGGATGTTGGATCATGTTACAATCTTCCTCTTAGGCTACTTTCACATATCAGGTTTTTTCCGACAGGCAGGATCCAGCTATTTTTTCCAAAACCGGATCTGGCAAAATCTGCCGCCGAATCCGTTTTTGTCTCATTGAATTGTATTAGCACCGGATCGTGCCGCATGGCCTTCTGGTTCTACCAATTTTTGCCGAATCTGGCTAAATGTTTCATTCCGGCGTCTGGAAAAAAACGTTTCTTGTAACGTTTTTTGTCTGCTGCAAAAAAACGGACAGCGCCGGATCCGGCGCTTCCATTTTTTTTTAAACAATGGTAGTCTATGGGCGCCGGAATGCGCCAGATCCGGAAAAAGATGGATCCGACCACTGGATCCATTTTTATGTCTGAGCGTGCTCAGATCCCATTGCCCAGCCCCCAGATAACATATAGATAATGCCAGTGAGGCACTCATCCATTCATTATCATGCAGCCAGCCAGCCGCAGAGGATCCAGCCGCAGACAGCCACAGAGCAGGGCCAACGACAGAGCGTGTCCACGTGCAGAGCAGCCGGCAGCCGCAGAGCCAGGCCAGCCAGCAGCCACATAGCAGCCAGCATCCACAGAGTCAGGCTAGCCAGCCAGACATGTCTTCTTCTTCTTCTGGGAGCCTTCCCTCACGTTGTCGGCGCTTAGAGGTAAAAAAAAATTTTTTGGGTTTTGTTTTTATTTGTCTTTATGTATATCACAATCCATCTCTGATATACCATCTCATCTCAGAGCACGTCGTCCCTTTTAGGCTGAGTTCACACGTGGCGTTTTTTTCGCGTTTCCGCGGCAGTTTTAACCGCGCGATTTTGCCGCGAAAACGCGAAAAATAAGCATCCCATGCATTCCTATGGGATTCCGCAATGCTGTGCTAATGCTGCGGTTTTTACCGCGGTGGAATCGCTTTGCGGTAAAAAACGCAGCATGCTCATTATTTTGCGGAATCGCGGCGATCCCGCACCCATAGGAATGCATTGTTCCGCTTCCTTCCCGCATGTGGCTGTGCACACCATGCGAAAAGTAAGCAGAACATTTGCGGATGGTACCCACGGTCCAGAGGAGAGGAGACTGTCCTCCGGGCTTTGGGTACCATATCCCTGTAAAAAATAGAATTATAAAATAAAAAATATTGTTATTCTCACCCTCCGACGTCCCGCGCAGCCTTCCCGCTTCTCTTCACGCTCCCGTTCCCAGTAGTCCTTTGCAAAAATGTCCGCAATGGCATCCGATCTCGCGGGATCGCGAAGTCTCGCGGTCATTCGCGCGACGTCATCGCGAATAACCGCGAGACGTCGCGATCCCATGAGAACTGACGTCATCGCGGGCATTTTCGCAAAGGATTACTGGGAACGGCTGCGCGGGACGTCGGAAGGTAAGAATAACACCATTTTTTAATTCTTCTATTTACATTCTATCTTTTACTACTGATGCTACAGATCGCTTGGAGAACGCTAGCATTTTGCAAGCTAAATATGCTTGCAAAATGCTAGTTTTTCCGCGGGAAAATCGCGGGAATTTAAAATGCGATTTTCCCGCGGACTGGAATTCCGGAATTCTCGCGGTAATTTCCGCGAGAGTTCCGGTACGTGTGCACTTAGCCTTACTGCATCGGCTATTTGACACAATACCAGTGCTCCATTTTCTGTCCCCCATATTCGCGCCCTCTAGATGGTAAAATTGCCCCCTAGAAAATGTTAATGCCCTGTGCAAGTTCCCTAGAAGACGGTGACCAGATTTTACCCCTAGAAAATAATGATGCCCTGTGTATTCTTTTGATGGTCATCGATAATTTTTGTATAACAGGAAGCTGCAGCAGCAGAAGAGGTGCTTCCAGAAGAAGACCGAAGGGGTGGAGAGATACCCGGAGTAGGTTCGCAATTGATCATTTCTTGCACGCATCGCAGAAAAACATCATCACACTACACACAACACATAAAGTGATTATTACAGACATCACCCTGCACACAGCACAAGCGTACATTCATGCACATAATTTTTGTTTGTTTTTAATTTATAGTCTTCAGATTCTGGTGTCCGATCCAGAGGTCCTCAAAGCGGCTCCCAGAGTCGTCAATCAACATGGGGTAAGCTCCTTATTTGTTGTTTTAAAATTCATTTTTTGTCCCTACTATATTTTGTTGTTTGGAGTCTAATGTATTTGTTGTTGTCTTTTTTAATAGTCTTCACAGTGTGCTCCTGACTCGGACGGTGAGGAGGAGGCCAGGCTAGATATTGACCTCCTCATCGATGTAATCCGAGACAGGTAGCCACTGTGGAATATGGGGGACCGCAGCCACGCTGATCTCATTTTGACCCGTCGGCTCTGGGAGCAAGTCTGCCAGCAACTTGTTGCCAACTGGGAGGGCCTCGATGTTCGGGCCCAGCATAAAGCGCGTAAGTATACACAGTTCAGTCATGTTGCTAGATGTAAACGTTTTGTATACTAACCAATTTGTGCTTTCACTTTTCAGGCGAGAGAATTGTCAAGCGGTGGCGGTCAATCAGGGATCGCTTCAAGAAGGAGTTAAACAATGAGATGCGGGCCCCGAGTGGATCTGGAGGATGCAGGAGCAAGTGCAAATATGCGAACACCCTGTTGTTCCTCTAGTCAACGATGGTGAGCAGCAGGTAAATATTACCCACCCTATTTAATAAAAAAATGTTTACATGTCTAACACTTTTTTTGCTTTCAGCCAGGGACATGCAATATCAATATATTATCTTTTTTTCTCTTTATTCCACAGCACCATCTGCAGCACTCGGGAGCCTGCACAGTTGAACCCTTCTTGGGCGATCCCTGAGGAGTCCGCCACCGAGGGACACTTCAACAGTCCCGGACCATCTGCACCTTCCCAGCCTTCCCTCACATCTAATCCCTTGGTCCCACCCCTTTGCACTGGAGCATCATGGCCACCTGCATTGCATGAATCTGCTGGTGAGGATATAGCTTTTCCTTTACCCCACCCCTCTGCTGCTGTCACCTCTAGTACACATGTGGGTTCTGGGCGGCAGCGCCAGAGGGGTCAGGAAAAGAGCTATGTGCCCGAGTTCTTACATCTGAATGCATCCTTCCAGAACTGTCTGAAACTGTTGTCTGAGCAAATGACCGCAGGATTTAATTTGCTCAACAACAGTATTCTTGAGTTGCGCACATTTCTGGTTAGGATGCATTCAGATGCAAGTAAAGCTCTAAACCACACATTTTTCCAGTCTGTACTCGAGCGCATGGATAAGCTATCTCCTGAACAGCAGATGCATTTAATGCAATCGTGCCAGTCTGCACCCACCCTGGTACTTCCTCCCACACCTGCCCCCCCTCCAGCCACTGTCCCTCCTCCCCCTCCTATGCAATACCAGCAGCCTGCCCCGTACCAGCAGCCTGCCAAATAATGTCACGTCGCTGTCAGACTCAGGGCCTGCTGTTCCGGCTCCGTCCACTAGGAGGCACCGGACTGACACTTCGCCGCCAGACTCGGGGCCTGCTGTTCCGGTCTCGGTCACTAGGAGGCGCCGGGCCGTCACGTCGCCGTCAGACTCGGGGAAGGCTGTTCCTGCCTCGACCACTGGGAGGCGCCGTGGTTTGCCTCAGTCTGGAGTCACACACAACGATTAAAAAAAGGTCCGATTTTAACGGTCCGAAATCGCACAAAGGTATCTTAATCATTGATCCGTTTTTGATGCGATTTTTCTTCATCGATGCGATTTTAATCGCATGTAAGGATCCTTTTGACATCCGTCTTGCGAGATTTTCTCGCAGGATAGCTAAATGGACATATAATGGAGCCCAATGACAGGTTTCTGCATATAAACGAATTAATAGATCTAGACACATTAAATACACACACACATATATATATATATATATATATATATTGTGGGGATGTGACTCACTCAGGTGCAGCGGGAGACAATCAGGAGACAGGTTCTTCAACAGAGCATGCGGTTTATTTCTGTCATAAACCATCAAACAGCGTGTCACCAAGAATAGCCTCTAGCTTATGCAAACAAAAACATAAACGTTCGTGGTTGCAGACTCAGACCGCGAGTCTCAGCACATGCTGGGAGGTGTAGTCCTCCCCACATACAGCTCTCTGGTTCAGGAGCAGGTCACTTTATAAGGCTGTAGCCACACCCACGAATCCAGCAGCTGACTGGTCACCTGACTGTGACCTCACCACAGGTCCTTCAAACAACAATAATAATAATATCTGGTACGCTTTACTTATGCCTTACATTATAGAGACAAGCCATTTATGAGGCACATATCTCCCATCAATTACATGACCCTTAGCCCTGCCACATACCTCCCCCCTCTGCCTAAAGCCGTGGGGCTTGGCACTTTCACCTACCAGGCAAGGGATTCTGGAGAGGGCATCGGCATTCCCATGTAGCTTCCCGGCCCTATGCTCTACATGGAAGCTGAAGTCTTGTAGGGCTAAGAACCAGCGGGTGACCCTAGCATTCTTGCCCTTTGTTTCCCTCATCCACCTGAGTGGGGCATGGTCAGATATTAACCTAAACTTCCGTCCCACCAGGTAGTACCGTAATGTGTCCACTGCCCATTTTATGGCCAAACACTCCTTCTCTACAACTGAGTAATTTCTCTCACAAGAAGTCAACTTCCTACTCAAGTAGAGAACAGGATGCTCCTCCCCACGTATCTCTTGGGAAAGGACAGCTCCTACTCCGACATCTGAGGCATCTGTCTGGAGGACAAATTCACGTTTAAAGTCTGGGGCCACCAAAACGGGTTGCTTACAAAGAGCTCCCTTCATTTCTTGGAAGGCGGACTCTGCTTCTTCGGACCAGCTGACCATCACTGACTTTGTCCCTTTAAGCAGATCAGTTAGAGGTGCAGCCATTGTGGCGAAGTTTGGGATGAACCTCCTGTAATATCCCACAATCCCCAGGAAGGCTTTAACTTGCTTCTTTGACAGCGGTCTCGGCCATGTTTGAATTGCCTCCACTTTATTGATTTGGGGTTTGATCTCGCCACGCCCCACTACATATCCGAGGTACTTGGCTTCTTCTCTCCCCAAGGCACACTTCTTCGGGTTTATTGTAAACCCCGCCTCTCTTAGAGCGTCAAAGACTGCTTGGACCTTTTCCAGGTGAGTCTCCCAGTCCGGGGTAAAGATGACGATATCATCCAGGTATGCGGCAGCATATAGCTTATGAGGTGCAAGGATTCTATCCATCGCCCTCTGGAAGGTTGCTGGAGCTTCCTGTAGGCCAAACGGCATCCGGACATACTGGAAGCACCTGTCTGGTGTGGAGAATGCCGTCTTCTCTTTGGCTTCCTGTGCCATGGGGATCTGCCAATATCCCTGGGTCAGATCCAAAGTGGTTATGTACCTGGCAGGTCCAAGTCTCTCGATGAGCTCATCAACACGTGGCATGGGATAAGCGTCGAACTTGGAGACCTCATTCAGCTTCCAGTAATCGTTGCAGAACCTCCATTCACCATCAGGTCTTGGGACCAGGACAATTGGGCTCGACCAGCCACTCTTGGATTCCTCAATGACCCCGAGCTTCAACATACGCTGCACCTCCTTGGAGATTACCTCTCGCCGGGCCTCAGGAATACGATATGGTTTCACGTTCACCCGCACATGTGGCTCGGTCAGAATTTCGTGCTCCACCACTTTCGTGCACCCCGGCAACTCTGAGAACAGGTCTCGGTTTTTCTGGAGTAACTCCAGGCACTGCTGCTTCTGGGCCTTCGATAGAGTCTCCGCTATGGTAACGGCTCCAACCTCCCCTTCTAGGTTGCCCAGCAAGCACGGAGTTACCGCTGGCTCTCTATCTTGCCACAGCTTGATAAGGTTAACATGGTAAACCTGGTATGGCTTCCGTCTTCCAGGTTGGTGGATCTTGTAGTTTACGTCTCCCAGATTCTCCACCACCTCATATGGCCCTTGCCACTTGGCCAAGAACTTACTTTCCACCGTCGGGATTAGCACGAGAACTCGGTCTCCCGGATTGAACTGCCTCACTCTGGCTGACCGGTTGTAGACCCTGGCCTGAGCCTCTTGTGCCTGGCGGAGATTTTCTTTAACAATGGGCATCACCTTCGCAACCCTCTGCTGCATCAGTGCCACATGCTCAATTACGCTTCTGTGGGGCGTGACTTCGGCTTCCCAGGTTTCCTTGGCTATATCTAGGAGACCTCGCGGATGCCGGCCGTACAGAAGCTCGAAGGGGGAGAACCCCGTGGAGGCCTGGGGAACTTCACGGATAGAAAACAGTAAATACGGTAAGAGACAATCCCAGTCTCTACCATCTTCCTCTATGACTTTTCTCAGCATGCTCTTCAGGGTCTTGTTAAACCTCTCAACAAGGCCATCTGACTGCGGATGATACACTGAAGTCCTCAACTGGGAAATTTGCAAGACTCTGCACAATTCTCTCATCACTTTGCTCATAAAAGGTGTCCCCTGGTCGGTCAGGATCTCCTTCGGCAAACCCGTCCGGGAAAACACATGGACCAGCTCACGGGCTATACTCTTCGCGGAGGAGTTTCTCAGGGGAATGGCCTCAGGATAGCGTGTGGCATAGTCCAGGATGACTAATATATACTGATGCCCCCGAGCTGATTTAACTAAGGGACCGACCAAGTCCATGGCAATTCTCTCAAATGGCACCTCAATAATGGGCAGTGGCACAAGAGGGTTCAGAAAATGAGATGTGGGGGCAGTTAACTGACATGTCGGGCAGGACCTGCAATAGTTTACTATTTCCCGGTGACACCCAGGCCAATAGAACCTCTGTACAATCCGTTCCTGGGTTTTTTCCACCCCCAGGTGTCCCCCCAAGATGTGTGAATGGGTAATGTCCAACACTTTTCGTCTATAGGGGCCTGGTACTATTAACTGCTCTGCCACCTCCTCCCTTATTTTCGTGACCCGGTACAACAATTCCCCACTCAACATAAAATGGGGAAACCTTGTGTCTGCTCCTGGCTCTTGTGCAACCCCATTAATGACGGTGACATTGTTAAAGGCTTCCCTTAGTGTGGGGTCCCTATGTTGGGCAGTCCCAAAATTCTCCCCGGCCACCCCTAACTCCGGGATGTCAGGTACAGGGGACCCTTCCTCTTCATCCCCAACAAGGACACATAAAGGAAACTCGTCTGCCTCTGGTGGTGGCGATACCTCAGTGGGTTGGATTGGTTCCCTGCTCTTGCTAGCACACTCAGAACCCATCCCCCACAGATCCCAAAACAGACAGAAATCCCGGCCAATAATTATGGGATGCAACAAGTCTCGAACAACGCCAACTTCATGCGACTCGGTGCCATGCGCTGTTTCAATCTTCACCCTAGCCATAGGGTAGTCATTTGCATCGCCATGTATGCACCGAACACCAATCTTTTTACCCGGGAGTATGTTTAGAGGAAAACTGGCCCTCACAAGGGTCACCAAGCTCCCGGAATCCAGAAGCGCAATTACTGCTCGACCGTTCACCTTCACGGGACACGCTTGTGGCCCCTTGTTAGGTAGCAAGTTCCCACTGCAAGCTGGATATGCGTAGTATGAACTACGGCGTCCCATGCTGCAGTCCATCTGCTCGGTGGTCTGGGGACAACGGGCCGCTATATGTCCTGGCCCATGACACTTCCAGCAAATAACACCCGAGGGGACCTTGGGCACCGCCTCCCCCGCCCCTTTTGACCTTGGACGCACCACCCCTTTTTGTGACTCCACCCCCTGCTGGGACCCCCAATACGGAATGGGCTGCTTCCCCAAGGAACCTTCCATCCCCTGGTATCTCTCAACCAGCCCAACCAGTTCATCAGCATTTTGGGGATCACCCTGGGCAACCCAAGTCTGTAGAGGTCTCGGCAGAGAATGCACAAACCGATCCATCACAACTCGCTCTACCATCTGTGCAGGGGAAGCCGACTCTGGCTGCAGCCATTTCTGGACCAGGTGCAACAGGTCAAACATTTGGGAGCGCGGGGGTTTGTCCCGGTGATAGGCCCAATGATGAACTCTCTGTGCCCTGGTAGTCATTGTTACCCCCAAGCGGGCGAGAATTTCCGCTTTTAATTTGGGATATTCTCTGGCATCTTGTACCGTCAGGTCAAAGTACGCCTTCTGGGGCTCCCCCGTTAGGTATGGGGCCAGTACCTCCGCCCACCGCTCTGGCTGAAGTTTTTCCCTCTCAGCCACCCTTTCAAACACCGTCAGGAAGGCCTCAACATCATCCTCAGGGGTCATTTTTTGTAATGCGCGTCTTACCGCCTTCTTGACGTCGGTGGCATCAGCCCGACCTGGGGTTGGGGCGCTCGTCCTGCCCTCCTGGATGGCGGTTGCCAGAAGCTGCATCTGCTGCCGTTGTTCCTGCTGGCTCTGCTGGAACTGCTGCCGCTGCTCCTGCTGGCCTTGCTGGATCTGCTGTAACAACAGCTTGTTGGTTTCCTGCTGCAGTGCCTGGGACTGGACCAGGTGTTTCAGCAGGTCCTCCATGATTCCCGGCAGTGCTTGTTGCCCCGCTGCAAACTTCACCCAGGACATGCAGCAACTGTCTCAAGTCTCTGCTGGGACCGCTGCCCGCACGTGTACCACCAATTGTGGGGATGTGACTCACTCAGGTGCAGCGGGAGACAATCAGGAGACAGGTTCTTCAACAGAGCATGCGGTTTATTTCTGTCATAAACCATCAAACAGCGTGTCACCAAGAATAGCCTCTAGCTTATGCAAACAAAAACATAAACGTTCGTGGTTGCAGACTCAGACCGCGAGTCTCAGCACATGCTGGGAGGTGTAGTCCTCCCCACATACAGCTCTCTGGTTCAGGAGCAGGTCACATTATAAGGCTGTCAACTTAAAGGTATTTGTAAGGCGGTTTATTGTAGTACACGAAAAAAGACGTTTCGGTCAATGTGACCTTCTTCAGTTACTACAAGGGTAAATATAATTAAATTGCGGGGACTCCCTGCAGCCTCATTGACGTCAGCGGGAATCCCAGCAATTTAATACAACGAATTAACCCCTTAAATGAACCCCTACAACTCCAAAATTTTACCCACAAACCCTCATATAATTAATAGTGATAGACATAAAAAAACATGAAATGAAATGGTTAACTATATGTAAACCATGTGTCATTTCATGTCGGGCAGGAGAATGATTATACAAAAGCCGGCAAATGTTTCAGCGGCTATTCTGCAATGAAGAACTGTATGAATTAGAAATATATATATAAATGTCTCTCTATGACATGTATAATATATGTGTCTAGATCTATTAATTCGTTTCTTTATTTAACCGGTCGCTGTGATTGTACTGTATTTGAAAAAAAAAAATTGCCGGCTTTTGGTGCGATTTTACCGCAACTCACACATCTGGTCCGTTTGCAATCCAATTTTTTCTCGCCCCCATGGACTTGCATTGTCGAATCCGATCCGAAAATCGGTGACAATCGCAGCATGCTGCGATTGTCTCGGTCCGAGGATCGGATCCGATAAAAAATCGCATGATGTGAGCTGCCCCATAGAATAACATTGGGATGAATGCAATGTGATTTTTTTTTATCGCATTGCATTCGTCCGATTTAATCACTAGTGTGACCCCGGCCTCAGGGTGAGGGTGGTGACAGAGAAGAGGCCCCCGCGCAGGCATCTGGTGGCTGCAGGCTTCGCCCCTCTGTCAATCATGTAGGGCTTACTGCATGTCCGTCTGGCCTGGTCCTGGGGGCGGTCCTGGTTACATCATCAGTCCGGGAACCTGTGAGGGATGACCTGATCCCTCAAATACCTTGGGACTGGTCTTGCAAGCCGCCGGATATATTCTTGGTTCCCCTGCGTGCTACTGTGTAATTTGCTATAGTTAAACTCTGACCTCAGCCTGGATTTCTGACCATTCTATTGCCTGCCGTTTTTGTACCTCTGCCTCTATTCTGATATTTTGGCGCTGACCTTTGCTTGGATTCCCGACTCTCCTTCTGCCTGCCTGCTGATTTTGTACCTTGCTGCCCTCCTGGTTTTACTGACCCAGGCCTGGAATTTTGACTCTCCTTCTGTCTGCTGATTTCGTACCTCTGCTGGCCTCCGGCCTCCGACTCCTGCCTCCTGACTTTGATTACGAGTTTTAGTTTTGACCCCTTGGTGGCCATCCTGCTCTGGTCCACTGCTCCTCTGAACAGCTACCCCCTGGGCCTTGCTACAATTCCAGATCCCTGTATAGGGGTTAAGGGTCTCGGGGTTACTTGGGGTGCTGTTCCTACTGCAGCCCAGATTTGCAGTCGGCCATCACAAATACCAGCAGCCTGCCCTGTACCAACATTCCGCCCCGTACCAGTTCCCAACCACATCACCCGCATCTCCACTCCCTGCCTACTACCACCATTCTCCTTCAACGCCCATCATGCCCCAAACACAACCCTCTTCTCCACCCTCCAAATCTTCTGCCTCCCAATCCTTCCACTCCACCCCTCAAACCTTCCAAATTCCCAATACTACTCCCGGTTTCATGTCCACCTCTTCACCTGTTCCTATTGATCCTTCACTACCACCATCACTTTCCTCTCTCCACACTCCCAATGTCAAAGTGTCCCAATCTGACAGCCCCTCCAGCATTATTTCCACCCCCACTATGTATATTTGTAATTTTTTCTTTTTAATAATTTGTTAATAAACAGTTTGTTTAAAAATTTGGTCTTTTATTTGGTTATAAGGTTTCTAAGTTAAAAAGAAGGTTTTGAAAACAAGGTTAAATAATGTGGTTAAAGGGAATCAGGCAAAAAAATTGAGGACAATCAGCTGCGGCCACCAGCATCAGGGGTTTATCTACAGCATTCTGTAATGCTGTAGATAAGCCCCCAATGTTACCTGAAAGAGAAGAAAAATGAGTTAGATTATATGCTCATCCAGGGGCGATCCAGGTCTGGTTCGGGTCTGGAGGGAGTCACAGTCCAGTCCGGCGTCTCCCATCTTGCAGCGATGACGTCCTCTTCATTCCTGGCCGTCGCGGCTCAGGTGCAGGCGCACTGCTCTGCCCTCTTGAGGGCAGAGCAGATTACTGCAGGGGGCAGGCGCAGGAAGAGGGCCTGCGCACTGCAGGACTCTGCTCTGCCCTCAACAAGGCAGATCAATGCGCCAAGCTGCAGCTGCGACGGCTAGGAATGAAAAGGACGTCATCGCTGCAAGGTGGGAGGCGCCGGAACGGACCGCAACTCCCTCCAGACCTGAACAGGACCCGGAACGCCCCTGGGTGAATATAATCTAACTCATTTTTGTTCTCTTTCAGGTATCATCGAGGGCTTATCTACAGCATTACAGAATGCTGTAGATAAGCCCCTGATGCCGGTGGCTGCAGCTGATTGATGACAGATTCCCTTTAAAGAAGTTAAAATACTTTTGGTATTTATATTTATATACATCTACTCTCTGTACATTTGGAGTACAACAAATATATACCATATGCATTTGTGTAATTTTTATCCTGGCCGCTGCATTCACACACATCCACCGCCCTGGCATTAACTCTCCACACTCCATCCATATTGGCCCCTCGCTTCTTTCCTCTCCTATGTATAGCACTCATGCTCTTTTCACATTGTTAAATTGCACAGATCCAGCCAGTCCCACCATTCAACACCAGAGACGCTCTCACAAATCACTTAACCATCTGCTCACTCTTTCTATCCTCCTTCTCCTAGTTGCAGGAGACATTGCTCCCAACCCTGGTCCCCCATGTTATAGAAAGTCAAACCCCCCCACTGCTACACTCAGAAAGCCCTCTAATCTTATTAATATTCCCTGCATGCCATCTGTTTCTCTTAATTGTGCACTTTGGAATTCTCGCTCAGTGTGTAACAAACTCTCCTTCATTCATGACTTCTTCCTTTCTAATTCTCTTAACCTTCTGGCTCTTACTGAAACCTGGATCCAGCAGTCAGATACTACCGCTGCTGCTGCTCTTTCATACGGGGGGGCTACACTTCTCTCATACCCCAAGATCAGACAATAGAGCTGGTGGAGGCGTTGGTCTGCTCCTATCACCAAAATGTACCTTTCAGGTTATCCCTCAAGTACCCTCACTTGTCTTCCCTTCTTTTGAGGTCCATGCCGTCAGACTCTACACCCCCTTCTCCATGCGAGTGGCGGTGGTGTATCGTCCTCCCGGCCCCTCCCATCAGTTCCTGGATCATTTTGCCACTTGGCTTCCACATTTTCTCTCCTGTGACATCCCTACCCTCATCATGGGAGATTTCAACATCCCCATTGCTCTTCCCCTCTCCCCATCTGCTACTCACCTTTTATCTCTAACCTCCTCATTTGGCCTTTCGCAGCTTACTAATTCTCCAACGCATGAAGACGGAAACTCCCTCGACTTGGTCTTCTCTCGGCTTTGTGCAGTGGATGATTTTGCAAACTCCCCTCTCCCACTCTCTGACCACAATCTTCTTTCATTCTCTATCAAGAACTGCCAAGCTGCTCAGGTCACCCCCACTGTCCAGACTTATAGAAACATACAGGCCATTAACACCCAGAAACTTCTGAAGAACTTGCAGTCTTCATTGGCCCCTATCTCCTCCCTCTCATGTCCTGATTCTGCATTGAAGCATTACAATGAAACACTTCAAACTGCCCTGGATGAATTTGCACCCCCTATAAATAGAACACCACAACGCAGACGGCGACAACCCTGGCACACGGTGCAAACACGTTTCCTGCAGCGGTGCTCCAGGTGCGCCGAACGTCTGTGGAGAAAATCCAATCTACACGAAGATTTCATCCATTTTAAGTTTATGCTTAGAACATACAACACTGCCCTTCACCTCTCCAAACAAACCTATTTCAACACCCTCATCATCTCACTGTCCAATAACCCGAAACGTCTCTTTGACACTTTTCATTCTCTACTCAATCCAAGAGTACAGGCCCCAACCACGGAGCTCCGAGCTGACGATCTGGCCAATTACTTCAAAGAAAAAATTGACCAGATCCGACAGGAAATTATCTCCAAATCCCCTCATACCATGCACTGTCCTCCCTCCCCCACTGCATCTAACTCACTCTCTGATTTTGAACCAGTCACAGAAGAAGAAGTAAGCAGGCTCCTTGCATCTTCTCGCCCAACTACTTGCACCAGTGACCCATTTCCGTCACATCTCCTTCAGTCCCTTTCCCCTGCTGTCACCCCTCACCTAACTAAAATATTTAACCTCTCTCTCTCTTCTGGTATTTTTCCCTCCTCATTTAAGCATGCCATCATACATCCACTACTTAAAAAACCATCCCTCGACCAAAACTGTGCCGCTAACTATAGACCTGTCTCTAATCTTCCCTTCATCTCTAAACTCCTGGAACGCCTGGTCCACTCCCGTCTTATCCGCTATCTCTCAGAAAACTCTGTTCTCGACCCTCTCCAATCCGGTTTCCGCTCTTTACACTCCACTGAAACTGCCCTCACTAAAGTCTCTAATGATCTGCTAACAGCTAAATCAAATGGTCATTACTCCATGCTAATTCTCTTGGATCTCTCTGCAGCATTCGACACTGTGGATCATCAGCTCCTCCTCACTATGCTCCATTCCATTGGCCTCAAGGACACCGTTCTCTCCTGGTTCTCCTCCTATCTCTCCGACCGCTCCTTTACTGTTTCTTTTGCCGGTTCCTCCTCCTCTCACCTTCCCCTTACTGTTGGGGTTCCTCAAGGATCGGTTCTAGGCCCCCTCCTCTTCTCCTTGTACACTGCCCCTATTGGTCAAACAATCAGTAGATTTGGTTTCCATTACCATCTCTATGCTGATGACACCCAATTATACGCTTCTTCTCCTGACATCACGCCAGCCTTTCTAGAAAACACTGGCGATTGTCTAAACGCTGTGTCTAATATCATGTCCTCACTATATCTGAAACTGAACCTGTCAAAGACTGAACTCCTTGTGTTTCCTCCCGCTACTAATGTACCTACACCCGACATTGCCATTTCCGTCTGTGGTTCCACTATTACTCCCCAGCAACATGCCCGCTGTCTTGGGGTCATACTTGATTCCGAGCTTTCCTTTGCCCCCCACATTCGATCACTGGCTCGCTCTTGTCATCTGCACCTCAAAAACATTTCTAGAATTCGACCTTTTCTTACTTTTGACTCTGCAAAAACTCTTACTGTTTCTCTTATTCATTCTCGTCTCGACTATTGTAACTCTCTTCTAATCGGTCTCCCTCTTACAAAACTCTCCCCTCTCCAATCTGTCTTGAATGCTGCAGCCAGGATCATATTCCTCACCAATCGTTACACCGATGCCTCTACCTTGTGCCAGTCATTACACTGGCTACCCATCCACTCCAGAATTCAGTATAAACTTATTACCCTCACCCACAAAGCCCTCCATGGCTCAGCACCACCCTACATCTCCTCCCTTGTTTCAGTATACCACCCTACCCGCGCCCTCCGCTCTGCTGATGACCTGAGGTTAGTATCCTCAATAGTCAGAACCTCCCACTCCCGTCTCCAAGACTTTACACGTGCCGCGCCAATTCTTTGGAATGCACTTCCCAGGTCAATACGATTAGTCCCCAATCCCCACAATTTTAAGCGTGTCCTGAAAACGCATTTATTCAGACTGGCCTATCGCCTCAACACATTAACCTAACCTATCCCTGTGTGGCAGAGCCGAAAGTTTTACCATAACCAGGTTCCCAGCATCATGTTCCCACATGCTTTATGCATCCATTAGCCCTCTGTGTCTGTACTGTTACACACTTAACATTATGGCTGGTCCATACAATCAGGGCAACTGTTACCACCCACCTTTCGTGTCTACCTCTTTCCTCATAGACTGTAAGCTTGCGAGCAGGGCCCTCACTCCTCTTGGTATTTGTTATAATCTACTGTATGTGATTATTGTTATGCTGTAATGTCTATTGTCTGTACAAATCCCCTCTGAAATGTAAAGTGCTGCGGAATATGTCGGCTCTATAAAAATAAAATTTATTATTATTATTATTATTTGGTAAGACACAACCAGGTACACAACTTGGGTCAAGAAGGTAAAATCCTTTGGGTAAAGAAGGTAAAAGACTTTGGGTAAGACACAAGCAGGTACACAACTTGGGTAAAGAAGGTAAAATACTTTGGGTAAAGAAGGTCAATTACTTTTGGTTACAAGGTACAAGAGAAATTTTTCAAACTCTCTCATCCTGCCAATCTACTCTTCTTTGCGGTGAAATAAAGTATTCAGCAAATTTGTCCCTCATTCGGGAAACTGACACAGAACTTCTATACGTAATGTTGAGATAATCATGCAAGGTGGTTTCTTCAGGGTGGTCATCAATGGAAATCTGTTCCTTGCAAATAACAAAATTGTACAGAACCACACAAGCTTTCACCACCTCGTCCACAGTTTCTGTCTTCAAGTTGATAGCGGTCAATAGAACTCGCCATTTGGCTTTCAGAATCCCAAAAGCGCACTCCACCATTCTTTGTGCTCGTGTGAGGCGGTAATTAAAAATTCTTTTAGTTGGTGTCAATCTACTACTGGAGTATGGTTTCAGCAGGTGCTCCGATAGTTGGAAGACTTCATCCCCAACACAAACAAATGGCATTGGTGGCCCAGAGGTTTCAGGCAGTGGTCTTGGGGGTGGAAATTGGAAGGTGTTTCCATAGCGATGACGCCCATTGCAGACAATTTGAAACTTGGGAATCATTGGAGCGGCCATAGGCCCCAATATCAACCGCTATAAACTTGTATTCAGCGATGGCCATGAGCACAATGGAGAAATATTTTTTATAGTTAAAATATTCTGATCCTGATCCAGCAGGTTTGACGATGCGGATATGTTTCCCATCCACTGCACCCAAGCAATTGCGAAACTGACAGATTTGTTGGAATTTATCTGCAATTTTGAAGCCAACTCTCCATTGTGGGATGTGGTATAAACTCAGCATGTAAAGAGTCCCACAATGCACGGCATGTGTGCTTCACAATTCCGGAGATGGTGGAAATCCCAAGTCTGAACTGGAAATGGAGAGACGAAAGAGATTCTCCAGTTGCAAGGAGTCTGTGACAAAAAAAGGGAAAAATGAGGACATAATAAAAAATAACATTACACTAAGGCTATGTGCACACCGTGCGGATTATGCTGCAGATCCGCAGCGTTTCTGGCCCTGCGGGTCCGCAGCAGTTTCTGCTGCTTTGTACAGTACCATTATTTCCAGTGGTAAAACCAAAAACGCTGGCCACATGCTGCGGATTTTTCCGCGGGTTACAATCCGCAGCATGTCAATTGTTTGTGCGGAATCCGCTGCGGTTTCTCATCTCCTCCATTGTAGAGGTGTGAAACCGCAGGGCTAAACCGCAGCCTAAACCACAGGTAATCCGCAGGTCTTTTTGACCTGCGGTTTTTCCAAAATCCGCACCACCGAAAACTACGTGTGCACATAGCCTTATAAGTCAGCTTAACAGTTGGAGATATAATAAAAAGAATTATTAAAAACTACCAGCAACAACAATATAGTTAGAAGTGTGCTTTACAAGGAGGAGATACAATAAAAATGCCTTACTGAAGAGTCACCATCAGACGCTCCGGTGGTGAAATGGAGAAGTGTCCAATTTGTTCCACCAAAAAATCAAAGTTCTCCATTTGCATCAGAGCATATGAGAAAAATTTCTCCGGGTTTCCTCGTAGCTCCATGTATAGTGTAGAATACACGTGTCATTCTCTTGGCTGTGATGGGGTGGATCCACAAACATTTTCGGCGCAGACGCATGATGCACTGCTGTCTCTCTCGCTCCTTCTCCAGAACAATCGTTTTCAAACTATTCGCCTCAACAGTAAAATCAACGTTAATCTTCAGAATGTTTGCTATCACGCCTTCCATCTTCGCCAGCCACTTGCTCTCCTCTACAACCTGCACTTGCTCCTCTACAACCTGTCAAATATGGCCTGTCGGAGCACTGTATAGTTAGGTTTTTCAGTAGCCAATCACATTTGGGAGCCTCCTATGGTCTTTTTTAAAAACGGTATCCGTCGAAAAACAGATTAAGAAACGGAAGAATCGAATGGAAAACCTGATGAAACAGATCAGGTTTTTTGCCGGATCCGGTAGACCAGGGTTCCCCAATTCCAGTCCTCAAGGCCCAACAACAGGTCATGTTTTCAGGATTTCCCTTGTATTGTACAGGTGAAACAATTATCACCTGGGCAATACTAAGGAAATCCTGAAAACATGACCTGTTGGTGGGCCTTGAGGACTGGAGTTGGGGAACCCTACGATAGACGGATCCGGCGGAAAACTGGATCCGTTTCATCAGGTTTTCAAAATTGACGCCGGATGAAACCGGATCCGTCACTTAGGTGTGACGCCGGATCCTGCCTGTTGGAAAAAACCTGATGTGTGAAAGTAGCCTTAGGGTCTGGTGTGTCTTCACATGTACCACTTCCTCCATTTTGGCCTTGTCTTTTTGTTTTTTGTTGATGTGTGCGCTAATCGTCAATAGATTTCTTGTCTATTTTATCCTTCATTTTCTAGTGCCCTTGAATTCTGTTGGTCACTGCCGCATACTTCATTTATCTTTTTTATGTGTTGCAAATTGCTATATGTGTCAATGGATTTTATACTACGTGGCTAGTGGTCACTGGGACTTTACCTTTTGGAAACATATTCTGCGCTTTGCATACTGTTAACCGCTTCCCGACCGCCCACAGTAGATAAACGTTGGCGCTTGCTGGGCTTTGTGCAGCGCCGACGTTTATCTACTGTCGGCGGTTTTGTGCCCCCTGGGACCCCCACATACCTTACAACACGGGGATCCCGGTGCACAATGCATGCTGGGACCCCCGACGTCATCGAGACCTGATTGGTTCAGGTCCTGATGATGTTAGCATCACAGCAGCCAATGGGAGCGATCGCTGGGAAAGCTGCTTGTTTCCCGGCGATCTCACTCATTGTAACGCGGCTTCTCCCTCTGATCTCACACTGACAGATGATCAGAGGTGAAGCAGCGTTACTGTGTGACTAGATCGCTGCCTGGCACAGCTGATCGCTGCCTGGCACAGCTGTGCCAGGCAGCGATCTTGTCACACAGTAACGCTGCTTCTCCTCTGATCATCTGTCATTGTGAGATTATTATTATTATTATTATTTATTGTTATAGCGCCATTTATTCCATGGCGCTTTACATGTGAGGAGGGGTATACATAAAAACAAGTACAATAATCTTAAACAATACAAGTCATAACTGGTACAGGAGGAGAGAGGACCCTGCCCGCGAGGGCTCACAATCTTCAAGGGATGGGTGATAATACAGTAGGCGAGGGTAGAGCTGGTCGTGCAGCGGTTTGGTCGATCGGTGGTTACTGCAGGTTATAGGCTTGTCGGAAGAGGTGGGTCTTCAGGCTCTTTTTGAAGGTTTCGATGGTAGGTGAGAGTCTGATATGTTGTGGTAGAGAGTTCCAGAGTAGGGGTGATGCGCGAGAGAAATCTTGTATGCGATTGTGGGAAGAGGAGATAAGAGGGGAGTAAAGAAGGAGATCTTGTGAGGATCGGAGGTTGCGTGCAGGAAAGTACCGGGAGACGAGGTCACAGATGTATGGAGGAGACAGGTTGTGGATTGCTTTGTATGTCATGGTTAGGGTTTTGTAATGGAGTCTCTGGGCAATTGGGAGCCAGTGAAGGGATTGACAGAGGGGAGAAGCTGGGGAATAGCGGGGGGACAGGTGGATTAGTCGGGCAGCAGAGTTTAGAATAGATTGGAGGGGTGCGAGAGTGTTTGAGGGGAGGCCACAGAGCATGAGGTTGCAGTAGTCAAGGCGAGAGATGATGAGGGCATGGACTAGGGTTTTTGCAGATTCTTGGGTGAGGAATGAACGGATGCGTGAAATATTTTTGAGTTGAAGTCGGCAGGAAGTGGAAAGGGTTTGGATATGTGGTTTGAAGGAGAGATTAGCGTCAAGGATTACTCCGAGGCAGCGAGCTTGTGGGACTGGGGAGAGTGGGCAGTCATTTACTGTAATTGATAGGTTCGTAGGGGGGGTCACGTGAGATGGGGGAAAGATGATGAATTCTGTTTTGTCCATGTTGAGTTTCAGATATCTAGTGGAGAAGAAGGATGAAATAGTGGACAGACATTGAGGGATTCTGGTTAGTAGGGAGGTGATATCTGGTCCAGAGATGTAGATCTGTGTGTCATCAGCATAAAGATGATACTGAAAGCCATGAGATTCTATGAGCTGTCCCAGGCCAAAGGTGTAAATAGAGAACAGCAGGGGCCTAAGGACTGAACCTTGTGGGACTCCGACAGATAGGGGGCGAGGTGAGGAGGTGGTGTGTGAGTGGGAGACGCTGAATGTCCGGTCTGTTAGGTATGATGAGATCCAGGAGAGGGCCAAGTCTGTGATGCCGAGGGATGAGAGGGTCTGTAATAATAGGGAATGGTCCACTGTGTCAAAGGCAGCCGACAGGTCCAGGAGGAGGAGGACAGAGTAGTGTCGCTTGCTCTTGGCAGTTAAGAGGTCATTGGTGACCTTAGTAAGGGCAGTTTCAGTGGAGTGGTGTGACCGGAAGCCAGATTGTAAGCGGTCGAAGAGGGAGCAAGAAGAGAGATGGGAGGACAGTTCAAGGTAGACGTGTTGTTCCAGTAGCTTGGAGGCGTATGGGAGAAGTGATATAGGGCGATAGCTAGATACAGAGGATGGGTCAAGAGAGGGCTTTTTGAGGATAGGTGTGATGGAGGCATGTTTAAAGCTTGAGGGGAAAACACCAGTTGTTAGTGACAGGTTGAAGAGATGGGTTAGGGTTGGGATGAAGACTGTGGTGAGGTTTGGGATGAAGTGGGATGGGATCGGGTCGAGTGCACAGGTGGTGAGATGTGATCTTGAGAGTAGAGTGGAGAGTCGATCTTCTGTAATGGTGGAGAAGTTGGTTTTGAAGGTGGAGGGCTGGGAAGTCGGGAGGAAGGGCTCTGGGGGTTGTTGACCAAAACTGTCCCTGATGTTATCAATTTTCTGCTTGAAAAATGAGGCAAAGTCTTCAGCTGAGATGAGTGGGGAGGGAGGAGGTGCTGGGGGGCGGAGGAGAGAATTGAAGGTGTTGAATAACTGTTTCGGGTTGTGAGACAGGGAGGATATGAGAGATGAGAAGTAGGTTTGTTTAGCTGTGGCGAGATCAGAGGAGAAGTCGCGTTATTATGTGCCAGGCAGCGATCTTGTCACATAGTAACGCTGCTTCACCTCTGATCATCTGTCAGTGTGAGATCAGAGGAGAAGTGGCGTTACTATGAGTCAGATCACATGGCAGCGATCTTGTCACAAAAATAAAAAAAGTAAAGAAAAAAAAAGCAGGTACACAGGTTAGGGCTAGGGTTAGGGTTAGGGTTAGGGTTAGGGCTAGGGTTAGGGTTAGGGTTAGGGTTAGGGCTAGGGTTAGGGCTAGGGCTGGGATTATGGGTGTGTTGGTGTTAGGTTTGTGGTTAGGGTTATGGCTAGGGCTGAGATTAGGGTTAGGGGTGTGTTGGGGTTAGGGTTGGAATTAGAATTGGGGGTTTCCACAGTTTAGGTACATCAGGGGCTCTGTAAATGCAATATGACGCCCGCAGACCATTCAATCAAAGTCTGCAATTGGAGGCTAAAAGATCATTTTTGTGGAAAAAAAATGATTTTTTTATTTTCACGCCTCTACATTATAAACTTTACTGAAACACTTGGGGGTTCAAAGTGCTCACCACACATCTAGATAAGTTCCTTGGGGGGTCTAGTTTCCAAAATGGGGTCACTTGTGGGGGGTTTCCACTGTTTAGGTACATCAGGGGCTCTGCAAACGCGACATGACACCCGCAGACCATTCCATCAAAGTCTGCATTTCAGAACGTCACTACTTCCCTTCCGAGCCCCACCGTGTGCCCAAACAGTAGTTTTCTCCCACATATAGGGTACCAACGTACTCAGGACAAATTGGACAACAACTTTTGGGGTCCAATTTCTCCTGTTACCCTTAGGAAAATAAAAATTGGAGGCTAAAAGATCATTTTTGTGGAAAAAAAATGATTTTTTTTATTTTCACGGCTCTACATTATAAACTTTAGGGAAACACTTGGGGGTTCAAAGTTCTCACCACACATCTAGATAAGTCCCTTGGGGGGGTCTAATTTCCAAAATGGGGTCACTTGTGGGGGGTTTCCACTGTTTAGGTACATCAGGGGCTCTCCAAATGCGACATGGCATCCGATCTCAATTCCAGCCAATTCTGCATTGAAAAAGTCAAACGGCACTCCTTCCGTTCTGAGCTCTGCCGTGTGCTCAAACAGTGGTTTAGCCCCACATACGGGTTATTGGCGTATTCGGGAGAAATTGCACAAAAAATTTTGTGGTTCATTTTATCTTTTTACACTTGTGAAAATAAAAAAAATGGTTTTGAAGTAAAATGTTTGTGAAAAAAAGTTAAATGTTTATTTTTTCCTTCCATATTCCATTCATTCATGTGAGGCACCTGAAGGGTTAAAAACTTCTTGAATGTGGTTTTGAGTACATTGAGAGGTGCAGTTTTTAGAATGGTGTCACTTTTGGGTATTTTCTGTCATATTGACCCCCCAAACTCACTTCAAATGTGAGGTGGTCCCTAAAAAAAATGGTGTTGCAAATTTTGTTGTAAAAATGAGAAATCGCTGGTCAACTTTTAACCCTTATAACTTCCTAAAAAAAAAAATTATGTTTCCAAAATTGTGCAGATGTAAAGTAGACATGTGGGAAATGTTATTTATTAACTATTTTGTGTGATATCACTCTCTGATTTAAGGGCATAAAAATTAAAAGTTTAAAAATTGCAAAATTTTCTAAATTTTCGATTTTTTTAACAAATAAGCGCAGATCATATCTAAAATTTTTTACCACCATCATGAAGTACAATATGTCATGAGAAAACATTGTCAGAATCAGTAGGATCCGTTGAAGCGTTCTAGAGTTATGACCTCATAAAGTGACACTGGTCAGAATTGAAAAAATTGGCCCGGTCACGAAGGCAACAACAGGCTTGAGTGCGAAGGGGTTAATATATTTTATTTCTTTATTTTTTATTCTTCACACTTATTTCACATATACCTGTCTTAGGCCCAGCGCCCACTATATATATTATAGAAACAAAATAGGAGAGAGGAGGGGGCACTCCTGGTGTGATACCCGGTGGTCAACTAGAGGAGGTTAGGAACAAAGTACACTAACCTACCGTGGATATGCTGCCGGCATAGCCACGTTTGCAGAGCCTGCTGTGCTTATCGTGCACCATTCGTCGTCCTGGCTTCCAAGTTCAGAGGGTAGCCGGTCACAAGGGGCGTCACATGATGCTGATGTCACCACAGGTCCTCCGTCTTTCAGGTCTTGCAGGATGGTTGGAAGTCTGCTAGGTCCGTGCTGCACCAAGCCGCTCACCCAGAAGGGTGTAAAATGCAAGGAAAGAGAAGTACGGCTGATTAGGGTGCTCAGACCAAGACAGACACTTGTTTTGGATGGAAAAGAAACTTCATTACTTGGTCATATCCTCACAAAGCTTTTTGGCGGTGAATCCACCTTCATCAGGTAAACTCCTTTGAAAAGTCAGCAATTCAAGTGCAAATCACACTGACAGGGAGGGGGATGGTAAAATCACACTGACAGGGAGGGGGATAGTAAAATCACACGGACGGATGGTAAAATCACACGGACGGATGGTAAAATCGGACAGACTGCCTGACTGACTACATGACTGACTGACTACCTGAGGTACCCTCTTCACTGTCATTTTCCCATGGTGAAGAGTTCACCTCAGGTCAGGCTGGCAGCGAGCACAGACTCAGTGAGTAGTGGTAACGTCAGTCAGTCTGTGTTCGCTGCTGGCATGACCTCAGCGTTGTCATTTTCCCATGTTGCTGAGATCACAGGAATTCATGCCGGCAGCGAGCACAGACTGAGTGACGTCACCGCTACTCACTGAGTCTGTGCCCACTGCTTCTCCTTCATTCCCCAGTAGTTTACAGCCAGGAGCAGTCGCTTTAGCACCACTCCTGGTTGTAAACTGATTAACCCCCTGAGATGGATTTACCCCGTGGGACTTGACTGTACGCCAGACAGGTATGCTATATTGTTGGTTTATTATTGAATTTTTTTGCAGGAGAACGAGGGCTTTGATATTAGAATAGCAGTTTAATAAAGATGGAAAAAATGTGTGTAGTGTATTCTTTCATTAAAAGACTTTATTCTTATTGTGGGTGTGTTTAACCCCTTATAAACCCAACTTGCCCTCACTACAGGGCAGTGGGAAGAACCAGGCAAAGCTCCAGGATAGGCGCATCTAATAGATGTGCCTTTTCTGGGCAACTGGGGGCTGCTGTTTTTAGGCTGTGGGGGGCAAAATCAATGACCCATTACCAGCCTGAGAATAGAAGCCCCCAGCTGTGTGCTTTAGTCAGGTTGGTTGTCAAAAATGGGGTGTCCCCATGCCGTTTTTTTTATATATACAGCGCAGGAGCGTTTGTATTTAACACATCCAATCATGGACCTTATTATTATTCCAATATATATTGATTAAAATGTACTTTGTTCGTTGGACAAAACCTTTACTGCCAATGGAGCATGACTGCATATCAAAAATAACCTGAGTATTATTGCTGATCACGTGTATCACTTTTTGTTCACAGTCTACTAATGTCTATTACCAGCAGGATAACACAACAGATCACAAAGACCATGTCATCATTCGCTGGTCTCACCAACCCTACTTACTAACAAAAAAGGGCTAAAAATAATGAGATATAGACATTGGAGTCTTTTTTTTTGCAGTTTATTAAATATTTTCTAGCACATACATTTTATCTAGTAGATTTTCAATGAGATGTGGAGCAAAATTATGCAACAACCAAATCGGCTTAGTGTCCCAGAAAGGATAAAAAACTTCTGGCTGACGCAAGATGGCTGCTTTAACTACCTCGACGGCACATTCCTCTTTGGGTGATGGTGACAGGGTAATTTTGTCACCTGCTATCTGTACAGCGCTTTCTGTAAAACACAAAACAGATGTCACATAGTCTTCCCTTGTGATAGCAATATACCTGAAATCATGAAATGCTCACCTAGAACCTCACTATTTATTACTATGTAGATTTAGTCCCTACAAGAAAGCTTATAAACATATGTCTTAGGCCGGTTTCACATTTGCGCTTTATGGCGCAGCGGCGGCCTGCGCACGGCCGCCGCTAAGCCCCGCCCCCTGCCGGCTCCCTGCCCGCCCCATCCGGTCATCGCCGCCTACTAGCGCACATGGACGCTTGCGATCTGCGCACCCTATCTTTAGCATAGGGTGCACAGATCGTGCACTGGCCGTGTGCTAGCAGGATTTTGCTGTGCGCTATGCACTTTTGAAGGTGCGCCGTGCGCGCTGAAATGCAACATGCTGCATTCGGCGCACACGGGCGCACCTTCAAAAGTGCGCAGCGCACGGCAAAATCCTGCTAGCGCACGGCCAGCGCACGATCTGTGCACCCTATGCTAAAGATAGCAAGCGTCCATGTGCGCTAGTAGGCGGCGATGACCGGATGGGGCGGGCAGGGAGCCGGCAGGGGGCGGGGCTTAGCGGCGGCCGTGCGCAGTCCGTCGCAGCGCTATAAAGCGCAAATGTGAAACCGGCCTTATTAAGACATGCAGACACCATGGATGGGATTCTTCCACTTACAACCATCAAACATGGAAAACAAGCAACATATTCTTCACCATTTATTACATACAATATCTGAACCGCTATCATGTCATACATCATTGATTTGGGGAATCTGCTTCAGAGTGTAGATCGCTACGTGCTTCCACGGCGTACACGTATGCATATACTTTTATTGCATATTCATCTTTTTGTAATTAGTTGTCACTTGCTAGTGGCCATAGGTTTAGCTTCTACTCCTATTTTCTTCCCAGAAATGAATTAATCTGCACCTTTGACTAATATGTGCTAAACTCAGCAGGGCGTCCCACTTGGTCCAAAAACAATAAGACAATTTCAAAAAAGCCGAGGAACCAAAATAACAGGTTCTGGATTAAAAAAAACTTCTTCTTTATTCCATGTCAATTAAAAACCATCACAGGAAGAATACATGCCAGCCATAACTGAAAATTCATACAGAGTTTTCTGCGACACTTTTTAATTGACATGGAATAAAGTAGGGTTTTTTTTATCAAGAGCCTGTTATTTTGTTGCCTTGGCTTTCCTGAAATTTTCCTATTTTTTTCTCTACCGGGTGTTCTGGTAAAAGAGTGTTAATCCTACATTTCAGGGATATGTCAAAACAGACATCATTCACAACTAATTTATAAAAATAATATCTTAGTGCCTATTGAAAAAATGCCTTCAACCTCACCTGTATCAATAAATCCCAGAACAGCCACAGTCACAGATACATTATTCTTGCTGATTATAAATTCTCTACGGAGAGAACTGAAGAAACCTTCAAGTGCAAACTTGGCAGCACAGTCATTTACTAGAAATGGTGACCCAATACGTCCTGTATGGAATGAGAAGAGCTATATGAGACGTTTTTTCATTATCAAGTAAAAAAAAAAAATGCTACTTTTGACGTTAATCGGACAGAGGAAATGCTTAAAGTGGTTGTTCATTATTGGAGAACCCTTGATTAATCAATAGAGAAAAAATAATAATATATACTCACCTCCTGTAGTGGCGTCATCCCAGAGATGTTGGAACTACTGTACATTTCACAACGGGTGACGTGAGATTGTGTCACGTGTCTGTTGCACCCAATCGGCGGCCTCTCTCTGACTTCAGTCTTAACAATTGTGTTAGAGGGGATGTCCATTGTAATGGAATAATGAACTGCAATATCACGTAAGAAAGAAGGGGTGACATTGCTGGAATGACGCCACTGTCGGAGATGAGTAGACATTGTCTTTATATTCTACAGGGCCAAGAATTTATTTAAGCAAGGGTTTTCCAGTAGTGGACAACTACTTACAAAAAAACAAAAAAAACTAATGCTGATGTGGAGTTCTAAGAACGCAGTTGTGAGCTGTATTCCCAACTGTGTAGCTTTCGCTGTTACTACGATGTACAGTAGATGAAGGGGAAGGATTACAACACCTATAGACTATTATTTGTCTACAATTTTAACCAGGACATTTTACATTTTTCCTCTTTTGCATACCCATTTTTCAAGAGCCATAACTTTTTTCTTATTTTTTTTCCTTGATATAGTAAGCAGAGTGTAGATCTATTTTTGTAGTGTGGGCTAGAATTTTGACTGTCACCATTTAATTTACCAAATAATGCATTGAAAAACAGAAAAAAAACTATTTTGATGAGGAATAGAGAACAAGAAAAATTCTCCATTGTTGCTCTAACTTCGGATCTTATGGTGTTCACTGTGTTGTAGAAATAACATTTTAACTACTTTGTGCAAGTTAATAATATTAATATATTAGTTACAAATTAATATAGTTTTTATGGTTTATTTCTTATTTTACTGATCTCCTATGAAGGTCCTGCTGGAAGCGCAGTATTGTGATCGCAGCATTTAGCAGTCAGGTTGCAACGTTATCGCGAGGGCCTGATTGTTGCCATGGTGACCTGATGTCGTCACGACAACATTGGAGTCACCAGGCACTAGCAAAAGAGTTAGATCATGTGCAATGCCACTAGTTAACCCATTCAGTGAACACTGTAAAAAAAAAAGTAAAAACATTATGCTTTATTATCATACCACTGAACAAAAAATTGAATAGAATGCAAACAAAAAGATGAATGTAAATAAAAATGGTATAGCTGAAATCGTTATCTTGTCTCGCAAAAAAACAAGCCACCATGCAGCTCCAGCAACCGAAAAATGAAAAAGAATACAGGTGATGCAAAAATAATAATTTTTTTCAATAAAATAGTTGTTATTGCGTAAAAGTGCCAAATACAAACTATACAAATGTGGTATCACTGTAATCGTACTGACTCGAAGAAAAAAAGCTGCCTTATCAATTTTACAACACGCAGAATGGCATAAAAAATCCCCAAAAATACAATTCCTGAATTACTGGGTTTTGTTCATTCTGCCTCCCAAAAATTGGAAGAGTCCCCCGCCGCGTCATTTCCGGCCATCCCGGAAGTCGGCGCGCGTCATGGGGATTTATGTGTACACTTGTCTTTTCCCCTTGTGCCCTTCCATTTGCTCTATTGGTAGTGACTTCTGTGGCTGGCGCGTGCGCTGGGCACATGCCCGCTGCGTCATGAAAGGCATCCGGACGGCTTCAGCGCTCGTCGGGTTTCCATGACGATGTGGATGCCATGACGTGCGCCGACTTCCGGGATGGCCGGAAATGACGCGGCAGAGGATTTGTGTCCACCGCGCATGCGCAAGATGGCCGCGCGCGTCAGGATTATTAGTGCCGCTATAAAAGGGGTCCCAGTCCATAACACAAGCCACACAGCCCCCCCGAGGAAGCCCTTTCGAGCGAAATGCGTCGGGGCCGAGCCGGCGCCACCTGAAATTCCCATATGGGTAAGAAACTTTAGTCCTTGTATGCTTTGACCGCTTGGCATGATAAACAGATGGAGTGACTAGTGAGGTCTTTGGCCTATTACTTTAGGGCCTTAGTCCTTTAGTTTACTGAATGGGACTCTTATATACTATGTTGTATGAATAAGGACTTTTTTACTTATAGGCCTCTCAGGATATACTGACATTCCAGTATTATCTTAATTAGTTTTTTGCCTCTCGGCCATTTTGCCTATATGGCGTTAGCTGCTATGACTACAATTTTTCAGGTGGTTGCTGTCTAGTCTTCCACCTTATGTACTGATGTATTTTGTATTTATACGTGTTTTTATATTTATATTAATAAAGATATTTAACTGATTTTTGCACAAAAAACTGTTTTTTGTGTGCTTTATTCTTTGTGATTCTTTTGAACCTGGGCGTTTTTGAACTCATGTATGTTTTGTAGGCCTTATTGTGTGACAGCAGCCAAACATTAAAACCCAATATAAATCTAGTATTGCTGTAATCACACTGATCCGAAGAATAAAGTTGTCTAATCGTGATTGCTGACCGTTCAATGCAACTCCTCCATACTGCACCTGAATGGTAAGCCGCCTCCTCTGGGGTGGAGATGTCTATGGTGTCTACATATAGGTCACATCTTCCCGGGTCTCAGAAACAAGGGCATTGAACGATCATCGATCATGCACATTGACAGTCCATAAAAGTGTATGGAATTGAGGAAAACGGTGTGGTCTTCATATTGCCCACTCCTGTTATTTGCCACAGGTGAGTTTGAACAAGCATCACATGTTTGAAACAAAGTTTTTTACCCACAATTTTGGAAAGGTCTTTTTATAGTGTCGGACTGATCTTCTGCTGTCTGCGCATGCACCGGTCTGATCTCCTCTTTGACTTCCAGAAGTGCTTCAACATGTGACAGCAGTGCGTTCCACTGCGTTCCATGGAGAGCTTTCCGGTATTCCTTTTGGTCACAAGGGGCAGCGTCACAGACGCATGCGCTACTACACAAGCGAAGATTGCCTATCAAGATTTCTCATTCCCTATTTAAATCCACTGGCACCCTGCAGTGCACATGGCCCAGGAAGAAGTGAGCGAAATGGCGTCCGTCTGGTGGGAGGGTAACACAGCTCTATGTTATCTACGAAGTTTCATAGGGAGTATACCAATAATACTTTGTTAATTGACAGCATTAATAGATTTAATATAGTGATGGCCATCCTGTGTCTTTATATTGATACATACGTACAAATTTAATTGATATTATTGTTTCTGTGCCTTTTTGGCTGTGTTTTTCCCTTCTTTTTTGAGGCTTCAGCCCTGTCTATTTTATAGTATCCTATCACATCTTTTTTAACCAATTATTAATAAACATTTATATTTTTTTATCTTAACAATGTTGGAATCTCTTCTTGTCTAGTGGTGACTTGCCACAATAAGACATTTATTGATGTAAACATTCCTCGAGGGGTCTAGTTTCCAAAATGTGGTTACTTGTGGGGGTCTTTCACGTTTTAGACACAACAGGGTGTTAGGCGTCAGGTTTCTGCATCTGCTCTGCAGGAATCCAGAGCCTCACATTCTGCGGTCTCCTGCTGTCTATCTACCGCAGAGGAGATTGCTTTGCAGTAGATCGCTCCAGAGACTAATTCCCTCTGTTCACCTACTGGGCATGCTCACGAGACGATCTCCCATTGGAGATCGCGAGTCATGTGCCCAGGTCCTGCTCCAGATCTCATTGGTCCATCTCGGAGATCTGGAAGCTTCTGGAAGGTCCCAGCTATAAAAAGCGCGCATGACCGTTCGGCCATGAGCTAGTATAGTCTCTAGTTGCTACTGTGTGAATGATGATGGATGTATGAACCTGAGAATGACTCATTAAGATCCCCTTCCTCTGATATTGCGAATGTGTACAGGGACTTAGATTAGAGTCAGCACCAGCGCGTGGCAGGCCTCAAGCCACTACAGCATCATCCACAGTGCTAGCGTCCGACATTGCGCCTGCTTCCTTGCTTTGTCGACTAGCGGCAGTGTTCTACGCTGCGCTGCAGTTGCAGCCCTCTTTGGCATCCACAGTAGTGACGCCGCACGCATGGTAGGTCTAGACGGACGCAGCTCCTCTGTCTTGGGTCCTGCTCCTCTGACCATATACAGTGTGTTCATTTACCTGAGTCCTGTGACACTAACAGGCTCAGCCTTTTGTGTTTATCTCTGCTGATATCTCTGTGAGCAAACAGAGATTGCTTACCGCACTTGGGTGACGTTCAACCCGTGCGCGATATACTGCCATATTGTGCGTCTGCCATTACCTAGCAGCGGTGTAACACCTACTGCACGGTGGACCCCGAGCGGTGAAGCACTTTATTATTTACTTTTATTTAGTGCGTTCCGCCGTACCTAACACAGGGGCTCTCCAAATTTGACATGACACCGGCAGACCATTCCATGAAAGTGTACGTTCCAAAACATCACTCCTTCCGTGGCCTGCCGTGGGGTTCTCAAAATGCAACATAGAGTCTGCTAATTATTCCAGCAAGCTTTGCATTGAAAAAGTCCCTTCCAAGCCCTACAGTGCGCCCAACAGTAATTTTCCTCCACACATTGGAAATCAACGTGCTCAGGAGTAATTGCACAACAACCAGTTGTACAGTGCAATGTCTCCTGGTATCCTTGTGAAAATGCAAAATTTGGAGCTAAAAAGCATTTTTGTGGGAAAAATTAGATTTTTTTACTTTGACAGCTCATCATTATAAACTTCTGTGAAGCACTGGGGTTCAAGGTGCTCACCAAACATATACATAAGTTCCCTGAGGGGTCTGGTTTCCAAAACAGTGTCACTTGTGGGAGGTTTCCACTGTTTAGGCACATCAGGGGCAGTAGTGCTTACCTGCCCAGGTCTCAGAACTAATGCACTCTGAGAATGCAGCAAACCCATATAGTAAAAATGGTGGCAACACAAGTGCAAAATACTGATGATGTGTTGCCGCCATCTTTACTACAAGCTTATTGTTAGGACTCACAAGTGTGAGGACCTTTGATGCGAGTTGCGAGCTTCCATATCTTCACCAAAATATTGACCAATACCTCATAATATATATATTTATATATTGCACTTCATTTTCAGAGTGCAGCCAGGCCCATTATTTTTAGCCTTGTAAACTAGGGTGTTTGTTCTCACGGGATGCATTTACATAGTGCTGGGCAGCCTGCCTGGTCAAATAATAATCTTTATTTTTATATAGCGCTAACATATTCCGCAGCGCTTTACAGTTTTCACACATTTTCACTGTCCCCAATGGGGCTCACAATCTAAATTCCCTATCAGTATGTCTTTGGAGTGTGGGAGGAAACCCACGCAAACACGGGGAGAACATACAAACTCCTTGCAGATGTTGTCCTTGGTGGGATTCGAACCACTGAGCCACCGTGCTGCCGTAGTATGGGCGTCACTAATAGGCTGTAAGTCAGATACTGTGCATTACCTGTGCGTGACCAGCACCCTATACAAGCCACTTTTGTGCAATATAATACTAAGCAATCACCCTCTCCTTGAGTTGGTAGGTTGTGAGTGGTTGTCTCATCAGTATTTTGCACCTATGTTGCCGCCATCTTTACTGCATGGGTTTGTTGCATCCTGAGAGTGCATTAGTTCTGAGACCTGTGCAGGTAAGCACTGCTGCTCCTTGTGAAAATAAAGAAATTTTGGTCTAAAGTAAAATTTTTGTGAAAAAAAGTTAAATATTCAATTTTTCCATTAATTCCTGTGAAGCACTCGAAGGGTTAATAAACTTCTTGAATGTGGTTTTGAGCACCTTGAGTGGTGTAGTTTTTAGAATGATGTCACTTTTGGGTACTTTCTGTCATATAGGCCCCTCAAAGTCACTTCAATTGTGAGGTGGTCCCTAAAAAATGGTTTTGTAAATTGTTGTAAAAATGAGATATCGCTGATCAACTTTTAATCCTTCTAATTTGTTAACAAAAAAATTATGCTTCAAAAATGATGCTGTTGTAAAGTAGACATGTGGGAAATGTTGTTTATAAACAATTTTGTGTGACATAACTCTGATTTATGGGCATAAAATTTAATTGCAAAATTTTCGCCAAATTTCCATTTTGTTTTCACAAATATACGCAAGTCATAAGGAACAAATTTTACTTCTATCATGTTATTTTCTAATAAGTCGCAAAAAACAGTTTCAGACTCATTGGGATCCTTTGTAGCGTTCAAGAGTTTTTACTACATAAAATGATACTGACCAGAATTGTAAAATTTTGCCTGGTCATGAAGGTGAAAACAGCCTTGGGGGGGGGGGGGGGGTAAAGTAAAGGGGTTAACATATTATGGTTATGTGTGGATGTTATTTGATTTTGCACCTTGGTCTGCTCATTTGCTTGCCCTGGCTTAGTTCTCCCCTTGTGAGACTCCCATACTGTCACACCTTGGAGTATTATTTGAATGCACTTTGTATACTTTCTTTTGATTTTATATATACATTTGTATATCTTTTTACTCTATGGATCACTCTAATATTCATTATTCAATCTTATATTCTACTGTATGTGTGTATATCTTTCCATCTTATATTTACAACCAATGTGGTGGTTTGATGAACAGGTCTTCCAGTATATATGAATGGTATTTTGTTGTAAATGTAAAATGTTTTTATATTGCATCTGTTTTTTGAATCTTACACATTCCCTTTTTCTCATTTTAAATGGTGTTAATATGTATGTCCACTTGCATTGATGTGCCAATTTTGACTAGCATCTCACTACTCAAGATGCTCTGAGCTCGCAGAGTATTTACGGGGTTGCTCGGCGGGAGCTCGGGTCCCCGCCCTGCATGTTTGGAGCTCTTTAGAGAGCCAATAAACATGCAGGGATTGGCTGCAACACACTGTAATGTTGCAGCCATGTTGGTTGTGGCATTACAGTGATTGGCTGGACGTACAGCGTCATCAGGTCTAAATCAGACCTTGCGCCGACATGCTCCTCACAGTCTGCTCCAGAATCAGGCAGTGTAGGGAGAGTTGCTGCTGACCTAGGGAGAGATTAGCTTGCTTGGTTCTTACTTAGTGTGGGTATACTATATATAATACACATATCCATCTCAACTAACAGTCCTTCTCAGGAGTAATAGATATCAGTGCTAGGCAGGCAGGCAGTGTATGTGCCAGACAGCAGAGCATATAGCAAGAGGGTCCATTGCAGTTCTGCTGCTATTTCAGATATTTGTAGACATAGCCCCAGGTATCAGGGGCCAGGAATAATTTTTTTTCAGGCGAGCTATTTCAAACAGTGGTTTGTCCCTCACACTGATCAGAGCTAAAAAGTGCGCTCAATATTCGGCCATTTTTGGCCTCCCTTTAAATTTTGTTGCAGTGTGTTATCAAATTTATTGACACCAGTTTGCTGGTAAAAATAGTTCCCTACAGGCCAGCAATTAAAAACTGTGGTTTGTCCGTCACATGGATCACATATAACTGTGCTCCAAATTCAGCCAAAATATTGTCCTCCATTTAAAATTGGCAAGGCGCGTGGCAAGGGACGGGGAACTGGATGTGATGGTGATGGTGCATGCAGAGACCGTGGGCAAGATGAAAGTGTGCCACAACAAACACCGACATCTTCTCGCACCGACCTTCCTGTACCAATTACTAGGGGACCGCAGCACACCACTATAGAACCCAGAGCAGTGTCCAGAGGTTGTTGGTTAGATAGCGGATAATGCTTCCAATCATTTTGCCACCACCACCCTGTCTTCCACATAGTCAAGTCACAGTAGCCGTGAGTCTGGACTGCATATTCCTCACCCTGATCCTCCTTCCTCCCACCATGTCGAGTGCCCGGAGAAAACCGATCCTACACTTGAACACTTCAAAGAGCTGTTCACTTTTCCATTTATAGATTCGGTCCACTTGAAGCGGGGCAAGAGGAGATCGCATGTTGTGATGCCCAAATATTTGAGCAGCCACGGTCACATGAAGGTGACGGTGGGAAAGTGTCATAAGAGGTGGATGATGTTGAGACACAATTGCCAGAAAGTAAGGAGGAGGACCAGGGTGCGGACGTGGAAGACGAAGTGGTGGATGATATAATAACTGACCCAAACTGGCAGGAGGACATGCAGAGCGAGGACAGCAGCACACAGGGAGAGGGAGGCGTAGTACCCCAACAGGCAGAAGTGTGGTGGCCACAGACAGAAGGGAGACAACCATTCCCCGTAACGCCAGCACGACGGAAGTTACCAATCCAACTGTTAGGTCTTCCCGAGTCTGGTTGTTTTTTAAAGACTCTGCCAATAACCACAAAAAGGCCATTTGCACCACCTGCCAGGCCAGCATCAGCAGGGGTAGCAAAACTACTAGCCTGACTGCCACCAGCATGATCAGCACATGGCAGCAAAGCACCCTACTTTGTGGGCCGAACCCCAGGGTCCAGGAACAGTGTCTGCAGGTGACACCACTGCTTCTTCCACTGTTGTGCGTGCAAGCCAATCCCCTGTCCATGGTGCATGCAAAGATGCCTCCTGCCCTGAACCTGTCATTGCACACACTCAACTAGCACCATCAGCAAGCATGTCCATGTCCTTGTCCCAGCGGAGCGTTCAGTTGTCCATACCCCAGTCCTTGAAACGCAAGCACAAATACGCAGCCAATGCCCCACAGGCCATACTACTAAATTCACACATTTCATGACTGCTTGTGCTCAAACTGTTGCCTTTTAGGCTCGTGGAGACGGAAACTTTCCATAACCTGATGGCGGTGGCCATCCCTCGGTACTCGGTTCCCAGCCGCAACTATTTCTCCCAGTGTGCCGTCCCGGCATTACACAAGCATGTGTCCCCCAACATTAGCCATGCCCTAAACAATGCAGTTACTGGGAAAGTCCACCTAACAATGGACACGTGGACAAGTGCTTGTGGGCAGGGATGGTACATCTCACTGACAGCACACAGAGTTAATACAGTGGAAGCTGGGACCCAGTCGGACCTTGGGATGGAACACATCCTCCGGACACCGAGGATTGTGGGCCCCAGGTCAATCAGGGTTGCCCCCACAGTCTACAGCTCCTACACCTCCTTCTCCTCTTCAGCCTCCATCTCCAAAAAAAACACATCAGTCACAAGCTGGAAGCACTGCAGCACTGCCTCAGCCAAGTGGCAACAGGCTGTGCTGAAGCTAATATGCTTAGGTGACAAACCGCACAATGCTGAAGAGTTGTGGACAGCTCTGAAAGAGCAGGCAGATCTGTGGCTGACACCGCTGAACCTACAGCCAGGCATTGTCTTGTGTGATAATGGCCAGAAACTGGTGGAGGCTCTGAGGCGAGACAAGCTCACACACGTACTATGCCTGGCCCATGTGCTTAACCTCTTGGTTCAGCAGTTTCTCAAAACCTACCTGGAACTGCTGATTCTGCTTGTCAAAGTACGCCGCCTGTGTGCCCATTTTAGAAAGTCAGCTACAGCTCCTACCACCCTTGCCGTGCTTCAGCAGCGTTTGCAACTTCCGGCTCACTGACTGGTGTGTGATGTTCCCACACATTGGAACTCTACACTGCAGATGTTGGAAAGGGTTTGTGAGCAGAAGAGGGCAGTTGTTGGCTACCAGCATCAACAAGGCCATAGGTATTCAGTTCAGACTCCACACATAAGACCTCAGGAGTGGACATGGATGTCAGACATATGTACCACCCTCCAAAACTTGAGGACTCCACCAAGATGGTGAGTGGTGATGACTCCATAATTAGCGTCACCATTCCACTTCTCTGTGTTCTGAAATGCTCTCTGCTCACAATCAAAGAGAATGCATTGCAGGCAGAGCACGATGAGATGGAGCAAGCAACCATACAGGGTGATTACACACAGCACAGCCTCATCTTATCCCAACGTGGATTGGGTGACAATATGGAAGAGGAGGAGGAGGAAGAAAAGGAGCTAGTTTCATGCACTATATATGGTAATACCTGCACAACTGTCATACCGTCAGTTCAGCGTGGATGGTATGAGGACAGGGAGGAGGAGGAGGAGAGGATGGCCGGTTGTCCTCTTGTTGAGGACATGGAAGTCTTGACTATTAAACTCAGCCATACGTGCCAGACTGCTATGTTATGCTGCCTTTCCCATGACCCTCACGTTCTCAAAATATTAGGGCAGCCCTGCCACTCACTGCATACGCAATAACAGTATAGGAGACCCCCTGTTTACTAATGGGAACAACAAAGCATAGCCGGCTGATGGGTCTCTAAGAATAGTGAGGGCCGACTGCTGGCCCTTTAAGAATAGTAAAGGCCGCCTGAAAGAGGATGTGTCTGATGCTGTGTCACACACCACATGGCCAGCTAAGGTTGTAAAATGTTAAAATGACATTTCTATGTAAATGCATTTGTCTTGGTTGAAAGCAATGCTAAAGTTCAAAAATGCCTCAACAATGCTGTGAACGTGTGAACGTAGCCCAAGAGCATTTTTGTTTTTGTTATTTATTTTGCCTTATATATAATTCATTACCCTGGAAAGGATGTTCCTTAACATATTTCCCAGGAAATCCATTTTGGTTTTGTTTTTGTATGTGTTATTGTGAGTTTGAAAAAGTGGCATAAGACCCTTTAAATATTAGACAAAGATAACACAATTTAACACAAATGCAGTTTTTAAAAGAAGGTCTTTATTAATGGAAAAAGAAATCCAAACTTACAGGGCCCAGTGTGAAAAAGTGTTTGTTCCCTCCCAAACATAAATTAACTGTGGTTTATCACATCTTTGGAAAGCTGAGTACAAATTCCCTAGCCACACCCAGGCCTGATTACTGCCACACCTATTCTCCATCAAGAAATCACTTGAATAGAACCTGTCTGACAAAATTAAGTAGACTAAAAGTTCCTCAAAAGCTAAACAGCATGCCACAATCCAAAGAAATTAAGGAACAAATGAGAAACAAAGAAATTGAGATCTATTAGACTGGAAAAGGTTGTAAACCCATTTCTAAAGCATTGGTACGCCAGTGAACCACAGTGAGAACCCTTATCCACTAAATAGAAAAACATGGAACAGTGATTAACCTTCACAGGAGTGTCCGGCCGACCAAAATTACCCCAACAGAGCAGTGATGACTCATCCAAGAGGTCACAAAAGACCCCACAACAACATCCAAAGAACTGCAGTCCTCACTTCCCTCAGTTAACCCCTTCCCGACATGTGCCGTACTAGTACTGCTCTGCGGGAACTGCGTTCCCGCAAACAGCAGTACTAGTTTGGTGGCACGATTGTGCGGCCTCATGCTGAGCGCCATGGCAATCGCGTGCCGGAGTCAGCTGTATGTGACAGCTGACACCCCGCAACAATGCCCATGATCGGTGATAGCACCGATCGTGGGCATTAAACCCCTCTGATTCCGCTGTCAGCACTGACAGCGGCATAGAGAACAATCGCTCAGGGAGGGGGCTCCCTACGCTCTCACACCGGAACAACTCGATGTGATTGCGTTGTTTCGGTGGTCTAAATGGAGACTCCCAGCTCCAAGAGGGCTGCGGGGTCCTTCCGGGTCCTGCAGGGAGGTGGCTTGCTGTGAGCAGGCGCCGGCAATCTACCTTCACTGCCTGTCAGATTTCTGATCTAACACTGTGCTATGCAAAGTGTCAGATCAGCGATCTGACATGATATAGTGATGTCCCAACCTGGGACAATGTTATAAAGTAAAAAAAATAAAAAATTAGGATCTGTAAAAAAAATTTTTTTTAAAATCCCCAAATAAAGAAATTTTTTTTCAAATAAATCCATTTATTTATGTAAATGAAAAAAAAAACAATAAAAGTTCACATATTTGGCATCTCCATGTCCGTAACGACCCACTCTATAAAACTGTCCCACTATTTAACCCCTTCAGTGAACACTGTAAAAAAATAATTTAAAAACGAGGAAAAAAACAATGCTTTATCATCATAACACCGAACAAAAAGTGCAATGAAACACGATAAAAAATACGGATGTAAATTAAAATGGTACCGCTGAAACCGTCATCTTTTCCCGTAAAAAACAAGCCTAAATACAGTGCCATCAGAAGATAAATAAAAAAGTTATAGCTCTCAGAATAAAGCAATGCAAAAATAATTTTTTATATAAAATAGTTTTTATTGTATAAAAGCACCAAAACATAAAAAATGATATAAATGAGGTATCGCTGTCATCGTAATGACCCGAAGAATAAAACAGCTTTATCAATTTTACCACATGCGGAACAGTATAAACACCCCCAAAAGAAATTCATGACATGCTGGTTTTTGTTCGTTCTGCCTCCCAAAAATCGGAATAAAAAGCGATCAAAAAATGTCATGTGCCCGAAAATGGTACCAATAAAACATCAACTCGTCCCACAAAAAACAAGACCTCACATGACTATGGGCCAAAATATGGAAAAATTATAGCTCTCAAAATGTGGTGATGCAAAAAAAAGTGTCTTATAGTGTGTGACAGCTGCCAAACATAAAAACCCGCTATAAAAACCCACTATAAATAGTAAATCAAACCCACCTTTATCACCCCCTTAGTTAAGGAAAAATAATAAAATAAAAAAATGTATTTATTTCCATTTTCCCATTAGGGTTTGGATTGGGGTTATGGTTGGGGCTAAAGTTAGGGATGGGGCATTTTCTGTCATATAGGCCCCTCAAAATCACTTCAACTGTGAGGTGGTCCCTAAAAAAATGGTTTTGCAAATTTTGTTGTAAAAATGAGAAATTGTTGGTCAACTTTTAACCCTTAATAACTTCCTAACAAAAAAATTATGTTTCTAAAATTCTGCTGATGTGAAGCAGACATGTGTGACATGTTATGTATTAACTATTTTGTGTGATATGACTCTCTAATTTAAGGGCATAAAAACTAAGTTTGAAAATTACGAAATTTTCAAAATTTTCGCCAATTTCCATTTTTTCATAAATAAACATAAGTCATATCATAGCCACTATCATAAAAGTACAATATGTCAAGTGAAAACATTCTCAGAATCACCAGGATCCGTTGAAGCATTTCAGAGTTATGACTTTATAAAGTGACAGTGATCAGAATTGTAAAAATCGGCCTGATCAAGAAGGTGAAAACAGGCTTCGGGGTGAAGGGGTTAAGGTCAGTGTTCATGACACCACCATAAGAAAGAGACTGGGCAGAAATAGCCTGTATGTGGCAGAGTTCCAAGATGAAAACCACTGCTGAGCAATGAGAACATAAAGGCTCGTCTCAGTTTTGCCAGAATACATCTTGATGATCCTCAAGACTTTTGGGAGAATGCTCTGTGGACTGATGAGACGAAAATTGAACTTTTTGAGTGAGCTATGAGATGGGGGAAGGGTAAAAAGTTTAGAAATTGTGTGGATTTCTTATACACGCTGAATTCCGCCTCTTGTTTTAGATGTGATAATATAGATTGCTACAATGATCTGCATTTACCACCAATATAAACTGTTCTGGTAATCCAAACTAGTAAGGCATGAAAAAGTGCTATACAACCAAGCCATTATTATTACCGGTTATCGAGGATATAACAACGATGCTCCCTTTTGATTCCAGAAGCGCCTTCAGAGCTGTGGACATCAGTTCGACATAACTGAGAAAATTTATTTTGTTGGAACTCAGCACATCCTCCATGTCACCTTTAAAATATTCAAATCTCACATTTCCCGCATGATTTAACACCAGATAATCAAGTCCACCTAAATAAAGAAATAAACTCTTGGTGAACCAATCTATAAAACATCACTATCTCTGTAACAGATTGGCTGCAGACTATGTCATCATATCCTAGGTCACAATGTGCCAGGCTTTTTGGATTCAGAAATGTGAAAGCATCTCTATAGCTGGAAAAAAAAATGGAAGAATTTATTTCTTATGCTCTGCTTATTAGCGCTTTACATTATCATCGCTGACCCCAATGGGGCTCACAATCTAAATTCCCTATCAGTATGTCTTTGGAATGTGGGAGGAAACAGGAGAACCCAGAGGAAACACACACAAACACGGGGAGAACATACCAACTCCTTGCACATGTTGTCATTTGAACCAAGGACCCCAGCGCTGCAAGGCTGCAGTGCTAACCTCTGAGCCACCATAAGTGGAACTGGTTGGGAGTAATGGAAAATCCTTGTAGAAACGGTGCGTAGGTTTGTGCCTAAATTATACCTGAGTCACTTCACAATAAAGACACAGACACAGTAAAGAATGTGTGCAATTCTAACAACATTTAAAAGGGTTGTCCACTACTCAGACACCTCCTTCCTAAATACTATATTTTCCAGTGTAAAATAAAAATAATATATACTCACCTCCCACACCGGTGTAATTGAAGTGATGTCAATGACGGGTCTCCCAGGGTTTTTGTAATATTGTTTGCCATGGGGAAGACGGAAGAGAAGGCACATCCAAGGTAAATAAAAGTCAATAATTCTTTAATATGTATCCATTAAAATGTCAAACAAGGGATTTAAAACCAACGCGTTTCTGGAGAGTCACTTACCCTTACTCATGGCATAAACTTGTATTATAATGGTCTTTATTAAAGCTCAAAAAACAATCATGGTAGACAAACACATGACGTAATTGCAATTAGGAGGGCGACCACATGACTGGGGATACACCTGAACACCTGAACACTAATGGAGAACTTAAATCAGTATGTAGATTCCAAGACATAAAAACATAGATACATTATATTTAACAATTGATGTGAGTTAAATATAAATCACAAAATATAAGCAATCACATTCTATGTTGAATGAAAAAAAAATATTAATTAAAAAAAAAAAATTGTTTCTGAAATTCATGCTGCAAGATGACCCAGGAATCTCACAGAACTAGAAGAATTTTCCAAAGAAGAAAGGATGAGAATCCCTCAAACGAGAACTGAAAGACTCAAGTCTGGCTACAAAAAGAGTTTACAATCTGTGATACTTGCAAAATGGGGTGGTACTATGTACTAACCATGCTGGGTGCCCAAACTTTTGCATAGACCCATTTTCCTTTTTGTAGTTTTGAAAAAGTAAAAGATGAAAAAATATACATAAAATATATACCGTATATGCTTTGCCTAAAATACTAAGGAAATGTGTTATCTTTAACTTTAGGCCTTTTAGAGATAATTTAATCTTCAACTTGCTTAACTGTTCACAATAATAGAAATTGTAACCAGGGTGACCAAACTTTTACATGCCACTATATATAAATAGGAGTTGTTCAAGTAATGAACAACCCCTTTAATACACCCACAGACCAACCGACATTTGCCATCTTGATAATAAAAAAAACTGACCTAAATTATATGAATTTATATTCAGAAGCCACTATCTACAGTTGTGCTCGAAAGTTTACATACCCCAGCAGAATATTTGCTTTCTTAGCCTTTTTTCAGAGATATGAATGAAAACACCAAACCTTTTTCTCCACTCACGGTTAGTGGTTGGGTGAAGCCGTTTATTGTCAAACTACTGGGTTTTCTCTTTTTAATTCATAATGCCAACCCAAAACATCCAAATGACCCCGATCAAAACTTTAGATACCCAATTTCTTAATACCGTGTACTGCCCCCTCTAACATCAATAACAGCTTGAAGTCTTTTGTGGTTGTTGTGGATGAGGTTCTTTATTTTCTCAGATGGTAAAGCTGTCCACTCTTCTTGGCAAAAAGCCTCCAGTTCCTGTAAATTCCTGTGCTGTCTAGCATGAACTGCGCGCTTGAGATCTCCCCAAAGTGGCTCAATAATATTGAGGTCAGGAGACTGAGAACGCCACTCCAGAATCATCACTTTGTTCTGCTGTAGCCAATAACAGTACAATAATTAGTGTGCACTCTGGCTTGGTAGTCGAAGTGCTGGTGTAACAGGCTGAAGAGCCCCAGTAGTCAAAAGTTCATTGCACACTCTTTAGACTTATAGTGAAAATAAATATTTATTACAATTCAATGTCCAATAACAGTGGTATGGAGGAGCAAAACAAGTGATAATATATAGAATGACCCATATTTACAAGTGACCTGTGGTCAGACGTTTCAACCCTTCCTGGGTCTTATTCATCGAGTCGCTGAAAGAAAAGAAATAACATGTGAGTTTAACACATAAAACCATCATTGGTGGAAAGGAAGAAATAAAAAATAAAATGGCGTGGTGCTGGCATGGTCCCTCGATACACAAGGAGTGTTTTAAATGGCAGCGGTGATCGCCGCACCGGAAGGGCGTCACCCGGCAATGAGCCGGAAGTGACATTGTGTAGTGACCAGCAGATTCTCAGGATGCAGTGACGAGACACGAAACAGGGTATAACTTGTATAATCAACTTTTATAAATGGGAGCCCCTAGGGCTATGCTGAACAGGCAGAAAGGGGTAAACACAAATCTGTCCTTGCAGGGACTCAATAAAACAAACAATACTTTTCTAAGGAAACTGGGCTAGTCCGGGTGTAGAAAGCCGGAACGTGGCCAAACTATAGTACTTATGGCTATAGTCCACTTATCCTTCCTTGCATCACTCGGGATCGCAGATGCGGCCGCTTAGAGACCGTTAATGCGCCTCGATATTCCGGGAAGATTTGGGCTCGACAGGCCCTGAAGAAACGATGCCGGTGGGGCACAACAGGCCCTGAAGAAACGATGGCGTTGGGGCGCAACAGGCCCTGAAGAAACGATTCCGGTGGGGTGCAACAGGCCCTGTAAAAATGATGACGGTGGGGAGCAACAGGACCTGAAGGAACGATGCCGGAGGGGCGCAGCAGGCCCTGAAGAAATGATGTCGGTGGGGCGCAACAGGCCCTGAAGAAACAATGCCGATGGGGTGCAACAGGCCCTGAAGAAACGATGACGGTGGGGTGCAACAGGCCCTGAAGAAACGATGACAGTGGGGCGCAACAGGCCCTGAAGAAACGATGTCGGTGGGGCGCAGTAATGATGCAGTTCCCCAAATGACCAGTAGCTGTCCTCTGATAAGGGTCCCTCCACAGCTGGGAAATGTGACCTCTAATGTCGCCTAGGACGAGGTGGTGTCCCCTGAGGCCGGTGATAACAGGGTCGCCGCGGTGGGAGAAGGCCGGGGGGCAGTGTCCAGGCCTCTGTGGCCGGTTTACGTGTAGTCACAGCCACGACCTGAGGTAAGGGATCAGTCTCACAAAGGCGGGGGGTGGCGGGCATGTCTCTCTGCAAACGGGGGCGGGAAGTGGCCTCCGGTAAAAGTCTCTCACGTCTCCCTTGTCAGTGAGTGCGCAGTATCCTCCTCATAGGCTCCTGTCGGTGTCCCTCCAAGTCACCCGGCTTCCTGCCTCCTGTCACACTCTCTCCCAACTGCCACTTCAGCGCGCCCCCTGCTCCCTTTATCCTTGCCCCGCCCCCTGTTTCCCTGACAACTTTAGTCAAGTATCTCCCTTTAATGTCCTCCCAGTATCGTTCCCTCAGGAACCCTGATGGCGGTCCCCTGGGTACCTGCTCTGTCACTGTCTGGGAGTCCTCCTCTCCACAGCCGGAAGTGACATTGCGCCGGGTGCAGGACTTACAGTGCGCATGCGTGGCGGTTGTCAGGGAAGTGCTGATGCTTCCTAGCCTGTCGACACTTTGAATGCAAGATTAAGGGGTCGGTGAGAAGTCCAGTGTGTGCATCGTGCTGTGAACAGCAGCCAGATAATCCTGCTCAGGCGGCCCTTGTAGTAAATGACTGGTGAGAGGCATAGAGTGGAATAGGGCAACACAGGGGAGCCTTAATGAAAATGACCATAAACACAGGATTAGTATGACACTTATTTTTCATGGCTATTTGCAGAATAAGGTGGCCTGAGAAGTGGCATGTGTAAGTTAAGTAGAGGATAACTAAGCAATAGAGGTATAGTATAGGGTTATCCAGAATAGCTGGACTGGATAACTAGTGTGAGGGGTTGTCACGCTCAGTAGAAGCCTTCAGGTAGACTCAGGATCCCATGCACGTAAAGCACCAGTGGGTTTATTACACACAGCATAAACCACGGTGTTGAAAACAAAACACAGCCCTCTGGGCACGACAGAAAAACAAAACAAAAAAATAATAGCATACAGTCCTCCTTGGTGTGGGGCCCTCCCGCACACTGTTAGGAAAAAACACTCCCAGTCCTTACTTCTGTGGGAAGTACAGCTTCTCCCCACAGCACCACACACAGACTGAACCACAGGTCAAGGTATATATCATATGGCTGGTCTCGTGATTGTGACATCACTGCAGTTCCTCAAACACCTGCAGATCCTGCAGGCAAAAAGGGGTATGGTGAGCAACCTCCTGCCCACACTGCAGCTGCTTACATAAAACCGGCCTATTAAAACTCTGTACACAGCTTCTTAGCACATACTGTATGTGCTGGAAACACAACACTTTGGTTTCATATCACTGACCGCTGCAAGCGTAGTGACATGTACCTTCCTTCCTCTACAAAGCCAGTGACTCTGTCTCATATTCCCCCCTCTTCCCAAATCCGGGGGATTTGGCACCATCAGACGCTAGACAAGGAATTCAGGAAAGGGCATCCGCATTGTCATGTAGCTTCCGTGGCTTGTGTCCCACATGAAACGAGAAGTCCTGACGTGCTAAGAACCATCTACTCACCCTGGCGTTCTTACCCTTTTTCTTACTCAACCATCTCAGCGGGGCATGGTCTGACACAAATTTGAACTTACGGCCTAGAAGGTAGTGTATCTACGGCCCACTTTATGGCCAAGCACTCCTTCTACACAATTGAATAATTCTTCTGGCAAAAAGAGAGTTTTCAGCTCAGATACAGGATGGGATGCTCTTCTCACTTTATTTCCTGTGAGAGCACTGCTCCTAATCCAGTCTCTGAAGCATCAGTCTGCACCACATATTCTTTCTTAAAGTCTAGTGCGACCAGGACGGGATGTCTACACAGAGTCCACTTGAGTTTCTGAAACGCCCTCTGTGTCTGGAGTCCATTTTACTACTGTCGGCCTGGTGCCCACGAGGAGGTCCGTTAATGGTGCGGCAATCGTGGCAAAGTTCAGGATAAACCGCTGGTAATACCCCACAATCCCAAGAAATCCTCTCACTTGCTTCTTGGACAGCGGTTGCCGCCACTCTTGAATTGCCTCTATTTTATTCAATTGGGGCTTGATTACGCCTCTCCCGATGATGTAGCCCAAATACCTTGCCTCCTCCTCCGGCACACTTCTTCGGATTCATTGTAAAACTCGATTTCCTATTTTTGGGAGATGCGAACTCCAGTCATGGCTGAAGATGATGATATCATCAAAGTAGGATGCGGCATACTTTCTATGTGGTGCCAAGATCCAATCCATTGCCCCCTGGAAGACAGACCAAATGGCATCCTGGTGTAATAGAAGCAGCCATATGGCATCGAGAAGGCCGTCTTCACTTTGGCACTCTGACATGGGGAGCTGCCAGTATCCCTTTGTCAGGTTGAGGGTGGTGATATACCTTGTGGGCCCCAGTCACTCAATGAGTTCATCCACGTGGGGCATTGGGTACGCGTCAGCACTGGATACCTTATTGAGCTTGCGGTAGTCGTTACAAAACTGCCACTCACCACTGGGCTTTGGTACAAGGATGATGGTACTTTACCAGCCACTTTTTGATTCATCTATTACCCCGAGGTCCAGAATCCTCTTCACCTCTTGAGAGATTATCTCCCGGAGTGCTTTGGTGATTCTGTAAGGCTTTATGATCACCCTTACATGCGGCTCCATTATTATGTCGTGTTCAATGACCTGTGTGCGCCTTGGCAATTCCAAAAACAGATCACAGTTCTGCTGCAGCAGTTCTCGACATTGATACTTCTGACTGGTGTTAAAGTCTCTGCAATCACGACCTCTTCGATCTTAGCTTCGGGATGGGCCTCCAGGCAAAAGGAGCTTCAAGTGGTTGCCGCCAAGGTTTGAGCAGGTTCACATGGTACACCTGTTACGGCTTCCTGCGACCAGGCTGGTGTACCTTATACACTGTGTTCCAAATTATTATGCAAATTGGATTTAAGTGTCATAAAGATGTAATTTTTTGTTTTTCAAATAAACTCATAGATAGTATTGTGTATCAGGGCTCTTTGGATCACTGAAATCAATCTCAAATGCCTGTGATAATTAGTTTACCAGGTGCGCCCAATTAAAGGAAAACTACTTAAGAATGATGTTCCACATTATTAAGCAGGGCACAGGTTTCAAGGAATTTAGGAAAGAAAAAGGATCTCTCTGCTGCTGAAAAACATCAAATAGTGTAATGCCTTGGTCAAGAGATGAAAACATTAGATATTTCCCAAAAATTTAAACGTGATCATCGTACTGTTAAGAGATTTGTGGTTGATTCTGAGCACAGACATGTTTGTGCTGATAAAGGCAGAATGAGGAAGGTTTCTGCCAGGCAAGTTCATCGTATAAAGAGAGCGGCTGCTAAAAAGCCATTACAAACCAGCAAACAGATATTTAAAGCTGCTGGTGCCTCTGGAGTCCCTCGAACCTCAAGGTGTAGAATCCTTAAAAGGCTTGCTGTGGTGCATAAACCTACTATTCAGCCACCCCTAAACAGTGTTCACAAGCAGAAATGGTAGCAGTGGGCCCAGACATACATGAAGACTAATTTTCATTCAGTCTTGTTTACTGATGAGTGTCGAGCAATCCTGGATGGTCCAGATGGATGGAGTAGTGGATGGTTGGTGGATGGCCACTATGTCCCAACAAGGCTGCGACATCAGCAAGGAGGTGGAGGAGTCATGTTTTGGGCCGGAATCATGGGGAAACAGCTGGTAGGGCTCTTTAAGGTTCCTGAAGGTGTGAAAATGACCTCTGCAAAGTATATCGAGTTTCTGACTGACAGCTGTCTTCCATGGTATAAAAAGCAGAAATGTACCTTCAGGAGCAAAACCATTTTCATGCATGACAATGCACCATCTCATGCTGCAAAGAATACCTCTGAGTCATTGGCTGCTATGGGCATGAAAGGAGATAAACTCATGGTGTGGCCACCATCTTCCCCTGACCTCAACCCAGTAGAGAACCTTTGGAGTATCATCAAGCAAAAGATCTATGAGGGAGGCAGTTCACATCAAAACAGCAGCTCTGGGAGGCTATTCTGACTTCATGCAAAGAAATACAAGCAGAGACTCTCCAAAAAACTTACAAGTTCAATGGATGCAAGAATTGTGAAGGTGAAATCAAAGAAGGGTTCCTATGTTAACATATAACTTGGCCTGTTAGGATGTTTTGGATTTAAATAGCTTTTTTGTTCAGTGAATGTGACCTCCTAATGCTGCAAATTCCACAAATGAACATTTTCAGTTCTTTAAAACATATCAAATGTTTAGAAATTCTACTGTGCATAATAATTTGGAACAGTGCATTTTGAGTTTTTATTCATTTTGGAGATTATACTGTTATCATTGGGAGGTTTCTTCAATAAAATTTGATGTATACTCTAAGGCTACTTTCACACTTCAGGTTTTCGGCGTCAGGCGCGATCCGGCGTCATGCCGGAACGCCGGATCCGGCAAATGTTTAGTAAAACCGGATGTGACGGATCCGGTTTTCTGCCGGATCCGTCTTTTTCTTGACAGACAAAACCGGATCCGTCTCATCCGGTCCATCCGTTTTTCTATCCGTTTTTCGACGGATTACGCCGGATCCGGTTTTTAAAATTGACCCTTGTGGCCTTCCGAACGGGATTGGCTACTGGAAAACTATATATAGCATGTTCCTACAGCCCTTCTTTGACAGGTTGTAGAGGAGAAAGTGCAGGTTGGAGAGAAGAGCAAGTTACTGGCAAAGATGGATGTTGTCATTGGAAATATTTTGAAGAATTTGGCGGATTTTATAGCGGAGGCGAATCGTTTGAGGGTGATTGTTCTGGAGAAGGAGAGAGCGAGACAGCAGCGCATCAGGCATCGTAGACGACGTTTGTGGATCCACCCCATCACAGCCAAGAGAATGACGCGTGGGGTCTATTCTACACTCTGCATGGACCTTCGACGAAACCCGGATAAATTTTTTGGATGTGTTAGGATGAAAATGGAGAATTTTGATTACTTGGTGGAGCGCATTGCACACCTCATAAGAAAAGCGGACACCTATTGCCGCTTCTCTGTTTCACCCACAGAGCGTCTGATGGTGACTTTAAGGTAAGCCACATTTATTGGATGTGATCGCATCAGAGCACACTTTCACTGCAATCTTGTTGGTGGTAGTTTGTATCTCCAAATGTTATAGCTCAGTTTTGGTATGTAATGCTGTGATTTAAAACTAATTTATTGTTTTTTAATTCCCCACAGATTTCTTGCAACTGTAGAATCCCTTTCGTCACTGCATTTCCAGTACAGACTCGGGATTTCCACCATATCTGGAATAGTGAAGTACACATGCCGTGCACTGTGGGACTCCTTAGCTGAAGAGTTTTTACCAGAGCCCACAACAGAGAGGTGGATTGAAATTGCTGACAAGTTTCAACAGATATGTCAGTTTCCCAACTGCTTGGGCGCTGTGGACGGGAAACATATCCGCATTGTAAAGCCAGCTGGATCGGGATCGGAATATTTCAATTACAAGAAATATTTTTCAATTGTCCTCATGGCCATCGCTGACGCGGAATACAAATTTATTGCGGTTGATATTGGGGCCTATGGCCGCTCCAATGACTCTCAAGTTTTCAAACTGTCTGCCATGGGGCGTAAACTGTATGGAAACACCTTCCAGTTCCCACCACCTAGACCGCTGCCGCAAACATCTGGTCCACCTATGCCATTTGTCTGTGTAGGGGATGAAGCCTTCCAGCTGTCAGAACACCTTTTGAAACCGTACTCTAGCAGAGGATTGACAAGACCAAAACGCATTTTTAATTACCGCCTCACAAGAGCAAGAAGAATGGTTGAATGTACCTTTGGTATTCTGACAGCCAAATGGCGGGTCCTATTGACTGCGATCAACCTCAAGACAGAAACTGTGGACGAGGTGATCAAAGCGTGCGTGGTACTCCACAATTTTGTTATCTGCAAGGAACCCATTTCCATTGAGGACACCTCTGAAGAAACCACCTTGCAAGATTACCATGACATTACCACTAGAAGTTCTGTGACGGTTTCAGTAATGAGGGACAATTTTGCACTATACTTTATGTCACCTCAAGGCAGAGTACACTGGCAGGATGACAGAGTGTGAAAGATTTGTGCCCAACCAAACTTGTGTACCTTCTGTACCAACAGTATATACCTTTGCCAACCAAAGTTGGCTATCTTGTCATGGTCTCTATTTTTAGCTTTAGGCCACAGGTGTGTACCTGGTTGTGTTTTATGCAAAGTATTTCACCTTTTAACAAAAGTTGTGTACATTGTTATGAAATCACCAACAATAAACACAACTTTTTAGGTGAAATACTTTGCTTCAAACACAACCAGGAACACAACTGTGGCAAAAAGCTAAAATTTACCCACAGTTATATACCTAGTTTTGAATACCATTTCACCTTTTAAATACCCTGTATTAAACCTTTTTCGCCGCAGAAAGAAATGACAGACAACCAGTGTAAAATAATTTAACTTTTATTGAAAAATGTTTTTTTTAGTAAACCTTTTTAAAATTTTAATAAACTTGTTTAATAAAGCTTTGAAACCATAAAACTGGTCATTTTTATTTAAATACACACATTATAAATCTGTGTAGTGTGTGGTGGAAATACTGCTGTAGGTGCTGCGGGACACTTCGACACTGGGAGTGTGGAGAGAGGACTGGGATCGTGGTGGGGAAGGAACAGTTAGAGGTGAAGGTGTGGAAAAAACTACAGAATGGGTGGACATGTGGGAAGCAGAAGAGGTGGTGGGTGGTGGAGTGGAGGGTTGGGCAGGGACTGTAGGAGCAGATGATGTTGATGGCAAGTTGTAAGGGGAAGGAGTTTGGTACGGGGCAGGTTGCTGGAAGTGGGGAGATGTCTGGTACGGGGCAGGTTGCTGGAAGTGGGGAGATGTCTGGTACGGGGCAGGTTGCTGGAAGTGGGGAGATGTCTGGTACTGGGGAGGTTGCTGGTACTGGGGAGTTTGCAGGTACTGGGGAGGTTGCTGGTACTGGGGAGGTTGCTGGTACTGGGGAGGTTGCTGGTACTGGGGAGGTTGCTGGTACTGGGGAGGTTGCTGGTACTGGGGAGGTTGCTGGTGCTGGGGAGGTTGCTGGTGCTGGGGAGGTGGATGGTGCTGGGGAGGTGGATGGTGCTGGGGAGGTGGATGGTATGTAATAGGAGGGGGAGGATGGAAAGTGGCTGGAGGGGGTGTAGATGTAATAGGAGGGGGAGGATGGAAAGTGGCTGGAGGGGGTGTAGATGTAATAGGAGGGGGAGGATGGAAAGTGGCTGGAGGGGGTGCAGGTGGAGGAACTACTGTGGTGGGAGGAGGAGGTTGGGAGGTAACTTGCTGGAGAGCAGCGTGGCATGAATGCATTACATGCATCTGCTGGGCAGGAGAGAGCGTTTCCATGCGCTCCACAACAGACCTGAAAAAGATGTGGTTTGGCGAAGATCTTGCTTCTGAATGCATGGTTTGCAGAAGTGTCTTCACCTCCAGAATGCTGGAGTTGATCTGCTGATAGCCTGCGGAGATTTGCTCTGACAAGACTTTTAGACAGTTCTGGAAAGATGCATTCAGATGCAAGAACTCTGGCGCATAAGTCTTTTCCTGACCCCTCTGCCGCTGCCGCCCAGTACCCGCAGGTGTACTAGAGGTGGCAGGGGCAGAAGGGTGGGGTAAAGGGAAAGCGATCTCCTCACCAGCAGCTTCATGTAATGTAGGCGGCCACGATACTCCTGTGCTGGTGGATGGGACAGATGGGTCGAATGTGTGGGAAGGCTGGGAAGGTGCAGATGTACCGGGGCGGTCGAAGTGTCCCTCGGTGCCGGTCTCCTCAGGGATCGCCTCAGAAGGGTCCAATCGTGCAGGCTCCCGAGTGCTGCTCACCGTGCTGTGGAATAAAGAGAAAAAAAAACAATTAAAATAGTGACATGGTATGGCCCTGGCTGAAAAAAAAAAGTTACATCTAAACATTTTTTTGTCACATGTGGTGTGTAATATTTACCTTCTGGTGAGCATTGTCTCCCGGAGGAACGACAGGGCTCGTGTGTACTTGTACTTGCTCCTGCGTCCTCCAGATCCACTCGGGGCCCGCATCTCTTTATTGAACTCCTTCTTGAAACGATCCCTCACAGACCGCCACCGCTTCACAATTCTCTCCCCTGAAACGAGAAAGGACAAAGTGGTTAGTATACAACATCAGTGTTTCCCAAACTCCAGTCCTCATGGTCCCCAGGGGTCATGTTTTCAGGATTTCCAAAGTAAATAGAAATCCTGAACACATGATCCGTGGGGACCACGAGGACTGGAGTTCGGGAAACACTGGTTTAAATCAAGCAACCGGTACTGTATATACTTACGCTCTTTAATCTGGGCCCGAGCTTCGAGGTCCTCCCAGCGGTCCACAAGGAGCGAACAGATTTCCTCCCAGAGTCGTCGGGTAACGATCAGGTCAGCGTGGCGTCGGTCAGCCATATTCCAGAGCGGCTCCCTTTCTCTGACGAGATCGATGAGGCGGTCCACATCAATCCCTCCATCCTCACCGTCAGAGTCGGGAGCACGCTGTGAAGGCTGTTAAAGAAAAAGACAAAAATAACATAATTAGCCTCCACAAAAGAAATGAAATAAAAAGTGCAAAAAAAACAAAGCAAAAATATTTATACTTACACGCTGGTGACCGCCGCGTTGCTGTCGCCGACGACCCTGGGAGGCACTGCGAGGACCTCTTGGCCGAGCACCAGATTGGGAAGACTAGAGAAGAAAACAAAAAATGTTATGTCTTTGGATGTAGGCATTTGTTTGCTGTGTGTGGTCTGCAGAACATTGTTTTCTATGTGTTGTGTGTAGTGTGATGTTGTGTTTCTGCGTTTGATGCAAAAAACTTACCAATTGTGAGCCCACTCCAAGTGTCTGTCCACCCCTTCCTTCTTCTTCTGGGAGCTCCTCTTCATCTTGTGATTCCTGTTTTGAAATAAAAGGCAATGAATACACATATATTACAGAGATGATGGATTTTGGAAATAAAAACTTACCGTCAAACGCTGATGATGCGAGGGAGGGCTCCCTGAAGATGTGCTGTCTTCCTCATGGCCAGACTCCATGGCTGTGGGTGGTGTTTCTGCTGCTGCCATTGCTGCTGCTGCTGCATCTATTGGGCGGCTGTTGAATAAAGAGAAACAAAGGGCCAATGAATATCTTGATATTCCATAGCCCTAGTTTGGAGGAATGGGGGATTTGATAATTACCGTCTCTCATCTGCTGCTGGACTCCCCTCCCGCTGTTCAGCATGCTGCTCCATTTGGGGTGGTGCTGATGGTGCTGCTGCTGCAGATGTCTGCTGCCTTCTCCTGCTCCTGGTTCTTGGCTTGGGTGGCATGTTGGGTGTGGCTGAGGGTCCCATTGTCTTGCTTTTATATATGTCCTGTGGGCAGAGCTACTGAGCATGCTCAGACCAAAGAAACCGGATCCGGCCGGCGGATCCGGCTATCGCCGGATCCGGCGCATTGCGGCGCTCATAGGCTTTCATTGTATGAAAAAGCCGGACACGCCGGATCCGGCGTGTCCGCCTTTTTCGACGGATACAAAAAACGTTACAGTCAACGTTTTTTCCAGACGCCGGATCGCGTCACATTGCCGGATCCGGCGAAAATCGGATGAAACGCATGGCCATCCGGCTCGATCCGGCTCTAATGCAAGTCAGTGGGGGGGGAAACCGGATCCGGCATTGCATTTCGACGGATCCGGTTTTAGTCAAAAGCGCCGGATCGCGCCTGAAGCAGAAAACCTGATGTGTGAAAGAAGCCTAACAGGTGATGACCTTTATTAGACTGACTGTCATTTCTACCGACTATTTAGGAAAATCATAGAAAAATATCATTTGCATAATAATTTGGAACACAGTGTAATTCATGTCCCTGAGTTTCTCCACGATCTTATATGGGCCTTGCCACTTGGCTAGGAACTTGCTCTCCACCGTTGATATGAGAACTATCACACGGTCCCCGAGCTGGAACTGCCTTAGCCTCGCTGATCAGTTGTACACCCATGCTTGGGCCTCCTGCACCTGGAGAAGGTGTTCCTTCATGATAGGTATTACTTGAGTCATCCTCTCCTGCAGCTGGATAACATGCTCTATCACGCTTCAGTGTGGCGTGATTTCGGCTTCCCAGGTTTCTTTGGCGATGTCCAGGAGCCCAGCAGATGCTTGTGGAACTTCTCTGATGGAAAAGAGCAAGAATAGGAGCAGATAGCCCGTTTCTTGACCATCCTTCTCAACGACCCTCTTGAGCATGGCCTTCAAGGTTTTGTTGAAGCTCTCCACCAGGCCATCGGTCTCTGGACGGTACACAGAGGTTCCCAGCTAGGCGATCTGGAGGACTCTGCACAGCTCCCACATCTCTTTGTGTGACGACTCCTGGAGTGGACCCTCTGGGTTGTGGCACCAACCCTCCCAGGGCGAGCTGACCTAGTGAAGACCACCCCCTATACAGGGAGTGTCAGGGGCTAGCCCCAGGGGGTGAGGTATCACGACTGCTGGCACCAGGTGGCCGGCTCACAGGAGACATAAGTGAGTGTGTCTGCAGGAACTGTAAAACGTGGGCACAGGAACACGTGGTGTATAGGACGGTACTGGGTGTACTCGGGAACACAAGGCGTGTATACGGGGACACGTATGGCGTGCAGCGACTAGTACATCCGGGTGTGAGCAAAGCAGGATGCGTGCAAAGGAGCACGTCAGAGTACTGAGTTAGGCAACAGGTGTGCCAGGAGGTGTAACAGAGTACAGGAGCAGAGTGTGTGCCAGAGGGCACAGCTGAGCATAAGACAGAGTACAGGACTGGAGCGAGTGCCAGGAGGCACAACTGAGTATGAGACAGAGTACAGGGTCAGAACGTGTGCCGGGAGGCACAACGGAGTATAGGACAGAGTGCAGGTTCAGAGCGTGCACCAGGAGGCACAACAGAGTACAAGGCAGAGTGCAGGTTCAGAGTGTGTGCCAAGAGGCACAACAGAGTACAAGGCAGAGTGCAGGTCCAGAGTGTGTGCCAAGAGGCACAACGGAGTATAAGACAGTGGACCCGAATACAGCGCGCAGCCAGGCAGGGACACGGCAGACCAAGCCAGGAAGCACAACAATAGTCAGGCACCTCCCCTAGGAAGAGGTAGCCTGAAATAGCACATGATCACGAGGGCTTCTGGGTCAAGTCCTCCAGTACCATAGAGAGGACTGACCTGGAGACCGAACTGAGAAGAGCGCGCAAGCGCACACATAACATGGAGGAGACAGGAACCTAGGTACGAGAGGTGCGCGTGCGCACCCGGCGGGACCCCCGGAGTGACCACGGCTCCGGAAGAGATGACGTCGGGACCGAGGTCCCGCCCCCAGGTGAGCGCGGCGTGACAGTACCCCCCCTTTACGCCCCCTCTTTCTAAAACTGGAGAGGAACTTAGACAAAATCTGGGGTGCGTGGATATTCTCCCTGGGTTCCCATGACCTCTCCTCGGGGCCAAAACCCTTCCAATCGATCAAGAACATGGTTCTCCCTCTTACCTTCTTCATGGCCAAAATGTCATTCACCTCAAACTCATCCCCCATGCCAACAGGCTGGGGTGTGTGGCCTGGAGAAGGATGAAATCGGTTAAGTACCACAAGTTTAAGGAGAGACACATGGAAGGAATTGGGAATACGGAGTGAAGGATGCAGCTTCAATTTGTAGGCAACATCATTAATCCACCTGAGGACCTCAAAAGGACCAATGTAATGGGGACCCAGTTTGCAGGGGCGTAAAGAAAAAACTGATTGGGCCCCATAGCAAACTTTTAAATGGGGCCCCTTAAAGACACACACCCTCAAAACCACACCCCCTTCAAGACACACCCCCTTACTGATAATGCATACTAGAGTCACATTAAGTAACAGAATTAGAAATAATATAACACAATTATTCCTAATCCTGTAACTCAGTCAATACAATCAAATTAGTTAAGCATTGATAATTTTATATTTTAAGTTGCTGACCCAACACCACTTGGTATACAGCACCCAGCGCCCAGCAAGACATGGTATATAGCGCCCAGCACCACCTGGTATATAGCGCCCAGCACCACCTGGTATATAGCACCCAGCAGCACATGGTATATATATAGCATCCAGCACCACATGGTGTATATAGCACCCAGCACCACATGGTGTATATATAGCGCCCAGCACCACATGGTATATAACACCCAGCACCACATGGTGTATATAGCACCCAGCACCACATGGTGTATATAGCGCCCAGCACCACATGGTTTATATAGCGCCCAGCACCACATGGTATATAACACCCAGCACCACATGGTATATAGCACCTAGCACCACATGGTATATATATAGCGCCCAGCACCACATGGTATATAGCGCCCAGCACCACATGGTATATAGCGCCCAGCACCACATGGTGTATGTTTACCCGGTAGCCCGCCAGGCCAGACAGAGCCTGCCCCTGAGCCTCCCTCCGTTATACTCAGTCACCTCTCTCTCTGTCTCTTGCAACCCCCGGCCGGTGCTTGTTCCATCTCCTCATCTCAGCAGTGTTGTTCCTGCTTTCAGCGTCCACGTGGTGCCGCTCATTATATATGCGCATATGTAATGAACCGCTCATTACTTATGCGCATAGGTAATGAGCGGACGTTGAAAGCTGGAAGAACACCGGAGAAATGAAGATGGAATAAGCGCCACCAGCCAGGGCTGCCTGCAAGTGCAAGAGACATGCATTGCTAGGGGAGGAGTTGTAGTTAATTGCACTACCCGGGTAGTGCCGATTGGAGCCGGAGACCCGGGCCCCTATATGGGCCGGGCCCCAAAACAACCGCTTCGGCTGCTACCACAGTAGTTACGCCACTGCCAGTTTGTAAGATGGTACCTTAAGGTGGATGTATTTGGTGGAGAGCCACACCTTGTCACCAGGGAGAAATGGAGGAACATCCAGGCACCTCTTGTCAGCGTGAAATTTCATTCTGTCCCGTGCTTTCTCGAGAGCGGTTTTGGTCTCCTGTCATACCCTGGAGAACTCCACAGACAGAGAATCGGCAGCAGGTACCCCCGAGACAGGAAGTACCGGTAGAGGCACACTAGGATGCTGTCCAAAGACGATGAAGAAAGGAGACTTGGTGGATGATTCACTGGAGTGATTATTGTAGGCGAACTCAGCCCAAGGAAGTAGACCGACCCAGTCCTTCTGATGAGCATTAGAAAAATGCCGGAGGTAGGATGTAAGGATCTGGTTGGTACGTTCCACCTGCCCATTGGTTTGGGGGTGATATGCAGAAGAGAAATCCAATGACACTTTCATGAGTCCACATAGAGCTCTCCAGAACCGAGAGGTGAATTGGACCCCTCTGTCTGACACGATGTGCTGGGGGAAGCCGTGAATCCTGAAGATATGGGAAATGAAGATCTTCGTCAAGTCAGGAGCAGAGGGTAGTCCGTGAAGAGGAATGAAGTGGGCCATCTTTGAAAATCGATCTACAACCACCAAGACCACAGTACAACCGGAAGAACAAGGCAGATCAGTAATGAAATCCATGGCTATGTGTTGCCATGGAGCCGACGGAACGGGAAGCAGGAGCAGAAGACCGGAGGGTGGTTGTCTGGGTATCTTGTTCTGGGCACAGGACGGGCAAGATGCCACAAAGTCTTTAACATCCTGGGAGAGAGAAGACCACCAATAATAGGGAGAAATTAAGTCCAAAGTCTTTTTGACACCAACGTGGCCGGCAATCTTGGACGAATGTCCCCAGTTTAACACTCGTTTTCAGTTATTCTCAGCCACAAAGGTTCTTCCCGGAGGTAACGTGTTGAACTTGACAGGAGCCACGGTAATTACTTTGGACGGGTCAATGATATGAGAGGGTTCTTCCTCTGCATCAGATGACAAGAATGATCTTGATAACGCATCCGCTCTAACGTTTTTATTGCCGGGCCGAAAATGTAGTTCAAAGTCAAAGCGGGCGAAGAATAGAGACCACCTGGCTTGCCGAGGATTGAGCCTCTGTGCGGACTGGATGTACGCCCGGTTCTTATAGTCAGTGAAGATCTTGAATGGATTTATGGCACCTTCCAGTAAGTACCTCCACTCCTACAAGGCCAATTTAATGGCCAATAGCTCCTTGTCGCCAATGGAGTAGTTCTGCTCAGTGGAGGAAAATACTTTAGAAAAGAAGCCACAGGTGACAAAACGACCAGAAGAGGATTTCTGCAGAAGGACTGCACCAGCCCCGGTAGAGAATGCGCCCACCTCGAGAGTGAAAGGTCTACTAACCTCAGGTCGGTGAAGCGCCGGAGCATCGGCGAAGGCTTGTTTCAGCGATTGGAAAGCCTCTTCAGCCTCAGAGGGCCAAGCCTTTGGGTTAGCTCCTTTGCGGATAAGAGACGAGATGGGGCGAACCAACGAGGAGAAATGAGGAACAAACTGTCGGTAGTAGTTCGCAAAACCAAGGAAGCGTTGGATTGCCTTCACCACATGGGGCTGTGGCCAATCAAGGATGGCGGACACCTTCACCGAATCCATGCGTAGACCTGAGTCTGAGATAATGTACCCCAGGAATGGCAGGGACGTTTGCTCGAAGGCACATTTCTCAAGCTTGGCATAAAGGCAGTTCTCCCTCAGGCGCTGGAGAACTTGACGCACGTTCTTTCTGTGAGCGGAGAGGTCTGGAGAAAAAACGAGGATGTCATCCAGATAGACTACCACGCAGGAGTAGAGCATATCCCAGAAGACATCATTCACAAACTCCTGGAACACCGCTGGGGCATTGCAGAGGCCGAAGGGCATGGCCAAGTACTCGTAGTGACCGTCTCTGGTGTTAAAGGCAGTCTTCCACTCATCTCCAGAACGAATGCGGATCAAGTTGTAGGCCCCACGGAGATCCAGTTTGGTGAAAATTCGAGCTCCTCTAAGCCGGTCAAAGAGCTCCGGGATCAATGGCAATGGGTACTTGTTCTTGACCGTGGTATCGTTCAGGCCTCGGTAGTCTATGCAAGGATGGAGGGAGCTGTCCTTCTTTTTGACAAAGAAAAATCCCGCTTCCGCAGGCGAGGAGGACTTACGGATAAATCCTCTTGCAAGGTTCTCCTGGATATACTCAGACATCGCTTGGGTTTCAGCAGGGGATAGCGGATATATTCTACCCCTGGGTGGCATAGAACCAGGAATGAGGTCGATCGTCAGTTGTATGGCCGATGGAGGAGCAGAGTCTCGGCCTCCTTCTTGTCGAAGACAGCTGCAAAGGACCAGTAAGCCGACGGCAGACCTGTAGGTGCCGAGGACAGACAGGCAGACTTCATCGGATGGATGGGCAACAGGCACTTCTCCTGACAGAACGGTCCCCAACGGAGTATATCGCCCGACTGCCAGTCCAGGGTTGGCTCATGAGTCCACAACCAAGGGAGACCTAGAAGAAGCGTGTGAGACATAGTAGACAGGACGTGGAAGGAGATCTTCTCCCGGTGCAGGGCTCCGATCTGCAGCTCGATCTCTTCGGTGGCCTGGGTAACGGTCTCCTGCAAGGATGTACCATTGGCCAAAACTATCGACCGAGGAGTCTCCAGGGATCTGACAGGGATCCGGTATTTTTTAACCGCCTTGAGTGTGATAAAATTCCCCTCTGCGCCAGAATCCAGAAAAGCCTCCTCAGAATAATGCTTGGCACCAAGATTCAGTAACACGGACAAGAGCAGGGAAGGAGAGGGGTCATGTACACCTAGGGAGGCCTCTCCTACCAACCCTAGGTGGAGAAGTTTCCCGGGTTCTTGGGGCAGGAACGAAGGAGATAATGGGAGCTTCTCTCTGGCTGATTCACGGGCACGCTCCTGAAATGGCAGGTCAATGCATGTCGCCAGAGAGATCAGATCCTCTAAAGAGGTGGGGGTATCCCGACCTGCCAGTTCGTCTTTGATCTGACCGGACAGGCCACGCCAGAAGATCCCTACGAGGGTCTCGTTGTCCCAACCGAGTTCGGAGGACAAGGAACGAAAACGGATGGCATACTATCCCTCTGGTAGCGTACCCTGATGGAGGTTAAAGAGGGACTCAGTGGTAGAAGCCAGCCGACCCGGCTCATCGAACACCTTGCAGAAGGTGTCCAAAAAGGTGGAAAGCTGAGAGACGAGTGAATCATTGTGCTCCCAGAGGGGGTTCACCCATGCTAACGCCTCCCCCTCTAAGTGTGAAACAAAAAAGGCAATTTGGGCGAGCTCGGTGGGATAGTGCTGCAGCAAAAGTTCAAAATGTAGCAGGCATTGGTTCAAAAATCCTCGACAAAACTTAGGGTCCCCGCTATATCGGGGTGGCTTGCCGAGACGCGGCAGTGGGTGCAGGGTCGAAGGCTGGGCAGAAACGGATTGTATTGAAAGGAGCCGACTATCTACCGACGCCATATAGTTGAGGATACGGGCCTGGGTGTCACGTTGCTGTGTGAGTTCTTGCTGGAGGCTGGACAACAGGGAAGCATTCCCAGGGTCAGAGGATTTCAAAAAGGCCATAATCCTAGTTTGATTAGAAGACTGAATGGTCGACAAGCGGGACTCCATGCATTTCAGAGAGGACATGATCCTAGTCTGATTCTCCAGGGGGAACACCAATTCCTTTTGGGCAGAGGCGGTGGTACCAGCAGGGTCCATGGCCTGATTATACTGTGACGACTCCTGGAGTGGACCCTCTGGGTCGTGGCACCAACCCTCCCAGGGCGAGCTGACCTAGTGAAGACCACCCCCTATACAGGGAGTGTCAGGGGCAAGCCCCAGGGGGTGAGGTACCACGACTGCTGGCACCAGATGGCCGGCTCACAGGAGACATAAGTGAGTGTGTCTGCAGGAACTGTAAAACGTGGGCACAGGATATATCGTGATATAGCACATGATCACGAGGGCTTCCAGGTCAAGTCCTCCAGTACCATAGAGAGGACTGACCTGGAGACCGAACTGAGAAGAGTGCGCAAGCGCACACATAACATGGAGGAGACAGGAACCTAGGTATGAGAGGTGCGCGTGCGCACCCGGCTGGACCCCCGGAGTGACCACGGCTTCGGAAGAGATGACGTCGGGACCGAGGTCCCGCCCCCAGGTGAGCAAGGCGTGACACTTTGCTCATGAATGGCGTTCCCTGGTCTGTCAAAATTTCTTTGGGCAAACCGGTCTTGGCAAAGATGTGTACCAGCTCCCAACCTCTTAGCTGAAGAGTTCCTCAGTGGCACTGCTTCGGGATATCGAGTCGCATAATCCATGACAACCAAGATGTATTGATGGCCGCGTGCAGACTTAACAAAAGGTCCCATCAGGCCCATAAAAAGTCTCTGAAAGGGAATTTCTATCACCGGCAATGGAACTAAGGGGTTTCTGCAGTGAGAGACAGGGGCAGTTATCTGGCAGGTAGGGCAGGACCTACAATAATTCAGCCTGGCCAATAAAATATCTGCAGTACCCTCTCCTGAGTTTTCTCTACCCATAGATGACCACCCAGTATATGAGCATGGGCCATATCTAGATCCCTCCGCCGGTACGATGTCAGAACAACTGTTCCACAATTTCTCCACCCCTCAATTTGGTCACCTGATACAGCAGCTTGCTAGTCACTGCAAGATGAGGGAATCTGGTGTCAGCCTCCATCTCTTGAGCAACCCCATTACATACAGTGACATTTTCAAAGGCATATTTTGACGTGAGGTCTCGAAGCTGAGCAGTCCCAAAGTTCTCTCCAAGCACCTCTAAATCAGGGAAGCTGGGCTTCTCTGGTACAGCCTTGTCCTCCTCTCCAGTGAGGACACAAAGGAGAAACTCCTTCACCTCTGCTCCTAACGGAGTTACCTTCAGAGGGGCCTGGATTTTAGCTGGGACACTCTGTACTGCCCTCTTCTGCCACAAGTCCCAGAATAGAGAAAAATCATGATCCAGTATGACGGGATGGATCAAGTCTCTCACTACTCCAACATCATGGGTCTTTTCACCGCAGTTTGTCCCCACAGTTACTCTGGCTACAGGGTAGTCCTTGGCGTCTCCGTGTAGACAACGGACACCTACCAACTTATTGGGGATTAAATGGTGGGGCAGTGCATCGTTGATTAGTGTTACCAGACTTACAGAGTCCAACAGACCGAGGACCCGCACCCTGTTGAAGAATATGGCACATGACTGGGGACAGTCACCGAGTTTACAGTCCACACCGCAAGCAGGGTAAGCGTAATACGAGCACTGTCTGCCGAGACTGCAGGTTCTGGGGACATTTTACATCGGGCGGCTACGTGCCCAGGATTGCAATACCACCAACAGACCATATTCTTCATCCCAGTCTTAGAGGTCCCCTCAGCAGGATTGGACCGTCCCCCAGTTGTGGGCCTAGCCACCCTCTTTGGTGAGCCCTCCCCCTTTTGAGTATCACAGTACAGGGACGTAGTAATGTTGGTCTCTCCAGGAATTTCTCCACCACCTGGCACCTCTCAATCAGTCCAACCAGGTCGTCTGCATTCCGGGCGTCGCCCTGGGAAACCCAGGTCTGTATTGGCCTGGGTAGAGAGTGGATGAAACTGCCCATCACCACACGCTTGATCATCTGGGCCAGAGTGGAAGACTCTGGCTGCAGCCCCTTTAGGTCCAGGTGTAGCAAGTCAAACATCTGTGAGCAAGGTGGTTTATCACCATCATATGCCCAGCGGTGGATTCGCTAAGCACATTGTCACCCCCAGGCGTGCCAGTATCTCAGTTTTAAACTTCCCATACTCCTTGGCATCCTGGAGGGCTAAGTCATAATATACCTTCTGGAGCTCTCCTGTCAGATATGACCAAATACCTCTGCCCACTGCTCTGGTGGAAATCTCTCCTGTTCAGCCATCTGCTCAAAAACTGTCATGAAGTCTTCCACATCATCTCCTGGGGTCATTTTCTGCATAGCTTGCCTTACCGTTTTCCGGGCGTATGCATCACTCTTCTTGGAGGGCCCAGTAGAAACACCAAAATGAGTCTGAAGTCTGATTGTGCGGTAAGACCACTGAAGGTCCTTTTCCAGCTGGAGAGCGTCCCAGTTGGTGGTCGGACAGAAAGATAGCCCCTTTAGTAATACCGAGAGTTTTGCAGAGGAGAGTGTTTAGCCTGAGATGTTCATCACCAGGTTGGTCGGCTTACCTGGGAGTGTGTTGTCATTCATCTCGATCTTCGGGTTGGTCTGCGTGTTGGTATCCTCCCCTGTGGTCTTTTGGTAAAAAAACGTTGTCTACTCGTTGTCTGCTCTGTCCGGTTGAAGAATTGCTGCCCGAGCTGAAGGATCCATATCTGTGCTGGCCTTGTTGTCTTCACCATGAGGTGGTACTGGTTGAATCGGTCCATCTGTAGACCCTGTTATTGATTGGCTTGTATGATCTATATCTAACCTTAGCCTATTCTTGTTTTACAGACATGCTGATCCCCTCTATATTTCAGTGAGTTTCTCCATCTGTGCTCCTCATTACCCAAAACACTGTAAACACCCGGGTTCCAACAAACCTCTCTGTTCTGTCCAGCCATATAATTGCTGTCTAGAAAGTCATTTTTGTGTGTATTAATCCTTCATATATTTCATACTGTAAGGTAACAGCACCACCTGCTGGCCATTTAATGCATAGATTCTAGTTTAATTTGCAATGTATTGTGGGATTGTTCCTGTTACATCATAGTCTTGTTTATGACATTGTGAGGGGAACAGCAGCCATTATATGTAAATACAATCAAAATGCTTCTATGTGATGTGCAATATGTTAGCATTTGGGGCCCCATTTTAAACTTTGCCTAGGCCCCCACTTTGCCTAAAACCGGCCCTACCTGCAGATGTGTCAGTTAGAATTAATCACACACAGCTCTGCATGGAAATCAGGGGAGCAGAGAGCAACCATTACACATCCCTCTGGTAACTCCCTTTCATGTAAAATAATCTCTGGAAATAGAGTGATCTTCTGGGCAACATCCGCCCCGTAGCCTGGAAGAGGTCATTTATATAAAGTGATAAAAGATGTTTTCTCAACAAGGCATCTGAATGATGCATACAGGTTGGACTGTTTTTCAGCAGTCTATAACCTGTATGCCCATATTAATAGTTTAAATAAGACAAATGTGGTTACAGATTCATATTTTGAATTATGGGTTATCTATGATGTAATAAAAGCTAAGACTAAAGCATGATAGATTGTCTTTACATTGGTAACCATACAAAGTAAATTCTCCTGATTGGCATATAAATAAAGAACAATTTTACCTAATTGTTTAATTGCTTCTTTGCCCGCATTCTGAGATAAAGTCAAATTTTCCATATCGGCTACCACATAACCGGCAGATGCTGCTCCTAATTCCAAACACTTCTTTGCCACCTAAAATACCAACAAAATTTCAAGGATAGAGGGGAAAAAAAAGCAAAAATGTTCTGTTACCTGAATCAGTATTTTCATTTGGGCAGACTTTTAGGTGACTGCTCACCTTAACTTATGGTTGGTTTAGCTAGAAAAGCAATGATGACACCTGACGCCCAGATTCGCACATGGATGTTCCTGATACTCATATGATAATAGTGTGACATGTAATTATGCATGAAAAGTTGAAGCTATATAAACATACCTCCTGTAGTTGCTTAGCCCTTCTGGCAGTGAGCATAACATGAGCCCCCATTTCTGAAAATCTGTATGCAATTTGCTCTCCAATTCCTGTACTTGATCCAGTCACTAGTACTCTCTTCCCTTTTACCATTTCTAGAAGAAGCAAAGTTACACAAATTACAGGTGGAACCTTGCTCCCCAGTGTTCACAAGTCAACATTTGATAAAAACTGATAGAATCACAAATTAATATATCTTATTTATATGGTAAGGTGACTGTTCAGATGACAAATTTTTTTTTCTCACACAAATCAAATGTCTGAATGAAAAAAATTGAATATTTTTATATGATTGTCTATTCAAGTCTATGGGTGTGCCAAAAAATCTGATCCCATACGGATCAACGGTATAGCATTAATTTTTTTACAGATATATTGTAATTCCTGACATAGGAAACGGTTTTAAATTACATTTATTGCTGATCTATAAAAATCGATGCCAAACAGATAAAAATACAGATGAAAAATCAGTCATTTTTTATAAATGAAAATCGGACGATTTCTTTTTTTTATACAGTCGTGTGAAATTAGCCTTACAAATACAAAAATCATAAACATGACGTAAAAAGTCTGGTAATATCTGAACAATTTTGCTTTGTGTAACAAATGAAAGTACGGTAAATTAGTTTAATTACCGTTATAGATTTCTCCAGATCAAGTACAGAAAAAAAAACATGGAATCACTCAATCCTGAGTATGAAATTATAGACTAGCAAACAAAATGGGAAGTTTATGAAAGTAAAATGTATAGGTAGTACAAAGGGGGACTGAAACAATCAGGATAGAAAACTTAAAGCAATATGCCTTGAAAATAGAAAATCCATCAAAGAAATTATGAAAATGAAATACAGTACAGTATTCACCTGTAGAAATCAGCACAATGCAATGGGATTTACACATAGAAAAGCCAAGAAAGAGCCGAAACATCTAACCAATAGGAACCATAATTACATAGGACTAAAGAATAATCATGAAGTGTGGATGATTGGATAAAAATGTCATTAAAGGGATCCTGTCATCAGGTGTTTATACCCCCAAACTAATGTTATTTACAAGTGCTTCTCGCTAAATTAGAATATCATCAAAAAGTTAATTAATTTCAGTTCTTCAATACAAAAAGTGAAACTCGTATATTGTATAGTCCTTTCAAACAGAGTGATCAATTTCAAGTGTTTATTTCTATTAATGATGATTATGGCTTACTGTGATAATGACTTTTGGGTTTTCATTGGCTGTAAGCCATAATCATCAACATTAATAGAAATAAACACTTGAAATAAATCCCTCTGTTTGCAATGACTCTATATAATATATGAGTTTCACTTTTTGTATTGAAGAACTGAAATAAATGAAGTTTTTGATGCTATTCTAATTTTGTGAGAAGAACCTGTATATGACTTTAGCTCAGGGTATTACAACCTAATGACATGTTCCCTTTAAATAAAATAATTCACTGACACCTAAATTGGGTATGCTTCACAAAGCCAAGTTGTTTATTTATTAACCCCTTAAAGATCATGTGCCAGCTTTTGACAGAGGGTTGTGCAAGTGTTAACAGGTACACGGATGTAACAGCGCAAACAATGAGGAGACAGTGGTACTTAAACCAACAATTTATTTGATCAACACAATCAAAGGGGTGCCTTCGGCACAATAACAGGTAGTAACACAAACGGTGAAAATGAAACAAGTCATGTTACAAGAAGAATAATTATTCAGATGAACAGTATATTGGCACACTGCGATTTACACTCTATCTTTCTATTGTAGTGCAGCGGGGTTGGTGCAGTGCAACAGACAGGTACGGACCACAGAAAGTTCAATATAAACAGTTTTTATTCTCAGACTCGCATAACAGGAGGGATATCTTCCAGATCGCAGCCGGGTTTCCACAAATGCAATCCGTGTTCAAAACCTTTTGCCGTGGGCAATGGCACTGCCGTGTCTCTTGGGTGCATCAGCTGACTTGAAGTCCCTGGCTCTGTGTTAGCTTCACAGAGTCCTGGGTTGCACAGAGCCTCCTACTCTGCAGCTTGAAAACTCCAAACTGACACACCCAAGGCCAAACTGAGACATTTAAATGGAATCGTGACCCTAGAACCACTTAAAAAAATCCATATTGGAGAGACGGATTTACCCCACTACCAAACCTGCAAATGCCTCTAAAAATAAAAGCCCTTGACAAGTTTTCCTAAAAATCTGAATGGGTCTATTAATAGGACCCAATCCACACTTCCTTTTATTTTGCCTTGTGATTCACATTTGTTCTGCTGTAAACACAAGGTGCTCCAGTGGATTTAATATTACTCTATCCGCATCCTGGGGGACACATATCGACCCTCGCATATGATCCCCCTCACAGCCTCACACTATTATTACCATTAAATAACTGCTATTGTCAGTGATGTTTTAGTCCTAATATCCTAACCTAAAGGGCGTCTCTGTCACTACTGGGCCCGTTACCATCATCACTCTATAGGCAACATAAAACATCACACAGGCCCTAATGGGAGTCAAAGATACTACCCACTAGGCTGCAAGTCCCAAATGGGTGAGTTACTCGTAACACTCGTCACATGAGCCGCTTTCATTCCCTGAAGCACGACCCTGGTCTCCTCTTTGTACCGTACATCTACACTGGAAGCGACGGCTCACACGAACATCCTTCTGCTGCGGCATAGTCGTCTCTCTGTCTCTGCTCTGATTCTGCTCGCTTGGGTCAGCATTCCCGGCTCTGGTCTCTCTCGAGTCTTTACTTGGATCTGGTCTGTCAACTCATTTACTAGGATCTGGTCTCTTGACTCCTTTACTCAGATCTGGTCTTTCGTATTGGCGACTACAATCCAGCTTGCTGTACCGAACATCCGTCTTGCTACAGGTTTAGGTGTCGACTTCTAACATTCACTGCCATCCTGGGCATTTTATAATTACTAACTGCGTCACAGCTGTCACGTGACCTGGTGTTTCCTCCAAACTCTTCTGTTATGAATAAGTCACCGAGAAGGATGTCAGAAATAGGCTAGACCACCAGGAAACCAGAAAGGTTGGTCACTTAGCGGATTACAGACCCCTAATCCTAACAACACAACTAACAGTAGCAGTGGAGCGTACCTATGTTGCCCTTGACGCTTCGGCACAGCTGGAGAACTAATTAAGCCTAAAGCAAGAAAGGTGAAATCTAAACTGCCCTGGAGTAGAAACCCAAAGAAATAGATAGCCCCCAAACATATATTGTCGGTGAGACAACATGAGGCACAAACACAGGCAGAAAATAGACTGAGCAAATCTGAGCAAATGATGGGGCCTGTTATGAATGGGTCACCGAGGAGGAACAACAAAAAGCTAAGTCCCAGAAAACCAGAAAGGTTGGTCACTATGCAGATTGCAGATCCCTGATCTTAACCACACAACTAATAGTAGCAGTGGAGCGTTCCTACGTTGCTCCTAGACGCCTCGCCACCACCGGAGGACTGCATAAACCTAAAGAAAGAAAAGGGAAAACTAACTGCCCCAGAGCAGACCCCAAAGGAAAAGACAGCCCCCACACATGCATTGACGGTGAAGCAAGATGAAAACACATACACAGGCAGGAAAATAGGCTGAGCAAATGATGGGGCCCGACTAACTAGAAAGGACAGGAAAGGAAAGCCACTCTCTGCAATCTTCCAAAAAACCCTACCAAAAATAATGTCCAACACGTCTGATAGCAAAATTAACCCTGAAGTCACTAGACTTCTCCCACTATATCAGCACTCTGAAATATTCTGAAACAGAGCAAAAAGAGGCCAATCTAATAAGGGACAAAAAGACAAATTGGCAAATACAGATAAGGAGTGGAAGTTCAGCATAGCCCCGGCAGAGGCAAGCTGACTACACAAAAAACTGAATTGACCAACAAGCGCAAGTGTGAACATTAGCAAAAAACAAACTTAACTTAAGAAGACTGGAAGAGAGCTGAAGTCCAAGACCTGAGAAGAGACTGAATCACCAGCAGCAGGATAGGGCGACGGCTGTCTTATATCCAGTCTGATACTCCAGAGATTCAATCGTTATCCTTCTCATCAGGTGGTAGATCACTACCACTTAAACCAACCTCACTACCTCCTGTCACCACCAGAGGGAGAACGGAAAGAGAACTCTCAACTGGAGGAGCAGAAAATGAGCTCATAACAGGGGCCCAAACTGTCTAGATAGGATAGGAAAGGAAAGAGACTTTCTGCAATCATGCAAAAACCCTAAAAAATCCAACATGTCTGATGTATAAAATACACTGAGGTCTCACGACCTCTCCCCCACTATATCAGCATTCTGGTGTGAACTGGCAGCAAAGCAAAAGAAACTAATATAACAGGGGACTGAATAAACTGACACAAGCTGTAACATATGGAGCGGGGTCCAGCACAGCCCCAGCAGGGAGCACGTTGAACCCTCACAGCAAAGCAGAAAGAGGCAAAACCAGATCAGATGCAAAGGATTAGCGAATGAACTACTTAACTGAAAAATGCAGGATCAGGCAGGAGACAGCAGACCTCAAGATGCACAGGAAGAAACTAATCACCAGCAACAACTGAGGGAAGCTTGCTCACTTATATCCTCCCAGTCAGTAACCCCTGATTTCTAATCATTGGCGTCAGATGGCAGACTTCTATCAACCCGGCCAGCTCCACTACCCGTAGTAACCACCAGAGGGAGCCCCGACTCAGAAGTCAGATCCAGAGAATTCACAACACTCTTCCCTGTGGGAACATGCACATGAGTTCCTACTAATGCAATTCTTTCTGCATTTACTTTTTCTATAGCAAATGTTGGTGTTCGCTTGCAGCCACTATGTTAGGAATTAACTGTTTGCATCTTCTCACTTGTCTATCTCCTTACACAGGACCCTAGTCTGCAGCAGGTCTGTTGATGTTAAAGAAATCCCATGCCCACTATGGGTGCACCGATGACCGCAGCTCACCAGCTGAGACGGACATGCGGCACATCTTTCCAGATCACATTTCTATTTATGTAGTGGAGACGCTCAGTCTCTGCTGCATAAATTACTTATAGACTTTCATTAGATGAGGTAAAACCGCATAATCTTCCTAATCACATGCGTATTAAGTGCGGGAACGCAGCTTATTATGCATGTATACTAATTTAAATAATGGTGAATCTTGTGACACAGCCGGAAGTACATGACACAGGAAGTGGAGGAAAGCACAGAAAGAGCTCCCTTCCTTTTTTAATAAATAAATAATAATTTAAAAAAAAATAGTGTGGGGGTCCCCCTATGTTTTTTAACCAGCCAGAAAAAAGCAGACTGCTGAGACTAGTATTTCAGGCTGGTAAGGATCCAATAGCCATGAACCTTACCAGCCTGCTTACCTTGGATGGATAGCAAAAATAGTGGGATCCCCTCCAAAAAAAATAGCATGGGGTCACCCTGTTTTTGTTAACCAGCCAAGGAAAAAGCAGACAGATGCGGCCTGGTATTCTCAGGCTAGCGATGCCCATGGATATTGGCCCTCACCAGCCTAAAAATAATAGCCTGCATCCGCCCCACAATTGACACATCCAAAGATGCGCCAGTTGTGACACTTTACCTGACTCTTCCCACTTGCACTGTAGCGGTGGCAAGTTGGGTTCATATTTGTGGGGTTGATGTCACACACACCAATAATAAAGTAGTTTAATTGAAATGACACAGACTCCTTTAATAGATATTAATTAAACCATACTTACCGAACGCCTATTGCACCGATGCCCTTGTCTCCTGGAAGAGAATTAAAATAAAAAAGCAACAATATTCCTTACCTATCCGCCAAGAAGATATACATACTGTCCCATGATGTGTCCATCTCTGCTACATCTGGATGCCTTTGACTAAACGGTGGCATTATGCCTCCATTCAGTCTGACATCCAGAGCACAGCTGAGCTTGAAGATGATCATGTGAGATATCTCGGTCCCCAGAAGTCATATGCACTGCAATTCTTGTGATCGTGAGAATGTGGATAGTGGATAGTGACTGTAGATAACCCAGTCCCCGGTGATCAACTGATCGCGAGAACTGCATTGTACATGTACTTCTGGCTAAAATAAGGTACACCATTATTTAAATTAGTACACTTGTGTAGTAAGCTGCGTTCCCGCACTTTATGCGCATGTGATTAGGAAGATAACGCGGTTTTATTGCATCCAAAGAAAGTGTATGGGCAATTTACGCAGTGGAAACTGAGCGTCTACATAAATTGACATGCTGCAGTCTGGAAAGACACGCCACATGTCTGTCTCCTCAGGTAAGTCGTAAGTGTCCGTGCACGCATAGTAGACATGGGATTTCTTGAAATCCCATCCACTATGCTGTAACATCTGTACGCTGCGGGATAGATGCTGCGGATACATGCAGCATCCATCCTGCAGTGTTTTCTATCAGTGGGAACATACCTTGACAGTTAGAAGACTCCTGTGTAAAGCTAATCTCTTAGCAAAAATTCCCCGCAAAGTCCCTCTGTTAAAAAAAGTCATATACTGAATTGGATACAATTTGCCAAAGGACATATCAACTGTAAAGATGGGCGGATACCTGGATGTTCGGGTCCGTCGTAATCCATGTCTGGGGTAAAAACAGTTTTCAGTTTTCAACCTGGATGATGTGACCATCCAGGCTGAGAGAACTACTGGTGACTAACCTGCTGCGAGCACAACGTCAGTGACCGCCAGTGACATCATTGAGGTTACCTCCAATCACTGAGGCTGCGTTCCCAGCTTTTATTAGCGGCAGCAGGTGTCAGATGATGGTAGTGGCAGTCCCATCAGCTGACATCAGTGACCGGTGGTAAACTTTATACCTCCGATCTCTGCTTGGCGCTCACGCTGTCTTTTGACAGCATGGGAACCATGGCTCTCTGGCCAGCGGGGAAGATTTCACCGCCGATCAGAAGTGGTGTTTGTCATGCTGTCATGCACATGACAGCGTGGCAAACAATCGGTGTTCGGGAAGCCGAACCCAAACAGTAACAAGGACTTCCTGGCAAAGTCTGTGTTCGGTGTTTGTGCCTGAACAGTCTGTGTTCAGTATGGATGCCGAATTTTACTGTTCGAGTTCACCCATCCCTAATCAACTGGCCTAACAAGAAATGGAGAAACATTTTGTGGACTGATGAAAGAAAAAATTTTCTTTTTGGGTTCAAGGGCCACAGACAGTTCATGTGACGACCCCCAATCTCTGCATTCAAGCCACAGTACACTCTGACAACAGTGAAGGATGGTGCAAACTCACAATATGGGCATGTTTCTCTTACTATGGTTCCGGACCTATTTACCGCATACAAGGGATCATGGACCAGCTTGCATTTATTAAAATACTCGAAGAGGTCATATTACATTACGCTTAAGAGGATAAGCCCTTGAAATGGGTGTTTCAACAAGACAACGACCCTAAACACACCAGTAAACAAGCAAAATCTTGGTTCTAGTCCCACAAAATAAAGGTTATGGGATAATTGTGGGATATAGTCTAAGCATCTGGGCTGGAATAACAGATGACAGGTGCCAGAAGTTGGTTGACTCTATGTAACATAGATATGACGCAGTTTTAAGAAGACTGTGGGTATACAGCTAAATATTAGATTAATGTTTCGCAGGAATGCTAAATCCACAAAAATGCACATATTGTGAGTTTGTAAAGACAAATAAAGTAGTTAAAAATTATATACATTTCGCTTCATGTTTTGAATTAGAAAACCATGAGCAATGTTCCCAATGCTGGAAATAAAAACTAGTATAAAGATTTTGTGATTAACTCATGTTTTTGAGTACTGCTATTATTTTGAACACTACTGCACATCCCCATTTAGCTATGTTGTACAATCCCATACACTACACTATTCATGATATTTCTCATGTAGTAAGCTTGAATATGAATGTAGAAACTCCATCTACAACATGTTAAATAGAATACTAATCTACTCACCCAGAGTTATGGTCTCTGTGCTGTAAAAGTAATAGGCACAGAGCCCTACGAGCAGAGCGGACAGCAACAGCTTCATCCCTGCCATGCTGCTAGAGAACTGTTTGCTTGTGTCAGGAGAATGACCTCCAGCTTCTTTTCTAGCCTTGATAGTTTACATTCAGGGTAAACTGCTCCTCCCAGGTAAAAGTAGAAACGCTGTGTATTTTCCATTCATTTGGGTGAAACACATTGCAAACCCACTGAAAGAATTGACATTTTTGCAGATTTGAAAAAACTATTTGAAGGTTTAAATCTGCAAGGAAAGTACAAAACAGTCGCGTGTGCCAGAGACTTCAGAAATCTCATTCTCTTTGCTGATACAGTAAAACGCAGCATTCACATATACCCGAGAATCTTCCCTGTAAGCAAGAAGACATTTATTCACTTGTTTATCTTCGCGTTTTATAATTGAGAGCCGATTACAATAATGACACATGGAGACGACTCCAGATCACTGAATGTGTACTAGAATATGCGCACATGGTGTCTTCAGGAAGCCAAAACCGTCCATTTTCCAAGCCGAAAACACTTCAGGAAACTCTCTTTTTATGTGACGTTTTGCAAACCTAAAGCCTCTTTTTTACTGTTTTTCAGTTGTTTGGCTACTTTCACATTAGCGTTTTTTAGCGCTGCGCTTTGTGCACAATAGAAACGCATACAAAAATGCATCATGCGTTTTGCATGCGTTTGCTTTTTTAGGCGCATGCGTTTTAACCAGTTTCTAGCCATGTTAACTCTTAAAACGCATGCGATTTTAAACGCAGGCCTGCGCATGTACAGGCAGGCCTGCGTTCCCATAGACTGTGATGTGTTATTTTGGCGCATTCCGTGCACATGCGTTTTTGTGACACAGGTTGGACGGTTCAAAAATGCAACAGGTTGCGTCCGGCGCGCCTAGGCACACACTACAAAACCCGCATGTGCACGAAAACACATACGAACGCGTGCAAACGCTACCATGCGTCCCCATGTTAAACATAGGGGCGCGTGGCGCATGCGCATGGACATGCACGATGTGCTGCGCTAAAAAGCGCTAGTGTGAAACCAGCCTTTCCGAACGTTTTTTTGACCCCTGTCATCTTTTTTAGCGTTATTTCAATGTTTTGGAGACGCCTTTAGTACTGGTGTTTTTTGGATTTTTTTAAACTCCATTCAGCAATTAAGGAACTGCTAACATTTTAACCAATAACTCTCACGATATGCTGAAAAAGATGTGTAGGTGTTCTTTTTAGCCTTCTCATTGACTTGTGCTGTAACTATGGAGCGTCTTCATAGCAGAACCTGCCTGAAGAATGATTAAGTCACTTGACGTCTTTGCTTCTTTGGAAATCTCAAGTGGTTCAAACATCCTCGTGGAGAGGAAGTCATTTTTACATAGAAATTAATATGTTCATTCTTTAGAGCAGACCTGGACAAATAGCGGCCCGCAGGCCACATCTGGCTCTCTGGCTGTTCCAGTTGGCTGTTCCAGTTCTGCTTAGGGAACGGGAGCGAGGTATGTGTTTTTTTTTCTTTCATGTGTGTATGAGATGTGTGCCTGTATATAGGTGGCTATATGGGGCTTCATACTGTACAGCTCTGGCAAAAAATTAAGAGACCACTGCACAGTTTTATAAAAATCAGCTTCTCTACATGTCTGACAGCCATTCCATTCCAGTGTCAGTTGAATTCCAACCAGAGTACACCTCATTCTACTTAATGTGTTTCTGATTAGGTGAGCACCTGAACCAAGTCTTATTTAACAAAGTGAAGTATAAAAAACCCTGCTGTGGTGTTCACAATCCTCTTGCAAAAGGACAAGCTGGATGGCAAAACAAGTGTTAGTAATATCCTAAAAGTAATAGGAATGAAAAAATAACTTTTAACCATGCCAAAGGAGTTGAAAAGAAAAGTCTTGAGTGAGGAAAAGAAGGGACCAATTCTGGCTTTACTAGCAGAAGGGATACAGTGAGCGTCATGTTGCCTCCATCCTTAAAATTTCTAAGACGGCAGTCCATTACAACAAGGTCAAGCAGCAGACATTGGGGACAGCAAAGCTACAGACCGGCAGAGGGCGAAAATGACTCCCAACTGACCGGGATGACCGTCATCTTATTTGAATGTCACTCAGCAACCGCAGGATGACATCAAGTGACCTACAATCGGAATGGCAAATGGCAGCTGGGGTGAAGCTGTCGGGGTAGATATTGAGGGAGGGCTAAATTAACCCTTCACGGTTGAGCCAGTGATGTCCAAATTATTCCACAGAGTGTTGCTAGCAACTCAAATGACCACACGAAGACGGGGGTCTCTGTACGGGAGGATTGAGACAGATCACTAGTCCCCTTTATTTTAGTCACTTCTTTTATAATCTTTTGCTTAATTATGCAAAGTTCTCAACTACCAATAGCATCATTTCACTTTATAAGCCAATAATATTGCAAGAAAACCAGAAACAACATATATCTCCGTATCCAAATAGAAAATAGTATAATGGCATATTCTTCAGAGTTCTACACCCCCGCCTCCCTTATCTTGCACCTGATGGGAACAGTCTGGTTTCCTAACAGCCCATCCCAATTACAAAAATTTATCTTACAGCAACAAAAATGGAGAAACGAAACCTTCAGAGAAATGGAGAAATGAAACTTCAGCTCTGATTTTAGTTTTAACCCTTCACATTCCCCCCAGATAAATTTTTTTAACACATATGCAGCATCAGAGGTGCTGTCCCAAGCTAACAGCTTGAGGGGTACTGGTCTTCACATGACTGATGCCGTGTTACCAGTCATGGCTGTCGCGGCGCACCCGTCCCCTCTGTATACTGCAATTCACGAATAACAATTTTTGATGCTTTTGTAGGTAGGCATGTGCTTGGCTTCAACATCTTCATCAAGTAGCCTTTTGAGATCGGTGCAGAGAAGAGCAGGGGCAGCGACGCCTTTGGTATCATCATTAACTGTTTTAGTACAGAATTTCCTAATACATACAGAAATACACCAAAGAACAAGTTTTAGTATCACATATGCAACAAGGATACAGGCATCAATTTGCAACAAGCTTTGTAAGATCCCAGCTATCCAGCCCCCAATTCCCTTAAACCAATTGGCTGGATTGAGAAAGGAGAAGGTATCTGACCACCAACTGACCTTATTACGATCATTGTCTTTATCATATTGATCTCTGAGTCTTTGAATATCTTCTAACTTTAACTTTTAACTTCTACCAATAATAATATGGAAAATGTGAAAAACCAAAACATTATGCCCCCTTTATATGCTATTGGCTTGTTGGGTGATAAGAAGAACTTGATAGGGACCGTCATACAAGGGTTCTAGTCCGTGCTTCCTGACATGCCTTTTCACGACTACCAAATCACCAGGCTTCAGGTTATAACAGGTGTCGGTTTCTGCTGAATCTGGAAAAGAAGAAGAAACTAGAGCATAGGTGTTAGCAAGATTTTTACTAAGCTGAATAACACACTGAACAGCATGGTCAGTTTCTTCTGATAACTGCTGAGGCTGGAAATTCGCAACTGGGGGCCTAGCACCAAACAATATCTCATATGGGGACAAGCCATGTTTTGTAATAGGGGTAGTATGAATGTGGTATAGTACAATGGGTAGGAGCTCTGGCCATGGAGCTGTAGTCTCCTGCATCATTTTGGTCAATTGTCCCCTCAGTGTGCCGTTCAGCCTCTCAACTTTCCCACTGGATTGTGGGTCATACGGAGTATGGAGGGCTACAGAGGATCCAAGCATTGTCAGAACTTCTTGGTACACATGAGAAGAAAAGGCCAGACCTTGATCACTTTCAACAACTTCTGGAACCCCATATCTGCATATAACTTCCATCACCAGTTTCTTCGCTGTGGTCTTCGCAGTCATATTGGTAACAGGGAATGCTTCCGGCCAACTGGAGAACATGTCAACAACAACCAAACAATATTCATACCTTCCAGACTTAGGTAACGTGATATGGTCCACCTGGAGCCTTTGGAAAGGATAGTCGGGCTTAGCAAGATGCTTCGGGGGTACACGTTGAAGTTGACCGGGATTACAAGTCTGACAGATATTACAGGCATGGTTGAGCGCTGTCAAAACTGTGATACAGGAAAGATGTATATATTTGTACCGTGTTAGCCAGTAGATAGAAAAATATTCAGGATTGAGAGTCCTCAGTAGTTGATACCTTTTAATGGCTAACTGAAAAGATGGTAACACATTGCAAGCTTTCGAGACTACTCAGGTCTCTTCATCAGGCTAGACTAATACAAAATCTGAAGTCACATATTTATGCACAATACAGCCTAGAAAAAATGCAATAGATAAGACAAGTGACGTGAAGCAGAACTATCAATATGGGAGAGGGAGAAACATAAATATAAACATTGGACCAGTTCATAGATAAGGAGTCCGGATGTTTTATGGTCCTCTGATTGGGGTCTAGTTCTGTGTTGTGATGCCCCCACAAGGTTTTAAAAGGAAATTCCTTAATTGATGTAAAAAGACATAAATCCATGCGACACATTCATTCCAGCACTGAGAGTGTCAAAGATCGTCATAAATTTGTACTCCCAAACTCGTCTCTCTCTCTGAGAATTGAAGTTACCTTTCAATACCAGTAATTTCATATCCTCGTTGCTGTGATCACAGCTTAGGGAGACACACGAGTTGGTCCTTTTTCCAGAGACCATTATCCATTCGCGCCCCGTCAGTCTTCCATTGCTTCACCTCTTCCTTTGGAGACATTCTCTGCGTTGTCATTAAGCGGTCTCGCGGGGTCCGACAGAAAACTTCAGTCTGTTGTAGATCAGTGTATCCCGTGTGGAATCTACGAAACTCATCAGCATATCTTGAACCATCCGTGTATAACACCAGATCAGGATTTGGGAGTGAATTCTCACTGGCATTTGGTGGAGTAGCTGTTTCTTCAGTCAGAAGTTGGGAACAATCATGTTGGAGATAATCCTCCTCACTGCCATCTATCCTTATAGTTCATTATACCATCTTTCAAGGCATTGTAAAGGGGTTGCATTATGCAGGATGCATCAGGTATCCACTGACAAAAATAAGTGCATAGTCCAAGAAAACGCTGGAGTTCAGTTTCATCTAGTTTCATCTTTTGAGAAAGGAAGGGAGCTGGCAGCTATTTTTCTTTCTTTTGCGAGGTGTCTGGCACCCTGAAGGAGACAGTGACCCAAGAATATCACTTGACCAAGGCAGAGCTGAAGTCTCGAGGCCGAAACCCGACAGTTCAGTGCTGCCAGATACTTAAGGAGGCTAACAATGGCAGCAATGGCAAAAGACAACTGCTCATATATTTTTTCTTTTTTGTAAACTGGTTGGGACTGTTTTGGGCCCCTTGTGGCATCTGTGGGAAAGGCATGCAAAATACAGATTTCCTCACTGTCTTCATCTACATAGGGATTATATAACGTAAGAACCATCTGACCATCATCTTGGAATTGTATTCTGGAGCGGAACTGTGATAATAAATCTGCCCCCTAGTAAATTTACTGGACATGTGGGAGAGATTACAAACTGAGCAGTAGGGTCCCACAGGGATAGGATTTATAAAAGTATATTAATTGGGTCTGCCATCTACCCCGATTAAAACAGCAGGGGAATGACAATCTCTCTGAAAGTGTCTGAGTCGGGCACAGCACCAGAATTGCAGACGAGAATTAGCAGGGAGGGCTGGGGTTTGCTGTGTGTGAACGAGCTGTGGTGGGGGCGATGTGGGAGGGGGAGCTGGTATTGGAGGGAGAACTGGAGCAGCTGCAGTTGCTAGCTTGCTTTTTTTTTCTTTCCCTGCTGATACAGAGCTGGTTAAACTTTTTTTTTCTGGATCTGGAAGGGGGTGGATACTCATAACCACTAGCAATATTAGGCATAACAGGGACTGAGGCAGGTGGCGGTGGCTGATAATAGATACCGTGAGCATTTAACAAAGAAAGGTGGGGGCTGCGACTCTCGGTCTCCTTGTACAATTGTCATCTAGCAGGGAGACCTCTTCTTTCAAATCATCACTTTTAACTATTTACCTGCCTGACACATTAGTCTCGATCTCAGTTCCTTCTTTAATCACTTTCTCACGGCACAGTCACTTTCTTGAACCACATAATAATAGACAATTTTTCCTTCTTCAACATAGCAGTAACAGAAACAATCAGAATTCACTTTCTCTGTTCTTCCTAACACCTTTGTTACACAATTCATGTGCCAGGCCACAAAATTCTTCTTTTCCTTCCACGGATTCTCTCATTTAGAGCTAAATATCGTTACTTCAGTTGTGCACAGATCTGGAGCGGCCGTATCAGTCTGTTCCACAGGGTCAACCCCCTCTGGGAAGCCCAAAATTCAACGCGGTACTCAGTGAAAGGAGGAGGGCGTCTCAGACTATCCCTCCGGACACCTCTGGTTATATATATCTATCTATGTATACCTGAGTTACGTATCCTACGCAGTCTTCGATCACATCACCACGCCTGACTCTAACAGTGAATTCAGGATTTCAGGATATTTTGACTATAAAGAGAGTCACAATCACTGGTCAATCCGGGGTGTCCATCCCTTATGAGGTACGGTTCGAGCACTGGGCCCCCAACGGGACTGCACCTCTATATGATTCCACCCATGAATCACCCCACCACGGGGACAAACCTCAGATCCTCTTTGCAGCCACAAGCACAGGAAAACCACACCAACGGTCAGTCTGAACAGTATAACTGCCAACTTACCGTGGTTATTGTGGGGGATGATCAGTCCCAATTTTCCAGCACCTGTGTCCACTCCGAGGGTCCTTTGTCTTGTAGTCCTCCGGGGGCAGAGGCGTCCTTGTTCGGGGGCCCCACGTTGGGTGGCCAGCTGTCTGGGTAGCTATTGAGGGCTAAATTAACCCTTCACGGTTGAGCCAGTGATGTCCAAATTATTCCACAGAGTGTTTCTAGCAACTCAAATGACCACACGGAGACGGGGGTCTCTGTATGGGAGGATCGAGACAGATCACTAGTCCCCTTTATTTTAGTCACTTCTTTTATAATCTTTTGCTTAATTATGCAAAGTTCTCAACTACCAATAGCATCATTTCACTTTATAAGCCAATAATATTGCAAGAAAACCGGAAACTACATATATGTCCGTATCCAAATAGAAAATAGTATAATGGCATATTCTTCAGAGTTCTACACCCCCGCCTCCCTTATCTTGCACCTGATGGGAACAGTCTGGCTTCATGACAGCCCATCCCAATTACAAAAATTTATCTTACAGCAACAAAAATGGAGAAACGAAGCCTTCAGAGAAATGGAGAAATGAAACTTCAGCTCTGATTTTTGTTTTAACCCTTCACATTGTGCACGGCAAGAACAGTTCGTAACAGGCTCCTAGAGGCAGGGCTCAAGTCATGTAAAGGTAGAGAAAAGCCTTTCATCAATGATAAGCAAAGGAGAGCCAGGCTGAAGCTTACCAAAGACCATAAGGATTGGACTGGAGTAAGGTAATCTTCTCTGATGAGTCTAATTTTCAGCTTTGCCCAACACCTGGTCATCTAATGGTTAGACGGAGACCTGGAGAGGTGTACAAGCCACAGTGTCTTGCACCCACTGTGATATTTGGTGGAGGATCGGTGATGATTTGGGGATGCTTCAGCAAGGCTGGAATTGGACAGGTTAATCTTTGCAAAGGACATATGAGTCAAGCTGCATGCAAGGCTATCCTGGAAAAACTGTTGATTCCTTCTGCTCAGGCAGTGTTCCCCAACTCTGAGGACTGTTTTTTACAGCAGGACAATGCGCCATGCCACACAGCTAGGTCAATCAATGTTTGGATGAAGGACCATCACATCAAACCCCTTTCGTGGCCAACCCAATCTTCTGACCTGAACCCCATTGAAAACCTCTGGAATGTAATCAAGAGAAAGATGGATAGTCACAAGCCATCAAACAAAGAAGAACTACTTACATTTTTGTACTAGGAGTGGCATAAGGTCACCCAAAAGTAGTGTGAATGACTGGTGGAAAGCATGCCAAGACGCATCAAATCTGTGATTAAAAATCATGGTTATTTCACAAAATATTGACTTCTGAACTCTTCCTGAATTAAAACAGTATCGTTTCTAAATGATTATGAGCTTGTTTTCTTAGCATTAATTGAGGTCTGCAAGCACTGCATTTGAAGCGCCCCTAGGGCCGTGGGATACTCGGTACCCGGTCAGTACTTAACCCCTTCATGACCAAGCCTATTTTGACCTTAATGTCCAGGCCATTTTTTGCAATTCTGACCAGTGTCCCTTTATGAGGTAATAACTCAGGAACGCTTCAACGGATCCTAGCGATTCTGAGTTTGTTTTTTCGTGACATATTGAGCTGCATGTTAGGTCAATAAGTTTTGCATTTATTTTTGAAAAAATTGGAAATTTGGCAAAAATTTTGAAAATTTCACAATTTTCAAATTTTCATTTTTCATTCTGCTAAACCAGAGAGTTATATGACACAAAATAGGTACTAAATAACATTTCCCACATGTCTACTTTATATCAGCACAATTTTGGAAGCAACATTTTTTTGTTAGGAAGTTATACGGGTTAAAAGTTGACCAGTGATTTCTAATTTTTACAACAAAATTTACAAAACCATTTTTTTTAGGGACCACCTCACATTTGAAGTCACTTTGAGGGGTCTATATGGCAGAAAATGCCCTAAAGTGACACCATTCTAAAAACTGCACCCCTCAAGCTACACAAAACTGCATTCAAGAAGATTATTAACCCTTCAGATGCTTCACAGGAACTAAAGCAACGTGGAAGGAAAAAAATGGACATTTTAATTTTTCCAACAAAAATTTTCTTTTAGCATCAATTTTTTCATTTTCACATGGGCAACAGGAAAAAATGGATTCTAAAGTTTCTTGGGCAATTTCTCCTGAGTACACCGATACCTCATATGTGGTCATAAACCACTGTTTGGGCACACGACAGGGCTCAGAAGGGAAGGAGCGCCATTTGACTTTTTGAATGGAAAATATGCTGGAATATTTAGCGGTTGCCATGTTGCGTTTGGAGAGCCCCTGTGTGCCTAAACATTGGAGCTCCCCCACAAGTGACCCCATTTTGGAAACTATACCATACAAGGAACTTATCTAGATGCACAGTGAGTACTTTGAACCCCAAGGTGCTTCACAAATTGATCTGTTAAAAAAAAGTACTTTTTTCACAAAAATTTTATTTTAGCCTTGGTTTTTTCATTTTCACATGGGCAGTAGGATAAAATGGATCCTAAAATTTGTTGAGCAATTTCTCCTGAGTACACCGATACCTCATATGTGGTCATAAACTACTGTTTGGGCGCACGGTAGGGCCCGGAAGGGAAGAAGCGCCATTTGACTTTTTGAATGGAAAATTAGCTCCAATCGATAGCAGACACCATGTCGCGTTTGGAGAGCCCCTGTGTGCCTAAACATTGGAGCACCCCCACAAGTGACCCCATTTTGGAAACTAGTGCCCCCAAGGAACTTATCTTTATGCATAGTGAGCACTTTGAATCCTCAGGTGCTTCACAAATTGGTCTGTAAAAATGAAAAAGTACTTTTTTTTCACAAAAATTTTCTTTTAGCCTCAATTTTTTTATTTTCACATGGGCAACAGGATATAATGGATCCTAAAATTTGTTGGAAAATTTCTCCTGAGTACACCAATACCTCATATGTGGTCATAAATCACTGTTTGGGCGCATGGCAGGCCCAGAAGGGAAAGAGCACCATTTGACTTTTTGAATGGAAAATTAGCTCCAATCGTTAGCGGACACCATGTCACGTATGGAGAGCCTCTGTGTGCCTCAACATGGGAGCTCCCCCACAAGTATTCTATTTTGGAAACTAGACCCCCCAAGGAACTTATCTAGATGTGTGGTGAGCACTTTGAACCCCCAAGTGCTTCACAGAAGTTTATAACGCAGAGCCGTGAAAAGAAAAAATCATTTTTTTCTCCAAAAAATGATTTTTCAGCCAGCAAATTTTTATTTTCACAAGGGTAACAGAAGAAATTGGACCCCAAAAGATGTTGCTCAGTTTGTCTTGAGTACTCTGGTACCCCAAATGTGGGGGGACCACTGTTTGGGCACACGTCGGGGCTTGGAAGGGAAGTAGTGACGTTTTGAAATGCCGACTTTGATGGAATGGTCTGCGGGCGTCATGTTACGTTTACAGAGTCTCTGATGTGCCTAAACAGTAGAAACCCCCCACAAGTGACCCCATTTTGGAGACTAAACCCCCCAAGGAACTTATCTAGATGTGTGGTGAGCACTTTGAAACCCCAAGTGCTTCACAGAAGGCTATAACGTAGAGCTGTGAAAATAAAAAATCATTTTTTTTCCTCAAAAAAATGATTTTTTAGCCTGTAATTTTTTATTTTCACAAGGGTAACAGAAGAAATTGAACTCCAAAAGTTCTTGTCCAGTTTGTCCTGAGTACGCTGATACCCCATATGTTGGGGTAAACCACTGTTTGGGCATCTGGCAGAGCTCGGAAGGGAGAGAGCACTGTTTGACTTTTTGAACACAAAATTGGATGGAATCAATGGTGGTGCTATGTCATGTTTGGAGACGCCCTCATGTGCCTAAATAGTGGAAACCCCTCAATTCTAACTCAACCTTAACCCCAACACACCCCTAAACCTAACAAAAACCCTAACCACAACCCTATCCCCAACACATCCCTAACCCTAATCCCAACCCTAACCATAACCCTAACCACAAGCCTAACCCTAACCACAACACAACCCTAACCCTAATTTAACTCTAATTCCAACCCAAACCCAAATTCCAACCCTAACCCTAACAGTAATTCCAACCCTAACCCTAATTCTAACCCTAACCCTAATGGAAAAATAAAAATAAAAATATTTTCTTTATTTTATTATTTGTACCTATGGGGATGATAAGGTGGGGTGATTTATGATTTTTTTATTTTGATCACTGTGAGAGTTTATCACAGTGATCAAAATAGAATAGAATCATAGAATCGTAGAGTTGGAAGGGACCTCCTGGGCCATCTGGTCCAACCCCCTGCTCAAAGCAGGATTCGCTAAATCATCCCAGTCAGATGTCTGTCCAGCCTCTGTTTGAAGACTTCCATTGAAGGAGAACTCACCACTTCTCGTGGCAGCCTGTTCCACTCATTGATCACTCTAACTGTCAAAAAGTTTTTTCTAATATCTAATCTGTGTCTCTTCCCATTCAGTTTCATCCCATTGCTTCTAGTCTTTCCTTGTGCAAATGAGAATGAATGAATGAATGGAATCTGCAGCTTTGCAGATTCGACGAGCGAACTGCGCATGCGCCTGCCATTTTGGAAGATGGCGGCGCCCAGGAGAAAGGAGGGACACCAGGAGCGGCACGGGGACATAGGAGGTACCGGGGGGGTGGAGGGGAGCGGAGGGAAGCGGGGGGGAGCAGATGATGACAGCAGCGGCAGATCGCCACCATCAATCGGTGGCAGGGGAAGATCGCCCATGTCAACCGGTGGGGGGAATTGTGTATTATATAGTGTGGTACTACTGTAGGGTGCACAAGTAGGTTACCCAAACCAAAGTCCAATAATAAAGAATAACTTGGCACTCAACTTAAGGCGTAAGTAGAAGATAATTTTTATTTGCACAGTCTGTATAACGTTTCAACATGGCCTTCATCAGTCGTCTGCAACCAAAAAGAAAAACCCAAAATAAATACAGGCATATAATCAATATGTCCCATTCCAAACATATGAAAAATTGCATCATATACTTCACAAACGTGATAATTGAAATACATTAACACGATGAAAAATCATTATAAGAGGAGTACAATGAAAAATTTAATTGTGTTGAGAGCCAGATGGGAAGACTGGAAAAAGAAAGAAAAAAAGGAAAAAACAAGAAAAAAGTTATAAACCTACCTGACTGCTTAAAATTGTTGTGGTAATATGAAGTTCAAGCTTAGGACCCTATTGAAGTGCAATATATAACAATATCAGTGTGGAAAAAAGGGGGTTATCCACAAGAGAAAGAGACATAAGGTATAACAAAATACCTGTGTATAGTAGATTATAGGTGAGCTGTCCAGCTCCCTATAGTAGTGGGATATTGTGTATTAATGTAGTGAAAAAAAAATCCCGAGGAACTGATGGATTCCTATTATGGTAGGATACTGTAAATTCACAACAGTCCAGAGTAGCTGATGGCAGAACCTTTGTGAGGCCAAGAGAAAACAGATCATAAATATTGGAACCCCACAGGAGGAGTTGAATCAGTGATGATTAGGGTGATATAATAAAGATATCTGCTATGTTGAAAACGAGGCTTGTAATAGAATTTTCTGTTGGGAATATATATACATAGATATAGTAAAATAATGTAAAGTGAGCTATAAATATCTGTATAGAGAGAGTTATGAAACAGGAGGCACTTTTACCTGTCACTATAGTGGATTCCATATATCAGTGTGTCAGCTCCCCGTGAAGCTGTAAATAAAGGTACCAAGAAGCTATTATAGTCCCATAGAAAAATGGTATTAGGTATATAGTGAATGTGTGGGCATAATAATCAAAGTAGTTCTTACCATAGGTGGTCAGTAGTGCTGGGCGTCAGATTAGACGTGGTTTCCACCGCTTGTCATATCGGTGTGAGAATGCTGGAGACTAAATAAGGAAGGGGCGGGACTAAGGTAACATGTGCCCCACACAGCTAGACAGGAGGTGACAATAGCGTGCATTCCAGAGACAGGAAGCCGCTATTGTTTGCATTCCACAGGCAGGAGGTGGTACTGTGTGTGCTCTGCCAATATGTAAATAGGCCACCCTAACGTTCCAAGGACCGGAAGTAGTTGTGCTTAATAAGTATGTTAATGTACCCCATAGCATTCTACCAGTGTATGGGGAATTGAGATAATACTTCTGATTATGCAAGTAGCCTGGTAACATCTAGTAATCACATGTAATATATACTGTGGGAGTATGTGTCTCATTTAACCCCTGGTGTGGTGATTATAGATGTGAACCAAATAGGGTACCCATATAAAAATAAAAAATGGGAAAAAGAAATATAAAAATAAAATAATGAAATAAAAAATAATGAGAAAAAAATCAGAAAAATAAAATAAATTTTTAAAAGGGGGTAAGTTACTCTACAGGGTAATGCATTCTTGATACCCTTTGTGAATAGAGTTGCAGTCGAGTAGGACAGTGGTGAGAAGGACGAAAATGTGAAGATAGCCTGGAGCAATCAATATAAGCGACTCTGTAATAAAAGGAAAACCATATTACTCTATAATAATAGACCAGTCAATGGAACATGGATAAGTGTAAGTTGTTACAGCTTTTACAAATACAGAAATGTCCACAACTTATACAAACACTGAAGTGTCCACGTGAGCATTCTTTACATAGGAATCACTTGAAAAAATGGGAACAACATAATGGTCTAAGTCATGAACCTACATGATAGATAATAAATCATAGTCCCGGTTTAACCCTTAGGGGTTAATGTCTGTAATTCATGAATCCAAAAGGATTCCTGTCTCTTTAATATCCTGATGCGGTCTCCCCCACGTCTCGGGGCTGGGACATGTTCAATTACTTGAAATTTGAGTTGGGACACATTGTGTCCAAATTCATGAAAGTGATGGGGCAAAGAAACATGTCCCAGCCCCGAGACGTGGGGGAGACCGCATCAGGATACTAAAGAGACGGGAATCCCATTAGCCTTGCCCTCTTCTCCAGCAGCCATATTGACCTCATGGATGCTGACATGCGGTTCATCTTTCTGATTTTCAGCCCATCTGGTTGTTTATCTCCACATACCACAGTCAGTGAGTTATTATTTTCCCCTTGTTAGAGTTCATCATATTGCATGGTCACACAAAACCCATTCATACAAGAAAAACACAACACAATCTTATGGCAAAAATGGCCGTGATATTTATTTAGGGTTACTTAACTTAAATTAATAAATTACTTAAATAAATTACTTCAGTATTATTTACCAGAATTCCATGCCAATAACCAATCCACCTATCTCCTGAGCGATTTTTCCACAAATAAACATCACGACAAGATTAAATAAATAAGGAAGGGGAGGGTGGGATCTTCTTTTCTTCATCCAAAATCGTAATAGGGAAAACCAGGTATAACAAGGCTATTTATATCTTAAAATAGCCTGCCAAATTAATAAGTAGCCAAAAGGGAGCCGTTAGAAAATGCGCCAGAAAACTGTTTAGAACTAGTGATGCGCGAGTATACTTGTTGCTTGGGCTTTCCCAAGCATGCTCAGGTGTCCTCCTAGTGTTTTAGCGTGCTCGGAGATTTAGTTTTCGGTGTCTTATCTGCATGATTTGCGACTTGCAGACAGGCTGAACACATGTGGGAATTCCCTAACAAACAGGCATTCCTCACATGTATTCAAGCTGTGATTGGAAAACGCCAATCATGCAGCTGAGATGACGAAAACTAAATCTCCTAGTACGCTAAAATACTCGGAGACCACCCGAGCATGCTCGAAAAACCCGTGCAAGGAGTATACTCGCTCATCACTATTTAGAACCAGTCTGAACTTGCTCGTGGATCACCACAGCTAACATGTTGACCTTAGTTTGACAATATTTCTTTTGCCAGAAATTGCCGTGATATTTATTTAGGGTTACTTAACTTAAATTAATAAATTGCTTAAATAAATTACTTCAGTATTATTTACCAGAATTCCATGCCAATAACTAATCCACCCATCTCCTGGGAGATTTTCCCACAAGCCAAGACTCAAAGAGTCATGGCCCCCCACAACAACACAGCCATTTCTCTACCATTGACTGCAAATTTAAATTAAATAAATCAAGTCCTATATCAAACAAATGAACTAAATCACTTCTGTACAAACCAGGCAAAAAAACCTTCAAGGTTCATTCCCCTATTAACTTTCTTACGTATGTTATCTAAAAACAAAAAATTACTCCTAACCCAAATTAGTCTGGGAACGATTTTAAAAAAAGCCAGTTTGTGGAAAGATTGTTTTAAACCTGTAACATCAGACCTCAAAATAGCTAGTAAATCCAAAGTTTTAATTTTTCCAATATCGTTCCCAACCACATGAAAAAATCACTAAATCTTTATAAGGGAGCCAATTACAATATTTTTTGAACTCATTAACAAAGTTAGACCATCTCATACCATGAACGCTGTGCCAAAAGATTTGTACACTAGCAGGATTAAAAGAAAGGTTCTCTGTATACGATCGTTGACTAGCTCTCTTCTGAGCCCAAAGCAATAAAGGAATGCCCGATAATCCATACTACAGTTGGACCTGTAATCAAATTAAAAATTAATAAACATACAAATCATGACGGACATTTAATTTAAATAAAGCTCTCATACTCCCATCTTCCTAATTGCATAATCTCAGAATTGCAAAGACCAGACATTGATGCCTCGGTAGCTGCGCCAATTCTGAAAGAATGCAAAGTTATCTTGAGGTGATACTTACCCAACAAGCATAAACATTTTTTAAGAATACAGTTAAATTGAAAATTAGCTGGTGAATTATCCTTATGGATAAACAAGGGGCCTGGAACATTAGGCCTCCTGAGTATCCATTTTTTTTAATGTTGCCTACAGGGCAAATCACTGGATCAGATATAAATTCCACTTTTAATCTAGACCCCCTGCCCACTTGGTCTGTTTTAGATTTCCTTATGAAAATGAAGAGAAAGGAATCATGTAAACTAATATCAGATATCATGAGACCAGAAGACTCTGCTTTCTTAGCAGAAATTAGCTCACCTATACGAAGGGCCCCGAAAAAGCAGAGCAAAATAGAGAAGCTTCATCAGGATTTAAGCACACTTTATTTAAAGATAAACAAAGGTCTTTTAACAGGGGAAGAGATATGGGGCGTCGAGAATCGAGCCTAAATTTACCTCTTTTAAAGCCCTTTAAAATTGCTTTATAGGAAAAAGACCTGTCAGTGGGGTTTTACCTAATAATTTTAAAAAGAATGATACCCCTGCAAAATATTTTGATATACCAGAGTAAGACAGGCCTTTATTCACTAGAAACTCGGTGAAATGCAAACCAGAAATGGAACTAGAAACTGTAAAATCAAAGTTATGCAAATTACAAAAATTAAACCAATGTTGCCATGCAGCCGAATAATCGGCCCATGTTCTTTTCGATAACGAATGCTCAATGAAATGTGGAATTACACTATGTGCAGAATTATTAGGCAAATGAGTATCTTGATCACATCATCCTTTTTATACATGTTGTCCTACTGCAAGCTGTATAGGCTTGAAAGCCAACTGCCAATTATGTAAATCAGGTGATTTGCATCTCTGTAATGAGGAGGGGTGTGGTCTAATGACATCAACACCCTATTTAAGGTGTGCTTAATTATTAGGCAACTTCCTTTCCTTTGGCAAAATGGGTCTGAAGAAAGATTTGACGGACTCTGAAAAGTCAAAAATCGTGAGATGTCTTGCAGAGGGATGCAGCAGTCTTGAAATTGCCAAACATTTGAAGTGTGATCACTGAACAATCAAGCATTTCATGGCAAATAGCCAACAGGGTCGCAAGAAGCGTGTTGATAAAAAAAGGCTCAAAATAACTTCCCATGAATTGAGGAAAATCAAGCGTGAAGCTGCCAAGATGCCATTTGACACCAGTGTTGCCATATTTCAGAGCTGCAAAGTTACTGGAGTATCAAAAAGCACAAGGTGTGCCATACTCAGGGACATGGCCAAGGTAAGGAAGGCTGAAACATGACCACCTTTGAACAAGAAACATAAGATACAACGTCAAGACTGGGCCAAGAAATATCTTAAGACTGATTTTTCTAAGGTTTTATGGACTGATGAAATGAGAGTGACTCTTGATGGGCCAGATGGATGGGCCCGAGGCTGGATCAGTAAAGGGCAGAGAGCTCCACTCCGACTCAGATGCCAGCAAGGTGGAGGTGGGGTACTGGTATGGGTTGGTATAATCAAAGATGAACTTGTGGGACCTTTTTGGGTTGAGGATGGAGTGAAGCTCAGCTCCCAGACCTACTGCCAGTTTCTTGAAGACACCTTCTACAAGCAGTGGTACAGGAAGAAGTCGGTATTGTTCAAGAAAAACATGATTTTCATGCAGGACAATGCTCCATCACATGCATCCAAATACTCCATAGCATGGCTGGCCAGTAAAGGTCTAAAAGAAGGAAAAATAATGACATGGCCCCCTTGTTCACCTGATCTGAACCCCATAGAGAATCAGTGGTCCCTCATAAAATGTGAGATCTATAGGGAGGGAAAACAGTACACCACTCGGAACAGTGTCTTGGAGGCTGTGGTGGCTGTTGCACGCAATGTTGATCGTAAACAGATCAAGAAACTGACAGAATCTATGAATGGAAGGCTTTTGAGTGTCATCGTAAAGAAAGGTGGCTATATTGGTCACAGATTTTCTTTTTTTTGTTTTTGAATGTCAGAAATGTTTATTTCTAAATTTTGTGTTGTTATATTAGTTTACCTGGTGAAAATAAACAAGCGAGATGGGTATATATTTGGTTTTTATTAAGTTGCCCAATAATTCTGCACAGTAATAGCTACCTGAAAAAACAGATATCCTCCTAAGATAGCCAAATCTAAAAAAACCCACTCCAACTTCCAAAAATATTAAGCTTTGATATTTATGAGTCTTTTGGGTTGATTGAGAACATAGTTGTTGTTCAATAATAAAAATTATCCTCTTAAATACAACTTGCCTAATAATTCTGCACGCAGTGTTTATTGAGATTGTCCCAAATCGATGGGGGGCAGGGTGTTGCTTCCGTGTCTGCGTTGGGAACCTGTTGATGAAAAATTGACCACTGACAAAGGCATAGGGAATTAGCAATTAAAGCCTTGTCACTCGTTCCTAACGTTGCTTTAAGCCAAATGTTGTATTTTAAGCAAACTAACGCTAGATGTCTCAGAATCCTAGCCGCCCATATATTTTTTGAAGAGTATTAATGGAAAAAATTGCGCTCTGATTAGCTGAAAGGATAATTATTCTGAAATTGAGCATGAGGGAGCCCCATAAATAAATACCCCCCAAAAATGCAAAAAAGCTCCAACACCATTGCATTCTTGGTCACATTGCACTTAACCCAGATTTCAGGCCAACATTAAACTGTCCTATGAGATAAAAACAAAATTCCACAACCCAAAAAACTGCTGCTTGAAAAAATGAAAGGCAAATAGTCAGCTAACACAAAATTAGACTGCCAAAAGGATCTACCATTGAATTCTGAGAGGAATGCAAGCCAAATTCTAACATCTTCTTTCATCTCTGAATAAACTCTGACATGAGAGCAAGGAGATGAAAGGCCTTTAGTCGCGTCATAAAGACGCCTGGAAAAGACTCGGCCCATGGGCATAATTCTCAGAGCAAAATTTAGCAATTCTAATAAAGATTGCAAATCCTTAAAGATAATTTTTGTTTTGGACAGAAAGCTAGCTAGGGCTTTCTGCAGTTTTAGGATTTTTTCTACAGGAAGCCTGCATTCCATCTTCTCAGAATCCAAAGTAATACCCAAAAATTCAAATGAATTTGAAGGAAAGACTGTTTTTCACGTGCAATTGGTACCCCGAAATACTCGCACATTAGAATAAAATTGTTAAGAGTTTGTAAGCAAATTTGTGATGCAAGAGGGCCAACAAAAAGAAAATCGTGGAGTCAAATTGTCGAGATGCTGGTATTTTACACTAACACCCAATATAAAAAAGTTGAAAAGCTCTCAAAATAAAAACAGGACAAAGAAAAACCCATGGGTAAACATCTATCAAAAAAATGCTCATTCTCAAAGTAAAACCCAAGGGAGTTGAAACTATCAGGATGTACAGGGAGAATTCTAAATGCGGATTTGATGTCCGATTTGGACACCAATGCATTTTTACCAAATTTCCTAAGCAAATCTATAGCTTCATCGAATGATGAGTAGCACACAGAGCATAAAGACTTGTCTACTTCATCATTTAATGATAAACCTTTTGGATATGACAAATGATGAATTAAGTGAAAGTAGCCAGCCTCCTTTTTAGTTATAATACCTAAAGAGGAAATACGAAAATTGTGAAATGGAGGAGATGAGAATGGACCTGCTAACCTTCCTAATAATGCTTCATTAAAGATCTTGTCCCTAGTGTTAGAATCTGTTCAGTTTGTGACTATCTGCCATTTTCTTGTAGTGTTCTGTCTGCTGCTCTTTTTTCCCTGGTGCTGGGTTTGTCTTGGGTCAGGTGATTGTATCACCCTTTATTAACCTGCACCTATCTCCCATTCCTTGCTGGACAACAGTGTTAATCAGCTTGAAGTCTGGCTTGGAACCTTGCTTTGCCTCCTGTGTGTTTAATTAGTGCAGTTCTGGGGCCTCTTGTCCTGCTAGTTTTAGTTTCTGTTTTCAGTTTGTTCCTGCAGCCTTCTCTTTGTTTTTCTATTAGGAGGTGACCCGTTTTGTACCCAGTCCTTAGATCTTTCAGGGACCCCCTTCCCCCTATCTATAGGTCTTTGCTTGAGATTTACCTAGGATCGTTGGTGGGTCTATTCACAAGGAATGGGTTGCCCATCCCATCGTAGGGTATCAGCCTAGTCGCAGTGCAGGGTCAGTTTCCCCCCTCCTCCCCTAGTCCTGTGCTGCAGAACTGTAACACCAAGCAACTTTTGATTGTGAAGATAAAGAAAGTAGATTTTTTTACTTACTTACAGCCTGAAACTCTGAATGGAGGAATGTGAAAACCAAAAGAGAACACATTAATTAATAATTTACTGGTATCCAGATCTGGTTAACTGTTTAGCCAAAATAGCATTTTTTCCAGTTTCACTGGAGTCTGATCCTTTAAAACTAATATCTCTGGGATATGATTGTTGAGCGGCTTGTTTTTTGAAACATTTCGAAATGGGGTGTGCGTTACCGCAGAAAGAACCCTCGTGTTGAAATCTACAGCTGTTATTCCATTTACAAAATTACTCATTAAAGGCAAAACAAACACATTTCCTATTCACAGCAGATGTAGTTTGCTTACCTAAATACTGCCTTTGAGGGAGAATGAGGTTGATCCAAAGTCCAACATCCTTCACACCCCATTTGACCTCTGGATGAACCGCAAACTTTTGCCTAATTGCTTCATCATAGCTAAGCCATGCATAGCCACCAAAATTCCTACATGCTTCTAAAATTACATCCACATGTTGAAATAATTTGCTACAAAGATTAGGAAATTTTTCGCCGAGGACAGAAGAGTAAATTGAAAAAGCTTGAATCCAATTATTAAATGATTTGAAAGAACTATGCTTAGAATCATCTGATTCTGATTTATCTTTTTCAAATCTACCCAGCTGCTCTCTACGGGGAAGCAATGAAAATAAATCTACATACTTGTTTTCTCAAATTAATTCTTTGATAGAGGGGCTTAGGTAAAAACCCAAAGGAGACAGCTCGCAAGTAAGAACTTCCTTAAATGGGTTTTGAGGGGTTAAACTACCCATAGCAGGGACCTGACCATTTAAATTAGAAAGATCACTTGAAGGTGTAGAAGCATTAAAAGCTTCGCCCAAAGCTTCGGCTAATACATCTTTAATAATGGCTTTAAAATTGTCCTGGGAGACAGACAGGGGCACATTAAAGTTCTCACCCATTCTGGAAAAGTTCTCTTCACGATCTGGATCCGATGAGCAGCCAGCACTCAAACCCTGCAAGTCATGGGAGTGCAGTTGCGAATCAGTGGAGGCTGGTCCGTTTTCCTCTTGTCATTATCCTGTCAGCGCCGGCGTGCAGCCTCCGCTGAGCAGGGACTCACCCGCACTGTAGGGGGGCCCGGGGTCAGGTACAGCCGGAAAGTACAGATACACAGGACCTGTGGATGCTGAAGTTTAGCAAGCAGTCACAGGACCTACGGTCTTGTGACTGCAAGGGGCGGGGCTTAGTGTCCTGCTTTCAGAGATGGCAGGACATTATACAGAAATACTCAGAGTCAGGCAAAATGGAGCTCATACACAGAGATATCAGTAAAGTACCAGGGTTGAGACATAACGGATAGTCAGGGCCAAGCAGAAGTCAAAACCAAACAGACATAGAAGGTACCAAGCAGAATCCAAAGCAATATGCAGAGAACAGACCGAGTCGTACACAGAGAATCAAGCAACCAGAACACAGCACAAACACACTCAGGGGTCACCACACAATGCCAAGGGCGAAAGTATAACCGACGGGGGATGGGAGCTTCCTGAGGCTATAAGAAGCTTTCCCAGAACCAATGAGAGGCCACCATAATAGGTCCCAGGTGTGCAGGTAAGAGTCTGCACTGAGATCAAAATATTAACCCGAGAAGTGCCGGTCACCCAGCACTGGCATCATGACAGTACCCCACCCTCTCAACGGGGGGCCTCTGGACCCCCAGGCTTGCCCGGGTACCTAGCATGGAAAGCCCGAACCAAGCGATCCGCATGCATCAACCGGGCCGGCACCCATGACCTGTCCTTCGACCCATACCCCTTCCAATGAACTAGGTACTGTACTGACCGCTATACCAACCTAGAATCTACGATGTGACCAATCTCATATTCCACATGTCCCTCAACCGAAACCAGAGGAGCAGCGGACTCAGATTCTCCCTGGACTGCTTCAAAAGGCTTCAGTAGAGATCTATGGAAGACGTTAGGGATCTTGAAAGAGGGTGGAAGGCACAGCCTGTATGCTACTGGGTTGATTTTTTCCACAATCTTGTACGGGCCAATGAATTTGGGGCCCACCTTGGCTGACAGAATCTTTAACTTAAACACTTGACACTGTCCCACATAAAAGATTGGTAAGATGAGAAAGCTTGGGCTAGGGGAATCAAAATTAGGTCTATTTACTCTAGAAAAGAGAAGACTTAGGGGAGACCTAATATATATGTACAAGTATATCAGAGGACAATGCAGAGATCTCTCCAATGAACTGTTTGTATCAAGGACTGTGACAAGAACAAGGGGGCATTCTCTTCGTTTGGAGGAAAGACAATTTCTGCACCAGCATAGAAGAGGGTTCTTCATGGTAAGAGCAGTGAGGCTCTGGAATTCTCTTCCTGAGGAAGTGGTGATGGCTAACTTACTGAATGAATTTAAGAAAGGATTGGATGCTTTTCTTGTGAGTAACAGTATAGAAGGTTACGAATAACATAATATTATAGGTAGATGGTTGACCCAGCTTAGGGGAAGGAATTCCCCTATGGAGAAAATTGGCTTCTACTCTGTGGGTTTTTTGCCTTCCCCAGGATCAACAATGCAGAACAGCTGCACTAAAAATAGGCTGAACTAGATGGACATAAGGTCTTCCTTCAGCCTTCAAAAGTATGTTACTATGTTTCGCGTGGAGAGCCAAACTTTCTCTCCAACCTGAAACATGGGACCAGGTGTTCGTTTCCTGTCCGCAAAAAACTTATACCTGCCTTGAGACCTAGATATACGCCGCTGGACTTCTGCCCATGTATCTTTTAACCGCTGAACAGAGTCCTCAGCCCCGATACACCCCAAATCCAGACGAGAAAACTCACCAAAATGAGGACTGAACCCATAGTTGATCAAGAAAGGGGACATACCATACCAGTGGATTTACTCACCCGACTATTGAAGGCAAATTCAGCCAACGGCAGTGCATCGCACCAGTCATTCTGTCTAGCAGAAGTCAGACATCTAAGGATCTGTTCCAGAGACTGATTAGTGCGTTCCGTCTGACCATTACTTTCAGGATGGTATGCGGACGAAAAGGACAGAGATATCCCTAATTTTTTGCAGATAGCACGCCAAAACTTAGCCACAAACTGCACACCACGATCAGACACCACATTCAGGGGTACCCCATGCAAGTGGACCACATGCTGCACAAACAATCTGGATAAGATCTCAGCTGAAGGTAATGCGGACAGAGGAACAAAATGAGCCTGCTTTGAAAATCTGTCCACCACTACCCGTACCACCGTATTACCCCTGGAAGAGGGAAGATTGGTAATAAAATCCATGGACAGGTGGGTCCATGGTCTTTCGGGAACTTCCAAGGGCATCAGCTCCCCCGCCAGCCGGCTATGGGAGCTCTTAGAACGAGCACAGACCCCACAACCAGAAATGAATTTCTTTTTATCAGAACCAAGGGTAGGCCACCAGAAGGTCCTAGCCACCGCCAGTCGCGTGGCTGATATACCAGGGTGAGCACACAACTTGGATTCGTGGAACTCTTGCAAGAGTTTAAGGCGAAGTTGCTCTGGGACAAACAACTCGCCCCCTGGCTTGGCCGCAGGAGCCAGCGACTGGGCCCCCTCAATTGACGGTTCCAATTCAGACGAGATCCCTGCTAACACCACCCCAGGGTGCAGAATGGAGGACAGTGGCTCAGGGGCAGACACAGGGTGAAAACTACGAGATAAGGCGTCAGCCTTGACATTCTTTGACCCTGGACAGAATGTAATAGTAAACTGGAAACGAGAAAAAAAAGTGACCAACGGGCCTGTCTGGGCGTTAATCTTTTAGCAGACTCAATGTATGACAAATTTTTGTGATCAGTGATCACAGTAACCGGGTGACTGGCCCCCTCCAAAAAGTGCCTCCACTCCTCAAACGCCAACTTGACCGCAAGAAGCTCTCTATTGCCTACATCATAATTTCTTTCAGCAGCAGAGAACTTCCTGGAAAAGAAAGCACATGGCCTGAGGTTGGTTAGAGTGGCAGGCCCTTGGGACAACACTGCCCCCACCCCCACCTCGGAGGCATCCACCTCCACCACAAATGGTTTGGATGGATCTGGCTGTACCAACACAGGAGCAGACATAAAACATTTTTTCAGCATCGCAAAGGCCTCTTTTGTGAGCGAGGACTGATTTCTCACATCCAGACATTTGCATGTTAGATCCGTGAGAGGTTTGACCACCTGCGAAAACCCCCTGATAAATTTGCAGCAATAATTGGCGAACCCCAAGAAGCGCCGAAGACCCTTAAGATCTTGGGGTTGCACCCAATCCGCAATGGCCTGCACCTTCTTGGGGTCCATGCGAAAACCCTCACAGGATACAATTAATCCCAAAAAAGACAATTCTTGCGCACAAAATACACATTTCTCCAATTTGGCATACAGATGATTTTCTCTCAGTCTTTGGAGAACAGTTCGTACATGTTCCAGATGAGAATACCTGTCGGAGGGGTATATCAAAATATCATCTAAGTAGATAATGACAAAACGACCAATGAGATCCGAGAATACCACGTTGATGAAATTCTGAAATATGGCGGGGGCATTGGTAAGACCAAACGGCATGACTAAATTTTCAAACAGTCCCTTGGACGTGACGAACGCAGTTTTCCATTCATCCCCCTCTCGGACCCTTATCAAATTATATGCCCCTCGAAGATCCAGTTTAGAAAACCACTTTGCCCCTGATAGTTGGTTACACAAGTCAGGAATCAATGGAAGGGGGTACGTATTCCGTACAGTAATCTGAATAAGCTCACGAAAATCGAGACAGGGACATAACCCGCCATCTTTTTTCTTTACAAAAAAGAAACCTGCCGCCACAGGTGAGACTGAAGGACGTATGTGTCCCTTGCGCAGACTTTCAGCAATGTACTCCTTCATAGCCAAGTGCTCAGAGCCAGATAAATTAAACAGACGGGCTTTAGGTAATTTAGCCCCCGGGACCAGCTCGATAACGCAGTCAAAGGGTCTATGTGGCAGTAACGTCTCGGTCTCGCTTTCAGAGAATACATCTTCGAAGTCCTTCAGGCATTCTGGAATACCTACCAGCTCGACAGATGATACAGACACAGATTTAACAGGTTCAACCAGAAGTGCGGATTTATCACATAACTTAAAATCATTAAACCCCCATTGAACAATTTCCCCCGTTTTCCAGTTAATAACTGGGTTATGGCGTTGTAACCAGGGCATGCCAAACACCAACCCTGCAGGTAGATTGTCCAGAACAAAACAACTAAGGTTTTCCACATGAGTAGCGCCCACTCTGAGCGAAAACAAGCCAGACATAAAGAGAATTCCCTCCTTAGTGATGGGCACCACCTTGATCGGAACCTTGAGCCTAACTGTCCCTATCTTGCAGTGTGTGACCAATTGGGAGTCAATGAGATTAATCGATGATCCGCCGTCCACGAAGGCTGTAGAGGGAAAAGAACTACCGTCTACAAACAGTTCCACATGAAGTAACACTTTAGAAAATGAGGAAAAGGGTACCTGAGGGTCTGAGTAGTCTCCCCGTTGACTACCCAGACCTAGTCGTTCCCGCTGACCGGGTCGAAGACGGGCAATCAGAACAATGTCCCCTTTTACAGCAGTAAAAGCATAACTGCCTGTCCTTCCGGCGTTTCCTCTCCGTATCCTTCAGGGAGAGGGCGCCTACATCCGTGAGCTCAGGGGCAGTCTCTTTTCCACTGGGGAACAATGAAGTCTCCACCTACATCACCCCTCTGGCCCGCAGCCTGCGGTCCATCCGGACGGCCTGGGTCATGGCGTCCTCGAGAGAGTTAGGTGGGGGATGTAACGCCAAGGCATCCTGCAGCCGCTCGGACAAGCCCTCGGAGTGCGGCATCGTCCCAAGAGACCTCTGCGGCCCAGCGGTGGAATTCAGTACAAAACCACTCAGCCGAGTGTTTCCCCTGACAGACGCTCATCACCATGTCCTCTGCCAATCACACTCGGTCAGGCTCATCATAAATGTGCCCGAGGGCCTCAAAGAATGCATTCACAGACAGTCTCTCAGGGGCAGTGGGAGGAAGGGAGAAAGCCCAAGCTTGTGGGGACCCTCTTAAAAACGACATAATGACCCCTACCTTCTGATTTTCGTCCCCAGAGAAACGTGGTCTCAAACTAAAAAAAAGTTTGCACCCCTCCATGAAGACCCTGAACTCCTTTTTGTTCCCAGAAAAAATGTCAGGCATTTTGGTTCCGGGGACACCAGAACAACATCCCTCGCCCCAGCCCCTGAAGACCCAGGAGATAAAGATAAAGCCCCTCGCACTGTCTCAGAAACCTGCTGCTGAGAACGAGCCAGAGCTTGCTGCTCCAGAGATAAACCCTGAAACATCTGAGCCAGACTTTTTATCTGGTCAGCCAGAGACTGTATGGGATCCATAACTCTCTGCACAAAAAAACCCCAAAAACTTAATGGTCAGTTATAATGTCAGGATCCTGTCAGTGCCGGCGTGCAGCCTCCGCTGAGCAGGGACTCACCCACACTGTAGGGGGGCCCGGGTTCAGGTACAGCCGGAAAGTACAGATACACAGGACCTGTGGACGCTGAAGTTTAGCAAGCAGTCACAGGACCTACGGTCATGTGACTGCAAGGGGGCGGGGCTTAGCGTCCTGCTTTCAGAGATGGCAGGACACTATACAGAAATACTCAGAGTCAGGCAAAACGGAAGTCATACACAGAGATATCAGTAAAGTACCAGGGATGAGACATAACGGATAGTCAGGGCCAAGCAGAAGTCAAAACCAAACAGACATAGAAGGTACCAAGCAGAATCCAAAGCAATATCCAGAGAACAGACCGAGTCATACACAGAGAAACAAGCAACCAGAACACAGCACAAACACACTCAGGGGTCACCACACAATGCCAAGGACGAAAGTATAACCGACGGGGGATGGGAGCTTCCTGAGACTATAAGAAGCTTTCCCAGAACCAATGAGAGGCCACCATAATAGGTCCCAGGTGTACAGGTAAGAGTCTGCACTGAGATCAAAACATTAACCCCAGAAGTGCCGGTCACCCAGCACTGGTATCATGACACCTCTACAGGCTGAGGTGCCTGGATGCATGTCGGTGATGCTCGTCTCATGCAACTAGGCTCTGTAGAAGAAGCTATAAACCACGAAAATAAGTATAAATTGCCATAAATACAAATTTTATTGAATGCAAAAGCATGACAAATGAATAGATAAAAATTACAAAAATGGGTCACTGCTATCCAAAGAGGGAGCCATAATGCACACGTGCCCGAATGAACACATATAAGTAAAGATACAAATCAAATACAATTATTGTTCATGGAATGGCATAAAGTATGCTGCACATAAACTAGTAACAGTAATCAGAATAAGAACAGCGCAAATGCAACTGAACTCACAGTGCTTTCCACAGTGGGAATAAACATAGCCAATCCATGGTTATATATCAATTACTGGGAGCGCCCAAAACAAAAGTGCTATAGTAAAAAGACAGTAAACAAGCATACGGGCAGTTCACACAGGGGCACTTACAAGATGTGAGTAATGGCGCTGGCTTCCCCCTCGCCCCAACGCGCGTTTCGCTTCTTCGTCAGGAGTTTTTGCCGTGATTATTATTCATTGGGTTTGTGTTGGTCTGTAGAAGAAGCTGCCTGCTCTGCCAATGACCACGATGGAAGTCTCGCGCCGGGCAGTGAGACTTCCTGGATGGAGGACGGACCGATTTCCTGTGCACTACCTGTGCGTGGCTGCATGATCTCGCCGGCAACGCTGGAGGGGAATAGGACATCAGGGGTTTCCTAATTCTTGGAGCGCTGCTTGACCTCGGTGGGATGAACTCATCTTGACGCAGTGGCTGAAACTGGAGGCATGGTTCTTGAGGAGGAGGTATGGCTTCCGAAGCTGCTGTAGAAGGTTTCATAGCTAAGCAGCTCTTCAGCCAGTCCACTCCGTCCCCTTCTCCAGCCCTTGAAAGAAGCTGTTGTAGAAGATTCTCCATTCTTCAGGTATCTTCTTTTCTTCATCCAAAATCGTAATAGGGAAAACCAGGTGTAACAGGGCTATTTATATCTTAGAAACAGCTCACCAAATTAATAACTAGCCAATAGGGAGCCATTAGAAAAGGCACCAGAAAACTGGTTAAAGCCAGTTTGAACTTGCTCGTGGATCACCACAGCTGACATGTTGACCTTAGGTTGACCTCGCCTTGACAGACCATATAATGCTATTAATAATATAGGGTTTATTCAGGGTTTGTGTTTCATTTTTCTTGTAGTTTTACACTGATCCTATCAATAAAAGCTGTAAAGGACCCCCAGCATCTAACTCAATGCATCGAAGGAAAGAGTTTAGCTGCCTGTCAACTCGCTTTATTTAAGCACAAAGTTAAGGGTGCCAGAACAATAAGACCAAATGTGGGGGGGGAAACTATGACAGGAAAATAGTACAAAAGGAGTGAGTGGATTTTCTGCATGGACTCTTTGGCCCCAAGGGGCCTAAATGAACTTAATTCCTATGCCTGTTTTTTGTAAATATTTCAGCTGTCTTATCGTAGGCTCTACATGTATATAACAGATTACTTGCCATTCATTGCCTACATGAATAGGTTTAACAGATTAGTGTGAAAAATTGTTATTATATATTGTCGTTACACATGGTAACTATACTGTCATTGGAACCATATCACTGAGAGCTTAATGATCTCCAGCAAAATCTATTGTTCATCATTTGCCTCCCACCCCCTCAGAATTAGGAGAAGTAAAAGGAATATTTTCTCCAACTTTAATGGAGAGTCCTTTTACATTTATATTTATCTTGAGAGCAGGGGTGCTATATAGATTTACCCCAGGGGAAAATAATAGGCATGATCCACCTGAAGGCTGTAGGCAGAAACGATGCTGTGAGTGTCACAAGCACAACCAGACTCAGATAACGCAATTGTGGCTGCTATGGAGGCCAAAGTTGTGAGAAGACATCACGTCCGGCCATTCGCGCTCCAGCGTGATGTAAGGGGTTACAAGGACGGTATTATTCTCAACACTCGTCCCGGGAAATTATTGATTTATGTTTTACTGTGTAAATAATGTTTTACATGTATACTGAATTGCTGTGATATGTATATTACTGCGCAGTTCTTAGTTAGTCCACTAGAGGGGGTATAGTAGAGTAGGAATAGAAATCTAGGATAACAAATAGTTAATTTAGGAGGGGCCTACTGTGGGTTAGCAAGGAGCATTTCCTGATGATAGTTAGTGTTACGCTCACGCCATGACTGGTTGGCGTGAGCGTGGGATTGTGGTCCCACTGGGCTGTGGTGGGGCCCAGATTGGGGGGTGGTCCACTGCTTACCACAATCAGACGACACAGACACGAGACGGAGGCAGATTTCAGTTATAACAGGTACGAGTTTATTGGCCGTCCTCCTGACAACCATAGTCATACACCGCAGCACCTTCACAGCTCTCCGTATTCAGGCCAGGGTACCTGCACCTTTCTTCTGTTGTAGTGACGTTCCTCGCGGCTCTTTCGCTGGGGCTGCCCTAGGCCTATCTACCGCCAGCGCTTACCCAGTTCGAGGTTGTCGTCAATTTGGTACCCCTGGGCCTCGTCTGTTCTGCGGTTCTTTGTGTCGGGGCCACCCCCCTGACTGTCTCTTCCTGTCAGCCCCCTGGTCAAGCTCTCCACTGTTGTTCGTTCTCCTTTCTGATTCTTCTCCTCCTGAGCTCCTCCCGGGACTGGAACCCTCTGGAACCCTCTCCTGTCCTATTTATCTCCCTCCTCGGGAAATCCCCTCCTGGGTCCCTGTCTCTCCGCCCCCCATGACTAAGCGGTTTCTAAAGCCATAAGCTGCTGTCAAGTCCTGTACTCACGTTTCCCCCTGCCATCTTCTGGTCAAACTTACGTACTGCACTCCTATTCCATTTTTCTCCAGCTGTTTTCCATCTATTATTATAAACGTCCATCTACAGTGCACCCAGCATCCCTTCTTCCTACAGACAAGTCCGTCCGTCAGGTCACCTTCCCTACACTCCCCCTTCCTTTGTCTATTGTCGTCCTCAACAATCGTATTCCCTACCTTCGTCGTCCTGAAGCTTGTCACTGTCTGCTGTCAGACCGGTGGTTGGGCCAAACCTGCCATATGCGGGGGGGGGTCCGAACCAAACAGGGAGCACTATGCTCCGAGCAGCCTACCGCTACTCGCCGACGCGCACGCCACATGACAACTTCTTTCAAGTTGGGCTAGGTCCACCCGGACTACTCTACGGCATGTACCTCCCACTACTCTCACCTTCTGTTACCCTCAACTGCTGGAACGCCATGACCAAGGCCTTACGCCTACCAGGTCATCGTCAGCACCCGCCTATCCTTTTGGGTGTGCGTGGTGTCGGGGACCTGACTGAAGGACCACTGTCTGATTCAATGTCTTCCGCCTCTTTGTCCATCAAGTTAGAAAGTCATGGTCAGCGTTTTTATCATACCCTGCACCCGGGACCTATTGCACATTCTTATACAATTTACACATTAAACCAACTTTTAGTATACCGCATCCACAGTTACCTTTGTTTTAATAACAATAAGAGTAACGCAACAGGAGTAACCCCCTTTTTTTCTTTTCCTTAAAACACAACCTTCCAAAAACAAAATGTAAGTACTCCCCCTTCCTTTAACATGAGCACTTCCTCCCCCGCATCCCCGCTGTGTCAGGAGAAAACAACAAATAACAAAAAACATTTTCCTTAACTTGGACGTGAAACTGTCCTTTAGGCTGCACAATGGTGCATCAAAATCCCGGTAGTCCGGGCCATCTCCTGACGGCCAATGTTCCGCCAATTGCAAGGAACTCCACAGCCGTGGAGTTCCCGGGAAGTCTCGACTGTTCCTGGGCCCCGACTGTTCTTTTTGCCCAGGGCTCAGGTGTCATCTCCCTCCTCAGAGATGCGTCAAAAGGGGTAGAAGGGGCCGAAGGTGGTTCCACGGCGCGCCTTCCGCGCCATTTCTCTGCTTGGGGACCAGGCCCTGGCACATCGTTAACTGGCAGAAAAGTCTCAGGGGCAGAGCCGGCCTCAGTCGCCCCTGCTTTGGGATTGGCACCCTCTCCACAGGGTCCAGTGACCCCTGGGGGTGCCCAGCACGGATGTTCAGTGACAGGAGCCTTAGGTCCCATGTCCCCGCTGGAGGACAGTGCAGGGGCCCAGCAATCCACCACCGGTGGTGGCGTAGGCGCTCTCATCTCCGGTGAAGCGATGGCTTCGCTCCATCCAGCCCCAAGCTCCTACAGTTCCAACCGCAGGCAGGTGACCGTGGTTGTTGACCGGCGAGAAGCGGAGCGGAGAAGCTGGGGCCTGCTAGTGGAGATGGCAGACTGCTCCGCAGAGGCGGCGGAGCCCGGCGACCCAGCCGAAGCCGCAATCTGGAGTGGGGTGGGCGCGGCTGCGGACCTTGATGGGCAGGCTGCAGCCGCGGTATGGAGTGCGGCAGAGGCAGCCATGGGTCCCGGTGAGCAGGCCGCAACCGAAGTCAAGGACGACGGCGGCCACAAGTACCGGTGAGTAGGCTACCGCTGGAACCGTGAGCGAGGCAGTGGCGGCTGCGGAGGTCGAAGGGTAGGCTGCCGCGGCATTACGGGACGGGGTCGAAGTGGTGGCAGGTCTCGATGGATAGACCACCGCTGGAGGATGGAGCGCGGCAGGAGTGGCCATAGGTGGGTTCCACGCCGGCGACGCGGGACGTGGCGCCGCCGAGTGGGGCAGCTTGGGATTGTTGGCCAAGGCGTTGGTTGGCCCGGCGAGGGTCGCGGAGTCATCCAGAGCTGGGGACACTGGAGAGCGGGAGGCCGAGCGGGGAGGCCGAGGGCCGGTGTCGGGGCCCTGGGACCAGTCGTGTGCTCGGGATGTAGCTTTCTGCAGGCCGTCCCTCCACTCTCCCAGAGGTCGGTCCGGGGTGTCACCGGCCTCCACTGCTCCTCCGCAGCTCCCGCTCCTGTTGTCAGGCGTCCGCCACTGCTTTTCATCCTGCCCTTCGGCAGGACCAGCCTCCAGGCCGGATAGTTCTGCAGGGATGGCCGACAACAGTTCCTCCAGTGGCCGCCCCGGGCAATCCATTTCAGCGCCAACTCCCTCCTACTCGCAGGTCACCGGCGTTGCAAGGGCACAGAGTCTCTTTCGGGTTTTCTTTTGCTGGCTCCAAACACAGTCCCAATTCATATTCCACTCAGGCACCATCTAGCAAAGTTTTTTTCTTCTTCTTCCGTTCTGGATCTGCCTGAGGAAAACCAGCAATCCACAGTCGATCCTCTGATGACAGCCAATGATCCGGAACAAAGTCTCAAATTTGTAATCCACAAGTAAAGCAATTCAAGTCCTTTTGATTTCTTCTGTCGCAGGCTTGCCGCTGATGTTGTAGTATTGACGGCGGCGATCCTGCCGACTACGCCAAATGTGGTGGGGCCCAGATTGGGGGGTGGTCCACTGCTTACCGCGATCAGACGACACAGACACAAGACGGAGGCAGATTTCAGTTAAAACAGGTCCGAGTTTATTGGCCGTCCTCTTGATGACCGTAGCAGCTATCAAGTCCTGTACTCACGCTCCCCCCTGCCATCTTGTGGTCAAACTTAGGTACTGCACTCCTATTCCATTTCCCCCCAGCTGTTTCCCTTCTATTATTATAAACGTCCTTCTACAGTGCAGCCAGCATCCCTTCTTCCTAAGTCCGTCCGTCAGGTCACCTTCCCTACAGGGCCACAAACAAGACTACTCTGGAAGGGGCGTCCTTAAGCAGCTACTTTGGTGTTCACTGGGGACTATGATGGTGAGGTCAGGCTTGTGCGGCAGGTAGCTACCAGGTACCACTCCAGGGTGGTGTCTGGCTGTGGCTGCTGATCCCACTGGGGGATGGAATGCTAGCACCAGGAGCAGGCAACGGGCTCGACTGGCAGACAGGCGGGCACAGCTGAGACACTAGCCGGCGGGCACGGCTGAGACACTGGCAGGCGGGCACGGCTGAGACACTGGCAAGCGGGCACACCTGAGACACTGGCAGGTGGGCTCGGCTGTCACTCTAGCAGGACAGGCAGGCATCGCTGGCAGGACAGGTGGGAATGGCTGGCGCTCTGGAAGGACAGGCGGGCATGGCTGGCACCCTGGCAGCATAGGTGGGCACGGCTGGCAGACTGGCAGGACAGGCAGTTGGTAGGGACATGAACACGGGCAGGTATATGGAAACAGGTAGGGGCCTGTTCAGACTGGTAGGTATATGGGAACAGGTAGGGACCTGTTAAGACCGGAGGAGCTGGAACTGATTCGGGAAGGACAGGTACACAGACAGGTATGAATAGCGTATGGGAACAGGTAGGAGCAGTTCAGACAGGAGGGACAGGAACTGTTAGGAAACAGTTCAGACAGGAGAGACAGGAACAGTTAAGAAACAGTTCAGACAGGAGGGACAGGAACTGTTAGGAAACAGTTCAGACAGGAGGGATAAAGACCTGCAGGTTGCGGAACGGAAGCAGAGCCGGACTGCAAGATTGCGGAGCAAGAGCAGAACCGCAAGGTGCGGAGCAAGAGCGAAGCAGAGCTGCAAGGTGCGGAGCGAGAGCAAAGCAGAACCTCAAGGTGCAGAGCGAGAGCAAAAGCATAACCGCAAGGTGCGGAGCGAGAGCAAAGCAGAACGGCAAGGTGCAGAGTGAGAGCAAAGCAGAACGGCAAGGTGCGGAGCGAGAGCAAGGCACAACCGCAAGGTGCGGGGCAACAGCAAGGCAGACAGAGTAAACACAATGATACACACAGCAGGGAAAGGAAGCCACAGACAAGGATACAAACAGGTACAGGTTAGGACTGAGTTCAGACAGGGTTAGTAACAGGGACAGGATCTAGGATACAAGACTGAATATGAAGCCCTCAGGAAGGCAGGAAACAAGACACTCAAAGCACAGAGACAGGTCTGGGTATGCAGCCCCCAGAGAAGGCGGAAACAGGACAGGACCAGGCAACTCAGCAGCAAGGCACTGACTGAGAAAAAATGTTTCTCAGGCATCCTCCAATGGGTGGAGATGCCTAAAATTCCTGAGGCCTCTTGACAATTGGCTGGGGACACTTTAGGAAAGTGCACACAGTCTCTATAAGACTCAGGAAGTGCTGGGGCCGCCACCCTAAGCATACAGCCAGGACGTATGCACCAAGTAAATACATGAGGCCCAGAGCAAAGAGCCGACAGAGGACAGAACTCACAGCATGACCCGGAGTGGTGAGTAAGATGAAAGGTGGGACACTATGCAGTGATGCCGTCAAGGGTGCTACAGTACCCCCCCTTTACACCACCTCTTCTTCAAGCCTGCCAGGATGACTTGCAGAAGGAGTAAAGGACCACACACAGTCCAGGCCATCACAACATCTTTTCGGGTAGAATGAGGTAGGTGTGACATCAGGAATCAAGAAAGCCAAGTCTCTTGGTGCCCGACGAGGTCAGCATCCACAATGACCACTACCTCCAGGTAAATGGAAAGTAGGGACCTGGAAGGCTCAGTCTTGGTGTCTGCATCAACTGGCCACCTGAAAACTGAGGACACCCACACAGGATCCATCTTCTGCCCGTTATCCTGAGAAAACTTGACCCTCTCCTCCAGGTCAGAGAAAAGCAGAGATAAGTAAACTTCCGTTTTGGTATATTCACAAGAGTTGAGCGACTTTGGTCGGATCGGTTTTCATGAAACAAAATTTGTTTCAGATGAAACTGGTCCGACTAGGGCAAAAAAAGTCGGCGTTTCATCCGAAACCCGACCCCAATGGGAAATAAAATTCGGCATTGAGTGGATGAATGTCGCTCAACTCTAATATTCACCAACCGGCCACATGGAAGCTGAAGGTACCCACATAGAATCTATCTTCTGCCCGTTATCCAGAGGAAAACATTAAGAAGGCAGGGATATTCCTGGAAACAAATCACCGGTATAGTCGTTGGGACCGTGTGGAAAGAACTCCACCGCTTCCCCTTCTTTGGAGACTTCCTCACACCTAGACTCAATGACCAGAAGACCAGATGAAGAAGATGACGCTGCTGACTGACTCTGACGCATGGGAACCAGACACCTCTTGCGACTAGGTTGTTTCAAACGCAGCAGCTTGCTGGGTCTCCAGACCTGAACGGGTAAAATAGTTCTTCACTCAAAATGACCCTCGCCAAGGGCAGCCTCTCCTACTGGCCTGGGTTTTGGAGTATAGGCTTCACAGGGCAGAGACCATCAGGATGTTCCTTACAACCGCAGCGATACCGTATTTCCTTCTCAGGACTAGATTCAGGCTGCAGGTTTGCCAGCCCACTTTTATCAGAAATCTTGGATCTTGCTCGAGTGGCTGCTTTGGCAGGTTGTGGAACAGGTAAGTCTTGGACGGTCATGGATGGATGTGACAGTTTACCCACAGGTTTCATTCGTCTGGTCCATCTCTGTGAGCTTGGGGGTAAGACTTTTCAGAAGACGCTGTACTAGGCTTATCATAGACCTTACAGAAGGCCACCAGGAAGGCAGGAAGATTCGATGTGATGGGGTCCCCTGCTTCCCAGAGGGAGTTGAGCCACTCCAAAATATCTCCTGCTAGGTAGGTCATTAAGAATCCTACTTTTATCTGATCTGTGGCGATATAGGGAGCATACCATTTGAAATAACACAAGCACTGCTCCAAGAACACACGACACTGCTTCGGCTCCCCATCGTAACATGGCGGATCCGCTGGGGCGGGTTCAGCTTTAGGAGCGTAAGCCCCAAGATGATTAAACAGCTCATTAGAGACTATGATTGTGGGTGGTGCAGTGAAGGACCGGATTTCAGACCAGGTAAAGAAATTATCCAGTTGCTCATGCTGACCAGAAAAAAGTTCATCTTGCTTCAGGAGCAAAAGGACATGGGATTCAGCGGGGACCACGGCCTGAGCAAACTGTTACGCTCACACTCTGACTGGTTGGTGCGAGCGTGGGATTGTGACCCCACTGTGCCACAAACCATACTAACCTGGAAGGGGCATGACTAAGCAGCTACCTTGGTGTTCCCTGGAGCCTCTGATGGTGAGGTCAGGCTTGTGTGGCAGGTAGCTACCAGGTACCACTCCAGGGTGGTGTCTGGCTGTGGCTGCTGATCCCACTGGGGGACGGAACACTAGGATAGGAGCGGGCAATGGGCTCTGCTGACAGACAGGTGGGCACAGCTGAGACACTGACACGCGGGCATAGCTGAGACACTGGCAGGTGGGTACAGCTGAGACACTGGCAGGCGGGCACGGCTAAGACAGTGGCAGGACAGGTGGGCATGGCTGGCACTCTGGCAGGACAGGCGGGCATTGCTGGCAGGACAGGCAGGCATAGTTGGCACTCTGGCAGGACAGGCGGGCACGGCTGGCACACTGGCAGGGGAGGGGAAAGGCTGGCACTCTGGCAGGACAGGCAGGCATGGCTGGCACTCTGGCAGGATACGCGGGCACAGCTGACACTCCGGCAGGACAGGTGAGACAGGTACTGACTTGGTTGAGACAGGAACACGGGCAGGTATATGGAAATAGGTTCCGGAGCTGCAGCTTCCTGCCTCACACATTGAGCAGCGCGGCCACGACTGGATGACATCATCATTCAGCTCCGTGACCACTGTGCCATTGAGAGGAAGGAAGCTGCCGGCGCGCGGAAAGGTGAGTGTGGCCACTGAGCCAGTGAAGCTGCTGTAGTATGTGGGTGTGTGTGTGTCAATGATGGGGAGAGGGCCAATGAAGGGAGTGATGGGGACAGGGCCAGTGATGGGGAGAGGGCCAATGATGGTGGTGATGGGGAGAGGGCCAATGATGGCGGTGATGGGGAGAGGGCCAATGATGGGATGTGACTGAAACTTTGACGGCAAAGATGGCGACTTTAAAGATGGCAGAAGATGGCGAGCCGATGGAGGACGACAGCTTTGATCTCACCCCTCGTGGACTTCCTTAGAAATGGCGCGAAAAGCTGTATGGCAGAGTCGGCGGCCTAAGCATGGTGTCCGCCCCTGGTGGGTGCGTCTGAGAAGAAGAAGACCTCACCCCTTACAACAGATTGCAAAGAAATGGGTGGAGAGGCCGGAAGCGACCCCACCTTGGAATGGGTGAGGCACAGAAGAAATTCCCGTGTGCAGCTGAGTTGCGCCATTACAAGCTACAGAACCGGCAGTGATGGACCACTCATGCAGGCGGTGCTGCAGCAGCATAGGCCACATCGAGTAGATGTGGAGACAAGAAGCGGAAAAGACTCAACCCAGATGACAAAGGGGAGTCGCCGACGAGTTCTGAACTCACCATTTCCCTGTACCGGTGGAGGAGTGGTGCCGGCGGCTGCCGGAGCCGGAACGTCATCTGGGGCTGGAAAAGACATACCGTACCTGCTCCGGAGGAGCTCACAACGGAAGTGGAGGAGCCAGAGTGCGCAACTGCATTGGCGGAGGGATCTGATTGTCACGGGATGGTTGTGGCCAGGATATTGGAGCAAGTGGTAAGTGATCCTCGGCCCCTGACCCCAGAAGGCTGGACTGCCCCCCCCCACAGTGACACGCAGAGAGTCACGGACATGCACAAACTGGTTTCAGGACGTCATTTCCAGTTTCACACATACTATATACGGGATAACGCATGCGCAGTCAGACAGAGGAGACAGGAGACACCACTGGGCAGCGTACAGTGTTTATGACTCACACCAATTACCTTCTCGAGAGGTGGGGAGTAGCTTTAATGAAGCGGGGGATATTTAAAATGGTTCCATGGACATGAGAGCATACCACATCAGACATCAACATGACCTGACATCCTTATCTAAGCCTCCTGATGAGCCAAAAGCTGAAACATGTAGAGGGAGTTTATTTCTTTGTTTATATTGTTACCCTGTCTATTTATCTATGCCAACAAAAGAGTGCCCTACAAAATAAACACGAAGGACCGTGACACAAGAGACAACCTATGTAAAGAAGTGGTTCTCCAATCATAATTTGTGTGAAAAGCAAATACTTTTATTGGAACGCATGATTAAAACATTAAGAATGGAGATGTAAACACACAGAACAGGAATGGAAAGCAAGCCAACACTGAGCAGGTAAGTAAGTTATGTCCAAAGTTATATATGAGACACAGCACCTTGCAAAATAGGCTCTAAATTAATGTATAAAGACAGGTGTATGAAAGTAAAGAGGAATAAAGTGCAAGGTGAAAATGGCTAAGATGTAAAAAAAAAAAAAAAAAAAAGGACATACCAGTAAATAAATGAGCTGGTCACTGCTGGATTTTGTCTCTGGTATCTCCTAGAAAGTGTTATACAATGGGTATAATGAGCTCGTTAAAAGATTAAATCATAGGAGAATCCAGAAACAAAAAAAGTTTTTTTTTTGCACACCATAGCTGAAAGTAAAGGCAAGTGCATAGTATCACATGATGGCATTTATAAATCCAGGCTAGAAGGTGTAGAAAGTTACACAGGGTCCAGAAAACTCCAGTGCACCTCTTGACACACGTTTCGATAATCTCTTCCTCAGAAATGGGCCTCCTGGGATTTGTTAAGATACCTATATGCTAAAATACCTATTTTTGATATACCCTAACCAACCCATTAATACACCGGCTTAGTTGTGGTTAGGGGTGGGGTGACAAATGCAGATAATCTCAAGTGGCCCAGTTTGACAATAGGATATGCCTCTGGAACGGCCATTGATTTAAGATCTGATAGCAGTCAATGCAAGGTACTGTTGTGAGAGCTGTATATGGGCAACAAGGGACAGCCTTCTTTGAGCAGGGGCGCCATGGCGCCTGCGATATAGGGTGCCAACCTCCACAGCTAGGCAGGAGACAGTCATTAGGCATAACCAGGGTAAGGTAGTCCAACCAGAAAGATTTAATCTTATATGAAGATCCAGACTCTTCCCCATCTCTGTGTGCCCTGTAGGGTCACTGTGGGTGGGTATATTTCCAAAGTTTGGGAATGGTTTGATACAGCATTTATATAAGTGGGTTACCCATCATTGATCATTGGCTTTTGGTTTAGTGATTATTAACAGAAAGAAACAAATTCCATAAGGATGATTGAGATGGTGCAGTCAAATTTGGAGTTCTAACATTTAATGGCTGTTCTTTAATTTACTGCCTTTTCATTATAATATAGGGCGGAATAGAGATATCAGGGACAGCCACCGAGGAGCGGGGGCGCCACTGTCGGTGTATATAGGGTGCCAACCTCCGTTGATAGGCAGGAACACAGAACAGGTCCTTCACTAGGGTGCTGTTAGCATGTCTATTTTTCTAGCTCATTAAATATTAGTGTATACGTGTTGTGTGTGTTTGGGATTTAATCTCTTTCATTTTAATAAGTCATTAATGTTTTAGAGGTTTATTTATGTTAGCTGTTTTAGGTTAGAACTCAGGTTTAAAATCCATTTTCTAAATTGGTACTCCAAATTACACCAATAAAAGCTTCATCTGATATCGCAAAAAGCAATTCCCTACTTACATTTTTAGTCTATCAATGTTTAAACAGATTTTCCACTTTACCAGTAGCGCAACAGCGCTGGAAAAGCAACTTAACTCCTAAAGAAAATTCATTAAAATCCACGCTCCTGAACGGCCCACCTCCTGAGCTTTGCAGGGTGCCCAAACCACATCCAACATCCAAATGTATGGCATCGCTGCAGATGGGAGAATTCTCTTAAAAGGCTGTCCTGGTCTAAATCGGTGACAACTTTTTCGATGAATAGTTCATAAACATTAGACTATTGGGGTCTGACAACTGGCACACTCACTGATTAGGTGAAAACTGCTCCGGCAGTGATGTATGGGTGAAACACAGCAGCCCGGTATATTGCTTAGTGTATGCTGATGACTACTGCGCTTTATTTTCCATTGAACAGAGGGTACTGTAGTACTCAACAGCCACCACAAAGCAATATTCGGGATTTCAGAATTCAGCCTGTACATCGTTTAGTTCATCAGATTAATGGAAGTGTCAGACCAACACCTATAAGAATTGATGACCTATCTCAACATGAGTAGTCCTGGACAACAATTTAAGGAGTGCAAGTCCCCAGAAGCACCCGCAGGGCACTAGGTATTGGGCACTTAAGTAGCAAATTAAATTTGCAATTTTCACTCTACAACAGCCACTGCACACTAATTTCTGTAAACTGCCAAACAGTTGCACAGAAATTTTTTTTCACCACTGAAAGTTAGGTAGCCTGGCAGTGTAAGCGTTTTTTGTCTGATGTGAGAAACAACGAACCATCATATCAAATGTCTCTGTATTTCAGTGGTCTGTCTAGGTTTTTCATAATTATGTAAGGCAAATTTATATGTTGTACAAAATAATATGGCTTATTTTGGGTTAAATTGATGTATTTTTTCAGCTTGTGTATGCACTTGGAGAAATAAAAAAATGCCCTTAATATTTGCATATGTATTTTGATAGTAAAATATTTATAGAAAGAAAAATAAAATGGGTCGCCCTCTCAGGGCTGTGGGGTACTCGGTACCGGGCCGGTGTCAGGGGAATGTGTCACAGCAGCGGTGACCCGGTCCGTGGCCCTGGGCGCCCAAATCAATGGTGGTTTAGCGGTGTAATGGAATGGAATAGTTCGAGACCCCACCTGTGGTGTTTGGCAAGTAAGATGTTAAGCCAACGCTGCATGCAGATCCTCTGGGGCTGATGGTGTGTTGCAGCATAGATGGTGTAGCTCCCCACAGGTGGAGCTGTAACCCCAGGGCAGTGTAGTTGCAATAGATGGGAATAGGTGCAGGCGGTGTGAGGAATGTTGGTACCCAGATGTAGCAGTGCTGGTGGTGTTGGCGCACAATTGAACGGAAGACACAATGGCTTGTAGTTCCAAAGCTTTACTCCCAGTTCATGGTACACACTGGTGCTGGCCTCCGTGTCGTGTCCTCCGGGGCAGAGACTCAATCAACCTCCCGGGCAAGTCAGGATTCTCCTCTCCAACACCCCGTCAACATGTACCTTTCCTGAACGACTCCTCTATTGCGCCTTTAGTGTGAAAAGCTCCAGTACCGTGGTACTCTGAAGTTCCTCCTGTCAGATGTTCCTAACAACTCTACTTGTATGACAAACAGCTGTAACCTCTATCGGGGACTCTCTTCTCCAGAGTCCTGGCTCTCTATTCGGTTGCTGTTGTGCCCCAAGTCTTAGATGGGAGTAGTGCATTTACAGCCAACTACTCCACCGGTGTCTGCTGCAGAACCATAAGTGTCCATACAACCTCGGGGACCGGGCCCCGGCCTTGCGCTGAGAACCTATAGGCAGGGTTCCTCTTCCAACCCACAACTCCTCTCTGTTCTCCTACTCCTTCGTTCCGCGCTGTTCCTTCTCTCTCTTATGGAAGCTTAGGTTGCAGTTCTACGTCTTTCTCCTTCTTGTTCCTTTCCAATGCTAGCTGACTCAGATCACAGAGACAGCTGCAGCACTCCTTCTTCACCCCCTCTTCTAGGGATCTCCTTCCCTCTCAGACCCATCCTCAGACTCTCCTGACTGACTGTCCTCTCTCCTCTCGCCTGACCTCCCGCCAGACTGAACCTTCTGGCTGACCTTCTGTAAAACTGACCTGTAATTCTAAACCTTCCCAACCTTTTATATATCTCAACTCCACCCACCTCACAGCACATCTTGTGTTACGAAGCCAGGAACCATGAAAGGTGCTCTGCTACCCTCCAAGCATGGAGCCGCAACGTGGTCCTGCCGAACTATCCTGTGTGTGGGATGCAGGTGTTGGAGTGTGGAAAGGAGTCCCCAACTTACCTAGTTGGTGGGGCACTATACCTTAGGAGAAGGTGCAGTACCTCTGTGGCGACTGAACCTCAGGGGCGCCACAAATACCTATTGCCCTCATCATCTCCCTCCTCGACTACTGCAATATCCTTCTCTGTGGCCTTTCTGCTAACAATCTGGCACCTCTCCAGTCCATCCTTAACTCTGCTGCCCGACTAATCCACCTCTCCCCATGTTACTCCTCTGCTTCTTTCTTTATTGGCTTACAATTCTCAAACATATCTTGTTCAAACTGCTAAAGACTGACCTACAAAGCCGTCCTTACGTCCATAATCTGTCTCCTCTGTATATCTCTGAACTAATCTCTTGATATCTTCCAACACACAATATCTTGTCCTCCCAAGACCTTCTTCTCTCCTCCAGACTCATACGTTCCTCACCCAATCGTCTAAAAGGCTTCACCCGAGTTTCCCCCATCCACTGGAATTCTGTGTCACAACACATCCAATTATCAGCAACACTTGGAGCCTTCAGATGAAACTTGAAAACCCATCTCTTCAAGGAGACAATGCCACCTCACCATCACCGAAGCTGCTGCAAACCCCCAACCTACTGTCTCCTTCCCCATTATCTTGCAGAATGTAAGCAAGGGCAGGGCAATCTCCTTTCTGTACCAGTCTGTCATTGTTAGTTTGTTCACCATAATTTATATTTGTATTTAACAAAGGCTACCATCAGTAACATACTACGCCGCGAAGGACGCAGATCCTGCAGTGCCAGACGTGTCCCCTTGCTTAAGCCAGTACATGTCCGGGCCCATCTGAAGTTTGCTAGAGAGCATTTGGATTATCCAGAAGAGTATTAGGAGAATGTCATATGGTCTGATGAAACCAAAGTAGAACTGTTTGGTAGAAAAAAAACTGGACATGTTTGGAGGAGACAGAATGCTGAGTTGCATCCAAAGAACACCATACCTACTGTGAAGCATGAGGGTGCCAACATCATGCTTTGGGGCTGTTTTGCTGCAAAGGGAACTTGACGACTGATCCTTGTACATGAAAGAAAGAATAGGGCCATGTATTGTGAGATTTTGAGTGCAAATGTCCTTCCATCAGCAAGGGCATTGAAAATGAAATGTGGATGGGTCTTTCAGCATGATAATGAACCCAAGCACACCATCAGGGCAACAAAGGATTGGGTTTGTAAGAAGGATATGAAGGTCTTGGAGTGGCCTAGCCAGTCTCCAGATCTCAACCCCATAGAAAACCTTTGGAGGGATTTGAAAGTCCATGTTGCTTAGCGACAGGCCCAAAACATCACTGCTCTAGAGGAGATCTGCATGGAGGAATGGGCCAACATACCACCAACAGTGCGTGCCAACCTTGTGAAGACTCACAGAAAACTTTTGACTTCTGTCATTGTCAACAAAGGATATATAACAAAATGTTGAGATGAACTTTTGTTAATGACCAAATATTTATTTTCCACCATAATCTGCAAAATAAATCTTGACAAATCAGACAAGGTGATTTTCTGAATTTGTTTTCTCATTTTGACTCTCATAGTTGTGGTCAACCTATGATGTCAATTACAGGCCTCTCTCATTTTTTTAAGTGGGAGAACTAGCACAATTGGTGGCTGACTACATACTTTTTTTCCACACTGTAAATAGCCGGTCAATTTCCCGCTGTTCCACCGTTTTAGTGACAATACAGGGCATCTCATGCCTGGAGTGAGATAATTGCAAATTTTTGCCCAATGAGCAGTTGTACAAAAATGTTGCGACTTTTGGTGCATTTACAACTCTTTGAAAAGTGTGCAATGCTTAGCTGAAGAAAGACTGGCAGAGCACAGATTCAGTATTCAGATTCAGTATTAATTATTCCACAGAAGTTGAGTATACTATAGTATAAATGTGCTCCTTCAAAACCTTAAAAAAAAGAAAGATCTTAAGTACCAAGATAAAAAAATGCAAATCTTTATTAATACTTCATAAAGGAAATATATCAAACAAAAGTACTAATGCCAAATCAGAGGCCGCAAATCCAATAACAGTCTAGGGAGACCATAGTTCATCTTTAGCTCATATATATGGTCTTAATTAGCAAAAAAATACATTAGATGCTAAAAAAAATATCATTCGTTTTAAATTGCTGCTAACAAGCATGCAAAATAAATAGTGCAAACAATGTTTTCTTATAAATTGCTTCGTCAAATAGTAAAGTGCTGTAGTTTACAATATATATTAAATATAGAATTAAGAATCTATTGATTGCTAAAAGGTGCTTTTGAAAATATACACTGCTGCTAACAAGCATGCAAGAGTTAACTATACAATCACGAAACGCGCGTTGGGGAGGCGGGAGCACCAGCATCTTACCTTGCTTTCATATATGTAAGTTCATTCTATTTGTTCATACTTAAAGGGAATCTGTCACCCCTTTTTTCGTATATGAGCTGCCGACACCGCCATCATGGGCTTATCCACAGCATTATGTAATGCTGTAAATAAGCCCCCGATGTACCCTGAAAGAGAAGAAAAAGGATTTATATTATACTCACCCAGGGGCAGTCTGGGTCCGGTTCGGGTCTGGAGGGAGTCGCGGTCCTCCCATCTTGCAGCGATGATGCACTCTTCATTCCTGTCCATCGTGGCTCTGGCTCAGGCGCACTGCTCTGCCCTGTTGAGGGTAGAGCAGAATACTGCACTGCGCAGGCACCGGACCTCTCTCGGCACCTGCGCACTGCAGGAATCTGCTCTGCCCTCAACAGGGCAGAGCAGTGCGCCTGCGCAGGAGCCATAAAAGGAAGAAAAGAAGAGGACGGCATCGTATGAAGATGGGAGGCGCCGGACCGGACTGCGACACCCATCGGACCGGATGCCGGGGTGAGTATAATCTAACTCTTTTTTCTTATTTTGCAGGTTACATCGGGGGCTTATGTACAGCATTACAGAATGCTGCAGATAAGCCCCTGATGTCGGTGCTGGCAGCTCATATTCGAAAAAAGGGGTGACAGATTCCCTTTAATTTTGCTTGCACATTAATGTTACAATATTTTATTAAGTATTTCACATTAGTGTTTTGATTGTATAATTGAGTGTTATGAATGAGTCACCGTAGGAGGCAAAAACAGAAATACTAGCTAAGTCCAGAAAACCAGAGAAGTTGGCAGCTATCGGATTGCAGACCCCTGAACCTATCAACAACAACTAGCAGTAGCCGTGGGGGGTTCCTACGGTGCCCTAGACCCCTCGATCACAGCCGGAGAACTAAATAGCCTAAAGACAGAAAGGGAAATCTACACTGCCCCAGAGCAGACCCCAAAGCAATAGGCAGCCCCAAACATATAATGACGGTGAAGCAAGATGAAAAAACACTCACACAGATAGAAAGATAGGCTGAGCAAATGATGGGGCCCAAGCTAACTAAATAGGACAGGATAGAAAAGCTGCTGTCTGCAATCCGCCAAAACCCTATCAAAACAAGAGCCAACAGACTGATAGGGAAAAAAGCCCTGAAGACGCTAGGCTTCAAAAAGACTATATCAGTACTCAGGTATTTTCTGAAGACAGAGCAGAAGGAATTCAGCTCACCCCAGCAGGGAATGGCAGAAATCCAGAAAAACAAGGCAAAGCAAAACCAAAACACAAATGCAAAAAGCAGAGCAGAAAATTTAGCTTTTGAGGAGCAGGAATCAGACTGGTCTCCTAGAATCCCTCAGAGAAATCACCAGCAAGGCAGAAGGGCGTCGGCTGCCTTATATCCAGTCAGCAATTCCAGTCACCCAGTCATCATCATCCTGCTCAGGTGCTTGGTAATCAGCCTCACTACCTTCCTTCACCAGAAGAGGGAGTTCATCAGACCTCAATGGTGAAGGGGAAAATGAACTCACAACAATTGAGGCTAGTTTCACACTAGCGTATGGAGGAGCTGCGGAGGGATGCGGACTTCTTCTGTGAAACTGCGCCCACGGACGCACCTCCTTCGTTCAGAGACGCTTCCATCGGCATTTGGCCTGTGTACTGTCATGGTCACGTGTGTCTGGATGCAGCGAGTACCGCAAGGCGAACCCATATGACACACGTGACCCTGGATACACCGCCTCCAGTTGGGCGAATTTAAATAATAGGACGTGCAGCTGGATACGCCGCCTCCAACTGGCGAATTTAGGTATTACACGTATATATAAAGTAGTCTGGGAACCCCGCCTCCAGTAAGGCGAATTTAAATAATAAAGGGGAACCTGGGTAACATTAACAATGGTGGGCCCTGCAATAGGGAATGGGGAAGTGGAGACCTCCTGTACTCCCCTGAGCCAGTGTCCCTGCACTCCTAACGTTCCCTATGCCGGTTCCGCACCGGGCGACACACAGGAACCTAAAAACCCTAGCTCGCCCGGAACCTAGTCCCTCACTAGGGAATTGGTCCGTGCGGAAACTAATCCCACCACTGCACTAAACACACATGAGGGAAAATGACAATACAGGGGAAACACCACTTAGCTTTGCTCTGTCGCGTACGCTCCCAGCAACAGAGCCCACCACCTGCGTGCATCTTCTCCTCCACCCGGATCCATCACCATAACTGGATCCTTCACCATAGTGCAACCTTGGAGCAGAGTCCACCACCAATTGCAGAAGTCCAGTAACAGAGTCCCAAAGATGAGTTCAGGTCCTGCCCAAAAAGTCAAGCATGCTTGAGTCCAGCTCTCAGCAACCAAGTCCCGCATGCTGAGTGCAACTCTCTCCATAGTCGTCACTCCACCAAGCCATGCAAGCACTTCCTGCCGACACCATAAACTGTGACTCCACCACGCCTTGCCAGCCCTTCTTGCAGACCTCACAGCTGCCACTCATCCCCTCTGGCTGGGCTGCGCAGGACTCATGTTCAGCTCCTTCCTCACCCAGGCTTGCTTCCCAAATGACGAACACAATATCACCAACAGTGATTGAACACACCTGGCTCTCTTTTATAGAGCCTCACACCTGAATTATAATTACATGCATAAACCAAAGAAACTAAAGTGCACTACCACACACCACCACCGGGGCAACTTAGAATGAACGACACCACGTGTAATAATTCTAATGGCCACCAGGGGAAATCACATCACTTTGGCACCTAGCCAAAGAAAAAAAAAGTTCACTTATCCATTTAAACTGTCAGATCCACGCTGGATTATGACACGTACCCTATCTTTAGCATTGAGTACGCAGGCCATGCCGATGTATGCGGATGCCTCCGCATGCGTTGTTTTGACGGTGCGGCAAGTGCAACAAAATCCAACACGTTGCGTTCGGCGCAGGTCACGGCACCGTCAAAACGATGCATGTGGAGGCATCCGCATACATCGGCATGGCCTGCGTACCCAATGCTAAAGATAGGGTACGCAGGCCGCATTCCGATGAAGGCGGAGCTTCACGGAGGAAGTCCGCATCCCTCCGCAGCTCCTCCATACGCTAGTGTGAAACTAGCCTGACTCTTGCATGCTTGTTGACAGCAGTGTACATTGTTTGCACAATTTATTTTGCATGCTTGTTAGCAGCAATTTAAAAACAATGATTTTTTTTTAGCATCTAATGTATTTTTTTGCTAATTAAGACCATATATATGAGCTAAAGATGAACTATGGTCTCCCTAGACTATTAATGGATTTACGGCCTCTGATTTGGCATTAGTACTTTGTTTGATATCGTTCCTTTTTAAAGTATTAATAAAGATTTACAATTTTTTTATCTTGGTACTTAAGCTCTTTCTTTTTTTTAAAGTTATTGTCATTTTTAGAGTTTTTTACATTATTGTTGGGTATTTGGATAATAGCATATAAATGTACTCCTGTCTAGGACTGGAGAGGGATTTCCATTGCTGACATATGGGCAGCTGAGAGAAGCTTCAAATTCAGTGTGATGCATATACCTCTTAAGGAATTTTGTGCATCTTACTCCAGCAGACTCTGGATCAATACTAGTGGTTTAAAATGTTAGTCTTTTTGAATTTTTGCCCTAGTGTTTATAATGGTTCCTCACTGTCCCCTAATCGCCTTTGGTTGGAGGACATACAGTAGTTGCCCATCAAGCATTCGCCAACAGTCAGCTCACACCTTGCATGTATAACCAGGTTAAGAAAGCTACAGTGCTTCATACATTTTTTTTGTTCACTTTTATTCTGTAAAAGTGTAGAAATAATTTCGACTGACAGAAGAAGTGTGCAGTCCAATTATCAAAAGTTTCGAAGGATATTAAGTGGGCAATGTATTCATCACTTTGACTCTAAGGAAATGCAGTTTAGAGATGCATTTTATTTGTACACCCCATAAAATAATTCTTGCCATTTTGTGTCTTCCAACAGCTAATAGTGATGCCTGTGCTCAGTTTATCTACAACTGTGAGCGAGTCGCTGCCAATTGTCTTGCAAGTAGTGTTGAGTGATACCATCCGATATCGTGAAATATCGGATCAGATTGGATCGGACCGATACCCAAAAAGTATCGGGTATCGTCGATTCCGATACCGGAAACCAATGCAAGTCAATGGGACAGAAATATCGGAATTAAAAAAAACCCTTTCTTTCCTTGTATGTTAATTCTACATGAAGAAAAACAACTAATAATAATGTAGAATGTATTGGGGGGAGGTGGAGGAGACATTAAAGGCATAGAGGTTTAGCCCAATCAAATGGAATAGCAGGAATAATTTTTTTTTTTTAAAGACGTTCGGAGTTACATATATATTGACTATGTTAACCTTTTTTATATTTTGTCAGATATGTATGTTTCACTACTTCCATGCTCTTCACCTTCTTTTTGACTTCTCCCACACTTTCTCCTTCATGATCCTTAGCAGCAGCAGCATCTTTTTCATCAACTTCTTCACCTTATTCATCTTCTTCACCTTCTTCCTATTATTCTTTTTTTTTACATTCTTCATATTCTTCTTATTCAACTATTATTCTTCTTCATATTCTACTTCTTCATCTTCTTCCTATTCTTCTTCTTCATCATATTCTTATTTGTGACAGTCATTCCTGTAGTTGTTATCTATAAAAGTTTGAAGATTACACCTTCCGTTCTGCCTGTCACAAAAGATTTACAACAGGATTTGTCCGCGCTCAGTTTGGCCTGCAGCAGCAGGCATTTTCCAGGGGCACCACGAGGAGGAACGGACTCTCCCCCATACACTGCTTAGTCTTCTTCTGCTTATAATTTAGATAATAGCTTTTGCTCTGATTTTTAGTCTTATGCTTAATGTTGTTCTGCTTTTTGTTCTTCTGCTTCTTGGTCTTCTGTTTCTTGGTCTTCTGTCTCTTGTTGTTCTGTATCTTGGTGGTTGTCTTCATGTTCTTTGTCCTCTTGGTCATCTTCTTCAGGGTCATCTTTTTGGTCTTCTCGGGGTGGTCTTCCGGGTCGTCGTCTTCAGGGTCATCGTTTTCGTGGTCGTCGTCTTCTTCGGGGTGGTCTTCAGGGTCATCGTCTTCAGGGTCATCATCAGGTTGATCCAGAGTGATAACCAAAAACCATTTCCAAAAGCTTGAACTTGGAAATGTAGCAGAAGGTACAAGAAGGCTGAGGAACTGCCGAGAACCAGCTGACGGTACTGGAACCCGGATGGGTAGCAGAAGGAACAAGAGCCAATGGCACTACCAAGGACCAGCTGACGGTGCTGGAACCTGGTTACTAATCAGGAGGTACCTGTGCTAGAAAGCACTACCAAGGACCAGCAGACGTTGCTGGAACTCGGATACCGAGAAGGAGGCACCTAAGCCAAAGGCACTGCCGCGAACCAGCTGACTGTGCTGGAACCCGGATGGGTAGCAGAAGCTGCAAGAGCCAATGGAACTAGCGAGGACCAGCTGATGGTGCTGGAACCCGGAGGGGCAGCAGAAGGAACAAGAGCCAATGGCACTACCGAGGACCAGCTGACGGTGCTGGAACCCGGATGGGTAGCAGAAGTGTTATGAAAGAGTCACCGTAGGAGGAAGACACAAAAGTAGAAGCTACGTCCAGAAAACCAGAGAAGTTGGCAACTATCAGATTGCAGACCCCTGAACCTATCAACACAACTAGCAGTAGCCGTGGGGGGTTCCTACGGTGCCCTAGACCCCTCGATCACAGCCGGAGAGCTAAATAGCCTAAAGACAGAAAGGGAAATCTGAACTGCCCAAGAGCAGACCCCAAAGCAAAAGGCAGCCCCCAACATATAATGACGGTGAAGCAAGATGAAAAAACACTCACACAGATAGAAAGATAGGTTGAGAAAACGATGGGGCCCAAGCTAACTAAACAGGACAGGAAAGGAAAGTTGCTGTCTGCAATCTGCCAAAACCCTATCAAAGACAAAAGCCAACAGGCTGATATGGAAAAAGACCCTGAAGCCACTAGGCTTCAAAATACTATATCAGCACTCAGGTATTTTCTGAAGACAGAGCAAAAGGAATTCAGCTCACCCCAGCAGGGAATGGCAGAAATCCAGAAAAACAAAGCAAAACAAAGTCAAAGCACAAATGCAACAGGCAGAGCAGAAAACTTAGCTTTAGAGGAGCTGGAATTCAGACTGGTCTCCAAGAATCCCTCAGAGAAATCACCCGCAAGGCAGAAGGGCGTTGGCGGCCTTATATCCAGTCAGTAACTCCACTCAGCCAGTCATCATCATTAGGCTTAGGTGCTTGATAATCAGGCTCACTACCTTTCTTTACCAGAAGAGGGAGTTCATCGGACCTCAGTGGTGAAGGGGAAAATGAACTCACAACAGTACCTCCCCTGTTATGATTGAGTCACCGTAGGAGGCAGACACAAAAATAGAAGCTACGTCCAGAAAACCAGAGAAGTTGGCAACTATCAGATTGCAGACCCCTGAACCTATCAACACAACTAGCAGTAGCCGTGGGGGGTTCCTACGGTGCCCTAGACCCCTCGATCACAGCCGGAGAACTGTATAGCCTAAAGACAGAAAAGGAAATCTAAACTGCCCCAGAGCAGACCCCAAAGCAAAAGGCAGCCCCCAACATATAATGACTGTGAAGCAAGATGAAAAAACAATACACAGGCAGAAAGATAGGCTGAGCAAACGATGGGGCCCAAAACTAACTAAATAGGAAAGGAAAGGACGGTTGCTGTCTGCAATCTGAAAAAACCCTAACAACAAAATAAGCCAACAAGCTGATATGGAAAAAAGACCCTGAAGCAGCTACGCTTCAAAAGCTATATCAGCACTCAGGTACTTTCTGAAGAGAGAGCTAAAGGAATTCAGCTCACCCCAGCAGGGAATGGCAGAAATCCAGAAAAACAGAGCAAAACAAAGGCAAAGCAAAAATGCAACAGGCAGAGCAGAAAACTTAGCTTTAGATGAGCAGGAATTCAGACTGGTCTTCAAGGATCCCACAGAGAAATCACCCGCAGGGCAAAAAGGGCGTGGGCGGCCTTATATCCAGTCAGCCACTCCACTCAGCCAGTCATCATCATTAGTCTCAGATGTTTGATAATCAGGCTCACTACCTTTCTTCACCAGAAGAGGGAGTTCACCGGCCCTCAGTAGTGAACTCACAACAGTACCTCCCCCTTGAGGAGGGGTCACCGAACCCTCAACCACGCCACCAGGGCGATCAGGGTGAACCCGATGAAAGGCATGCACCAATCTTTTGGCATGAATATCAGAGGCGGAGACCCAGGAATTATCCTCCTGACCATAACCCTTCCACATAACCAAATACTGAAGTCTCCGTCTAGCCAGATGGGAATCCAGTATTTTGTCTACCTCATATTCTATGTTGCCTTCGACCAATATAGGGTCTGGAGGTGCCACCCCCGGAACAACAGGTTCAACAAACCCTTTCAACAAAGACTTGTGGAACACATTATGGATTTTAAATGTGACAGGAAGAGCCAAACGAAAAGAGACCGGATTAATAATCTCCAAAATCTTGTAAGGTCCAATAAATCTAGGCTTAAACTTAGGAGAAGCCACCTTCATAGCAATATTTTTTGATGATAACCACACCATATCACCAACCTTAAACTGGGGACCAATGGTCCTATGTCGGTTGGAAAACCGCTGGGCCTTTTCCTGGGAGAGAGATAACTTATCCACCACTTGGTCCCAGATCTGGTGCATTCTCTCCACCACAGTGTCAACACCTGGGCAGGCAGAGGGCTCCACCTGCCCTGAAGAGAATCGAGGATGAAACCCAAAGTTACAAAAAAAAGGAGACATCAAAGTGGCAGAACTAGCTCTATTGTTTAACGCAAATTCGGCCAAGGGCAAAAATGAAACCCAATCATCCTGATCAGCGGAAATAAAACATCTCAAATACGACTCCAAGGTCTGGTTTGTTCTCTCTGTCTGCCCATTGGTCTGAGGGTGAAAAGCAGAGGAGAAGGACAACTGAATTCCCAGCTTGGAACAGAAAGTTCTCCAAAATCTAGATACAAACTGAACTCCTCTGTCAGATACAATGTTCTCAGGAATCCAGTGCAAGCGAACCACATGTTGCAAAAACAGGGGCACCAACTCAGAGGAAGATGGCAACTTAGGGAGTGGTACAAGATGAACCATCTTAGAGAACCTATCACAAATCACCCAAATAGCAGTCATCTTTTGAGAGACAGGCATATCAGAGATGAAATCCATTGAAATATGGGTCCATGGCCTCTTGGGGACAGGCAAAGGCATCAACAACCCACTAGAGCGAGAACACGATTTAGATCGGGAGCAAGTCCCACAGGACTGCACAAAATTCCTGACATCACGAGACAAGGAGGGCCACCAAAAAGACCGACTCACCAGATCTCTGGTACCAAAAATACCTGGATGACCAGCCAAAGCAGAGCAATGAACTTCAGACATCACTCTCTTCTTCCACTGGTCAGGAACATACAACTTTCCACTGGGACAACGCTCAGGTTTGTCCTCCGGGAACTCCTCCAGAGCACTTCTCAAATCAGGCGAGATGGCAGACAGAACTACCCCTTCGCCTAAGATGGTAGCAGGCTTGGTCATCACAGGAGAATCAGCAAAGAAGCTCCTAGAGAGGGCGTCTGCCTTGACATTCTTAGTTCCAGGAAGAAAGGAAACCACAAAATCAAAACGTGTAAAAAACAAGGCCCACCTAGCCTGTCTAGGGTTCAAGTGCTTAGCCGACTCTGGGTAAATCAGATTCTTGTGATCAGTGAGGACCACGACTTGATGTTTAGCTCCCTCCAACCAATGTCTCCACTCCTCAAATGCCCATTTCATGGCCAACAGTTCCCGATTCCCCACATCATAGTTACGTTCAGATGGAGAGAACTTTCGGGAAAAGAAGGCACAAGGATTCATCTTAGATGTTACAGGATCCTTTTGGGACAAAACAGCTCCTGCACCAATCTCAGAAGCATCCACCTCTACCTGGAACGGGAGTGAGACATCAGGTTGCCGCAAAACCGGGGCAGAGGTGAATCTTCGCTTCAGCTCCTGAAAGGAAGAAACAGCCTCCGGAGACCAATTTAACACATCAGCACCCTTCTTAGTCAGATCAGTCAATGGCTTGGCAATACTAGAAAATTTTGCTATAAATTTCCGATAAAAATTAGCAAAACCCAAAAACTTCTGGAGGGCCTTCAAAGAAGTGGGCTGAACCCAATCATAAATGGCCTGTACCTTGGCCGGGTCCATTTCAATAGTAGACGGAGACAAAATAAATCCCAAAAAAGAAATCCTCTGTACTCCAAAAAGACATTTAGATCCTTTGACATACAGGGAATTCTCCCTCAAGATCCGGAACACAGTCCGAATATGTTCCAAATGAGAATCCCAATCCTTGGAGAAGATCAAAATATCATCCAGATAGATAATCAAAAATTTATCGACAAAATCTCGGAAAATATCGTTTATGAAGCACTGGAAGACAGAAGGGGCATTAGTGAGCCCAAAAGGCATCACCAGGTACTCAAAATGTCCCTCCGGAGTATTAAACGCCGTCTTCCATTCATCCCCATGCTTAATGCGAATAAGATTATACTCCCCCCTGAGGTCAAGCTTGGTAAACCAGCAAGCACCTTTAACTCTAGAAAATAGATCCGAAATCAGGGGTAACGGATACTGATATTTAACAGTAATTTTGTTGAGGGCACGATAATCAATACAAGGTCTTAATGATCCATCCTTTTTGGCTACAAAAAAAAACCGGCACCTAAGGGTGACGAGGATGGTCTAATGTGACCCTTCTCCAACGCCTCCTTAATATAGGATCGCATAGCTTCGTGCTCGGGTACAGACAAATTGAAGAGCCGACCTTTGGGAAATTTACACCCCGGGCTCAGTTCAATTGCACAGTCATAACTCCTATGAGGAGGCAGAGACGCAGACTCTCTCTCATTGAATACATCATAAAAGTCCTCCAAATAATCAGGAACATCATGCGACTGAGGAGAGGTGGAAAACACCGGAGCCTCACTAAAGGCACACCGACACCCCCAACTCACCACAGACACAGATTTCCAATCCAAAACTGGATTATGAATTTGTAACCATGGAAACCCCAGAACAATGGTATCATGCAGATTATGCAACACCAAAAATCTGCAATTTTCTTGATGGTCTGGGGCGACCCGCATTACCACCTGGATCCAGAACTGAGGTTTATTTTTTGCCAAAGGAGTAGCATCAATCCCTCTCAAAGGGATAGGCGTCTGCAGAGGTGTCATCGGAAATCCACAACGTTTAGCAAAATCCAAGTCCATTAGGTTTAGAGCTGCTCCCGAATCCACAAAAGCCTTGGAGGAAAATGTGGACAGGGAGCAGATCAGAGTAATAGCCAGAAGAAACTTAGGTTGAACACTACCAACAGAAAACGTGTGTGCAAAGCGTTTCTCTCGTTTAGGACAGGCAGAAATAATATGCGAGGCATCTCCACAGAAAAAACACAACTTATTACGCCTTCTGAACTCCTGACGCTGCTCTCTGGACAAAACTCTGTCACATTGCATAGGTTCAGACATTTGATCAACAGGTGGCAACACCTCTCGTGCAGTCTTGCGTTCACGCAAACGCCGATCAACCTGAATGGCTAATGACATAGAATCGTCAAGACCAGAGGGAACAGGAAATCCCACCATAGTATCTTTTACGGCTTCTGACAAACCCTTCTGAAAGAGAGCAGCCAAGGCACTATCATTCCAGGCAGTAAGGACAGCCCACTGTCGGAATTTTTGACAGTACAATTCTGCAGCATCTCGACCCTGGTTCAATGCCAGCAGGGTCTTTTCAGCCTGATCAATGGCATTAGGTTCGTCATACAATAACCCTAAGGCTTGAAAAAATGCATTCACATTAGTCAGAATAGGATCATCTGGTTTCAAAGAAAACGCCCAATCCTGGGGATCGCCACGCAGCAAGGAGATGACAATTTTAACCTGCTGCGCGGAGCTCCCTGACGAGTTAGGCTTCAAGGCAAAAAATAATTTACAATTATTTTTGAAATTCAAAAATTTAGACCGATCCCCAAAAAATACATCAGGTGTAGGAATCTTTGGTTCAGCAGCATGTGAATGAGCAAGGTAGGCGGAAATTCCCCGCACTTCCGCAGCGAGCTGCTCCACACGATCAGACAATTGCTTTATCTCCATTGAGAGAAAAAAAAATTTCCCCTACGGCCTCAGAGATATAGAGGAAAAAATATACACACTTTTTTTTTTTTTTTTTAACAATTCTTTCCTGCTATTGAGTACCCTAGGATCTGCGGTATGGCGGGTGATTCTGTTATGATTGAGTCACCGTAGGAGGCAGACACAAAAATAGAAGCTACGTCCAGAAAACCAGAGAAGTTGGCAACTATCAGATTGCAGACCCCTGAACCTATCAACACAACTAGCAGTAGCCATGGGGGGTTCCTACGATGCCCTAGACCCCTCGATCACAGCCGATGAACTGTATAGCCTAAAGACAGAAAAGGAAATCTAAACTGCCCCAGAGCAGACCCCAAAGCAAAAGGCAGCCCCCAACATATAATGACGGTGAAGCAAGATGAAAAAACAATACACAGGCAGAAAGATAGGCTGAGCAAACGATGGGGCCCAAACTATCTAAATAGGAAAGGAAAGGACGGTTGCTGTCTGCAATCTGAAAAAACCCTCACAACAAAATAAGCCAACAAGCTCATATGGAAAAAAGACCCTGAAGCAGCTACGCTTCAAAAGCTTTATCAGCACTCAGGTACTTTCTGAAGAGAGAGCTAAAGGAATTCAGCTCACCCCAGCAGGGAATGGCAGAAATCCAGAAAAACAGAGCAAAACAAAGGCAAAGCAAAAATGCAACAGGCAGAGCAGAAAACTTAGCTTTAGATGAGCAGGAATTCAGACTGGTCTTCAAGGATCCCACAGAGAAATCACCCGCAGGGCAAAAAGGGCGTGGCGGCCTTATATCCAGTCAGCCACTCCACTCAGCCAGTCATCATCATTAGTCTCAGATGTTTGATAATCAAGCTCACTACCTTTCTTCACCAGAAGAGGGAGTTCACCGGCCCTCAGTAGTGAACTCACAACACTCCCCCTTGAGGAGGGGTCACCAAACCCTCAACCACGCCACCAGGGCGATCAGGGTGGGCCCGATGAAAGGCACGCACCAATCTTTTGGCATGAATATCAGAGGCAGAGACACAGGAATTATCCTCCTGACCATAACCCTTCCACTTAACCAAATACTGGAGTCTCCGTCTAGCCAGATGGGAATCCAGTATTTTCTCTACCTCATATTCCATGTTACCTTCAACCAATACAGGGTCTGGAGGTGCCACCCCCCGGAACAACTGGTTCAACAAACCTCTTCAACAAGGACTTATGGAACACATGGATTTTAAATGTGACAGGAAGAGCCAAACGAAAAGAGACCGGATTAATAATCTCCAAAATCTTGTAAGGTCCAATAAATCTAGGCTTAAACTTAGGAGAAGCCACCTTCATAGCAATATTTTTTGATGATAACCACACCATATACCCAACCTTAAACTGGGGACCAATGGTCCTATGTCGGTTGGAAAACCGCTGGGCCTTTTCCTGGGAGAGAGATAACTTATCCACCACTTGGTCCCAGATCTGGTGCATTCTCTCCACCACAGTGTCAACACCTGGGCAGACAGAAGGCTCCACCTGCCCTGAAGAAAATCGAGGATGAAACCCAAAGTTACAAAAAAAAGGTGACATCAAAGTGGCAGAACTAGCTCTATTATTTAAAGCAAATTCGGCCAAGGGCATAAATGAAACCCAATCATCCTGATCAGCGGTAATAAAACATCTCAAATACGACTCCAAGGTCTGGTTTGTTCTCTCTGTCTGCCCATTGGTCTGAGGGTGTAAAGCAGAGGAGAAGGACAACTGAATTCCCAGCTTGGAACAGAAAGTTCTCCAAAATCTAGACACAAACTGAACTCCTCTGTCAGATACAATGTTCTCAGGAATGCCGTGCAAGCGAACCACCTGTTGCAAAAACAGGGGCACCAACTCAGAGGAAGACAGCAACTTAGGGAGTGGTACAAGATGAACCATCTTAGAGAACCTATCACAAATCACCCAAATAACAGTCATTCTTTGAGAGACAGGCATATCAGAGATGAAATCCATTGAAATATGGGTCCATGGCCTCCTGGGGACAGGCAAAGGCATCAACAACCCACTAGAGCGAGAACAAGATTTAGACCGGGAGCAAGTCCCACAGGACTGCACAAAATTCCTGACATCACGAGACAAGGAGGGCCACCAAAAAGACAGACTCACCGGATCTCTGGTACCAAAAATACCTGGATGACCAGCCAAAGCAGAGCAATGAACTTCAGACATCACTCTCGTCTTCCACTGGTCAGGAACATACAACTTTCCACTGGGACAACGCTCAGGTTTGTCCTCCTGGAACTCTTCCAGAGCACGTCTCAAATCGGGTGAGATGGCAGAAAGAACTACCCCTTCGTCTAAGATGGTAGCAGGCTTGGTCACCACAGGAGAATCAGCAAAGAAGCTCCTAGAGAGGGCGTCTGCCTTGACATTCTTAGTTCCAGGAAGAAAAGAAACCACAAAATCAAAACGTGTAAAAAACAAGGCCCACCTAGCCTGTCTAGGGTTCAAGCGCTTAGCCGACTCTAGGTAAATCAAATTCTTGTGGTCAGTGAGGACCACGACTTGATGTTTAGCTCCCTCCAACCAATGTCTCCACTCCTCAAATGCCCATTTCATGGCCAACAGTTCCCGATTCCCCACATCATAGTTACGTTCAGATGGAGAGAACTTTCGGGAAAAGAAAGCACAGGGATTCATTTTAGATGTTACAGGATCCTTTTGGGACAAAACAGCTCCTGCACCAATCTCAGAAGCATCCACCTCTACCTGGAACGGGAGTAAGACATCAGGTTGCTGCAAAACCGGGGCGGAGGTGAATCTTCGCTTCAGCTCCTGAAAGGAAGAAACAGCCTCCGGAGACCAATTTAACACATCAGCACCCTTCTTAGTCAGATCAGTCAATGGCTTGGCAATACTAGAAAATTTTGCTATAAATTTCCGATAAAAATTAGCAAAACCCAAAAACTTCTGGAGGGCCTTCAAAGAAGTGGGCTGAACCCAATCGTAAATGGCCTGTACCTTGGCCGGGTCCATTTCAATAGTTGATGGAGACAAAATAAATCCCAAAAAAGAAATCCTCTGTACTCCAAAAAGGCATTTAGATCCTTTGACATACAGGGAATTCTCCCTCAAGATCCGGAACACAGTCCGAATATGTTCCACATGAGAATCCCAATCCTTGGAGAAGATCAAAATATCATCCAGATAGATAATCAAAAATTTATCGACAAAATCTCGGAAAATATCGTTCATGAAGCACTGGAAGACAGAAGGGGCATTAGTCAGCCCAAAAAGCATCACCAGGTACTCAAAATGTCCCTCCGGAGTATTAAACGCCGTCTTCCATTCATCCCCATGCTTAATGCGAATAAGATTATACGCCCCCCTGAGGTCAAGCTTGGTAAACCAGCAAGCACCTTTAACTCTAGAGAATAGATCCGAAATCAGGAGTAACGGATACTGATATTTAACAGTAATTTTGTTGAGGGCACGATAATCAATACAAGGTCTTAATGATCCATCCTTTTTGGCCACAAAAAAAAAACCGGCACCTAAGGGTGACGAGGATGGTCTAATATGACCCTTCTCCAACGCCTCCTTAATATAGGATCGCATAGCCTCGTTCTCGGGTACATATAAATTGAAGAGCCGACCCTTGGGAAATTTACACCCCGGGCTCAGTTCAATTGCACAGTCATAATTCCTATGAGGAGGCAAAGATGCAGACTCATTCTCACTAAATACATCATAAAAATCCGCCAAATAGTCAGGAACATCATGCGACTGAGGAGAGGTGGAAAACACCGGAGCCTCACTAAAGGCACACCGACAACCCCAACTCACCACAGACACAGATTTCCAATCCAAAACTGGATTATGAATTTGTAACCAGGGAAACCCCAGAACAATGGTATCATGCAGATTATGCAACACCAAAAATTTGCAATTTTCTTGATGGTCTGGAGCGACCCGCATTACCACCTGGGTCCAAAACTGAGGTTTATTTTTTGCCAAAGGAGTAGCATCAATCCCCCTCAAAGGGATAGGCGTCTGCAGAGGTGTCATCGGAAATCCACAACGTTTAGCAAAATCCAAGTCCATTAGGTTTAGGGCTGCTCCCGAATCCACAAAAGCCTTGGCGGAAAATGTGGACAGGGAGCAGATCAGAGTAATTGCCAGAAGAAACTTAGGTTGAACACCACCAACAGAAAACGTGTGTGCAAAGCGTTTCTCTGGTTTAGGACAGACAGAAATAATATGCGAGGCATCTCCACAGAAAAAACACAGCTTATTACGCCTTCTGAACTCCTGACGCTGCTCCCTGGACAAAACTCTATAACATTGCATAGGTTCAGACGCCTGTTCAACTGGTGGCAACACCTCTCGTGCAATCCTGCGTTCACGCAAACGCCGATCAACCTGAATGGCTAATGACATAGAATCGTCCAGACCAGAGGGAACAGGAAATCCCACCATAGTATCTTTTACGGCTTCTGACAAACCCTTCCGAAAGAGAGCAGCCAAAGCATTATCATTCCAGGTAGTAAGTACCGCCCACTTTTGGAATTTTTGACAGTACAATTCTGCAGAATCTCGACCATGGTTCAATGCCAGCAGGGTCTTTTCAGCCTGATCAATAGCATTAGGTTCGTCATACAACAACCCCAAGGCTTGAAAAAATGCGTTCACATTAGTCAGAATAGGATCATCTGGTTTCAAAGAAAACTCCCAATCCTGGGGATCGCCACGCAGCAAAGAGATGACAATTTTAACCTGCTGCACGGAGCTCCCTGACGAGTTATGCTTCAAGGAAAAAAATAATTTACAATTATTTTTGAAATTCAAAAATTTAGACCGATCCACAAAAAATACATCAGGTGTAGGAATCTTTGGTTCAGCAGCATGTGAATGAGCAAGGTAGGCGGAAATTCCCCGCACTTCCGCAGCGAGCTGCTCCACACGATCAGACAATTGCTTTATCTCCATTGAGAGAAAAAAAAATCCCCCCTACGGCCTCAGAGATATAGAGGAAAAAATATACACACCCTTTTTTTTTTTTTTACAATTCTTTCCTGCTATTGAGTACCCTAGGATCTGCGGTATGGCGGGTGATTCTGTTATGAAAGAGTCACCGTAGGAGGCAGACACAAAAATAGAAGCTACGTCCAGAAAACCAGAGAAGTTGGCAGCTATCAGATTGCAGACCCCTGAACCTATCAACATAACTAGCAGTAGCCGTGGGGGGTTCCTACGGTGCCCTAGACCCCTTGATCACAGCCGGAGAGCTAAATAGCCTAAAGACAGAAAGGGAAATCTGAACTGCCCAAGAGCAGACCCCAAAGCAAAAGGCAGCCCCCAACATATAATGACGGTGAAGCAAGATGAAAAAACACTCACACAGATAGAAAGATAGGTTGAGAAAACGATGGGGCCCAAGCTAACTAAACAGGACAGGAAAGGAAGGTTGCTGTCTGCAATCTGCCAAAACCCTATCAAAGACAAAAGCCAACAGGCTGATATGGAAAAAGACCCTGAAGCCGCTAGGCTTCAAAATACTATATCAGCACTCAGGTATTTTCTGAAGACAGAGCAAAAGGAATTCAGCTCACCCCAGCAGGGAATGGCAGAAATCCAGAAAAACAAAGCAAAACAAAGTCAAAGCACAAATGCAAAAAGCAGAGCAGAAAACTTAGCTTTAGAGGAGCAGGAATTCAGACTGGTCTCCAAGAATCCCTCAGAGAAATCACCCGCAAGGCAGAAGGGCGTTGGCGGCCTTATATCCAGTCAGTAACTCCACTCAGCCAGTCATCATCATTAGGCTCAGGTGCTTGATAATCAGCCTCACTACCTTTCTTTACCAGAAGAGGGAGTTCATCGGACCTCAGTGGTGAAGGGGAAAATGAACTCACAACACAGAAAGTACCCAAGAAAAACAAAGTTGCAAGGCCACGAGCTGGCTGCAGTTACCGAAACCCACAGTCCTACAGGGGGTGCTTGTCCTATTGGCACTACGGAACCAGCCTTTGTTGCCAGATCCCGCAGCCCACATAGGAAGCCCATAAACTGCAGGCACCATAGACTCGGCTAACCCGACCGCAACACGACAGGACAACGTATTGGAGGCAAAGGGACGTTGACACTACCTGGAAACAGCAGGCGTGCTGGAACCAGGCTGGGCAGGAGGGAGTACCCGTGCCAAAGACACTGCCGAGAACCAGCTGACGGTGCTGTAACCCGGAGGGGCAGCAGAAGGAACAAGAGCCAATGGCACTACCGAGGACCAGCTGGCGGTGCTGGAACCTGGTTACTAAGCAGGAGGTACCTGTGCTAGAAAGCACTACCAAGGACCAGCAGACGTTGCTGGAACTCGGATACCGAGAAGGAGGCACCTAAGCCAAAGGCACTGCCGAGAACCAGCTGACGGTGCTGGAACCCGGATGGGTAGCAGAAGCTGCAAGAGCCAATGGAACTAGCGAGGACCAGCTGACGGTGTTGAAACCCGGAGGGGCAGCAGAAGGATCAAGAGCCAATGGCACTAACGAGGACCATATGACGGTGCTGGAACCTGGTTACTAAGCAGGAGGTATCTGTGCTAGAAAGCACTACCAAGTACCAGCAGACGTTGCTGGAACTCGGATACCGAGAAGGAGGCACCTAAGCCAAAGGCACTGCCGAGAACCAGCTGACGGTGCTGGAACCCGGATGGGTAGCAGAAGGTACCCAAGAAAAACAAAGTTGCAAGGCCGTGAGCCGGCCGCAATTACCGAAACCCACAGTCCTACAGGGGGTGCTTGTCCTATTGGCACTATGGAACCAACCTTTGTTGCCAGATCCCGCAGCCCACATAGGAAGCCCATAAACTGCAGGCACCATAGACTCGGCTAACCTGACCGCAGCACGACAGGTCAACGTATTGGTGGCAAAGTGACGTTGACACTACCCGGAAACAGCAGGCGTGCTGGAACCAGACTGGGCAGGAGAGAGTACCTGTGCCAAAGACAATGCCGGGAAACAGCTGGAGGTGCTGGAACCCAGGGAAAATACTACAGAGTGGAGACAGAGTCCTAATTGGAGCAAGTTTAAAATCTGTAGTTGTGTGAGTGTGGACAGAGCAGGAGAAATTGCCGGACACACAGCTGGGGATCAGATGACATTTCTGAACCCCAATAACACTGGAGCATATGTTGACTGTGCAGACGGCACTTCTGAGCAGCAACTGGCGATGTTAGAGCCCAGGGTCAATCAGGGTGTAGGCTGAGGCCTAATTTCATCAAGTTTAATATCTGTTGTAGACTACTACTGATTTTAAGCGGGCTCCAATTAGGCCTCTGGCTCCACTCTGTCTCTAGTATTTACCCTGGCCTCCAACACCACCAGTTGCTGCTCAGAAGTGCCGTCTGCACAATCAACACTTGTTCCTGTGCTACTGGGCTTCAGTAACGTCAGCTGATCCCCTGATGTGTGTCTGGCTATGTCTCCTGCTCTGTCCACATTCCCACTACTAGGAGGCCAGGGTAAATACTAGAGACAGAGTGGAGCCAGAGGCCTAATTGGAGCAAGTTTGAAATCAGTAGTAGTGTGAATGTGGAGGCAGCAGTAGACATTGCCGGACACACAGCCGGGGAGCAGCTGGCGTTACTGAACCCCACTAACACTGGAGCATGTGTTTTTCTCTGTGCAGACGGCACTTCTAAGCAACAACTGGCGGTGTTGGAGCCCAGGTTCAATCAGGGTTTAGGCTGAGGCCTAATTGGAGCAAGTTTTATATCTGATGTAGTTTGAATGTGGAGGCAGCAGGAGACTTTGCCGGACACACAGCCTGGGAGCAGCTGGCGTTACTGAACCCCACTGACACTGGAGCATGTGTTTTTCTCTGTGCAGACGGCACTTCTAAGCAACAACTGGCGGTGTTGGAGCCCAGGTTCAATCAGGGTTTAGACTGAGGCCTAATTGGAGCAAGTTTTATATCTGATGTAGTTTGAATGTGGAGGCAGCAGGAGACTTTGCCGGACATACAGCAGGGGAGCAGCTGGCGTTACTGAACCCCACTAACACTGGAGCATGTGTTTTTCTCTGTGCAGATGGCACTTCTGAGCAGCAACTGGCAGTGTTGGAGCCCAGGGTCAATCATGGAGTAGGCTGAGGCCTACTTGGAGCAAGTTTAATATCTGATGAGTTTGAATGCGGAGGGAGCAGGAGACATTGCCGGACACACAGCAGGGGAGCAGCTGACGTTACTGAACCCCACTAACACTGGAGCTAGTGTTTTTCTCTGCGCAGACGGCACTTCTGAGCAGCAACTGGCAGTGTTGGAGCCCAGGGTCAATCATGGAGTACGCTGAGGCCTACTTGGAGCAAGTGTAAAATCTGATGTAGTTTGAATGTGGAGGGAGCAGGAGACATTGCCAGACACACAGCAGGGGAGCAGCTGGCGCTACTGAACCCCACTAACACTGGAGCATGTGTTTTCTCTGTGCAGACTGCACTTCTGAGCAACAACTGGCAGTGTTGGAGCCCAGGGTCAATCATGGAGTAGGCTGAGGCCTACTTGGAGCAAGTGTAAAATCCGATGTACTTTGAATGTGGACGCAGCAGGAGACATTGCCGGACACACAGCAGGGGAGCAGCTGACGTTACTGAACCCCACTAACACAGGAGCTAGTGTTTTTTTCTGTGCAGACGGCACTTCTGAGCAACAACTGGCAGTGTTGGAGCCCAGGTTCAATCAGGGTTTAGGCTGAGGCCTAATTGGAGCAAGTTTTATATCTGATGTAGTTTGAATGTGGAGGGAACAGGAGACTTTGCCGGACACACAGTAGGGGAGCAGCTGACGTTACTGAACCCCACTAACACAGGAGCTAGTGTTTTTTTCTGTGCAGACGGCACTTCTGAGCAACATCTGGCGATTTTGGAGCCCAGGTACAATCAGGGTTTAGGCTGAGGCCTACTTGGAGCAAGTTTTATATCTGATGTAGTTTGAATGTGGAGAAAGCAGGAGACTTTGCCGGACACACAGCAGGGGAGCAGCTGGCGTTACTGAACCCCACTAACACAGGAGCTAGTGTTTTTCTCTGTGCAGACGGCACTTCTGAACAACAACTGGCAGTGTTGGAACCCAGGATCAATCATGGTGTAGGCTGAGGCCTACATGGAGCAAGTTTAATATCTGATGTAGTTTGAATGCGGAGGGAGCAGGAGACATTGCCGGACACACAGCAGGGGAGCAGCTGGCATTACTGAACCCCACTAACACAGGACCTAGTGTTTTTCTCTGTGCAGACGGCACTTCTGAGCAGCAACTGGCAGTGTTGGAGCCCAGGGTCAATCATGGAGTAGGCTGAGGCCTACTTGGAGCAAGTGTAAAATCTGATGTAGTTTGAATGTGGAAGGAGCAGGAGATATTGTCGGACACACAGCAGGGGTGACAGCTGGCGTTACTGAACCCCACTAACACTGGAGCATGTGTTTTCTCTGTGCAGACTGCACTTCTGAGCAACAACTGGCAGTGTTGGAGCCCAGGGTCAATCATGGAGTAGCCTGAGGCCTACTTGGAGCAAGTGTAAAATCCGATGTACTTTGAATGTGGAGGCAGCAGGAGACATTGCTGGACACACAGCAGGGGAGCAGCTGACGTTACTGAACCCCACTAACATAGGAGCTAGTGTTTTTTTCTGTGCAGACGGCACTTCTGAGCAACAACTGGCAGTGTTGGAGCCCAGGTTCAATCAGGGTTTAGGCTGAGGCCTAATTGGAGCAAGTTTTATATCTGATGTAGTTTGAATGTGGAGGGAGCAGGAGACTTTGCCGGACACACAGTAGGGGAGCAACTGACGTTACTGAACCCCACTAACACAGGAGCTAGTGTTTTTTTCTGTGCAGACGGCACTTCTGAGCAACATCTGGCGATTTTGGAACCCAGGTTCAGTCAGGGTTTAGGCTGAGGCCTACTTGGAGCAAGTTTTATAACTGATGTAGTTTGAATGTGGAGGGAGCAGGAGACTTTGCCGGACACACAGCAGGGGAGCAGCTGGCGTTACTGAACCCCACTAACACAGGAGCTAGTGTTTTTCTCTGTGCAGACGGCACTTCTGAGCAACAACTGGCAGTGTTGGAGCCCAGGATCAATCATGGTGTAGGCTGAGGCCTACATGGAGCAAGTTTAATATCTGATGTAGTTTGAATGCGGAGGGAGCAGGAGACATTGCCGGACACACAGCAGGGGAGCAGCTGGCATTACTGAACCCCACTAACACAGGACCTAGTGTTTTTCTCTGTGCAGACGGCACTTCTGAGCAGCAACTGGCAGTGTTGGAGCCCAGGGTCAATCATGGAGTAGGCTGAGGCCTACTTGGAGCAAGTGTAAAATCTGATGTAGTTTGAATGTGGAAGGAGCAGGAGATGTTGTCGGACACACAGCAGGGGAGCAGCTGACGTTACTGAACCCCACTAACACTGGAGCTAGTGTTTTTCTCGGCGCAGACGGCACTTCTGAGCAGCAACTGGCAGTGTTGGAGCCCAGGGTCAATCATGGAGTAGGCTGAGGCCTACTTGGAGCAAGTGTAAAATCTGATGTAGTTTGAATGTGGAGGCAGCAGGAGACTTTGCCGGACATACAGCAGGGGAGCAGCTGACATTACTGAACCCCACCAACACTGGAGCATGTTTTTCTCTGTGCAGACAGCACTTCTGAGCAGCAACTGGCAGTGTTGGAGCCCAGGGTCAATCATGGAGTAGGCTGAGGCCTACTTGGAGCAAGTTTTAAATCTGATGTAGTTTGAATGTGGAGGCAGCAGGAGACATTGCCGGAAACACAGCAGGGGAGCAGCTGACGTTACTGAACCCCACTAACACAGGACCTAGTGTTTTTCTCTGTGCAGACGGCACTTCTGAGCAGCAACTGGCAGTGTTGGAGCCCAGGGTCAATCATGGAGTAGGCTGAGGCCTACTTGGAGCAAGTGTAAAATCTGATGTAGTTTGAATGTGGAAGGAGCAGGAGATATTGTCGGACACACAGCAGGGGTGGCAGCTGGCGTTACTGAACCCCACTAACACTGGAGCATGTGTTTTTCTCTGTGCAGACGGCACTTCTGAGCAACAACTGGCAGTGTTGGAGCCCAGGGTCAATCAAGGAGTAGGCTGAGGCCTAGTTGGAGCAAGTTTTATATCTGATGTAGTTTGAATGTGGAAGGAGCAGGAGACATTGCCGGACACACATCAGGGGAAAAGCTGGCGTTACTGAACCCCACTAATACAGGAGCTAGTGTTTTTCTCTGTGCAGACGGCACTTCTAAGCAGCAACTGGCAGTGTTGGAGCCCAGGGTCTATCATGGAGTAGGCTGAGGCCTACTTGGAGCAAGTGAAAAATCTGATGTAGTTTGAATGTGGAGGGAGCAGGAGATATTGCCGGACACACAGCAGGGGAGCAGCTGGCATTACTGAACCCCATTAACACAGGAGCTAGTGTTTTTCTCTGTGCAGATGGCACTTCTGAGCAACAACTGGCGGTGTTGGAGCCCAGGGATTACAGTTCAGGTGGTAGAAACATGAACACAACAGGAGACCTGGATACTGTTGCCAACCAATTTATTCTGGAAGAGGACTGGCAAATTCCGGCGAGATCCAGGCCTTGTACATTTTCAGAAAAGTAAGCCGGTCAAGGTTATCGGAGGATAGTCGCGTGCGACGGTCTGTTAGTACACCACCTGCGGCACTAAAGACGCGTTCCGATAATACACTAGCAGCAGGGCAAGCCAGCACCTCCAATGCATACTGGCTAAGCTCTAGCCATGTATCCAGCTTAGAGACTCAAAACTTGAAGGGGGAAGAGCCGTCTGCGAGTACACTGACAGGGCAAGACATGTAGTCTGTCACCATCTGACGGAAACGTTGCCTCCTGCTGTCTGAAGCCGTCTGTGATGGTGTAGACATTTGTGAAGGGCACACAAAACTTTGCCACATTTGGGCCATACTGGTCTTGCCTTGTGCTGAGGCACTGCCTCTGTTCCCTCTTTGTGCAGAGCTTCCTCCACTGCCTCGACGCACAGAGCTGCTTTGTAAAGCACTAGCAGCACTGCGCTCGGGTGGAATGGAGAACATGATGGAATGCACCAGTGTGTCTTGGTACTCCCGCATTTTACGCTCCCGATTCAACGGTGTTATGAGGCTTTGTAAGTTGTCCCGGTAGCGAGGATCTAGGAGGGTGTACACCCAATAAACAGCCGTGTTGAGAATGTGGGAGATGCGGCGGTTGTTTCTCAGGCACTGCAGCATGAAATCAACCATGTGCTGCAGACTCCCAACTGCCCAAGAAACGCTGTCCCCTGCTTGAGGCGTCATCTCTGCCTGCTCTGCATCACCCCACCCTCGCTCTACATACTGACTACTAGAGCACTGTGTACCTCCCTCCTCTGGAGAGATGTCTTCCTCCTCCATGGCGCCCCTGAGGCTCAGTTGCCACAGAGGTACTGCACCTTATCTTAAGGTGTGGTGCCCCACCATCCAGGTAAGTTGGGGGCTCCTGACCGCGCTCCAAAACTCGCACCCCACACAATAGAGTAGTTCAGCACAACCACATTGCGGCTCCTTGCCTAGAGAGAGGCAGAGCACCTTTGGTGGTTCCCTGCTTGGAACACTAAACATGCTGGGAGGTAGGTGCGGTTGAGAACGCATAAAAGAGCGGGATGGTTTAGGATTACAGGTCAGTCAGTCGGGCAGTCTGACGGAGAGGTCAGTCGGAGAAGAGGAGGCCACTCGGAGAGGAGTGGGGATCCCTGGAAGAGGGATGGAGGAAGGAGTGCTGCAGCTGCCTCAGTGATCTGAGCCAGCTGGCACAGGAAAGGAAAGAAGGAGAAAGACGTTGAGCTTGAGCCTGAGCTTCCATAGGAGAGAAAGACAAGTACAGAACGTAGAAGAAAAAGGGAACACAGAGGGCGTGGGTTAGAGGAAGAACCCTGCCTAGAAGTTCTAAGCGCAAGGCCGGGGCCCGGTCCCCGAGGTTGTATGGACACTAATGGTTCTGCAGCAGACACCGGTGGAGTAGTGGGCTGTAAATGCACTACTCCCATCTAAGACTTGAGGGCACAACAGCAACACGGATAGAGAGCCGGGACTTAGGAGTAGAGTCCCCGAAGCAGGCTACAGCTGTCTGCCATGGAAGTAGAGTTCTTGGGAACATCTGTCAGGAGGAACTCCAGTGTAACTCAGTACTAGGAGATCTTCACACTTAAAGGCGCTATAGAGGAGACGTTCAGAAAAGGCACATAAGTTGGCAGAGCGTGGAAGGGAGCCTTCCATCTTGCCTGGAGGTTGACTGAGTCTCTGACCCGGAGGACATGGCACTGAAGTGGGCACTACAGACTGTGAGTAAAGCTTTGGAACTACATGCCCTGGTGTCCTCCATTCCTTCCTGCGTCCGTCCGCCTGGCATTGCTACATCCCCTGCGTCTGACACTACACCATCTAAGTGTCTCCATATCTACACTGCCCTGGGACAACAGCCCTGCCTGTGGAGGGCTATAACATCATTGCTGCACCACACCAACTGTCCCAGAGGATCTGACTCCAGCGTGGGCTTAACACCTCCCTTGCCGAATACCACAGGTGGCGTCACAAACTATTCATCTAACTACACTCCACCACAACACATCCCCCACTGACTGGGCGCCCAGGGCCACGGTCCTGGTCACCGTTGCTGTGACACGTCCCGCCGATACCGGCCCAGTACCTAGTACCCCACGGCCCTGGCAGAGGGCGACCCACCTCCATTGACTCCTACTCATCCTCCTCACAAAGTGTCCCCTGCCTAGGCCTTTGTGAGGAACCACATTGCGCAGACTGTCCAGAAGCAGATGGCATTTGTGACTCCTCATCCTCCACCTCTTCCAAAACCCCCTCCCTTAGTGCTTGCAGTGGTTTTTGAAGCAGGCAAATAAGGGGGACAGTCATGCTGACTAGTGCATCATCTGCACTCGCCATCCACGTGGAATCATCGAAGTCACGCAAAATGTGGCAGATGTCCTTCATAGAGGCCCACTCAGTGGTGCTGAAGTGTGACCGGCGCACAGTGCGACTTGTTTGCGCCTGATGCAGCTGGTACTGCATTACTGCTGCCTGCTGCTCACACAACCGCTCGAACATATGTAAAGTTGAATTCCACCTGGTGGTTAGGTCACATATGATGCGATGTTCCGGAAGGCGGAATCGGCGCTGCAGAGCTGCAATGCGTGATCTTGCCATGCTGGAACGCCGCAAGTGAACGCACTCTATGCGGACCTTGTGCAGCAGTGCATCAAGATCCGGATAGTCCCTTAGAAAGCTCTGCACGACCAAGATGAGCACATGTGCCAGACATGGGATGTGAGTGAGGTTGCCTAGGCCCAGAGCTGCCACCAGAGTTCGGCCATTGTCACACACTACCAAGCCTGGCTGGAGATTCGCTGGCACAAACCACACGTCGCTCTCCTGCTTGATGGCATTCCAGAGCTCCTGCGCTGTGTGGCTTCGATTCACCAAAGAAATTAATTTCAGTACGGCCTGTTGACGTTTGGCCACGGCTGTGCTCATATCGATCGTAACAGGCTCCGGCAACGCTGATTCTGAGGAACTGGAGTATGAGGAGGAGTCAATGTGTACAGACTGGATTCCTGCAATCCTTAGAGTTGGCAGAACACATACAGTGCCACTCTCAAGATCTGTACCCGGCTCCACAACATTGACCCAATGGGCTGTGAGGGAAAGGTATAGTCCCTGTCCATGGTTACTGGTCCACGCATCGGTGGTCAGGTGGATCTTGCTACTGACGGCGTTTAGTAGCCCATGTTTAATTTTTCCCTCCACATGCTTTTGCAGGGCAGGGACGGCTTGCCTGCTGAAATAAAAGCGGCTGGACACGGTGTATTGTGGGACTGCCAATGCCATGAATTTACGGAAGGTGTCAGTCTCCACCAGCCTGAATGAGAGCATTTCAAGGGCCAGTAGTTTGGCAATGCCAGCATTCAGAGCCTGTGCTCGGGGATGGTTTGCCGAGTATGGCCGCCTTTTCTCCCATGCCTGTGCTACCGATGGCTGTAGAGTGGCCTGGGAGTGTGAGGATGACAGGGAACGTGGTGCTGTGGGTGTAATGTCACTGGGTCTCTGGACAACAGTGCCAGAGGTTCTTCCATGGCGATCCTGAGGAAGCCGAACCAGCTGTGTGTGAGCTGGAGGAAGAGGCTACAACACGAGCTGAAGAGTCGGTAGGTGGTGCTGTAGGTTGGCCTACATCTTCAGTGTGTCTTTGTAACTCCACCACGTGCTTGGTCTGCACATGTTTCCACATATTTGTGGTATTGAGGTTGCTGACACTTTTCCCTCTTTTCACTTTCTGATTACACAGCTTGCATTTGACAAAGCAAATGTCATCTGCAACTGTGTCAAAAAAGGACCACGCACTGCAAGTCCTGGGAGCGCCCGTTTTGGGTTTTGTAAGAGGAATGCTCCTAACGGGTGCCGAAGTGGAGGCTACAGGCAACCAAGTCTGCCCCCTCCCTCTCCCTCTCCCTCCTGTTTTGGCCGTTCGGGGAATCTCTTCCTCAGAGCTGCTCCCACCACCTTCCTGTTCCTCACGCCATGATGGGTCAAGGACCTCATCATCTACACTCCCCTCTTCAAACACCTGCTTCTCCTGGGTAGTCTCCCCAGCACAGTACGCACCAGAAAGTGGCACCTGAGTCTCATCATCTGATGCGCACTGAGGTGTGCTGACCATAGGCACTGGCTCACCCACCTCTTCAGATTCAGAGGGACAAAGCAGTTGCGCATCACTGTATACTCCCTCTTCTTCACATTCTAGAATGCTGCTTGGCTGGCCCCCTCTTTCCAAGCCAACAGATTCAGAGAACAGAAGTAGAGAATGAGATGTCTCCTGTCCAGGGCTCTCTGACTGCCTGGGCAATTTGGCAGGTGGTGGAGAGACAGATGGTTGCTCTTCAGTGCTCTGGCCCTGAGAGGATGTGGAAGTCATTGAAGTCGATGCGTTAGCTGCCATCCATCCGACAACAGCTTCAATTTGTTTGTCCCGCAGCAGTGGGGTACGGCGAGGTCCTACAAAGCTGCACATAAAGGACTGTTGCCTGGTAAAACTGGGGGATGCTGAGTCACTGGTGCCCGCAGCAGGCACAGAATTCCCACGTCCTCTCCCTGCTGAAACTCCACACTCACGACCACGTGCCTTATTCCCTGCCTTCTTCATCTTGGTAGACTGATAAAGATAGGCATTGAAGTACAAAGGGAGGGCTTAATGTGCTTATTCCTGAACAGCTGCTAACAGGTATAAGAAACACTAATTTTATAAAGTGTGTGGCCTACACTTTAATATGAGCTAATGTGGCCTACACAACTGTCAAGTGGAGTGTTTGGTGAACTTTATTTACGTGTTTTTTTTCAAAAAAACAAAAAGGATGTGACCAAAGATGTGAAAGCGATAGTATCACAAACTTTTTGGAGCTATTACAATGCAGGAAGGTAACCTACAATGCAATAGATGAGGCTCCAAAAAATAGGCTAATACTAATCTGACTGCAGCTGCAGGGCACAAGCCAGCAAAAAGGCTCCTCTATCTACTCCTATATAGTGTTTGCAACCAACCAATGTAGATGGATACGGATGGAAGCACACTAATAGGAGAAAAAAATCAGGAAAAATGAGCTGCAATAAAACAAAAAAAGGACTATGTATGAGGCAGTGACGCACGCTGAGCGGACTACAACCAGAGGTGGCTGCAGAACACACTACAACGTGAGCTGCACTCACACACAAAGACCTCACAGACAGCCGTGAACAGTGCAGAGAACTGGGCACTAGCACTGAAAGGCTGCAGAAAGGCTCCGCTGTCTACTCCTATAGTGTTTGCAACCAATGTATATGGATACGGATGGATGCACACTAATAGGAGAATTAATGAAAAATGAGCAGCAATAAAACAAAAATATGTATGAGGCAGTGACGCACGCTGAGCGGCCTACAACCAGAGGTGGTGCAGGACACACTACAGCGTGAGCTGCACTCACACAGACCTTGCAGACAGCTGCGAACAGCGCTGCAAGGCAAAAGAAAGCTACAGTGATTGATAATGTAGCCTGGGTAAAGCACAATATTATTTAGCAAATCGCTATCTCTAACTGTCCCTCAGAGTCTTGAACAGCAGCCTGTCCCTAACTGAATTCACAGCAGAGTGAACCCTAAATGGCGGCGGCGGCTTTTATAGTGCATCATGACATCATTTCAGCAGCCAATCACAGCCATGCCATTAGTTAACATGCCTACATGCCTAACAGGATGTGCCCACACTTCTGAGGATTCCTCATTGGCTGAATCAAATTAAACTGGGTAATAGCATTCTGGGAACTTCCGATTCCGGTATTCGATATGCAAAAAGTATCGGAACTCTGTATCGGAATTCCGATACCGCAAATATTGGCCGATACCCGATATTTGCGGTTTCGGAATGCTCAACACTACTTGCAAGCTCTCCATACAACGTGTCACACAAAGACTTGGATAAAAACAAATACTGATAATGCAAAGAGAAATCAAATAAACGAATAAAACAAAATTACTGTGTTTTTTTTTGCCTGGTGGTCATCCAACCACATTATGGGGTCTCAGATAACGTCATAGGCTAATTTGGCATGTTCACTGTCTGCATCAGATAGGTAACTACATTTACAAGGTCCCAGTACACGTAAGGGCCCCGTTACACGCGTCAATGTCCCAGTGATCCCACTAACGATCCGATGTGGATGGGATCGCTAGGACATAGTTAGCTGATCGCTGGTGAGCTGTCACATAGACAGGCTCACCAGCGATCAGGACCAGCGAGCAAGCTCGTATCCCAGGTAAACAGGGGGTATCTAAGAGCCGCGCGACTCTTAGATACCCGCTGTTTACCTTGGAAACCAGCTCCCAGCGTCGCTGATTGTTGGTCTCTCGCTGTCACACGCAGCAATGCGCGCTGGCCAGCGGAAGACCAACGATCAAAAAACGGCCCAGGATGTTCGAGCGCAATCAGCGATACCCGGCTGGGGGGCCGGTTGCTGATATGTGTCACACAAAGCGATATCGCTGGCGAGATCGCTGTGGTGTCACAAAATCAGCGATCTCGCTAGCAATCTTGCTGTGTTTGATGAGGCCTTAGGTCTATGGTAGATACAGGTACAGTGAGTGCTGTTAGTTGTTTGCGTATCTTTTGTTAATTATATTACAAGGTTATTTATATATATATAGTGGGGATTTAAAAAGAAAAATCCAGAAAATCACATTGTATGATATTTATCATAATTAATTAGCATTTTATTGCATGAAATAAGTGTTTGATACAATAGAAAAACAGAACTTAATATTTGGTACATAAACCTTTGTTTGCAATTACAGAGGCTAGATGTTTCCTGTAGTTCTTGGCCAAGTTTGCACATGCTGCAGCATCGATTTTGGCCCACTCCTTAACACTGATCTTCTCCAGATCTTTCAGGTTTTGGGGCTTTTGCTGGGCAACACTGACTTCCGGTTCCCTCGAAAAACTTTCTATTGGGTTCTGGCCCGGAGACTGGCTAGGCCACTCCAGGACCTAAAATGCTTCTTACGGAGTCACTTGTTTGTTGCCCTGGCTGTGCTTCAGGTCATTGTCATGCTGGAAGACCCAGCCACGACTCATCTTCAGTGCTATTACTGAGGGAAGCAGGTTGTTGGCCAAAATCTCATGATACATGAGCCAATCCATCCTCCATTCAATATGGTGCAGTTCTGTCCCCTTTGCATAAAAGCACCTCCAAAGTATGATTTTTCCCTCGCCATTCTTCACAGTTGGTACGGTGTTCTTGAGGTTGTGCTCATGCTTCTTCCTCCAAACACAGCAAGTGGAGTTGATGTCAAAAAGTTCTATTTTGGTCTCATCTGACCATGTGACCTTCTCACATGCCTCCTCTGGATCATCCCGATGGACTTTTATTCATGTGCCTGGCACATCATATGCATCTATTGTTCCAAGTGGATGTTGGATCAAGTTACTGTCTTCCTCTTAGGGTCCTGTTCGTCTTTACATGTACCACTTCCTCCATTTTGGTCTTGTCTTTTAGTTTTTTGTTGATGAGTGCGCTAATCGTCAATAGATTTCTTGTCTAGTTTATCCATCGTTTTGTAGTGCCCTTGAATTCTGGAATTCTGCTGGTCACTATCGCATACTTCACTTACCTTTTTTATGTGTTGCAAACTGCTATATGTGTCAATGGATTTTATACTACGTGGCTAGTGGTCACTGGGACTTTACCTTTTGGAAACATATTCTGCGCTTTGCATGCTGTTAATATATTTTATTTCTTTTTTATTCTTCACACTTATTTCACATATGCCTGTCTTAGACCCAGTGTCCACTAAGTACATAGTAACATAGTAACATAGTTATTAAGGTTGAAGGAAGACTTTAAGTCCATCTAGTTCAACCCATATCCTATCCTAAGCTTGCCCTAACATGTTGATCCAGAGGAAGGCAAAAAAACCCACGTGGCAAACAGTAAGCTTCACATTGGGGAAAAAAATTCCTTCCCGACTCCACATACGGCAATCAGACTAGCTCCCTGGATCAATACAATATTAAGGAAACTAGTGTATATACCCTGTAATATTATACTTTTCAGTCCCTTCTTAAATTTTATTAGGGAATCACTCATTACAACATCATATGGCAGAGAGTTCCATAGTCTCACTGCTCTTACAGTAAAGAATCCGCATCTGTGAGTATGCTTAAACCTTCTTTCCTCCAGACGTAGAGGATGCCCCCTTGTCCCCGTCACAGATCTAAGAGTAAAAAGATCATTAGAAAGGTCTTTGTATTGTCCCCGCATATATTTATACATTGTAATAAGATCACCCCTAAGCCTTTGATTTTCCAAACTAAATAACCCAAGTGTAATAACCTGTCTTGGTATTGCAGACCCCCTAGTTCCCTAATAGCCTTGGTCGCTCTTCTCTGCACCTGCTCCAGTTCAGCTATGTCTTTCTTATACACCGGAGACCAGAACTGTACACAGTATTCTAAGTGTGGTCGCACTAGTGACTTATATAGAGGTAAAATTATGTTCTCCTCATGAGCATCTATGCCTCTTTTAATGCATCCCATTATTTTATTTGCCTTTGCAGCAGCTGCCTGACACTGGCCACTAAATGTGAGTTTGTCATCCACCCATACACCCAGCTCTTTTTCAGTGGCAGTTTTGCCCAGTGTTTTACAATTAAGCACATAATTATACATCTTGTTCGTTCTACCCAAGTGCATGACCTTACATTTATCCCCATTAAAGCTCATCTGCCATTTATCAGCCCAAGCTTCTAGTTTACATAAATCCTCCTGTAATATAAAATTGTCCTCCTCTGTATTGATTACCCTGCAGAGTTTAGTGTCATCTGCAAATATTGAAATTCTACTCTCTATGCCCCCTACAAGGTCATTTATAAATATGTTAAAAAGAAGTGGGCCCAAAACTGACCCCTGTGGTCCCCCTCTGCTAACCGTGACCCAGTCCGAGTATGCTCCATTAATAACCACCCTTTGTTTCCTATCCCTGAGCCAGCTCTTAACCCACCTACACATATTTTCCCCTATCCCCATTGTTCTCATTTTATGTATCAACCTTTTGTGTGGCACCGCATCAAAAGCTTTTGAAAAGTCCATGTACACCACGTCCACTGCATTCCCTTGGCCAAGTCCTGAACTTACCTCTATATAAAAGCTTATCAGATTAGTCTGACAGGAATGGTCCCTTGTAAACCCATGTTGATATTGGGTCATGAGGTCATTCTTCTCCAGATAAACCAGTATAGTGTCACGTGGACCAGTCCTGTGTGATGCGACCAGCAGGCCGGTAACTGAAACAACAAGACACGGCACGTGAAACTGTCCTGTGTGACACGGCCCACAGGCCGGTAACTAAAACAACAAGACACGGGGGAAAAGGAAACAGTTACAACGGTGGGCCTTGCGATAGGGAACGGGGACGTGGAGACCTCCTGCACTCCCCTCAGTCAGTGTCCCTCACACTCCTAACGTTCCCTAAGCTGGTTCCGCACCGGGCGCTGATCAGGATACCTGTCACCCTAGCACACCTTACACCTATCCCTTGCTAGGAAGCTGGGTGATGCAGGCACTGGCCCCACCGCTGTACTAATACACACCAGGGAAAAATACAAACAGGGAAACACCACTTAGCTTTGCTCTGTTGCTCTTGCTCCACCACCAGAATGCAGCTTTCCTTCTGAATAGCTGCCACCAAGCTCTGTCAGAGCTGCAAGGAAATCCCTTCTGACTCCTTCCACACCAGGGCTCTGACTGAGCTGCCAGGACCTCTCTCTAGATCCTTCCTCCACCAAGGATGGTTGAAATGAACACTATCACCAACATTGATTGAAACACTTGACACTTTTTTATAGCAGAGCCAAAGCAATCACACCTGCTTTATCATCATGTGCAATAACGCTCACCACCACCGGGGGCAAACTAGAACAAAAGACACCACTGTGTAATAATCCTAATGGCCACCGGAGGCAAAACCAAACTTAAGCACACAGCTTAAGGAAAAAAAGAAAGGTTACATGTGCTTTTATCTGTCATGATCCAGCATGGATCATGACAGTACCCTCCCCTTAATGAGGGGCCTCTGGACCCTCAAGACCGCTCCTCATCAGGGAACCACCTACAGAGGGGACGCCCAGATCCAGAGTTCACCCCTGCAACTACCTGCACTTCAGGTTTATGACAAACGAGCACCGCTGGTATTAGCAATGTATGTTCTGGAGGCACCACACATCTCCAAAGTGCCGACCTGGGGAACAAGTTGTGTATGTGCATGTTTGGGAGTAACTCGAGCTGGTAATGCTCCGGGCCCTGGATAGCCGACACCAGACACGGCCCGATCACCTGAGAATTCCAGACCCCCGCAACACACTTCCACTGGATGTTTTTGGTGGCCACCCATACATGCTCGTTCACACACAGGTCCGGACCTGAACGTTTATTGCCACACTTTCGTTTGTCAAAATAGGCTGAACTTTTTCTGGAACTGACAACAGAGGCGTCCCCCTGTGTCACCACACTCACACCCCTGCAATTCACCAAGGGAAACACCACCCTCCAACCCCTCCCACCACGAGGTCTGCGCCTCTCAGGGTTGGCTAATGGCGAGGATTGAGCCTTGCCCCTACTCTCCTGCAGCATCTCCGCTGCTCTCACTGGAGAGGACGGGGACGATCGTAGAGAGACGGCAGGGACAGTAGCCCCAAGGCAGCAGCCCTCACACAACTGCTCCCAGCTGACTACTTCCCTAGTCCGCCAATCTAAAACCGGGTTGTGTTTTTTAGACCAAGGGGGGCCCACAACGATAGGTGCTGGATTTTCCTCCAAGACGTAGTATGACTGGGACTCGTCATGATGTTCACTATACAGCACAATGTCATCTACGACTTGGTTTAACCCCCCCTGGCTCAGTGGGACAGAGTCAATGGCCTGGATGCTTATGGGTCTGTCCAGTCTCTCAAACCTCAGACCATGAGTCTGGACAAACTGAGCATCCACCAGACTGACTTCAGCACCACTGATCACAAGCACCGGTATGCCCTCAGGTAACTCGCCAACCATCACCTCTGCTGACATAGTGCCTTCTGAGGGCGAGGAGGAAATATACACTCCCAGGTCGTCTTCCTCCACACGATCAGGGGGGCACGGCTTCTTTGACAGTACAGAATTTTCGGCGTCAGTGCCAAGGACTAAATCATTAGTCTGCTCGCTACAGGGACGTACCCCTTCACCTTGGGGAACACCAGGCGGCACCATGGGGACACCGACTCCACCCACCTGCCTGGGTACGTCCGCCTGTATAAGCAAGTCCTGCTCCCCAGCAGGGACTCCACGGCACATCCTGGCCAAAGCCGTATATGGACCCTCTAGTTGAGGCAGAGAGTAGGCCTCAGACCCATAATTCCGCTGCAGGTGCTGCTGAACCGCATCATTCAACTCCTCACTAATCTCAGTGAGGGCCAGCAGCAACTGCTCACTGGTCTGAACTTGGCCCATGGCTCACCAGAGAAAAATGCTATGGTTGGTAATAACGTCACGTGGACCCATCCTGTGTGACACGACCCGCAGGCTGATAACTGAAACAACAAGACACGGGGGAAGGGGAAACAGTTACAATGGTGGGCCTTGCGATAGGGAACGGGGATGTGGAGACCTCCTGCACTCCTCTCAGTCAGTGTCCCTCACACTCCTAATGTTCCCTAGGCCAGTTTCGCACCGGGCGCCGATCAGGATACCTGTCACCCTTGCACACCCTACACCTATCCCTTGCTAGGGAGCTGGGTGATGCAGGCCCTGGCCCCACTGCTGTACTAATACACACCAGGGAAAATACAAATAGGGAAACACCACTTAGCTTTGCTCTGTTGCTCTTGCTCCCAGCAACAGAGTCCACCACCAGAATGCAGCTTTCCTTCTGAATAGCTGCCACCAAGCTCTGTCAGAGCTGCAAGGAAATCCCTTCTGACTCCTTCCACACCAGGGCTCTGACTGAGCTGCCAGGACCCTCTCTCTAGATCCTTCCTCCACCAAGGATGGTTGAAATGAACACTATCACCAACAGTGATTGCAACACCTGACACTCTTTTATAGCAGAGCCAGAGCAATCACACCTGCTTTATCATCATGTGCAATAACGCTCACCACCACCGGGGGCAAACTAGAACAAAAGACACCACTGTGTAATAATCCTAATGGCCACCGGGGGCAAAACCAAACTTAAGCACACAGCTTAAGGAAAAAAAAAAGGTTACATGTGCTTTTATCTGTCATGATCCAGCATGGATCATGACATATACAGTGGGGCAAAAAAGTATTTAGTCAGTCAGCAATAGTGCAAGTTCCACCACTTAAAAAGATGAGAGGCGTCTGTAATTTACATCATAGGTAGACCTTAACTATGGGAGACAAACTGAGAAAAAAAAATCCAGAAAATCACATTGCCTGTTTTTTTTTCATTTTATTTGCATATTATGGTGGAAAATAAGTATTTGGTCAGAAACAAAATTTCATCTCAATACTTTGTGATATATCCTTTGTTGGCAATGACAGAGGTCAAACGTTTTCTGTAAGTCTTCACAAGGTTGCCACACACTGTTGTTGGTATGTTGGCCCATTCCTCCATGCAGATCTCCTCTAGAGCAGTGATGTTTTTGGTTTTTCGCTTGGCAACACGGACTTTCAACTCCCTCCAAAGGTTTTCTATAGGGTTGAGATCTGGAGACTGGCTAGGCCACTCCAGGACCTTGAAATGCTTCTTACGAAGCCACTCCTTCGTTGCCCTGGCGGTGTGCTTTGGATCATTGTCATGTTGAAAGACCCAGCCACGTTTCATCTTCAATGCCCTTGCTGATGGAAGGAGGCTTGCACTCAAAATCTCACGATACATGGCCCCATTCATTCTTTCATGTACCCGGATCAGTCGTCCTGGCCCCTTTGCAGAGAAACAGCCCCAAAGCATGATGTTTCCACCACCATGCTTTACAGTAGGTATGGTGTTTGATGGATGCAACTCAGTATTCTTTTTCCTCCAAACACGATAAGTTGTGTTTCTACCAAACAGTTCCAGTTTGGTTTCATCAGACCATAGGACATTCTCCCAAAACTCCTCTGGATCATCCAAATGCTCTCTAGCAAACTTCAGACGGGCCCGGACATGTACAGGCTTAAGCAGTGGGACACGTCTGGCACTGCAGGATCTGAGTCCACGGTGGCGTAGTGTGTTACTTATGGTAGGCCTTGTTACATTGGTCCCAGCTCTCTGCAGTTCATTCACTAGGTCCCCCCGCGTGGTTCTGGGATTTTTGCTCACCGTTCTTGTGATCATTCTGACCCCACGGGGTGGGATTTTGCGTGGAGCACCAGATCGAGGGAGATTATCAGTGGTCTTGTATGTCTTCCATTTTCTAATTATTGCTCCCACAGTTGATTTCTTCACTCCAAGATGGTTGGCTATTGCAGATTCAGTCTTCCCAGCCTGGTGCAGGGCTACAATTTTGTTTCTGGTGTCCTTTGACAGCTCTTTGGTCTTCACCATAGTGGAGTTTGGAGTCAGACTGTTTGAGGGTGTGCACAGGTGTCTTTTTATACTGATAACAAGTTTAAACAGGTGCCATTACTACAGGTAATGAGTGGAGGAAAGAGGAGACTCTTAAAGAAGAAGTTACAGGTCTGTGAGAGCCAGAAATCTTGATTGCTTGTTTCTGACCAAATACTTATTTTCCACCATAATATGCAAATAAAATGAAAAAAAAACAGACAATGTGATTTTCTGGATTTTTTTTTCTCAGTTTGTCTCCCATAGTTGAAGTCTACCTATGATGTAAATTACAGACGCCTCTCATCTTTTTAAGTGGTGGAATTTGCACTATTGCTGACTGACTAAATACTTTTTTGCCCCACTGTAGTATCTCTTAGAAAACCCTCCAGGATTTTACCTACAGTTGAGGTTAAACTTACTGGCCTATAATTTCCATGTTCATTTTTTGTCCCCTTTTTGAATATTGGCACCACATTTGCTATACGCCAGTCCTGTGGTACAGACCCTGTTATTATGGAATCTTTAAAGATTAAAAATAATGGTCTATCTATGACTGTGCTTAATTCCTGCAGTACTCGGGGGTGTATTCCATCCGGGCCAGGGGATTTGTCAATTTTAGTGATTTTTAGACGCCGCCGTGCTTCATGCTGGGTTAAGCAGGTGACATTTAATGGAGAATTTTTATCCCTGATCATGTTATCCGTCATGGGATTTTCTTGTGTTAATACTGTAGAAAAAAAGTCATTTAGCATATTGGCTTTTTACTCATCCTCATCCACCATTTCAGCCAGACTATTTTTAAGGGGACCAACACTATCATTTTTTAGCTTCTCACTATTTATGTAGTTAAAGAATATTTTGGGATTATTTTTACTTTCTCTGGCAATGAGTCTCTCTGCCTCCATCTTTTCTGTCTTGATTTGCTTTTTACAGAATTTATTTAATTTTCTGTATTTATGTAATGCCTCATCACTACCTACTTGCTTTAATTCTCTAAATGCTTTATTTTTATCTCTTATTGCACCTCTTACAGCTCTATTTAGCCATAGTGGTTTCCGCCTATTTCTAGCATGTTTATTCCCATATAGTATATATTGTGCACAGGTCCTATTCAGGATGCTACTAAACGGCTCCCATTTTCTTTGTGTATCTTTATGTCTCAGGATATCGTCCCAGTTAAATGCAAATGCTCCAAGATCATCTCTCATCCGTTGGAAATTTGCCTTCCTATATATTCTGTTTAGTGGGCGACCATTTTCCCGGAATCCACCGCATAGGAAACAGTGGGACTGCAGGGACTCAGGCCTTTTACAAAATGTCTGCAGAGCCCCCGAAGCACCGGAGACACCAGCAACAGCACCGGAGACACCCACAGCAGCATCGCTGGACACCCCCACAGCGGCAGACACCCCGCATCACCGGACACCCGCAGCAGCACTGGACATCCGCAGCAGCACCGAACACCCACAGCGGCGGGTCGCACATCGGAACAACCCCTCATCCCAGCCTGTGGCCTGCAGCATCACCCCACTGTTGCCTCCTCCAGCAGCGACCCTGGGACCCCAACTTCACCGCAGCCACCATCCCCGGTAAGCAATAAGACGGACGGATTATAAGAACCACCATCAATTTTCTCAAAATTTGGGATGCGTCTTATAATCCGAAAAATAAGGTACCCCCAAGCGTGGTTTGCACGATCATGACCGGTCCAATTTTTACAATTCTGACCACTGTCCCTTTATGAGGTAATAACTCTGGAATGCTTCCATGGATCCTAGTGATTCTGACATTGTTTTCTCGTGACATATTCTAATTCATGATAATGGTAAAATTTAATTCATATAACTTGCGTTTATTTGTGAAAAAATTGGAAATTTGGCGAAAATTTTGAAAATTTTGCAATTTTCCAACTTTGAATTTTTATGCCCTTAAATCACAGAGATATGGCACACAAAAAAACTTAATAAGTAACATTTCCCACATATTTACATTACATCAGCACAATTTTGGAACCAACATTTTTTTTTGTTTGGAAGTTATAAGGTTTAAAAGTTGACCAACGATTTCTCATTTTTACAACACTATTTTATTTTTAGGGACCACATCACATTTGAAGTCACTTTGAGGGGTCTACATCATAGAAAATACCCAAAAGTGACACCATTCTAAAAACTGCACCCCTCAAGGTACTCAAAACCAGATTCAAGAAGTTTATTAACCCTTCAGGTGCTTCACAGGAATTTAACTTTTTTTTCACAAAAAAAATTACTTCAGGTCCAATTTTTTTATTTTACCAAGGGTAACAGGAGAAATTGGTCTGCAAAAGTTATTGTGCAATTTCTCCTGAGTATGCTGATACCTGATATGTGAGGGGGAACCACTTTTGAATGATCTTTTCACCCCCAATTTTTATTTTCCCAAGGATAACGGGACCCCAAACGTTATTGTGCAATATGTCCTGAGTACACTGATACCCCACATGTGGGGGTAAACCACTATTTGGGCGCATGGCAGAGCTCGGAAGGGAAGCAGCGCCATTTGACTTTTCTGGCTGGAATTGAGATCGGACGCCATGTTGCGTTTGGCAAGTCCCTGATGTGCCTAAACAGTGGAAACCACTCACAAGTGACCCCATTTTGGAAGCTAGACTCCCCAATGAACTTATCTAGATGTGTGGTGAGAACTTTGAACCCCCAAGGGCTTCACAGAAGTTTATAACATACAGCCGTACAATTAAAAAATCATATTTTTTCCACAAAAATGATCTTTTCACCCTCAATTCTTATTTTTCCAAGGGTAACAGGACCCCAAAAGTTATTGTGCAATTTGTCCTGAGTACGCTGATACCACACATGTGGGGGTAAACCACTATTTGGGTGCATGGCCCAGCTCAGAAGGGAAGCAGCGCCATTTGACTTTTTTGGGCTGGAATTGAGATTGGATGTCATGTCGTGTTTGGAAAGGCCCTGATGTGTAAATCCCACACAAATGATACCATTTTGGAAACTAGACCCCCCAAGGAACTTATATATATGTGTAGTGAGCACTTTGAACCCCCAAGTGCTTCACAAAAGTTTATAACGCCCGGGCGTGAAAATAAAAAAATCATATTTTTTCCACAAGCATGATCTTTTAGTCCCCAATTTTTTTATTTTCCCAAGGGTAACAGGAGAAATTGGACCCCAAAAGTTGTTGTCTAATTTATCCTGAGTATTCTGATATCCCATATGTGGGAGAAAACTACTGTATGGGCACACGTCGGGGTTTGGAAGGGAAGTAGTGACGTTTTGGAATGCAGACTTTGATGGAATGGTCTGTGGGTGTCATGTCGCGTTTGGAGAGCTTCTGATGCCTAATCTGTTGAAACTCCCACAAGTGACACCATTTTGGAAAGTAAACCCCCCCAAGGAACTTATTTAGATGTGTGGTGAGCACTTTGAACCCCCAAGTGCTTCACAGAAGTTTATAACATAGAGCCATAAAAATAAAAAAAACATATTTTTTTTCCACAAAAATGATATTTTTGCCCCCAATTTTTTTATTTTCCCAAGGGTAACAGGAGAAATTGGCCCCCAAAAGTTGTTGTACAATTTGTCCTGAGTAGGCTGATACCCCATATGTGGGGGTAAACCACTGTTTGGGAGCATGGCAGAGCTTGGAAGGGAAGGAGCACCGTTTGACTTTTTCAACGCAGAATTGGCTGGAATTGAGATCAGACTCCATGTTGCGTTTAGAGAGCACCTGATGTGCCTAAACAGTGGAAACCCCCCAATTCTAACTCCAACCCTAACACACCCATAACCCTAATCTCAGCCCTAACCCTAGCCCTAACCCTAGCCCTAGCCCTAACTCTAACCCTAGCCCTAACTCTAACCCTAGCCCTAACCCTAACCCTAAAGGGAAAATGGAAATAAATACTTTTTTTGTAATTTTATTTATTTTCCCTAACTAAGGGGGTGAAAAAGAGGGTTTGATTTACTATTTATGGCGGGTTTTTATGCTTGGCAGCTGTCGTACGCTAAAAGACGCTTTTTATTGTAAAAATAGTTTTCACATCACCACATTTTCAGAGCTATAATTTTTCCGTATTTTGACCCACTGAGTCATATGAGGTCTTATTTTTTGCGGGACGAGTTGTCGTTTTTATTGGTATCATTTTCGGGCACGTTACATTTTTTGATCGCCTTTTATTCTGATTTTTGGGACGCAGAATGAACAAAAAACAGCATTTCATGAATTTCTTTTGGGGGGTGCGTTTACACCGTTCCACGTGTGGTAAAATTGATAAAGCAGTTTTATTCTTCGTGTCAGTGCAATTACAGTGATACCTCATTTATGTCTTTTTTTTAATGTTTTGGCGCTTTTTTTACAATAAAAACAATTTTATATAAAAAATAATTATTTTTGCATCGCTTTATTCTGCGAGCTATAACTTTTTAATTTTTTTCGCTGATGATACTGTATGGCAGCTCGTTTTTGCGGGACAAGATGACATTTTCAGCGGTACCATGTTTATTCATATCTGTCTTTTTGATCGCGCGTTATTGCACTTTTTGTTCGGCGGTATGATGATAAAGCATTATTTTTTGCTTTGTTTTTTATTTTTATTATTTAAGGGGTTCACTAAAGGGGTTAACTAGTAGGACTGTTTTATAGGGCGGGTCGTTACAGACACGGCAATACCAAATATGTGTACTTTTATTGTTTTCTTATTTCCAAAAAATGAATTTATTAGGGAATATATATATTTTTTTATTTATTTAGCGATTTTTTTCTAAATTATTTTTACACTTTTTTTTTTACTTTATTACTTTGTCCCAGGGGGGACATCACTGTCTTGTGTCAGATCGCTGATCTGACACATCACACAGCGCTGTGTCAGATCATCGATGTGACAGGCGCTGCAGCAGGCTTCCTCGTGCCTGCTCTCTGCAGGCACTGAGGAAGCTGCCTCCCTGCAGGCCCCTGAAGGCCCCCGTGGCCATATTGGATCCGGGGGCCTGCAGGGAAGGAGACCATCAGAGCAGCGCAGCACATCGGGCTATTCCGGTGGTCTCAGGGAAGCACGGAGGGAGCCCCCTCCCTGCCGATGCTTCCCTCTTCCTCCGGTACACTGCTCCCCCCCGGGGGTGCCGCTGATCGCGATGACGTACTATCCCGTCCCTGGTCATAGGGGCCGGTTACCGTGGACGGGATAGTACGTCAGATGTCAGAAAGGGGTTAAACATAACCTGTCAGCAGGGTTTTGCTAAGAAAATTACACACATGGCCATATTGGTACTGTGATACTGATTAAAATGATGCCTGTGGTGAAGAAAGTTTGCATGTTTATTTGCTTCATGCATCAGGGCAGGACTGTGGGGGTGGGACTGTGAGAGCTGGATTGTGGGGTGGGATTTTGGGGTGGGACTATGGAGGCGGACTATGTGGGGCAGGACTATTGAGGGTGGGACTGTGGGTAGGGTATTTAGCTCTGCCACGACTCCTCTGCTGCTTATGTTGTCTTTATTGTCTTCCTGGTCTAAACTTCACCGCAGGGGGCGTTGTATACATAGATCTCCTTCAGGAAAATGGTACCGATGACAGAGCATGCGCAGATCATTTGAGAAGCACATTTCAATAAAAATAAAGCCAGATGCTTTAACTATACTTAAACAAAATGATACTCGCGCTATGAATCAATGGAGAATAAAAATATATATATATATAGTTACCTGTAGGATCAAGGCAATAAACTCATAAGCATTAGATGTTAGAGGATACAAAACAAAGCATAAGTTTTAAATCTGAAAATGCAAAGTCATACCAAAAAAAAAAAAAAAAAGTGTGAAGTGTCTGGGTTAGACTCTAGTGACTAAGAGCATGGTCGGTATTGCGTTCTAATAGTTAATTAAAAACACCTACCATATAACTATACAAACATAAATAAAAACAGAAACAAACACACTGGGGGAACCATAAAGTGCTATATATGTAGCTTGCACATACCCCCACTGTGACTATTACCTCTGAATAGGAGTGCAGTGGAAAACGCCCGGTGGTTCACTAATGTGAACAGACTTTTAAGCAGTAGATTCACCGCTGTGAGCGGACTTTTAAGCAATAGAAGCCAGTGGCATATACTTGCTAATCATTTAGGAAGTCTCTCAATTAGTAGATAAAAACTAGCAATGCAGACATAAATAAAAACAGAAACAAACACACTGGGGGAACCATAAAGTGCTATAAATGTACCTTGCACATACCCCCACTGTGACTATTACCTCTGAATAGGAGGGCAGTGGGAAACACCCGATGGTTCACTAATGTGAACAGACTTTTAAACAGTAGATTCACCGCTGTGAGCGGACTTTTGCTTTTGAGCGGTAGAAGCCAGCGGCATATACTTGCTAATCGTTTAGGAAGTCTCTCAATCAGTAGAAAAAAAACAAATAAAACACCGAGCTCTGTTCCGGCCGGTAACAGGCTCCAGGTGCTGGCAAACGTCCGATAATTCTCCGATGGTGATAGATCCCGCGTGAATGGCGTGAGAGCAGGGAAAAGAGCATAAATGATCGCTCACCAAAGTAGATAAAGTCCAACGGCGGTCAGCATACCAGCCGCATTATAGATTGTAGACACCCGTGGTCAGCGTGGTGTTAATCTGGCAGGACCTGCGATGATAATACAGATCACGAAAGGCGCGCAATCACGTGATGTCTGATAACAAGAGTGCTGCTTGAGCCAAAATACTATACTTAGTAGAATTTCTGAGAGAAAATAAATATTTTTTTCCTATACCCTCCTAATTATGTACTGTATGTGATATAGTGCTCGTGAGGGAAGGGTCCTCTCTCCCTCTACACTGATAGTTTGTCTACTGTACTGTAAATATGTATTTAATCCCTTTTCTAATGAACAGCGCCCTCTAGAATTAATGTTGCTTTAACCCCTTCACGACCCATGACGCCCCCGTAGGCGTCATGCTATAAATAGCCCCCCTGTGGGTCGGGTGACCGGGGTTAATGAAAGGTCACCCGACCCGCACACAAAGGACCCTTTATGCTTCACCACAGGGGGGGTGGCTTAGCCCCCACGTGGCTACGATCGCTCTGATTGGCTGTTGAAAGTGAAACAGCCAATCAGAGCGATAGTAATATTTCATCAATGAAATTTGATGAAATATTACAATCCAGCCATGGCCGATGCTGCAGTAGCATCGGACATGGCTGGAGACACTAATTTAAACCCCCCACACCGGCTGGCAGGGGCGATCGGCCCCCGCCATGGACCGACAGCAGCGATAGGCTGTTGCTGTCACGATCTTCCCCCCCTCCCCTTCCTTTCGCTTCCCCCCGATGTCCGATCCCCCCCACCCTCCCCGGTACTTGTTGTGTCCCGCTCCGGCTCCCGGGTCCCGCCGTCCCTCCTGCATGGGCGCCGCCATCTTTGAAAATAGCGGGCGCATGCGCAGTACGATTGCAATATTTCACCAATTAAATTTGGTGAAATATTACAATACATCCATGGCAATCAGATCGGCAATCAGATCCCCCACCCACCGACTGATGGTGCCAATCGGCTGCCGCCAACGACTGACGGCAGCGATCGGCAGCCGCAGTCATCATCAGGTCCCCTCCCCCTTCCCTCCACTCCCCCCAGCCATCCGATCCCCCCCAACCGTCCCCGGTACCTCCTGTCCCTCCGGTACCTCCTGGCCGTCCCGGTGTCCTGCGTCATGGGCGCCGCCATCTTGGAAAATGGCAGGCGCATGCGCAGTGCACCGGCTGCAGATTCATTTATTTTGATCACTGTGAGAAACTCTCACAGTGATCAAAATAAAAAAAAGTAAATAAAACCCCCCTTTATCACCCCCATAGGTAGGGACATATAATAAAATAAAGAAAATATTTTTCTTTTCCATTATGGTTAGGGCTGGTATTAGGGTTAGGGCTGGCATTAGGGTTAGGGCTGGAATTAGGGTTAGGGCTGACATTAGGGTTAGGGCTGGAATTAGGGTTAGGGCTGGAATTAGGGTTAGGGTTGGAATTAGGGTTAGGGTTAGGGTTGGAATTAGGGTTAGGGCTGGAATTAGGGTTGGGATTAGGGCTAGGGTTGTGACTAGGGTTGGAATTAGGGTTAAGATTAGGGTTAGGGGTGGGTTGGGGTTGGGATTAGGGTTAGGCTTGTAGTTAGGTTTAGAGTTGGGATTAGGGTTAGGGGTGTGTTGGGGTTAGGGTTGAGGTTAGGATTACTAGGGTTGGGATTAGGGTTAGGGGTGTGTTGGGTTTAGGGTTGGAGTTAGAATTGAGGGGTTTCCACTGTTTAGGCACATCACAGGGTCTCCGAATGCGACATGGCGCCACCATTTATTCCAGCCAATTTTGCGTTTTAAAAGTCAAACAGCGCTCCCTCAATTCTGAGCCCCGAAATGTGCCCAAACAGTGGTTTACCCCCACATATGGGGTATCAGCCTACTCAGGAAAAATTGCACAACACCTTTTGGGGTCTAATTTCCCCTGTTACCCTTGGGAAAATAAAAAATTGGGGGCTAAAATAATTATTTTTGTGGAAAAAAAATGATTTTTTATTTTCATGGCTCTGCGTTATAAACTTCTGTGAAGCACTCGGGGGTTCGAAGTGCTCACCACACATCTAGATAAGTTCCTTGGGGGGTCTAGTTTCCAAAATGGGGTCACTTGTGGGGGGTTTCTACTGTTTAGGCACATCAGGGGCTCTGCAAACGTAACAGGACGCCTGCAGACCATTCCATCAAGTCGGCATTTCAATACTTCACTACTTCCCTTCCGAGCCCTGACGTGTGCCCAAACAGTGGTTCCCCCCACATATGGGGTACCAGTGTACTCAGGACAAACTGTACAACAACTTTTGGGGTCCAATCTCTCCTGTTACCCTTGTGAAAATAAAAAATTGTGGGCTAAAAAATCATTTTTTGAGGAAAACAAAATATTTTTTATTTTCACGCCTTTGCGTTATAAACGTCTGTGAAGAACTTGGGGGTTCAAAGTGCTCACCACACATCTAGATAAGTTCCTTGGGTGGTCTAGTTTCCAAAATGGGGTCACTTGTCAGGGGTTTCCACTGTTTAGGGGCATCAGGGGCTCTGCAAACGTAACATGACGCCCGCAGACTATTCCATCAAGTCGACATTTCAAAACGTCACTACTTCCCTTCCGAGCCCCGACGTGTGCCCAAACAGTAGTTCCCCCCCACATATGGGGTACCAGCGTATTCAGGAAAAACTGTACAACAACTTTTGGGGTCCAATCTCTCCTGTTACCCTTACGAAAATAAAAAATTGTGGGCTAAAAAATCATTTTTTGAGGAAAAAAAAATATTTTTTATTTTCACGCCTTTGCGTTATAAACTTCTGTGAAGAACTTGGGGGTTCAAAGTGCACATCACACATCTAGATAAGTTCCTTGGGTGGTCTAGTTTCCAAAATGGGGTCACTTGTCAGGGGTTTCCACTGTTTAGGGGCATCAGGGGCTCTGCAAAAGTAACATGACGCCCGCAGACCATTCCATCAAGTCGACATTTCAAAACGTCACTACTTCCCTTCCGAGCCCCGACGTGTGCCCAATCAGTGGTTCCCCCCCACATATGGGGTACCAGCGTACTCAGGACAAACTGTATAACAACTTTTGGGGTTCAATCTCTTCTGTTACCCTTGTGAAAATAAAAAATTGTGGGGTAAAAAATCATTTTTTGAGGAAAAAAAATATTTCTATTTTCACGGCTCTGCGTTATAAACTTCTGTGAAACACCTGAGGGTTCAAAGTGCTCACTATCCATCTAGATAAGTTCCTTGGGGGGTCTAGTTTCCAAAATGGGGAATTTGTGGGGGAGCTCCAAAGTTTAGGCACGCAGGGGCTCTCCAAACACGACATGGTGTCCGCTTACGATGGAGCTAATTAATTTTTCATTCAAAAAGTCAAATGGCGCTCCTTCCCTTCTGAGCCCTACCGTGCGCCCAAACAGTGGTTTGCCCCCACATATGGGGTACCAGCGTACTCAGGACAAACTGGACAATAACTTTTGGGGTCCAATTTCTCCTGTTAGCCTTGTGAAAATAAAAAATAGCGGGCTAAAAAATCATTTTTGAGGAAAAAAAATATTTTTTTATTTTCTCTGCTCTGCATTATAATCTTCTGTGAAGCACTTAGGGGTTCAAAGTGCTCACTACTCATCTAGATAAGTTCCTTCGGGGGTCTAGTTTCCAAAATGGGCTCACTTGTGGGGGAGCTCCAATGTTTAGGCACACAGGGGCTCTCCAAATGCGACATGGAGTCCGCTAACGATTGGAGCTATTTTTTCATTCAAAAAGTCAAATGGCGCTCCTTTCCTTCCGGTCCCTGTCGTGCGCCCAAACAGTGGTTTATGACCACATATGAGGTATCATTGTACTCAGGAAAATTTGCCCAACAAATTTTAGGATCCATTTTACCCTGTTGCCCATGTGAAAATGAAAAAACTGAGTCTAAAAGAAAATTTTTGTAAAAAAGAAAGTACCTTTTTTTTTTAAGGATCAATTTGTGAAGCACCTGAAGGTTCAAAGTACTCACTATGCATCTAGATAAGTTCCCTGGAGGGTCTAGTTTCCAAAATGGGGTCACTTGTGGGGGAGCTCCAATGTTTAGGCACACAGGGACTCTCCAAACGCAACATGGCAATGCTAAATATTCCAGCATATTTTCCATTCAAAAAGTCAAATAGCGCTCCTTCCCTTCTGAGCCCTGCCGTGCGCCCAAACAGTGGTTTATGACCACATATGAGGTATCAGTGTACTCAGGAGAAATTTCCCAACAAATTTTAGGATCCATTTTACCCTATTGCCCATGTGAAAATGAAAAACCTGAGGCTAAAAGAAAATTTTTGTGAAAAAAAAGTACTTTTTCTTTTTTCTACGGATCAATTTGTGAAGCACCTGGGGGTTCAAAGTGCTCATTATGCAACTAGATAAGTTCCTTGGAGGGTCTAGTTTCCAAAATGGGGTCACTTGTGGGTGAGCTCCAATGTTTAGGCACACAGGGACTTTCCAAACGCGACATGGTAACCAATAAATATTCCAGTATATTTTCCATTCAAAAAGTCAAATGGCGCTCCTTCCTTCTGAGCCCTGCCGTGCACCCAAACAGTGGTTTATGACCACATATGAGGTATCGGGGTACTCAGAAGAAATTCCCCAACAAATTTTAGGATCCATTTTATCCTGTTACCCATGTGAAAATGAAAAAAATGATGCTAAAAGAAAGTTTTTGTTGGAAAAATTAAAGTGTCCATTTTTTCCTTCCATGTTGCTTTAGTCCCTGTGAAGCACCTGAAGGGTTAATAATCTCCTTGAATGGAGTTTTGAGTAGCTTGAGGGGTGCAGTTTTTAGAATGGTGTCACTTTTGGGTATTTTGTGCCATATAGACCCCTCAAAGTGACTTCAAATGTGAGGTGGTCCCTAAAAAAAATGGTTTTGTAAATTTCGTTGTAAAAATGAGAAATCGCTGGTCAACTTTTAACCCTTATAACTTCCTAACAATAAAAGATTTTGTTTCCAAAATTGTGCTGATGTAAAGTAGACATGTGGGAAATGTTATTTATTAACTATTGTGTGTCATATAACTCTCTGGTTTAACAGAATAAAAATTCAAAATTTGAAAATTGCAAAATTTTTAAAATTTTCGCCAAATTTCCATTTTTTTCACAAATAAACACAAAAATTATCAACCTCAATTTACCACTAACATGAAGCCCAATATGTCACGAAAAAACAATCTCGGAATCGCTAGGATGCATTGAAGTGTTCCTGAGTTATTACCTCATAAAGGGACACTGGTCAGAATTGCAAAAAATGGCCAGGTCATTAAGGTCAAAATAGGCTGGGTCATGAAGGGGTTAAAAATAAATAATATTAAAATATTTACTAATTTTGTCACACCTTGATGTGTCTAACCATTTTTTTTGTCATTACATTTCCGGGAGAAAAGGAGAGATGTAGCTGAGGATGAAGATTATCGTGCAAGCAATGTTTGTCACATAAAGAGCTCTGGACCTACAGCAAAATTTGAGGAATAATGCCCCAATACTCATATTAGATCCAGAGTGCTGTAAGAAGGAAACAATGCTCCCACGATAATCTTCACTGCTTCCATGCTTCCATTCCGCAGCTCTCCTCCAAATCCAAATTTGGCTTGAGTGAAGGCATAATTAAGGGCATTGGGAGATGGGGTTCTAATTGCTATCGTTCCTATGTCAGACCTAACTTGTCTCTTTGATTGTTTGTTTTTCAGGTTCCAAGAGATTGGTGGTCTGGATTATTGGCCATTCATTTATTTATTTTTTTGGGCCCATGGACGAGCTGCGGGTCAGTGTTATGGTGTTAATCTTAATCTGAGTTCAGATTTATATCAATTGTATTGGTGCAGGGCAAGAGTGATGTTAATCTTAATCTGAGTTCAGATTTATATCAATTGTATTGGTGCAGGGCAAGAGGTTTAAGATGTTTGCGTTTGGGGGAGGTGCTCCAGGATCGGATATGAGGTTGGGAGGCTCAGTATGTTTTGATTATAAATTTGGGGGACAATGATGTCGCCAGAGTACCAATGCTTTCTTTTCTGGGATACATGCAGAGGAGTTTTTTTGAGTTGTAGAAATTTATTTCCCCGATGCATTTTGTGCTTCTCGGAGATAGTACCTCGCCTCATCTGCGTTTTGTGGATAAAATTCGCAAACAGCTTAATCGAAGTATGGCAATGTTATTGCCATACAGGCATAGGGACCTGGAGGCTTTCTGGGTAGGCCCGTATAGGAACGATGGTGTGCACTTCTCAAAAATTGGGATGGATATATTTAATACAGGTTTGGCCAGTTTGATTGAGGAGGCTACAGTGGTGTGAGGGCCAAGCTTGCTTAGGCATGCTTGGCGTGTGGGTTCTCGCCAAGCTATGCTGAGTGGAGATTGGATGTTTTTTTGTGGCTATGGAGTAATGCATTTTATTGTTGCTTATTGGATTAATATATTTAATATATTTAATATTTGAGTAACCATTAATAAATACCGCGGCCTTTTATCTGCACACCATGTGTCATGTTTTCATTTTAGTTAGTTTGTTGGGAAGGTGGAAAGGGGTTGGGGGGTTTGGTGCCTCCCCCCTGCGGCACCAACTCCCCCTGTTTACTAAAAGTCTAGTCTAGTTAGGGTTGAGTCTCTGCATGTCCCGTTAGTTCTCTTAGTAGTGGGCTTCTATTCCTTTTCTCCCCCCCCCTTTCTTATGTAATGTTTAATGGTACTTACCTTCTGTAGATTGGTTTCTTAGTCTTCAGTTACCAGGCAGAAATGAGCGACAGGAGCTTGATTGGTGTAGAGATTTTGACGTGAAAGAGAAGAGCCTTTTAAAGCCCGGCATTCCTGTCAGAGGACTCACAGCAGCCGCGATTTTGAAGAAACAGCTGCCCCCCCCTTCCTTAAGTATAATGTCTTCGTGGTATTTATTAGATGGTTCTTGCCCAGCTATGCTGGATGGAGATTGGATGGTTTTTATTGCTATGGAGTAATGAATTTTACTTATTGGTTTAACCCCTTTAACCCCAAGGGTGGTTTGCATATTAATGACCAGGCCAATTTTTACAATTCTGACCACTGTCCCTTTATGAGGTGATAACTCTGGAACGCTTCCATGAATCCGGTGATTCTGACATTGTTTTCTCGTGACATTTCTTTGATATGACTTGCATTTATTTGTGAACCAAAAAACGTAAATTTGGCGAAAAATTTGAAAATTTCACAATTTTCCAACTTTGAATATTAATGCCCTTAAAACAGAGAAATATGTCACACAAAATAGTTAATAAATAACGTTTCCCACATGCCTATGACGCGCCCGGATGGCACGCCAACTTCATCTTACCAGTAGGATGCCCTGTCAGCCTGGACTGTGTGTGGTCCCATACTCCTTCTTCTGGTCATTCTGGCAGGCTTGAGGAAGAGGGGCCGTAAAGGGGGGGTACTGTAACAACCCTGCTGGCATCACTGCATGGCCTCCCATCCCCTGCACACCAACTTACTTTCTGCTTCAAGCCATGCTGTGAATTCTGTCTGTTGCCAGTCCTGTGCTCTGTGCCTTTGCTCTCCTGTATGTTTCCTGGCTATGTGTGTATAGGGGGGTGGCGCCAGAACTCTCTGGTTCTTATGCAGTCAGGGTGCACCTGTCTAATATGTCACTGACCAATCACCTAGAGCCCTTGACTATTTAGTTCCACCACACCCACTGAAACATTGCATGTGCAATGTCTAATCTCAGTTAGTATCTTGCTGCTGAGGAAGCCAGGCCCTTTCCTGTGTATTTCCTCCTTATCTTGAGGAATACTTCTTGTCTTGCTTTGTACCTTGTCTGCCTGCCAGGAGGCTGAATATCCTGGCCCTTGAGTCTTGGTCCCAGTACCTTGTCTGTACTCTGTCCTACCTTAGTCTCCCTTTCTCCTTGTCTGTGGCTTCCTTCCCTGCTGTGTCTTTCCTTGTGTCCTCCCTGTCTGTACATCTGCACCCTTGCAGCTCCGTCTGTGCATCTGCACCCTTGCAGCTCCGTCTGTGCATTTGCACCCTTGCATCTCCGTCTATGCATCTGCACCCTTGCAGCTCTGTCTGTGCATCTGCACCTTTGCAGCTCTGTCTGTGCATCTGCACCCTTGCCGCTCTGTCTGTGCATCTGCACCCTTGCCGCTCTGTCTGTGCATCTGCACCCTTGCCGCTCTGTCTGTGCATCTGCACCCTTGCGGCTCTGTCTGTGCATCTGCACCCTTGCCGCTCTGTCTGTGCATCTGCACCCTTGCCGCTCTGTCTGTGCATCTGCACACTTGCTGCTCTGTCTGTGCATCTGCACTCTTGCCGCTCTGTCTGTGCATCTGCACCCTTGCCGCTCTGCCTGCCCTACTCCCTTTCAGCCCAGCCCAGAAACAGCTGCCCGCCCTTCCTTAAGTATAATGTCTTCGTGGTATTTATTAGATGGTTCTCGCCCAGCTATACTGGATGGAGATTGGATGGTTTTTATTGCCATGGAGTAATGAATTTTACTTATTGGTTTAACCCCTTTAACCCCAAGGGTGGTTTGCATGTTAATGACCAGGCCAATTTTTACAATTCTGACCACTGTCCCTTTATGAGGTGATAACTCTGGAACGCTTCCATGAATCCAGTGATTCTGACATTGTTTTCTCGTGACATTTCTTTGATATGACTTGCATTTATTTGTGAACCAAAAAACGGAAATTTGGCGAAAATTTTGAAAATTTCGCAATTTTCCAACTTTGAATATTAATGCCCTTAAAACAGAGAAATATGTCACACAAAATAGTTAATAAATAACATTTGCCACATGCCTATGATGCGCCCCAGAGGCCGTGGGATACTCGATACCGGCCGGTCGTCTTAAAGGGATGTGTCACAGTGGCAGTGACCCGGTACGTGGCCCCAGGCAGTCATGTAAAAGGGGAGTATTGATTAGGGATAAAGTTTATGTAGTGATTCGTGACGCCAGTTGGAGTGTTCGACTGTACTATAGCCGGCACTGCAGATGATCCCTGGGGGAGTAGATGGTGATGGCAGTGAAGATGTTTAACCCTCTCCAACCAGGGCTGACCCCCAGAGATTGTGATGGAAGTAGAAGGCATAGAGTTAGGCTGTGTTCACACACAGCGTTTTTTTAGCGGTTTTCTCTATAAAACTGCTAAAAATAAGCTTCCCAGTCATTTCTATGCATTTTGCACTTTTTGTGCACATTGATGCGTTTTTTACCGTGAAAAAAATGCATCGCAGTAAAAAAGCAGCATGCTCATTAATTTTGCGGATTTTTCCGCGTTTCTGGCTAGTTCAATGCGTTTTGAAAACGCGCAGAAAAAAAACGCGCAAAAAACGCACAGCAAAAAACGCACAGCAAAAAAAAGCGCGGTTTCTGGTTTTCTAGCAGAAATTTTGTCTTGTCTAGCTCTGTCTGTGCATCTGCACCCTTGCCGCTCTGCCTGCCCGGCTCCCTTGCAGCCCAGCCTACTCCACACTCCTGCGGTTCCGCCTACTCCGCACTCCAGCGGCTCCGCCTACTCCGCACTCCTGCAGCTCAGTTCCTAACCTGTTCCAACATACTCCACTTCTTCCTGCCTAAACCTATACCTGCCCCTGCTGTGTGAGCAGGCCCCTACCTGTTCCTTGCCGTGCCCGCTTGCCCTGTGTCTCCGAGCCGTGCCTGCTTGCCCTGTGTCTCCAAGCCGTACCTGCTTGCCCTGTGTCTCCAAGCCGTGCCTGCCTGCCAGTGTACCAAGCCGTGCCTGCTTGCCCAGTGTCTCAGCCTGCCTTTTAGTCACACTTGTCCAAGTGACTTGTCCCCGAGTGGGATCAGCAGCCACAGCCAGACACCACTGTTGTGAGTTCATTTTCCCCTTCACCACTGAGGCCCGATGAACTCCCTCTTCTGGTGAAGAAAGGTAGTGAGCCTGATTATCAAGCACCTGAGCCTAATGCTGATGACTGGCTGAGTGGAGTTACTGACTGGATATAAGGCCGCCAACGCCCTTCTGCCTTGCGGGTGATTTCTCTGAGGGATTCTTGGAGACCAGTCTGAATTCCTGCTCTTCTAAAGCTAAGTTTTCTGCTCTGCTTTTTGCATTTGTGATTTGACTTTGTTTTGCTTTGTTTTTCTGGATTTCTGCCATTCCCTGCTGGGGTGAGCTGAGTTCCTTTAGCTCTGTCTTCAGAATATACCTGAGTGCTGATATAGTATTTTGAAGCCTAGCGGCTTCAGGGTCTTTTTTCCATATCAGTCTGTTGGCTTTTGTCTTTGATAGGGTTTTGGCAGATTGCAGACAGCAACCTTCCTTTCCTGTCCTGTTTAGTTAGCTTGGGCCCCATCGTTTGCTCAACCTATCTTTCTATCTGTGTGAGTGTTTTTTCATCTTGCTTCACCGTTATTATATGTTGGGGGCTGCCTTTTACTTTGGGGTCTGCTCTGGGGCAGTTTAGATTTCCTTTTCTGTCTTTAGGCTATTTAGCTCTGCAGCTGTGATCGAGGGGTCTAGGGCACCGTAGGAACCCCCCACGGCTACTGCTAGTTGTGTTGATAGGTTCAGGGGTCTGCAATCTGATAGTTGCCAACTTCTCTGGTTTTCTGGACGTAGCTTCTATTTTTGTGTCTGCCTCCTACGGTGACTCTTTCATAACAGAATCACCCGCCATACTGCAGATCCTAGGGTACTCAATAGCAGGAAAGAGTTGTAAAAAAAAAAAAAAAAAGTGTGTATATTTTTTCCTCTATATCTCTGAGGCCGTAGGGGGGATTTTTTTTCTCTCAATGGAGATAAAGCAATTGTCTGATCGTGTGGAGCAGGTCGAATTTCCGCCTACCTTGCTCATTCACATGCTGCTGAACCAAAGATTCCTACACCTGATGTATTTTTTGGGGATCGGTCTAAATATTTGAATTTCAAAAAAAATTGTAAATTATTTTTTGCCTTGAAGCCTAACTCGTCAGGGAGCTCTGCGCAGCAGGTTAAAATTGTCATCTCTTTGCTGCGTGGCGATCCCCAGGATTGGGCGTTTTCTTTGAAACCAGATGATCCTATTCTGACTAATGTGAACGCATTTTTTCAAGCCTTGGGGTTGTTGTATGACGAACCTAATGCTATTGATAAGGCTGAAAAGACCCTGCTGGCATTGAACCAGGGTCGAGATTCTGCAGAATTGTACTGTCAAAAATTCCGAAAGTGGGCGGTACTTACTACCTGGAATGATAATGCCTTGGCTGCTCTCTTTCGGAAGGGTTTGTCAGAAGCCGTAAAAGATACTATGGTGGGATTTCCTGTTCCCTCTGGTCTGGATGATTCTATGTCATTAGCCATTCAGGTTGATCGGCGTTTGCGTGAAGGCAGGATTGCATGAGAGGTGTTGCCACCAGTTGAACAGGTGTCTGAACCTATGCAATGTGATAGAGTTTTGTCCAGGGAGCAGCATCAGGAGTTCAGAAGGCGTAATAAGCTGTGTTTTTTCTGTGGAGATGCCTCGCATATTATTTCTGTCTGTCCTAAACGAGAGAAACGCTTTGCACACACGTTTTCTGTTGGTGGTGTTCAACCTAAGTTTCTTCGGGCAATTACTCTGATCTGCTCCCTGTCCACATTTTCCGCCAAGGCTTTTGTGGATTCGGGAGCAGCCCTAAACCTAATGGACTTGGATTTTGCTAAATGTTGTGGATTTCCGATGACACCTCTGCAGACGCCTATCCCTTTGAGGGGGATTGATGCTACTCCTTTGGCGAAAAATAAACCTCAGTTTTGGACCCAGGTGGTAATGCGTGTCGCCCCAGACCATCAAGAAAATTGCAGATTTTTGGTGTTGCATAATCTGCATGATACCATTGTTCTGGTGTTTCCCTGGTTACAAATTCATAATCCAGTTTTGGATTGGAAATCTGTGGTGAGTTGGGGTTGTCGGTGTGCCTTTATTGAGGCTCCGGTGTTTTCCACCTCTCCTCAGTCGCATGATGTTCCTGACTATTTGGCGGACTTTTATGATGTATTTAGTGAGAATGAGTCTGCGTCTTTGCCTCCTCATAGGAGTTATGACTGTGCAATTGAACTGAGCCCGGGGTGTAAATTTCCCAAGGGTCGGCTCTTCAATTTATCTGTACCCGAGCACGAGGCTATGCGATCCTATATTAAGGAGGCGTTGGAGAAGCGTCATAATAGACCATCCTCGTCACCCTTAGGTGCCGTTTTTTTTTGTAGCCAAAAAGGATGGATCATTAAGACCTTGTATTGATTATCGTGCCCTCAACAAAATTACTGTTAAATATCAGTATCCGTTACCCCTGATTTCGGATCTATTCTCTAGAGTTAAAGGTGCTTGCTGGTTTACCAAGCTTGACCTCAGGGGGGCGTATAATCTTATCGCATTAAGCATGGGGATGAATGGAAGACGGCGTTTAATACTCCGGAGGGACATTTTGAGTACCTGGTGATGCCTTTTGTGCTCACTAATGCCCCTTCTGTCTTCCAGTGCTTCATGAACGATATTTTCCGAGACTTTGTCGATAAATTTTTGATTATCTATCTGGATGATATTTTGATCTTCTCCAAGGATTGGGATTCTCATGTGGAACATATTCGGACTGTGTTCCGGATCTTGAGGGAGAATTCCCTGTATGTCAAAGGATCTAAATGCCTTTTTGGAGTACAGAGGATTTCTTTTTTGGGATTTATTTTGTCTCCGTCAACTATTGAAATGGACCCGGCCAAGGTACAGGCCATTTACGATTGGGTTCAGCCCACTTCTTTGAAGGCCCTCCAGAAGTTTTTGGGTTTTGCTAATTTTTATCAGAAATTTATAGCAAAATTTTCTAGTATTGCCAAGCCATTGACTGATCTGACTAAGAAGGGTGCTAATGTGTTAAATTGGTCTCAGGAGGCTGTTTCTTCCTTTCAGGAGCTGAAGCGAAGATTCACCTCCGCCCCGGTTTTGCGGCAACCTGATGTCTCACTCCCGTTCCAGGTAGAGGTGGACGCTTCTGAGATTGGTGCAGGAGCTGTTTTGTCCCAAAAGGATCCTGTAACATCTAAAATGAATCCCTGTGCTTTCTTTTCCCGAAAGTTCTCTCCATCTGATCGTAACTATGATGTGGGGAATCGGGAACTGTTGGCCATGAAATGGGCATTTGAGGAGTGGAGACATTGGTTGGAGGGAGCTAAACATCAAGTCGTGGTCCTCACTGACCACAAGAATTTGATTTACCTAGAGTCGGCTAAGCGCTTGAACCCTAGACAGGCTAGGTGGGCCTTGTTTTTTACACGTTTTGATTTTGTGGTTTCTTTTCTTCCTGGAACTAAGAATGTCAAGGCAGACGCCCTCTCTAGGAGCTTCTTTGCTGATTCTCCTGTGGTGACCAAGTCTGCTACCATCTTAGGCAAAGGGGTAGTTCTTTCTGCCATCTCGCCCGATTTGAGACGTGCTCTGGAAGAGTTCCAGGAGGACAAACCTGAGCGTTGTCCCAGTGGAAAGTTGTATGTTCCTGACCAGTGGAAGAAGAGAGTGATGTCTGAAGTTCATTGCTCTACATTGGCTGGTCATCCAGGTATTTTTGGTACTAGAGATCTGGTGAGTCGGTCTTTTTGGTGGCCCGCCTTGTCTCATGATGTCAGGAATTTTGTGCAGTCCTGTGGGACTTGCTCCCGGTCTAAATCTTGTTCTCGCTCCAGTGGGTTGTTGATGCCTTTGCCTGTCCCCAGGAGGCCATGGACCCATATTTCAATGGATTTCATCTCTGATATGCCTGTCTCTCAAAGAATGACTGTTATTTGGGTGATTTGTGATAGGTTCTCTAAGATGGTTCATCTTGTACCACTCCCTAAGTTGCCGTCTTCCTCTGAGTTGGTGCCCCTGTTTTTGCAACAGGTGGTTCGCTTGCACGGGATTCCTGAGAACATTGTATCTGACAGAGGAGTTCAGCTTGTGTCTAGATTTTGGAGGACATTCTATTCCAAGCTGGGAATTCAGTTGTCCTTCTCCTCTGCTTTTCACCCTCAGACCAATGGGCAGACAGAGAGAACAAACCAGACCTTGGAGTCGTATTTAAGATGTTTTATTTCCGCTGATCAGGATGATTGGGTTTCATTTTTGCCCTTGGCCGAATTTGCTTTAAATAATAGAGCTAGTTCTGCCACTTTGATGTCACCTTTTTTTTGTAACTTTGGGTTTCATCCTCGATTTTCTTCAGGGCAGGTGGAGCCTTCTGCCTGCCCAGGTGTTGACACTGTGGTAGAGAGAATGCACCAGATCTGGGACCAAGTGGTGGATCAGTTATCTCTCTCCCAGGAAAAGGCCCAGCGGTTTTCCAACCGACATAGGACCATTGGTCCCCAGTTTAAGGTTGGTGATATGGTGTGGTTATCATCAAAAAATATTGCTATGAAGGTGGCTTCTCCTAAGTTTAAGCCTAGATTTATTGGACCTTACAAGATTTTGGAGATTATTAATCCGGTCTCTTTTCGTTTTGCTCTTCCTGTCACATTTAAAATCCATAATGTGTTCCATAAGTCCTTGTTGAAGAGGTTTGTTGAACCAGTTGTTCCTGGGGTGGCACCTCCTGACCCTGTATTGGTTGAAGGTAACATGGAATATGAGGTAGAGAAAATACTGGATTCCCGTCTGGCTAGACGGAGACTCCAGTATTTGGTTAAGTGGAAGGGTTATGGTCAGGAGGATAATTCCTGGGTCTCTGCCTCTGATATTCATGCCAAAAGATTGGTGCGTGCCTTTCATCGGGCTCACCCTGATCGCCCTGGTGGCGTGGTTGAGGGTTCTGTGACCCCTCCTCAAGGGGGAGGTACTGTTGTGAGTTCATTTTCCCCTTTGCTACTGAGGTCTGGTGAACTCCCTCTTCTGGTAAAGGAAGGTAGTGAGCCTGATTATCAAGCACCTGAGCCTAATGAGGATGACTGGCTGAGTGGAGTTACAGGGGAAGAGTCTTGAGGAGATCATTTGCATATTCCCAGTGCCTTCTGGGATAAGTGAAGAGTCTCCGCGAGCTCAACGATCACTGGGTTTTGGCCGTTGCAGCTGAGAAGAGGAAATCGGAAAACCAAGGGGAACTGCTACCTTGGATCTAATCCTTATAAACAGGGAGGAAATGGTTGAGGAGGTAAAAGTGGCTGGGACCCTAGGAGGTAGCGACCATGCTATTTTAGAATTTTGGATAACTAGAGGCGGAAGACCTGTGAAGACTCAGACGTCAAGGTTAGATTTCAGAAAGGCAGATTTTAAGGGATTCAGAAAGAGAATTGGAGGGATCCAATGGCTGGATATCCTTAAAGACAAAAATGTCCAGGAAGGATGGGAAATCTTGAAAAATGAAATTCTCAAAGCACAGTTGTTAACAATTCCGAAAAGAGGGAAGAATAGGAGGCATTTAAGGAAACCAGGATGGATGAACACAGAACTTAAGCACATGCTAAAAAGGAAGAAAAAATGTTTATAAAATGGAAAGAGGGAGGCATATCTAAAGAAGAATATAATGCTGTCTGCAGAACCTGCAGGGCACAAATCAGATTATCTAAAGCTGAAAATGAATTGAGGCTTGCAAGAGATGTCAAAAGCAATAATAAAGGATTTTGGGGATATGTCAAAAGTAAAAGAAAAGTCAAAGATGCTATAGGATTTTTACAGGATGAAAATGATGAAATGGTAAGACAGGATGTTGAGAAGGCTGAACTTTTAAATTCCTATTTTGCATCTGTTTTCTCTCAGAAAGGAAATGTAACATCAACTGTTCTTCACTGTCCTATTAAGGGAATAGAAGAATCCAGGATATCTATAAACAGAAAGATAGTGAGGAAACACTTAGCTAACCTAAATGAATTCAAGTCTCCAGGCCCAGATGAATTACACCCCAGAGTACTGAAGGAGATAGCAGAAGAAATTTTTGAACCCCTCTCCATAATCTTTGAAAATTCTTGTAGAACAGGAGAAGTGCCAGAAGACTGTAGAAGAGAAAATGTTGTTCCTATCTTCAAAAAGGGGAAGAAGGTGGACCCAGGCAACTATAGGCCGGTGAGTCTGACTTCTATACCAGGAAAGATCTTTGAACAAATTATTAAACAACATGTATGTCAGTACCTGGATAAGAATGAAGTGATTAAACAGAGTCAGCATGGGTTTGTAACTAATAAGTCATGTCAGACTAACTTAATTTCCTTCTATGATGGAATCACTGATTGGGTGGATCAAGGAAATGCTGTAGATATACTATATCTTGACTTCAGCAAAGCATTTGACAAAGTATCTCATACAATCCTTATTGAAAAAATGACTAAGTATGGAATGGACAAGGCAACTATTAGGTGGATTCATAACTGGCTTAGTGATCGGACCCAAAGAGTGGTCGTAAATGGCTGCACATCCAGTTGGAAGAATGTCTCAAGTGGGGTACCACAGGGCTCTGTCCTGGGCCCTGTATTGTTCAATATCTTTATTAACGATTTAGATGAAGGAATTGAGGGTAAACTGATTAAATTTGCTGATGACACAAAGCTAGGAGGGATAGCTAATACTAGAGAAGAGAGAGAGAGGATTCAAAAAGATATAAATAAACTGGAGAAGTGGGCAGCAACTAACAAAATGGTTTTTAACAGGGAGAAATGCAAAGTACTACATCTGGGCAATAAAAATGAAAAAAGCATATACAGAATGGGAGGAATAGGGCTAAGTGACAGCACATGTGAAAAAGACTTGGGTATACTAATAGATCACAAACTGAATATGAGTCAACAGTGTGATGCAGCAGCAAAAAAGTCAAATGCAATTCTAGGATGTATTAACAGAAGCATACAGTCTAGATCACGTGAAGTCATTATTTCCCTCTACTCCTCTTTGGTCAGACCTCATCTGGAATATTGTGTCCAGTTTTGGGCACCGCATTTTAAAAAAGACATCAACAAACTGGAGCAAGTTCAGAAAAGAGCGACCAGAATGGTGACCGGTCTGCAAACCCTGTCTTATGAGGAAAGGTTGCAGGATTTGGGAATGTTTAGTTTGCAAAAGAGAAGACTGAGAGGAGACTTAATAGCTGTCTACAAATATCTAAAGGGCTGTCACATTGTAGAAGGATCAACTTTATTCTCATTTGCACAAGGAAAGACTAGAAGCAATGGGATGAAACTGAATGGGAGGAGACACAGATTAGATATTAGAAAAAACTTTTTGACAGTTAGAGTGATCAATGAGTGGAACAGGCTGCCACGAGAAGTGGTGAGTTCTCCTTCAATGGAAGTCTTCAAACAGAGGCTGGACAGACATCTGACTGGGATGATTTAGCGAATCCTGCTTTGAGCAGGGGGTTGGACCAGATGGCCCAGGAGGTCCCTTCCAACTCTATGATTCTATGATTCTATGATTCTATATAAGGCTGCCGACGCCCTTCTGCCCTGCGGGTGATTTCTCTGTGGGATTCTTGGAGACCAGTCTGAATTCCTGCTCCTCAAAAGCTAAGTTTTCTTCTCTGCTTTTACATTTGTGTTCTGACCTTGTTTTACTTTGTTTTTCTGGATTTCTGCCGTTCCCTGCTGGGGTGAGCTGAATTCCTTTTTGCTCTGTCTTCAGAAAATACCTGAGTGCTGATATAGTATTTTGAAGCCTAGCGTCTTCAGGGTCTTTTTTCATATCAGTCTGTTGGCCTTGTCTTTGAAAGGGTTTTGGCAGATTGCAGACAGCAACCTTCCTTTCCTGTCCTATTTAGTTAGCTTGGGCCCCATTATTTGCTCACTCTATCTTTCTATCTGTGTGAGTGTTTTTTCATCTTGCTTCACCGTCATTATATGTTGGGGGCTGCCTTTTACTTTGGGGTCTGCTCTGGGGCAGTTTAGATTTCCCTTTCTGTCTTTAGGCTATTTAGCTCTCCGGCTGTGATCGAGGGGTCTAGGGCACCGTAGGAACCCCCCACGGCTACTGCTAGTTGTGTTGATAGGTTCAGGGGTCTGCAATCTGATAGCGGCCAACTTCTCTGGTTTTCTGGACGTAGCTTCTATTTTTGTATTTGCCTCCTACGGTGACTCTTTCATAACACCTAACCCTAACTTTAGCCCCAACCCTAACCCTAACTTTATCCCTACCCCTAGCCCTAACCCTAATGGGAAAATGGAAATAAATACATTTTTTTGTTTTATTACTTTTCCCAAACTAAGGGGGTGATAAAGGGGGGTTTGATTTACTATTTATAGTGGGTTTTTATGTTTGGCAGCTGTCACACACTAAAAGACGCTTTTTATTGCAAAAAATAGATTTTGCATCACCACATTTTGAGAGCTATAATTTTCTCCATATTTTGGCCCACATAGTCATGTGAGGTCTTGTTTTTTGCGGGACAAGATGACGTTTTCAGCGGTACCACGTTTATTTATATCCGTCGTTTTGTTCGTGTGTTATTTCACTTTGTTCTGCAGTATGATGATAAAGCATTTTTATTTGCCTTGCTTTTTTTTATGGTGTTCACTAACGGGGTTATCTAGTGGGATAGTTTTATAGGGTGGGTCGCTACGGACGCGGCGATACTAAATATATGTACTTTTATTGTGTAGGTTTTTTATTTAAATATTTATTGATTGAATAAATATTGATTTTTATTATTTTTGAAAATATTTTTACAATTATTTTTTTTTTAAAATTTCTTTTTAAGGCTGTGTGCCCACGATGCGATTTTTAAGCGTTTTTGCCGCGATTTTCGGCGCGAAAATGTTTAAAAATCGTGTACAGAACGCCCCCATGCATTCCTATGGCATTCCGCACATGCTGTGCTAATGCTGCGCTTTTTTCCACGGTGGAATCGCATCGTGGAAAAAATCGCAGCATGATCATTCTTTTGTGCGGAATCACAAAGAATTGCCGCGATTCCGCACCCATAGGAATGCATGGGATCACTTACTTCCCGCATGTGGCTATGCCCACCATGCGGGAAGTTAAGCGTCTCATGTGCAGTTGGTACCCACGGTGTGGAGGAGAGGAGACTGTCCTCCAGGCCCTGGGTACCATACCCCTGTAAAAAAAAGAATAAAAAATAAAAAATCGGGGTATATTTACCTTCCGACGTCCCGCGCTGCATTCCCGGCCTAAGCGTTCCCAGTAATGCCTTGCGGCAAGGTCCTGTGATGACGTAGTCTCGCGTGACTCTAGCGGTCTCGCGAGATTGCTATAGTAACGCGAAACTACGTCATCACAGGTCTCGCAAGGCATTACTGGGAACGCTGAGGCCCGGGATGGCAGCGCGGGACGTCGGAAGGTAAATATACCCCGATTTTTTATTTTTTTATCATTTTTAACATTTTATCTTTTACTATTGATGCCGCATAGGTGGCCTCAATAGTAAAAAGCTGGTCACACTTGTCAAACACTATGTTTGACGAGTGTGCCCAAACTGTCAATCACTTTCCAAGCGATGTTTCAAATCGCTTGGAAAGTGCTTGAGAAAATCGCGGCAAAATCGCGAACAGAATCGCTGTAAAATCGCGGTGAAATCGCGCGGAAAAAACGCGCGATTTCTGGGAAGGAGTCCGGTTTTCAGTGTGCGTTTTAACACGCAACGTGGGCACATAGCCTAATTCTTACTTTTACACTGTGTCTCACTATGGGACACTCATTTTGTGCAGGCTGATTGCTTCTATAGTTGCACACTGACCTGAGAGACTTCCTGGTCATCACTGCGCATGACAGAAAGTCTCTCAGCAATGGAGACCCGGATGTCATCATGACAACATCGGGTCTCCATGGCAGCGATCGGGACCCTGCGTCATGCCCCCTGTGAGCGCGGCTGATCGCATATGACGCACTCTTCCGTCCATGGGAATTAAGTCCAAGGTCACATGGACGGAAGAGTGTGTCATGGCAGAAAGAGGTTAATATATTTAATACATTTAATATTTGAGTAACCATTAATACTGTAAATACCGCGGCCTTTTATCTGCACACCATGTGTCATATTTTCATTTTAGTTAGATAGTTGGGAAGGTGGTAAAGGGGTGGGGGAGTTTGGTGCCATCCCAGGTTTGTTACATCACATGACAAGAAGTTACAGGCCTCATCAATTTCATAGATATTGTTAAGTGGATGTTGTGGAGGAAGATCAATGACTGGAAGATAGATAGGGTAGTTATATTGTCAAGTACAATGTGATATGATTGACTTTGCTGTGGAATCATTAATTGTGAAACCTGGGACACTGTGAGGACCACACACAATACCTTGGTAATGAAAGAGGTAAATGAAAAGCCAGATAAATTAAGCCGATTTGAAGGTGACCACAACAATGGCGCAATAATAGTAGTCCACACCTAGGGAAACTGAGGCTGTATTGGTCAGAGGCTCACCAAAACTTGACAGTAGCTTCCAAAAGCATTCATCCTGTTTTTTTTCTAATAGTTCAGAATAATGACCAGGGTACTAGTGAGGGGGATGTTTTTTTTCTTAGTACTGTACTTATTAAAGGGGTTACTCCCATACTCCAAGTACATTTTAATCAATAGATCTTGGATGTGTTAAAAAGACATTGCTGTGTGAGATAATCTTATAGATGTGCCCCTGCTGTGTACTGTATAATTGCCGTGTCTGATCGTACAGGAACATGGTCTGATCATACCAAATCTCCAGGCCAGTGGGGGAAAAGTGAGCATACAGACAGGACAGCTTGGGATCACATGCTGCCCTGTCTTCATACTTTTTTGCTTCTTCCCCTGCCCAGGAGCTGTGGTACAATCAGTTCATGTCCATGTATGGTCATACACGGCTATAACACAGTACGCAGCAGGGACACATTTATAAGATTATCTCAGCACAGGAGCGTTTGTATTTAACACATCCAATTGTGGAACTTATTACTATTCCAATATATATTGATTAAAATGTACTTTGTTCGTTGGACAAACTCTTTAATGCCAATGGACCATGACTGCATATCAAAAATGACCTGAGTATTATTGCTGATCATGTGTATCACTTTTTGTTCACAGTCTACTAATGTCTATTACCAGCAGGAAAACACAACAGATCACAAAGATCATGTCACCATTCGCTGGTCTCACCAACACTACTTACTAACAAAAAAGGGCTAAACATAATGATATATAGATATTGGAGTCTTTTATTGCAGTTTATTAAATATTTTCTAGCAAATACATTTTATCTAGTAGATTATCAATGAGATTTGGAGCTAAATTATGCAACAAACAAACTAGCTTAGTGCCCCAGAAAGGATAAAAAACTTCTGACTGACGCAAGATGGCTGCTTTAACTACCTCGATGGCACATTCCTCCTTGGGTGATGGTGACAGGGTAATTTTGTCACGTACTGTCTCTACAGCAGTTTCTGTAAAATACAAAACAGATGTCACATAGTCTTCCCTTGTGATAGCAGTATACCCGAAATCATGAAATACTCACCTAGAACCTCACTATTTATTCCATTGTAGGTTTGTCCCAACAAGAAAGCTTATAAACATATGTCTTAATAAGGCATGCAGACACCATAGAGGGGATTCTTCCACTTACAAACATCAAACTTGGAACAAGCAACAGATTCTTCTCCATTTATTACATACAATATCTGATCCGTTATCATGTCAAACATCACTGATTGTCAACTTTCCCTGGCAAAACCATTTGCATGTAGGTGGATTTGGGGAATCTGCTCCAGGGTGAAGACCACTAAGTGCTTCCACGGCGTTCACGTATGCATATACTTATACTGCATATTCATCTTTTTGTAGTTAGCTGTCACTTGCTAGTGGCCATAGGTATAGCTTCTACTCCTATTTTCCTCCCAAAATGAATTCATCTGCACCATTGACCAATATTATTATTATTATTATTTACTATTATAGTGCCATTTAGTCCATGGCACTTTACATGTGAGGAGGGGTATACGTAATAAAAACAAGTACAGTAATCTTAAAAGATACAAGTCATGACAGGTACAGGAGGAGAGAGGACCCTGCCTGCGAGGGCTCACAATCTACAAGGGATGCAGAGAAAGATTTCCAGTTTGTCAAAAAGAGCTTCCGGCTGATTCATTAATTACTCCGAGTGTTTCAAGGAATATCCAGCAAAAGAAGGGGGGTTCAGATCTAAGTGCAGAGTTTTAATTATGTCAGATAATTGAGACGATTACTCCAGTACCCAAACACAGGGTTATATGCTGAGCAACAAGACACCAAAAAGGTGAGAAGAATTTTTTATTTCTATCTGACATAATTAAAACTCTGCACTTAGATCTGCACCCCCTTTCTTTTTCTGGATATTCCTTGAAATACTCGGAGTAATTAATGAATCAGCCGGAAGCGCTCCTTGACAAACTGGAAATCTTTCTCTGCATTCTCTGACGAATCTCCTACAAGGTAGTTCGTTCCACCTATTTTGAGCTGCAGGCCAGCAGATCCAGACGATTACTCCAGTACCCAAACACAGGGTTATACGCTGAGCAACAAGACACCAAAAAGGTGAGAAGAATTTTTTACTTCTATCTGACATAATTAAAACTCTGCACTTTGATCTGCACCCCCCTTCTTTTTCCCTCTCACCCTTGTCTCGTAGACTTCATTGTCTTCAAAGACGGTATTGATTTAATCTACAAGGAATGGGTGAGAATACAGTAGGCGAGGGAAGAGCTGGTCGTGCAGAGGCTTGATTGATCGGTGGTTACTGCAGGTTGTAGGCTTGTCGGAAGAGGTAGGTCTTCAGGTTCTTTTTGAAGGTTTCCATGGTAGGCGAGAGTCTGATATGTTGTGGTACAGAGGTCTAGAGTAGGGGTGATGCACGGGAGAAATCTTGTATGCGATTGTGAGAACAGGACATAAGAGGGGAGTAGAGAAGGAAATCTTGTGAGTAACGGAGGTTGCCTGCAGGTGAGTACCGGGAGACGAGGTCAAACATGCATGGAGGACATAGGTTGTGGATGGCTTTGTATGTCATGGTTAGGGTTTTGAACTGGAGTCTTTGGGTAATTGGGAGCCAATGCAGGGATTGACAGAGGGGAGAGGCTGGGGAATAGCGGGGGGACAGGTGGATTAGTTGGGCAGCAGAGTTTAGAATAGATGGTAGGGGTGCAAGAGTGTTAAAGGGTAGGAAGCCACAGATAAGGAGGTTGCAGTAGTCAAGGCGGGAGATGATGGGGGCATGGACTAGGGTTTTTGCAGATTCTTGGTTGAGGAATGTACGGATCTGTGAAATATTTTTAAGTTGAATTCGGTAAGAAGTGGAAAGGGCTTGTATATGTGGTTTGAAAGAAAGATCAGTGTCAAGGATTCCCCTGAGGCAGCGAGCTTGTGGGACTGGGGAGAGTGAGCAGCCATTTACTTTAATGGATAGATCCATGGGGGGGGTCGAGTGAGATGGGGGAGAGATGATGAATTCTGTTTTGTCCATATTAAGTTTTAGAAATCTAGCAGAGAAGAAGGATGAAATAGCAGACAGACATTGTGGGATTCTGGTTAGTAGGGAGGTGATATCTGGTCCAGAGATGTAGATCTGTGTGTCATCAGCATAGAGGTGATACTGAAAGTCGTGAGATTCTATGAGCTGTCCCAGGCCGAAGGTGTGAATGGAGAAGAGCAGGGGCCCTAGGACTGAACCTTGTGGGACGCTGACAGATAGGGGACGAGGTAAGGAGGTGTGGTGCGAGTGGGAGATGCTGAATGTCTGGTCTGTTAGGTATGGCGAGTTCCAAGATAGGTCCAAGTCTGTGATGCCAAGAGATGAGAGGGTCTGTAGTAATAGGGAATGGTCCACTGTGTCAAAGGCAGAGGACCTGTCCAGGAGGACGAGGACAGAGAAGTGTCGCTTGGCCTTGGCAGTTAATAGGCCACTGGTGACCTTAGTTAGGGCAGTTTCAGTGGAGTGGTGTGGCCGGAAGCCAGATTGTAAGCGGTTGAAGAGGGAGCAGGAAGAGAGGTTGGCGGACAGTTCAAGATGGACGTGTTGTTCTGGTAGTTTTGAGGCATAGGGGTAAAGTGATAAAGGGCAATAGCTAGATACAGAGGATGGGTCAAGAGAGGGCTTTTTGATGATAGGTGTGATTGAGGCATGTTTGAAGCTTGAGGGGAAAACACCAGTTGTTAGTGATAGATTGAAGAGATGGGTTATGTTTGAAATAAAGACTGTGGTGAGGTTTGAGATGAAGTGGGATGGGATCGGGTCAAGTACACAGGTGGTGAGATGTGATCTTGAGAGTAGAGTGGAGAGTCAATCTTCTGTAATGGTAGAGGTTGATTTTGGAGGAGGAGGGCTGTGCTGTTAGGAGGGTGTTATCAACCAAAACTGTCTCTGATGTTGTCAATCTTCTGTTTGAAGAATGAGGCAAAGTCTTCAGCTGAGATAAGTGGAGAAGGAGGAGGTTCTGGGGGACGGAGGAGAGAATTGAAGGTGTTGAATAGCTGTTTAGGGTTGTCAGACAGGGGGGATATGAGAGATGAGAAGTAGGTTTGTTTAGCTGTGGCGAGTGTGGTCTTGAAAGTAGTGAGGGACTGTAGTAATATGTGCTAAACTCAGCAGGGAGTCCCACCTGGTCCAAAAACTATAAGAAAATTTCAGAAAAGCCGAGGGACCAAAATAACAGGTTCTGGATAAAAAAAACTTCTTTTTTATTCCATGTCAATTAAAAACCATCACAGGAAGAACACATGTCGGCCATAACTGGTCTTTTTCAAGCCCATAGAAAATTTATACAGAGTTTCCAACGATGCTACAATGCTTTTTAATTGACATGGAATCAGGGCCGGTTTTAGGCAAAGAGGGGCCCTAGGCAAAGTTTAAAATGGGGCTCCAAATGCTAACATATTGCACATCACACAAAAGCATTTAGGTTGTATTTACATGCGCTGAGTTCAGGACGTTAAATGAGTGTGATCAACAATATTGAAGTCATTCAACACTTGTTTCTCTGCCTCGTTCCACCATCTGAGAAAGAATGATGGGAACAGAACAATCACTAATGGATCACTAACAGATCACCATACAGTATCATGTTATCAGCAGCACATCTACAGTTTACACCCCATAGTCCTCCATATAATATTATGTCCCCCATAGTCCTCCATATTGTATAATACACTCCCTAAAGTCCTCCATATAATATAATGTGCCCCAAAGTCCTCCATATAGTATAATACACTCCTCAGTCCTCCATATAGTATAATACACTCCTCATAGCCCTCCATATATTAAAATACACTGCTCTGTCCTCCATATAGTATAATACACTCCTCATAGTGCTCCATATAGTATAATGCACCACCATAGTCATCCATGTAGTACAATTCACTTCCCATAGAATAATGCACCCCATAGTTCTTCATATAATATATTCCCCATAGTCCTCGATACAGTATAATGCAGCCCACATATAGTATAATGTGTTAGGAATGGCAGAACGCACTAAATAAAAATAAATAAGGCTAATTTCACACTTGCTTTTTTTTGCAGCGCGTTTTTCCCGCAAAAAAACGCATTGAAAAAACGCATACAAACGCATACAAATGCTTTTTTTTTTTCAAGCATTTTTATGAGCATGCATGAAAAAAACGCAGCGTTTTTATGCGTTTGTATGCGTTTTTAGTGCGTTTTTACCGCGTTTGCGTTTTTTTCCAACATTAGGTGGCCCCTCACACTAACCTAAACCATGACTTTACTAACCCTAACCCTAACCCTAACCCTGACCCTAACCCTAACCCTAACCCTGACCCTAACCCTAACCCTGACCCTAACCCTAATCCTAACCCTGACCCTAACCCTGACCCTGACCCTAAACCCTAGCTAACCCTAACCCTTAACCCAACCATACTAACCCTAACCCTGACCCTAACCCTAACCCTTAACCAAACCATACTAACCCTAACCCTAACCCTAAACCCTAGCTAACCTAACCCTAACCCTGACCCTAACCCTAACCCTGACCCTAACCCTGACCCTAACCCTAACCCTAACCCTGACCCTAACCCTGACCCTAACCCTAACCCTAACCCTGACCCTAACCCTGACCCTAACCCTGACCCTGACCCTAAACCCTAGCTAACCCTAACCCTTAACCCAACCATACTAACCCTAACCCTAACCCTGACCCTAACCCTAACCCTTAACCAAACCATACTAACCCTAACCCTAACCCTAAACCCTAGCTAACCCTAACCCTAGCCCTAAACCCCCTTAACTAACCCAAACCCCTAAATTCCATTGTCCAACTAATGATAAAAAAAAAAAACGCATGCGCAAAAAAACACATACATAAGCATGCCAATGCGCACATATGCGCACCCATAGACTTATAATGGGTGTTTTGCTGTAAAAAAAACGCATTGCGTGCGAATGCGTTTTTTTGAGGCAAGTCGGACGCCCAAAAAATGCAACAGGATGCATTTTGTGCGCCCGAGCGCATACCGCAAAAAAACGCATGCGCGGAAAAACGCATACAAACGCATGTGTATGCGCACATAAGCGCATCCCATGCAAAGTATAGGAGAAAAAAAAGCATGCGTTTTTTAGCGCTAAAATCCCGCGAAAAAAAACGCAAGTGTGAAACCAGCCTAATAAAGTGCGTTCGCAGCTCGGGGTCCACCGTGCAGTAGGTGTAACAACCGCTGCTGAGTGATGACAGAGGAGCAATATGGCGGTATGATGCACACGGGTTCAAGTTCACCCGGAGTGTGCAGAGTGGGCTCTGTTCACACACAGAGGTGCCTCAGGAGAGATTTGCTGCAAGGCAATCTCCTCTGCAATCTCCTCTGCAGTGGAAAAATAGGAGGAGAGTGCAGAATGTGAGGATCTGGATCCCTGCTGAGTAAACGCAGAAATCTGACTCCTAACAATAATGTAGCCACCCCATAGAGCATAATGCAGCCACCCCACAGAGTATAATGCAGCCCCGCCATACAATATAATGTAACCCCCATAGAATATAATGCAGCCCCCCTCTTATAGAATAATGCAGCCACCATTTAGAGTCTAATGCAGCTATCCCACAGAGTATAATGCTGCCACTCGACAGAATATAATGTAGCCCCCCATAGAATATAATGCAGTCCCTCCATAGAATATATGGCAACCCCCTCATAGAGTATAATGCAGCCCCTTATATAGTATAATGTAGCCCATCCATAGAATACAATGTAGCCCTCCTCATATAGTATAATGCAGCCCCCATAGAATATAATAAAGCCCCCATACAATATACTCTAGCCCCCATAGAATACAATGTAGCCTCCTCATATAGTATAATGTAGCCCCCTCATAGAGTATGATGCAATCACCCCCCATAGAATATAATAAATATAATACAGCCCCCCCATAGAATATAATGTAGCCCCAAATAGAATATAATACAGCCTACCTCCCCATAGAATATAATGTAACCCCCCATATTATATAACACAGCCTCCCCCATAGAATATAATGTAAAATGTACCCCCCCTTTGTATATAACACAGCCGCATAATATATAGCATATAGCATAGCCCCACATGGTATATAGTCCAGCCCCACATGGTATATAGCCCAGCACCACATGGTATATAGCCCAGCACCACATGGTATATAGCCCAGCCCCACATGGTATATAGCCCAGCTCACCATAGTATATAGCACAGCACCACACAGTATATAGCACAACCCCACATGGTATATAGCCCAGCATGGTATATAGCCCAGCACCACATGGTATATAGCCCAGCACACCACATGGTATATAGCCCAGCACCACGTGGTATATAGTCCAGCATGGTATATAGCCCAGCACACCACATGGTATACAGCCCACCTCCCCATAGAATATAATGCAACCCCCCATATTATATAACACAGCCTCCCCCATAGAATATAATGTAAAATGTACCCCCTTTGGTATATAACACAGCCGTATATAGTATATAGCCCAGCACCACATGGTATATCACAGCCTCACATGGTATATAGCCCAGCACCACATGGTATATAGCCCAGCACCACATGGCATATAGCCCACCATGGTATATAGCACAGAACCACACAGTATATAGCACAGCCCCACATGGTATACAGCACAGCCCCACATGGTATATAGCCCAGCATGGTATATAACCCAGCACCACATGGTATATATCCCAGCATGATATATAGCCAAGCAAAACCACATGGTATATAGCCCAGCATGGTATATAGCCCAGCACCACATGGTATATAGCCCAGCATGGTATATAGCCCATATAAAACAAAACCAAAGGGAACCAAATATATATCCCAATAGAGTCGCCCACTTTGTAGTGCCGACTCAATGGGGAATGGACACTCCAGCATAACATATTACACAGAGAAGAAAATGGAGTACAAGTCCAATATCATAAAAATAGACAAAATTTATTAAACATATAGTACTGACAATTACATAAATGACCAAAAATGTATGAAGGATAAGATAATATATGCTGCTTGTTAGTCCTAAGAATTAACAAAATAAAGTGCTTAGTGCTTGTAGTAAATATGGGCCAAACTTGAGGGAACGCGAGAAAGCGTGGCAGACTGAACTTGATAAAGTTTTTAATGAAGGATCTGATATCAATACGGATTGTAAATTTGGTGACACTAGTACATTGATTATTAAATATAAGGAGCTACTCAACAAACGTACACGGTTATGGTGGAATAAGGCATTCATGGATAAGTACCTGATCTGTGGCCTCATACCAAGAGGCTTACGGATACAAGTGTTTCCATCTTTTAATATTAATGACAGTGAGTTTGTCAATCAGTGGGAGGATGCTGCCTCCACATGTTCAAGGAAATATATGGAGTTACTGTCTAAATATAATGAAAAACAACTAAATGAATTGGATGTAGAAATTGGATCTATACAGGATGAGGTGAATAAAAACCTTACTGGTGAGATGGTAGCCAAGGTGAAATTGGAGGTGGAGACATTTTTAAAAAAATGTGAAACAGAGATTGTTCAGAGAAAAACTAAAAAATATCAGCGTGATCTTACTGATCGACAACAGGATCGGGTGTATAAATGGCGTTTCCGCCAAATGAATGGTAATAATAAAAATCATATAAGAGGAAGGTCCACCTCATTTTCATCGGCATCATCACTGGAAGAACCCATGAACGTTTCAGATGGTGCACGGTCTTTGTGGGATAGGAGGGATCATGTGAGAGATAGACATTGGAAGAATGGAAAAACCAACAAGAGAAAAATGGCTAATTCGCCAAAGAGTGATAAAAAAGCTCGAACAAATACATTAGAGGTAATTAACCTCTCCTCACATGTGCTCTCTGATCTTCACAAAAGTGTATTACAACTTGGTTTATCGTTCTCTCCAGTAAATAATTTTGATTATTTTACAGCGGTAAAGGATCTCCACCTGTTTTCCCGAAAGATCATCCTTAGAAAATTACATTCACGCCCTTTGTCAGATCAAAGTTTATCGGTCTCAGAAGCTGAGGCAATACGTACTCTAGAAGAATTGGAGAGTGAGTCTCATGGAGATTCGGTAAGTGGATCTTTACCTCCTATTGCAGCCAGGTGTACCACGTTTCCCCCTTTCTCACTTTGTCCCCAGGTTGAGATATTTACAAGGTTGGTGACTGAAGATCTTAAGACCATCACCAATTATAAAAAAAGTGATAATTTGACCCCACAACAAAGAGGGGCTTTATGTAAAATTGGAAGTTGGGATGATATTGTCATTAAATCGGCTGACAAAGGGGGAAACGTGGTTCTCTGGCCTGTAGATAAATACGAAAAAGAGTCTTTTAGACAATTGAGAAACAAGGAAAATTATTCCCGGTTGCCCAGTAGTCCTCTTAAGACCTTTCAGAATGAACTACATAATATTCTTGAAATGGCATATGAAAGGGGCATTATAACTAAAAAAAGTTTTGCAGGGCCTGTTGGTTCATACTCCGGTGATTCCCACTTTTTATCTTCTCCCCAAGGTCCACAAGGATCCTGTGCTTCCTCCTGGACGTCCCATTGTGTCTGGCATGGGGGGGCTATGCGACCCAGCCTGCAAATTCATTGAATATTATCTACATCTGCAGGTTGAGACGCTGCCCTCCTATGTCAGGGACACGAATGATGTCCTTAGGAGATTGGATGGCCTGTTTGTGGAAGCGGACATGATTTTGGTGACAGCAGATGTCGAATCGCTTTACACCAGTATTCGACACGTGGATGGATTAAGGGCTTCCAGATTCTTTCTGGAAACGAGTAATTTAGATCCGGACATGCGTGAGTTGGTCTTGGAGCTGTTGGAGTTCGTTCTTACCCACAATTTCTTTACCTTTAAGGACAGATATTTTCTACAGAGACAGGGCACCGCTATGGGAGCGGCCTGTGCGCCATCCTATGCCAATCTATTTTTGGGCTACTGGGAGAGGGAGATTTTCTCGGATGGCGCGCAGGCTGCTCCCCAGATTGCGGGATGGTTCAGATATATTGATGACGTTCTATTTGTCTGGCAAGGCCCTGTCTCTGAATTACATGATTTTGTGGGGGTTCTGAACCAGAACAGCTTCAATATCCATCTCACGTATGCCTTTCACCATCATCAAATTACATTCCTTGATGTTATGTTAAAAGTACAGGATGATGGTTTTATCCATACTGATCTATATAGAAAGGAGACTTCTGTGAATGCCCTTCTGCATGCATCCTCGTCACATCCGCATTCCACGATCAGGTCCATTCCAGTTGGACAATTTTTGCGTGCCAGGAGGATTTGCTCAACTGATGCCTTATTTGAGGCTCAGGCGGTGGACCTTGGGGAAAGATTTGCCCAAAGAGGCTATAGTGGTAAATGCATTAGGAGAGGTTACTGGCGGGCCAAAAATTCTTCTAGGGTTGATCTCTTGGGAAACAGGTGGAAAAAATCCAAACCTAAAACAGATGGAGAGGTTAGATTTATTTCAACATACAATCATAAATGGGACCTGATGAGATCTATTTTGAACCGACATTGGGCGGTTCTGAGGACTGACCCAATTTTACGTGAGTGCCTTTCTGAACGCCCCTTTATGACTGCGCGGAGGTGTAATACCCTTAAGAACATGCTGGTGAGGAGTCATTATACCACTAAAAGTATAGATTTCTTTCAGGCTGGCACACCCAGGAATGGATTTTTTCCATGTGGTGGGTGCCTAGCATGTAGGAATCTTCGGAGATCATTGTCGTTCACTTCATCGGATGGCCGTCGAGAATTTAAAATCAGAGGTTATATCACGTGTAATACCACATATGTGGTTTATTATGCAGTCTGCCCTTGTGGGCTAATATATGTTGGATTAACTACACGTGAACTACGTGTCCGCATAAGAGAACATGTGAGAGATATAATGGCCGCACGTGAAGTGGAGGATATTAATGCTCTCAAACCCATTCCGAGACATTTTCGGTTGAAACACAAATGTGATCCGAGTGGACTCCAAGTGTGGGGCATTGACAGGATCCGTGCGGGAATTAGAGGGGGTGACACCAAACGTGTTTTAGCTCAAAGGGAATGCCGGTGGATCACGGTTCTTGATACCATCGCACCGGCTGGACTCAATGAGCAGTTGAGTTTTAGCTCATATCTGTAATTTTTGTGTTGTGATATTTGTTTTTTGTTTTATTTTTAGTTTTATATGTATTTATGTTTACTGTTTTGGTTTGTTTCCCTTTAGTCATCTTTAATGGAACACCGTAATTTCTAGGACGTTTAGTGGGGAAGATCTGGAGGGACCTCTGGTGTTATATCCTGGCTTAAGAACATCATATCAAGTGGGGTTCATGGGACTATTTCCAATTAAAAAGTAAAAGAAGAAAAAGATGAATAATTAAAAGAAAAGAAGATAAATATATTTTTATTCACGTTGGTGCATCATTTTATATATGTCACATTTATTATGTGTGCACTTTTCTGAAGTATTTCATATGCACCATCCCTCTCTTACATGTAAAAAGAATACATAGTTGATAGTGTAATCACATTCATTGTCTATTATAATGGATCGTATTTTTTATGTTCACTATTATTAATGATATAGCTGTTATTAGTTATTATTTTTCATACATTCCCTCTGCACAATCTGTCATATTTAGGATCCATTTCCCCTTCTTGTATGTATTACCTAGATGGTTGACTCCAGCGCGCATGTCTGCGGTGCTTGCCCGTGGAGCATTGCTGGGGCGCATCAGTGGCGTCTGCGGGTCAGTGACGTCACAGTGACGTCGTCTGAGACGCGACGCCGCGCTGTCGCCGGTGGTGATGCAGCTTCCGGGGCAGGACACCGGACACACGCTCCGCTTGATTGGAGCACCTGGTAACAGGATATATACTTGGCCCCTTACACAACACATTACGGCACCTTGAAAAAGAGGCGAAACGCGCGTCGGTGGCGGCGCTGCTTGTGGTCCTTGGTAGTGTTCAATATGGGTAAGCACTATGGCTGGGGATAGTGGATTTTTTCATGATGCGCACCTGTTAGGATTTTCCTTACCCTTATATCCCTCAAGTTTGGCCCATATTTACTACAAGCACTAAGCACTTTATTTTGTTAATTCTTAGGACTAACAAGCAGCATATATTATCTTATCCTTCATACATTTTTGGTCATTTATGTAATTGTCAGTACTATATGTTTAATAAATTTTGTCTATTTTTATGATATTGGACTTTTACTCCATTTTCTTCTCTGTGTAATATGGTATATGGTATATAGCCCAGCATAGTATATAGACCAGCATAGTATATAGCCCAGCATGGTATATAGCCCAGCACACCGCATGTTATATAGCCCAGCACCCCATGGTATATAGCCCAGCATGGTATATAGCCAAGCACCACATGGTATATAGCCCAGCATGGTATATTGCCCAGCACACCACATGGTATATAGCCCAGCATGGTATATAGCGCATCATGATATATAGCCACCCCCCCGAATGGCCCCACTGTCCAGTACTCACACTGATATATTAAAAAAACACTCCTCACCTTCTCCTCATGCCCGCGCTGCTCCCGGCTCCTGTTTCCTGCTCTGCCTGGTACACAGTGAGTGCGCGATATGACATCATCGCGCCCCCGCAGTGTCAGAGGCAGAGCGGGGAATGATGGGAGAGGGAGTGCAGCTGACGCTCTCTCCTCCATCATTGCTGTGAACTGTACCGGCGTCTATGACACCAGTATAGTTCAATGCGGCGGCGGGGGACTCGGCGCTGGGGGCAGGTGGGCCCCCCTGCCTCACGGACCCCATAGCGGCTGCGTGATGTGCCGCTAGCTGGGGGCCCCTGGGGGAGCGGGGGCCCTAGGCAGCTGCTTGGTCTGCCTGCCCCTAACGCTGGCCCTGCATGGAATAAAGAAGTAGGGTTTTTTTTTTTATCAAGAACCTGTTATTTTGTTGCCTCAGCTTTCCTGAAATTTTCCTATTTTTTTCTCTACCGGGTGCTCGGGTAAAAGAGAGTTAAACCTACTGTACGTTTCAAGGATATGTCAAAACAGACATCATACACAACTAATTTATAAAAATAATATCTTAGTGTCTATTGAAAAGATGCCTTCAACCTCACCTGTATCAATAAATCCCAGAACGGCCACAGTCACAGATACATTATTCTTGCTGAGTATAAATTCTCTGCGGAGAGAACTGAAGAAACCTTCAAGTGCAAACTTGGCAGCACAGTAATATACTGTAAATGGTGCCCCAATACGTCCTGCATGGAATGAGAAGAGCTATATGAGACATTTTTTTCATTATCAAGTAAAAAAATGCTACTTTTGAAGTAAATCAGACAGCGGAAAGGCTTAAAGTGATTGTTCACTACTGGAAAACCCCTGATTAATCAATTCATGGCTCAATAGAGAAAAAAATAAACTATACTCACCTCCTGTATTGACATCATTCCAGTGATGTTGGAACTACTGTACTGTGCTTTTCACAGTCGGTGACGTGACATTGTGTCACGTGCCTGCTCCAACCAATCCGCGGCCTCTAACTGACATCAGTTTTTACCATTGTGTTAGAGGGGATGTCCACTGTAATGGAATAATGATGAGCTGCAATATCACATAAGAAAGTAGGGGTGACATTGCTAGAATGACGGCACTGTCGGAGGTGAGTATATTATATTCTACAGGGCCAAGAACTGATTAAACAAGGGTTTTCCAGTAGCGGACAACTACTTTATAACAAACTAATGCTGACGTGGAGTTCTAAGAATGCAGTTGTGAGCTGTATTCCCAGCTGTGTAGCTTTAGCTGTTACTAACTGACCCAAAGAATAAAGTCGCCTAATCACTTATAACGCACAAGGAACGGCGTAAAAAATAAATAAAACCAATTCTTCACCTGCTGTTGATTTGTTCATTCCGCCTCCAAAAGATCGCAGTAAGGCTTGGCTCACATATATTCTGCGCTCTACACTGAGCGCTTACACAGTGTAAATATCTGAAATATGTGATTCAGACGGAACCCATGGAGGAAGATTCCCTATAATGAGGCAGATGGAGGAACTGTAGACACTGCCTGGCCTATGATCCGACGATATCTGTCTTTTAGACATGCATAAAAGTGCGCACTGCCACAGTTTTGTTCACTTCTGAAAAAATGGACAACACTGAACAGAGGCCAGACGGAGTCCAGAGTAACTCTGCTGTCTCGTTATAGTAAATGGATCCCTTGTGAATGTCATCTGAATCACATCACTCAGAGATTTAGATGGAAGCCCCAATATACTGTAAGTGCTCAGCGTAGAGTGCCGGATAAATGTGATCCCAAATGTTATGTAAAATGTTCCCAAAAAAAGCTTCAAATCAATCCACAAAAAGTCAATACTCAGGTTCATCTGTTATCAGAAATGTAGGGGGCTTCCACATTACTTGCAGTACAGAGATTCTGGAAAAGTAAAATGGCTCTATGTTCCATGAAAAGAAGGTCAGCTAATTCTGAGCTCTCAAATCCAAATGCCCACTTCCCTTCTGAGACCCAGTGTGCCTAAGCCACATATAGCGTCCACATGTTTGGTATTTCTGTAGCGATGACCGACCGCCTAATTTAGCTAGTCAATGCAACCTATGTGACGGAGTCAGCTTCTGCTGAGTCGATTTCTAGAGTGGACCCTGTGGGTCGTGGCACCCACCCACCTAGGGCGAGCTGACCTTGTGAGGAACCACCCCCTATACAGGGAGTGTCAGGGGCAAGACCAAGGGGGTGAGTCACCACGACAGCTGGAACCAGACGGCCGGCTCAAGCAAGACACAAGTGTGAGTGTCTGGCAACAGGGAACATGCAGGGTACAAGACAAGACAAAGCTTGGTCACAGGGTTTCTTCAATAAAGCGTGGTCTCAGGGTTTAATCAGGTTCAAGACATGATAACAAGGACAAAGTGATACATAGCAAGGTGCGTGCGAGGGCACGCCAAGGTCCAAGGCATGATACGTGCTAGGTGGCACGCCAGAGTTCCGGCAAGGGCTAGATGGCATCGGACTCCGGAAATCTGGCAATGATCGACAGGCTCCGGACATCAGGCTGCAGACATCAGCTCCGGACATCAGGCCACAGTCCTCAGGCTCCGGACCTCTGGCAGCGATTGGCAGGCTCCGGACATCCGGCAGGCAAGCCAGGGTTCAGGCAAGGAGGCACGCCAGAGTTCAAGACATGGTGCGTGTTAGGAGACACGCCAAGGTCCAAGGCAGGGTTCAAGGCAGGATGCGTGCTAGGAGACACATCGGGTTCCAAGGCAGGGTTCAAGGCAGGGTGCGTGCTAGGGGGCACACCAGGGTTCAGGATAGGGCAAGGGCCTGCCTGTGCTAGGAGGCACGCCAGGGTTCAGGCTAGGGCCTGTGCATGCTAGGAGGCACGCTAGGGTTCAGGCTAGGGCCTGTGCATGCTAAGAGGCATGCCAGGGTTCATGGCAGGACCTGCGCATGCTTTAGAGAAGCATGGGGAGGCATGCCAAGGAGCAGGCTTAGGGCATGCGTGTGCCAGGAGGGCATGCAATGCACAGTGCAGGGACAGCGTGAGTGCTAGGAAGCACAGAGAGCACGGCTGGGGCACTGGCTAGCTGGTCGGGCTGAGGCTCAGACAGGCGGGCAAGACTGAGGAGAGCATGGCTGAGGCACAACAGGAGGACACAGCTAAGTCTCTGGCCAACGAGCATGACTGAGGCACCAGCAGCCATGCAGCTAAGGCGGGCATGGCTGAGGCACAAACAGATGGACGAGGCAAGGCCAGGCACGTGCAAAGGGCACACGGAGAAACAAGGCACGGTAAGGTACAGAACAAGGAGCGGAACGTAGGCTGAAGCACAGAGCCGGGTAAAGAGAAAAGTAGCGGTGCGTATGCTAGAGCCCAGAGCCGAGTAAAGACAAGATACTAAATGCAAGACATAGAGCAGAGTACAGACAGGTAGAGGAACGTATGTTGAGGCACAGAGCCGGGTACAAAGAAAAATCGAAGCGTATGCCAGAGCACAGAGCCGGGTATATGGCAAAGCACAAGTACAAGACAGAGCTTGTGCTAAAGGAGCACGGTAGGTCAGAATACAAAGATAAAGCTCAAGAAAGAGTACATGGCCAAGGTGCGTGCAGACAGCACGGCGAGGCATAATACAGAAACAGGCTTGTGCAAGAGAGCACGATAGGGTAGAGCATAGGAAGGAAGCAGAGCTTGTGCTAAAGGAACACAAAAAGAGAGTACAGGGAAGGCACACAAGGCTAGATACAGGACCAGTACAGGACACCAGACGAAGACAAGACACCAGACGAAGTACAGGACAAGGACAAACACAGGACACTGTTATGAAAGAGTCACCGTAGGAGGCAGACACAAAAATAGAAGCTACGTCCAGAAAACAAGAGAAGTTGGCAACTATCAGATTGCAGACCCCTGAACCTATCAACACAACTAGCAGTAGCCGTGGGGGGGTTCCTACGGTGCCCTAGACCCCTCGATCACAGCCAGAGAGCTAAATAGCCTAAAGGCAGAAAAGGAAATCTAAACTGCCCCAGAGCAGACCCCAAAGTAAAAGGCAGCCCCCAACATATAATGACGGTGAAGCAAGATGAAAAAACACTCACACAGATAGAAAGATAGGTTGAGCAAACGATGGGACCCAAGCTAACTAAACAGGACAGGAAAGGAAGGTTGCTGTCTGCAATCTGCCAAAACCCTATCAAAGACATAAGCCAACAGACTGATATGGAAAAAGACCCTGAAGCCGCTAGGCTTCAAAATACTATATCAGCACTCAGGTATTTTCTGAAGACAGAGCTAAAGGAATTCAGCTCACCCAAGCAGGGAATGGCAGAAATCCAGAAAAACAAAGCAAAACAAAGTCAAAGCACAAATGCAAAAAGCAGAGCAGAAAACTTAGCTTTAGAAGAGCAGGAATTCAGACTGGTCTCCAAGAATCCCTCAGAGAAGTCACCTGCAAGGCAGAAGGGCGTTGGCGGCCTTATATCCAGTCAGTAACTCCACTCAGCCAGTCATCATCATTAGGCTCAGGTGCTTGATAATCAGGCTCACTACCTTTCTTTACCAGAAGAGGGAGTTCATCGGGCCTCAGTGGTGAAGGGGAAAATGAACTCACAACAGTACCTCCCCCTTGAGGAGGGGTCACCGAACCCTCAACCACGCCACCAGGGCGATCAGGGTGAGCCCGATGAAAGGCACGCACCAATCTTTTGGCATGAATATCAGAGGCAGAGACCCAGGAATTATCCTCCTGACCATAACCCTTCCACTTAACCAAATACTGGAGTCTCCGTCTAGCCAGACGGGAATCCAGTATTTTCTCTACCTCATATTCCATGTTACCTTCAACCAATACAGGGTCTGGAGGTGCCACCCCCGGAACAACTGGTTCAACAAACCTCTTCAACAAGGACTTATGGAACACATTATGGATTTTAAATGTGACAGGAAGAGCCAAACGAAAAGAGACCGGATTAATAATCTCCAAAATCTTGTAAGGTCCAATAAATCTAGGCTTAAACTTAGGAGAAGCCACCTTCATAGCAATATTTTTTGATGATAACCACACCATATCACCAACCTTAAACTGGGGACCAATGGTCCTATGTCGGTTGGAAAACCGCTGGACCTTTTCCTGGGAGAGAGATAACTTATCCACCACTTGGTCCCAGATCTGGTGCATTCTCTCCACCACAGTGTCAACACCTGGGCAGGCAGAAGGCTCCACCTGCCCTGAAGAAAATCGAGGATGAAACCCAAAGTTACAAAAAAAAGGTGACATCAAAGTGGCAGAACTAGCTCTATTATTTAAAGCAAATTCGGCCAAGGGCAAAAATGAAACCCAATCATCCTGATCAGCGGAAATAAAACATCTCAAATACAACTCCAAGGTCTGGTTTGTTCTCTCTGTCTGCCCATTGGTCTGAGGGTGAAAAGCAGAGGAGAAGGACAACTGAATTCCCAGCTTGGAACAGAAAGTTCTCCAAAATCTAGACACAAACTGAACTCCTCTGTCAGATACAATGTTCTCAGGAATCCCGTGCAAGCGAACCACCTGTTGCAAAAACAGGGGCACCAACTCAGAGGAAGATGGCAACTTAGGGAGTGGTACAAGATGAACCATCTTAGAGAACCTATCACAAATCACCCAAATAACAGTCATTCTTTGAGAGACAGGCATATCAGAGAAGAAATCCATTGAAATATGGGTCCATGGCCTCTTGGGGACAGGCAAAGGCATCAACAACCCACTAGAGCAAGAACAAGATTTAGACCGGGAGCAAGTCCCACAGGACTGCACAAAATGCCTGACATCACTAGATAAGGAGGGCCACCAAAAAGACCGACTCACCAGATCTCTAGTACCAAAAATACCTGGATGACCAGCCAAAGCAGAGTAATGAACTTCAGACATCACTCTCTTCTTCCACTGGTCAGGAACATACAACTTTCCCCGGGGCAACGCTCAGGTTTGTCCTCCTGGAACTCTTCCAGAGCACGTCTCAAATCGGGCGAGATGGCAGAGAGAACTACCCCTTCGCTTAAGATGGTAGCAGGCTTGGTCACCACAGGAGAATCAGCAAAGAAGCTCCTAGAGAGGGCGTCTGCCTTGACATTCTTAGTTCCAGGAAGAAAAGAAACCACAAAATCAAAACGTGTAAAAAACAAGGCCCACCTAGCCTGTCTAGGGTTTAAGCGCTTAGCCGACTCTAGGTAAATCAAATTTTTGTGGTCAGTGAGGACCACGACTTGATGTTTAGCTCCCTCCAACCAATGTCTCCACTCCTCAAATGCCCATTTCATGGCCAACAGTTCCCGATTCCCCACATCATAGTTACGTTCAGATGGAGAGAACTTTCGGGAAAAGAAAGCACAGGGATTCATTTTAGATGTTACAGGATCCTTTTGGGACAAAACAGCTCCTGCACCAATCTCAGAAGCATCCACCTCTACCTGGAACAGAAGTGAGACATCAGGTTGCCGCAAAACCGGGGCGGAGGTGAATCTTCGCTTCAGCTCCTGAAAGGAAGAAACAGCCTCCGGAAACCAATTTAACACATCAGCACCCTTCTTAGTCAAATCAATCAATGGCTTGGCAATACTAGAAAATTTTGCTATAAATTTCCGATAAAAATTAGCAAAACCCAAAAACTTCTGGAGGGCCTTCAAAGAAGTGGGCTGAACCCAATCGTAAATGGCCTGTACCTTGGCCGGGTCCATTTCAATAGTTGACGGAAACAAAATAAATCCCAAAAAAGAAATCCTCTGTACTCCAAAAAAGCATTTAGATCCTTTGACATACAGGGAATTCTCCCTCAAGATCCGGAACACAGTCCGAATATGTTCCACATGAGAATCCCAATCCTTGGAGAAGATCAAAATATCATCCAGATAGATAATCAAAAATTTATCGACAAAATCTCGGAAAATATCGTTCATGAAGCACTGGAAGACAGAAGGGGCATTAGTGAGCCCAAAAGGCATCACCAGGTACTCAAAATGTCCCTCCGGAGTATTAAACGCCGTCTTCCATTCTTCCCCATGTTTAATGCGAATAAGATTATACGCCCCCCTGAGGTCAAGCTTGGTAAACCAGCAAGCACCTTTAACTCTAGAGAATAGATCCGAAATCAGGGGTAACGGATACTGATATTTAACAGTAATTTTGTTGAGGGCACGATAATCAATACAAGGTCTTAATGATCCATCCTTTTTGGCTACAAAAAAAACCCGGCACCTAAGGGTGACGAGGATGGTCTAATATGACCCTTCTCCAATGCCTCCTTAATATAGGATCGCATAGCCTCGTGCTCGGGTACAGATAAATTGAAGAGCCGACCCTTGGGAAATTTACACCCCGAGCTCAGTTCAATTGCACAGTCATAACTCCTATGAGGAGGCAAAGGCGCAGACTCATTCTCACTAAATACATCATAAAAGTCCGCCAAATAGTCAGGAACATCATGCGACTGAGGAGAGGTGGAAAACACCGGAGCCTCACTAAAGGCACACCGACAACCCCAACTCACCACAGACACAGATTTCCAATCCAAAACTGGATTATGAATTTGTAACCAGGGAAACCCCAGAACAACGGTATCATGCAGATTATGCAACACCAAAAATCTGCAATTTTCTTGATGGTCTGGGGTGACCCGCATTACCACCTGGGTCCAAAACTGAGGTTTATTTTTCTCCAAAGGAGTAGCATCAATCCCCCTCAAAGGGATAGGCATCTGGAGAGGTGTCATCGGAAATCCACAACGTTTAGCAAAATCCAAGTCCATTAGGTTTAGGGCTGCTCCCGAATCCACAAAAGCCTTGGCGGAAAATGTGGACAGGCAGCAGATCAGAGTAATTGCCAGAAGAAACTTAGGTTGAACACCACCAACAGAAAACGTGTGTGCAAAGCGTCTCTCTCATTTAGGACAGACAGAAATAATATGCGAGGCATCTCCACAGAAAAAACACAGCTTATTACGCCTTCTGAACTCCTGACGCTGCTCCCTGGACAAAACTCTATCACATTGCATAGGTTCAGACACCTGTTCAACTGGTGGCAACACCTCTCGTGCAATCCTGCGTTCACGCAAACGCCGATCAACCTGAATGGCTAATGACATAGAATCGTCCAGACCAGAGGGAACAGGAAATCCCACCATAGTATCTTTTACGGCTTCTGGCAAACCCTTCCGAAAGAGAGCAGCCAAGGCATTATCATTCCAGGTAGTAAGTACCGCCCACTTTCGGAATTTTTGACAGTACAATTCTGCAGAATCTCGACCCTGGTTCAATGCCAGCAGGGTCTTTTCAGCCTGATCAATAGCATTAGGTTCGTCATACAACAACCCCAAGGCTTGAAAAAATGCGTTCACATTAGTCAGAATAGGATCATCTGGTTTCAAAAAAAACGCCCAATCCTGGGGATCGCCACGCAGCAAAGAGATGACAATTTTAACCTGCTGCGCGGAGCTCCCTGACGAGTTAGGCTTCAAGGCAAAAAATAATTTACAATTATTTTTGAAATTCAAAAATTTAGACCGATCCCCAAAAAATACATCAGGTGTAGGAATCTTTGGTTCAGCAGCATGTGAATGAGCAAGGTAGGCGGAAATTCCCCGCACTTCCACAGCGAGCTGCTCCACACGATCAGACAATTGCTTTATCTCCATTGAGAGAGAAAAAAAATTCCACCTACGGCCTCAGAGATATAGAGGAAAAAATATACACACTTTTTTTTTTTTTTTTTTACAATTCTTTCCTGCTATTGAGTACCCTAGGATCTACGGTATGGCGGGTGATTCTGTTATGAAAGAGTCACCGTAGGAGGCAGACACAAAAATAGAAGCTACGTCCAGAAAACCAGAGAAGTTGGCAACTATCAGATTGCAGACCCCTGAACCTATCAACACAACTAGCAGTAGCCGTGGGGGGTTCCTACGGTGCCCTAGACCCCTCGATCACAGCCGGAGAGCTAAATAGCCTAAAGACAGAAAGGGAAATCTGATCTGCCCCAGAGCAGACCCCAAAGCAAAAGGCAGCCCCCAACATATAATGACGGTGAAGCAAGATGAAAAAACACTCACACAGATAGAAAGATAGGTTGAGAAAACGATGGGGCCCAAGCTAACTAAACAGGACAGGAAAGGAAGGTTGCTGTCTGCAATCTGCCAAAACCCTATCAAAGACATAAGCCAACAGACTGATATGGAAAAAGACCCTGAAGCCGCTAGGCTTCAAAATACTATATCAGCACTCAGGTATTTTCTGAAGACAGAGCAAAAGGAATTCAGCTCACCCAAGCAGGGAATGGCAGAAATCCAGAAAAACAAAACAAATCAAAGTCAAAGCACAAATGCAAAAAGCAGAGCAGAAAACTTAGCTTTAGAAGAGCAGGAATTCAGACTGGTCTCCAAGAATCCCTCAGAGAAGTCACCCGCAAGGCAGAAGGGCGTTGGCGGCCTTATATCCAGTCAGTAACTCCACTCAGCCAGTCATCATCATTAGGCTCAGGTGCTTGATAATCAGGCTCACTACCTTTCTTTACCAGAAGAGGGAGTTCATCGGGCCTCAGTGGTGAAGGGGAAAATGAACTCACAACAGGACACCAGACGAAGTACAAGCACAGAGCGTGTGCGAAGAAGGACAATAGGGCAGAGTGCAGGTGCACAGAATACAGGCAGCAACCGAGCAGAAACAGCCTAGCAGGGAAGCAACACGATACTCAGGCGGCCTGATATAGGGCATTAGCACCTGGATTTACGGGTCAGGACCATGGGGAGGACTTCCGGATCAGGTCCTCCAGAACCATAGAGAGGATCACATGGTCAGGTCCTCCAAGACCATAGAGAGGATTGCTGGATCAGGTCCTCCTGGACCATAGAGAGGATCACATGGTCAGGTCCTCCAGGACCATAGAGAGGATTGCTGGATCAGGTCCTCCTGGACCATAGAGAAGATCCGTTGCAGGCAGTATGGAGATGAGCACACGCGCTCGCCGGGCACATGCGTCAGCTGAAGGATCCAGCATACTAGACGTGCGTGCGCACCAGCAACAGCGTGCAGCCACAAGGTGAGATGCGCGTGCGCACATGAGAGAGACCCCCGGAGCGCCCGCAGGGATCCGGCACTGGGGACAATGCGGCATGAAAGGCATGACAGTGGGGACCATGCAGCGCAAGCAGCATGACAGGTATGACAACCTACTGGTCACTACAATGGCTGTTTGCAATTTTCACTCAGCAACATCCGCTGCTTCTTGTTTTTGGAAAACATCCATGGAGTCAAAATTGTCATTACACCTGTAGATAAATTCCCAAAGGGGTATAATTTCCAACATGGGGTCACTTGAGGGGGGATTCTGTTCTTCTAGCACTTAGGGGCTCTGTATATGGAGTCCGCAAACTATTCTAGGAAAATCTGCACTCGAGTAGTCAAATAGCGCTACGTCCCTCCTGAGTCTTATGGCTAAGTACTGATGTACAACCACATATGGGGTATGTTAACATTCAGCAGAAATTGTGGGACAAATTTTGGTGCCATTTTTGCCCATTTTCCCTTGTGAGAATGTAAAATCTGGGGCTAAAACTAAATTTTGGTGGTAAAAATGTAATAATTTTTTCTTCACTGCTCAATGGTATAAAATTCTGTGCCACATCTGATGTTTCAATATGATCACTGCACCCCTAGATGAATTCATTGAGTGTAGTTTGCAAAATGGGTCATGTATGGGGGGTTCTGCTGTTCTGGCACCTCAGGGACTCTGCCAATGTGACATTGCACATTCAAACCAGTCCAGCAAGATCTGAACTCTAGAATGTGGCGCTCTTTCCCTTCTGATCTTTGTGCTGTACCTCAAAAGTCGTTTTCAACCTCTTAAGGAGTATTGGTGTACTCAAGAGAAATTGCACAACAAATTTTGGTGTCCATTTTGTCCTGTTACCCTCATGAAAATAAAAAAATTGGGGCTAAAATAAAAAATGGGAAAAATGTGATTTTATTTTTGTATTTTCATGGCTTTATGTTTTAAATTTCTGTGCAGCCCCAGGGGGTGTTGCGACATTCACCACACATCTAGTCACATTCCTTGAGGGGTCTAGCTTCCAAAATGGGGTCACTTGTGGGAGGTTTTCCACTTTTTAGACACAACAGGGGCTCTCCAAAAGCGACATGACACCATGACATTTCATCAAAGTCTGCGTCCCAAAACATTATTATTATTAATCATTTTTATAGCGCCATTTATTCCATGGCGCTTTACATGTGAAAAAGGGGCCTACAAAGACAAGTACAATAAACATGAGCAATACAAGGCACCCACATGTACAAAAGAGAGAGGACCCTGCCCGCGAGAGCTCACAGTCTACAGGGGAAGGGTGAGAATACACTAGGAGAGGGTAGAGCTGGTCGTTCGGTGGTTCAGTAGACTGAGGATCACTGTGGGTTGTAGGCTTTCCGGAAGGTGGTATGCAAAAGTCTGATGTGTTGGGGTAGAGAGTTCCGGAGTATGGGGAAGCACGGGAGAAGTCTTGTATGAGGTTGTGGGAAGAAGAGATAAGAGCAGAGTAGAGAAGGAGATCTTGAGAGTATCGAAGGTTGAGTATAGGTAAATACCAGGAGACCAAGTCACAGATGTATGGAGGAGACAGGTTGTGGATGGTTTTGTATGTCATAGTTAGAGTTTTGAACTGGAGCTTCTGGACAATAGGAGGCTAGTGAAGGGCTTGGCAGAGAGGAAAGGCTGGGGAATAACGGAGAGACAGGTGGATTAGTCAGGCAGCAGAGTATAGGATAGATTGGAGTGTTGCAGTCTGGTCCAGTTAGGTAGATCTGCGTGTCATTGGCGTAGAGATGATACTGCAAACCGTATGATTCTATGAGCTGTCCCAGGCCGAAGGTGTAGATGGAGAAGAGTAGGAGTCCTAGAACTGAGCCTTGGGAACACCGACAGACAGGGGGCAAGGTGCGGAGGTGGTGTGGGAGAGGGAGTCACTGAATGTCCGGTCTGTTAGATATGACAAGATGCAGGATAGGGCCAAATCTGTGATGCCAAGAGATGAGAAAATTGATTGCTCATTTGTTTACACTGGTTTAGTTCTCCCTTTGTGAGACTACTGTACTGTCACACCTTGGAGTATTATTTGAATGCACTTTGTTTACTTTCTTTTGATTTATATATATCTATTATCTATTTACTCTAGGGATCACTCTACTATTCATTATTCAACTCTTATTTATATTCTCTGTGTGTATACCTTTCCATCTTATATTTACAACCAATGTGGTGGTTTGATGCACAGATCTTCAGGTATATATGAATGGTATTTTGTTGTAAATGTAAAATGTTTTTATGTTGCGCCCTGAGTCTGTTTTTTGCATCCTACACATTCCCCTGTTTTCTCATTTTAAATGGTTTTAATATGCATGTCCACTTGAATTGATATACCAATAAAAGATTTTGACATTAATCATTGAGAAGAGACTTTCATCTTTCTGTTGGATCTACAGAGATCGATAATAAATAGACATACAGTTGTGTGAAAAAAGTGTTTGTCCCGTCCTGATTTCCTATTCTTTTGCATGTTTGTTACACTTAAATGTTTAAGATCACCAGACAAATTTAAATATTATACAAAGATAACACAAGTAAATACAAAATGCAGTTTTTAAATGAAGGTCTTTATTAAGGGAAAAATAAATCTAAACCTACAGGGCCCGGTGTGAAAAAAGTGATTGCCCCCTCCCCCCTCAAAACATAAATTAACTGTTGCTTATCACATCTTTGGGAAGCCAAGTTCAAATTCCCTATCCACACGCAGGCCTGATTACTGCCACACCTATTCTCAATCAAGAAATCACTTGAATAGAACCTGCCTGACAAAGTGAAGTAGACCAAAAGTTCCTCAAAAGCTATATATCATGCCCCGATCCAAAGAAATTCTGGAACAAATGAGAAACAAAGTGCTGAAAACGCCCCCCTTGGCTTATACACGAGTCATTGTCTAGAAAGCCAGTGGGGGAGGAGGAGTGGCAGAGCAACGGCAGGAGCTCTGCCACTGTCTTCAAGAAGACATCATACTCACCCTCCACGCGCAGTCACTGCATCTCCATCCCTGCATCTCTGTCACAGCACCGGCAGCTTTCCACTGTGCTGAGCGGTCACGTGGTACCGCTAATTAAGGTAATGAATATGCACGCATCTCCACCCCTAGGCGTGGAGAGCATATTCATTACCTTAATGAGCGGTACCACGTGACCGCTGAGCACAGGAAGAGCTGCCTGGCGCTGGGATAATGAACATGCAAGGATGGCGCTAAGTCGGTGAGTAGGACGCGGAGGGAGTGTGAGCCAAGCCATGCGGGACCGGGGGAGCCATGCGGGACTGGGGGAGCCGAGCCATGCGGGATTGGTGAGCCACGAGGGACCGGGGAGCCATGTGGGACCGGGGAGCCATGCAAACAACAGGGGAAGCCACACATAGCAGGACAGGTCGGGGGAGCCATACATATCAGGACAGGACGAGGGGAGCCACACATAGCAGGAAAGGACGGGGGAGCCACATATAGCAGCACAGGATGGAGGAGCCACACATAACAGGACGGAGGAGTAACACATAGCAGGACAGGACGAAGGAGCCACATATACCAGGACAAAATGGGGGAGCCACATACCAGGACAGGATGGGGTGAGCCATGCATAGCAGGACAGGGATAAGGGGACAATGCACACCCGGTTTATACTCGAGTCAATAAGCTTACCCAGTTTTCCGTGGCAAAATTAGATGCCTCGGCTTATACTCGGGTTGGCTTATACGTGAGTATATACGGTAATTGAGATTTTTTAATCTGGAAAAGGTTGTAAAACCATTTCGAAAGCTTTGGTACTCCAGTGAACCACAATGAGAGCCATTATCCACAAATGACAAAAACACGGAACTGTGATTAAACTTCCCAGAAGTGTCTGGCTGACCAAAATCACCCCAAGAGCGCCGTTATGACTCATCCAAGAGGTCACAAAAGACCTCAAAACAACATCCAAATATCTGCAGGCCTCACTTGCCTCAGTTGAGGTCAGTGTTCATGACTCCAACATAAGAAAGACACAAAAATAGCCTGCATGTGGCAGAGTTCCAAGACGAAAACCACTGCTGAGCAATGAGAACATAAAAGCTCGTCTTAGTTTTGCCAGGAAACATTGATGATCCTCACGACTTTTGGGAGAATGCTCTGTGGACTGACGAGACAAAAGTTGAACTATTTGGAAGGTATATGTCTCATTACACTTGGTGTAGAGGTAACACAGCATTTCAGAAAAGGAACATTATACCAACAGTAAAATATGATGCTGGTAGTGTGATGGTCTGGGGCTGTTTTGCTGCTTCAGGACCTGGAAGACTTGCTGTGATAAATAGAACCATGAATTCTGCTGTCTACCATAAAATCCTGAAGGAGATTGGCCATCTGTTTGTGACCCCAAGCTGAAGTGCACTTGGGTTATGAAGCAGGACACTGATCCGAAACTCACCTGCAAGTCCACCTCTGAATGGCTAAAGAAAAACAAATTTAAGACTTTGGAGCGGCCTAGTCAAAATCCTGACCTTAATTCGATTGAGATGCTGTGGCTTGACATAAAAAAGGTGGTTCATGCTCAGAGACACTTCAATGTGGCTCATTAACAACAATTCTGCAAAGATGAGTGGGTCAAATTCCTCTAGAGTGTTGTAAAAGACTCATTGCCAGTTATCACAAACGCTTGATTGCAGTTGTTGCTGCTAAGGGTGGCCAAACCAGTTATTAGGTGTAGAGGGCAATCAGTTTTTTACACAAGGCCTTGTAGGTTTGGATTTCTTTTTCCCTTAATAATAAAGACCTTCATTTAAAAACTACATTTTGTGTTTACTTGTGTCATCTTTGTCTAATATATTGCACAACCTCTGACATATTTTATAATTGCACCCTGTGGAGCTTATTGGACAGCTTTTTATGATTAAATGAATACATTAAAAAAACAGTCACCTCCCATTTTTGTAACCAACCAAGGTAAAGCAGACAGCTGTGAGCTGATATTATCAGGCTGGGAAAGTCCCTGGCTATTGGGCCTTTCCCAGCATAAAAATATCAGCCTGAAGCCACCCCAGAAATGGCGCATCACATAAGGGAAGTGGCATTTCACATTCGCTTTGGCTCTTCCTGATTGCCCTGGTGTGTTGGCAATCAGTGTAATGGTGCTTTGGGTTGATATCAATTGTGAATGGTCCAAAAACACAGCTGACATCAGGCTCTGGTGTTAGTAATGGAGAGGTGTCTATGAGACACCTCACCCCCCGTTACTATCATAGTAAATAAAAAGAAAAAAACACACATGAAAACTCCCCCATGCATTACCTGGTTCACCACGCAGGTCCGACGTAATCCAGGGAATCCGAGTCAGTAACGTCACTGCTCTTTAGACGTTCCTGCTCACTTTACACTCTGTACTACGTCGGATTAGGTGTATTACGTCGGTCCTGCGTGAGAACTTTTTTTGTAATAAAATGGTGAGCGAAGGACAGTGTCTTGTTTTTACTTATCTCTGTTTATGTTTTTCAGGTTTCCATTTGTTGACTACGTCGGACCTGCATGGGAACTTTTTTTTTATAAAATGGTGAACCAGGGAAAGTGATTGATTAAATGAAGATTTTTTTATGTATGTTTTTTCTTTTTTTACTGGGCCAGTAATGGGGGTGTCTGATAGACACCTCTCAATTACTAACACCAAGGCTTGATGTCAGCTGTGTTTGTGGACAGTACCCAGCTGACATCAAACCCATGCACCACTACTCCGATTTTCACCGTTCCAGGGCAATCGGGAAGAGCTAAAGTGAAGCGCAAGAATTGATGCATCTAATGTGATGTTCCACTTCTGGGACAGCTGCAGGCTGATATTTTTAGGCTGGGAAGGGCCAAATAACTACGCACCTTCCTAATCTGATAGTATCAGCTCTCAGCTGTACGCTTAAACTTTGCTGGTTACGAAAAATGGGGGATACTCCACATTGTTTTTTTTCATTTATGTAATCATAAAAAGAAGTCCAATAAACTTCAGAGGCTGCAATTTATTATATGTCGTGTGTTGTTCAATTATATCTGTCTGTCTATATTTATTATCTATCTATATAGCATTCATTGCTGTCCAAAAACATTAGAATAACGCAAGTGAGAAAGTGCACGCGAAAATGCATCTAAATTTGACTTTTTTCACTGCATTTTTGCCTGCCTATAGATGCAAAAATGGTGCAGAAATTTTTGCATCCAACTTTCCAGCTTTTACTTTCACTTGAAATCAAACAAGGCAGGGATCCTCAGGCCACTCAGGGAATCTGTATCTGTGCACATCTTTTTCGAGTGAGCTATGAGATGGAGGAAGGGTAAAAAGTTTAGAAACTGTGTAGACTTAGTATACAATCTGAATTCTGCCTCTTACTTTAGATGTGATAACATAGATTGCTACAATAATCTGCCTTTACCACCAATATAAACTGTTCTGGTAATCCAAACTAGTAAAGCATAAAAAAGTACCAAGCCAAGCCAAGCCATTATTATTACCGCTCATCGAGGATATAACAACGATGCTCCCTTGGGATTCCAGAAGTGCCTTCAGAGCTGTGGACGTCAGTTCGACATAACTGAGAAAATTTAGATTGTTGGAAATCAGCATAGGCTCCACGTCACCTTTAAAATATTCAAAACTTACAGGTCCTCCCACATGATTTAACACGAGATAATCAAGTCCACCTAAATAAAGAAATAAACTCTTGGTGAACCAATCTATAAAACATCACTATGTCTGTAACAAAGTGACTGAAGACTGTCATCATATCCTAGGTCACAATGTGCCAGGCTTTTTGGATTCAGAAATGTGAAAGCATCTCTAAAGCTGGAAAAACTGGAAGAATTTATTATCATTTATTTATTATGCTCTGCTTAATAGAGCTTTACATTATCATTGTTGTCCAATGGGGCTCACAATCTAAATTCCCTATCAGTATGTCTTTGGAATGTGGGAGGAAACCAAGTACACAGAGAAAACCCATGCAAACATGAGGAGAACATACAAACTCTTTGCAGATGTTGTCCTTGGTGGAGGAAAGCTTCCGATACACCTCTGTGTTCAGAACGCCCTGTTCTACCCATACATTTACATGCAAAAATTCCAAGGATGAACACACAAATTTAGAAGTGAACCTCATATTCATGGTGTTGGACAGATTCAGGTGCTCCACAAAATCATGGAATGCATCCTGAGATCGGTACCACACCATGAATATGTCATCCACATACCTGATGTACAATCTAATGTGCTTCAAATAATGATTTTGCAGAATGTAAATGTACCTCTCTTTAAACACAGCCAATAACAGATTAGCAAATGTGCACCCTACTGGGGTCCCCACTACGGTACCCATCCATTGGAGGTACCAGGTATCCAAGAATTTAAAGGCGTTGTGCTTCAAAATGAAATCAATGCCCTCACAAACAAAATTTGCACCCAGTACCACAGTGCTGCAAGGCTGTAGTGCTAACCACTGAGCCACCGAGAATGCAACTGGTTGGGAGTAATGGATAATCCTTGTACAAACAGTCCGTAGGTTTTTGCCTAGACTATACCTGAGTCACTTGAGTAAATGAGACACAGTAAAGAACATGTGCAATTCTAACAACATTAAACGGGTTGTCCACTACTCAGACAACCCCTTCCTACTATATTTCCCAGTTTAAAATAAAAATAACATATATACTCACCTCCCACACCGGTGTAATTCCTCTATGAATTCTTTGTTGCATTTTGATAGTGCCCACCCTCATTATACGAAGAAATCCTTACCCTACACTCAGGTTTTGAGGCTTAAAAGGAATAACAATAATCTAGGTAGATTTGCAGAACATTCTTCTTATTTATACCAAAGATTCGTAGAGAGAGGATGTCATGGTCCAGTCCGGAGTTTATCTTCTGCTGTCTTCACTCCGGACTGGTCATGCGGGGGTTAATCTCCTCAGCCTCATTCTGGAGCTAGCTGGGCTATTTCAATCCCTCACAGCCTGCTGACCAGTGTTAGTGATAGCTCAAGCTTGCAGTTTAGAGCCGCTGACCCTTGTACCCTGGTGATCCTCCTGCCTTTGACTGATATTCACGTGTATGACCCGGACTGATTTCTGACCCCGTCTCTTGGTATTCGTCTCTGCTGTTACGTTCCCTCTCTGGCATCTGACTCCCTGGCTTGTACCCCGACCACATATTTCGTCTCACGTTTTGGACCCCGTGCTCATGTTCTGGCTTTCTGACTCTCGGCTTTGGTATTTTGACTACGTGTATTGCTGCTCCTTCTGGTACGTCTGCTCCTGCTAGTTTCTGACTCGGTTCGTCTGACTATTCTCTCTCGTTACCTGTGGCACCTGTGCTGTTGCTCAGGGTTGCTGCTCTTAGTGTATAACCTCTCTTCCCTCACCAGCTCCCCCTGGTGGAGGTTTCACTACATTATCACTAACCTCACATTTAAACGGGATTTTGCATTTTTTTTTCTTTGGCCATGGATCTGCTGCATATCTTGGCAGATCAAGTGTCCAGTTTGACGCAGATGGCGCAGGACTTTTCTGTGAATCATCAGTCCCTTGTCATGTCTCAGACCCACTTACAGAGAGAACTGACTGAGACTATTAAGACCATGCAGGGAAACACCTCTCATATTGTTTGTCCGCCAGGTGACTCTGTAGATGTTATTTTGCACTCTCCTGAACCCTCAGTTAAACTTCCTGACACATTTTCTGGCGAAAAAGATAAATTTCATATATTCAAGGAGAGTTGTAAATTATGGTTTTCTCTTAGACCCCGATCGTCTGGGTATGAGACTCAGCGGGTGGGAATTGTTATCTCCTTACTTAGGGAGGGTCCCCAATCCTGGGCTTTTTCGTTGCCACCTACTGCCCCTGAACGGATGTCGGTAGATAGGTTCTTTGAGGCCCTAGGACTTATCTATGACGAACCGGACCGTGTTAGGGTGGTAGAGGACACTATTTTGGGTCTGGGGCAAGGGAAGCACTCAGCCGAATGGTACAGCTCCGAATTCCGTCGATGGTCCACTGAGGTGTCCTGGGACGACTCTGCACTGAGATGTCTGTTCAGGAAGGGACTGTCGGATTGCTTGAAGGACGCTCTGGCTCTCCATCCACCTCCCAGTTCATTGGAGGAGGCTATGAGTCAGGCTATCCGTATGGATCGGAGACTGCGGGAAAGAGGTGTTACTCAGCGAGGGTTTCCGTTTTTCCCTGCTAACCCTGATGTTTTGCTTCCATCTGAACCTATGGAGGTGGGAGCCACCAACCCCCAGGAGAAAGAGAGGAGACGGCGACGTGATGGAAAATTGTGTTTTTACTGCTGAGATCCTGGACATTGGAAAAAAAACTGCCCCTCCTGTCCTCCGACTAACAAGCGGCTGAGTCTGGGTGATAATCGTGGAGGTCACCCAGACTCTCAGGTACCTTTTTCTTCCTTTTCAAGAGTACTGCTAAAGGTGGAACTTGGTGTTGAGACCGGCTTTTTCCATACTTCGGCTCTTGTAGACTGTGGGTCATCCCTGAACCTGATTGACTCTAAGCTGGTGGCTCGCTGTAGATTAGGGACAGTTAGGTTGGGGACTCCCTTAAAAATTGTGGCTATTGATTCTACACCTCTCACTAAGGATGGTCTCCATTTCAGTTCTAAAGAATTTACCCTCAGGGTGGGGGCCCTACACCAGGAGCGCATGTCATGCTTTGTTTTGGATAACCTCCCTGCTGGCCTGGTGTTAGGGTTTCCCTGGTTGCAACGGCATAACCCAGTTATTGACTGGGGGTCCCGGGATATTGTTAATTGGGGACCTGGGTGTTCTGAAAATTGTCTTGCTACTGTGTCTATGTCATCCGTCAACCTGGAGGGTATTCCGGAGTACCTAAAGGGTTTTAAGGATGTGTTCTCCGAAAAGGAGGCTGAGGTTCTACCACCACACCGCCCATTCGATTGTGCCGTGGATCTTGTTCCCGGTGCCAAATTGCCCAAAGCCCGGCTGTACAATCTCTCCGGCCCTGAGCGGGCTGCTATGAAGGAGTATATCTCTGAGAGTCTCCATAAAGGGCATATACGGCCATCTGTCTCTCCCGTGGCAGCGGGGTTCTTTTTTGTAAAAAAGAAGGATGGTGGTTTACGCCCATGCCTCGATTTTCGAGAACTGAATAAAATAACCATAAGAAACGCTTACCCTCTCCCACTGATACCTGATTTGTACAATCAATTGTCGGGGCCAGGTGGTTCTCTAAGTTGGACCTCAGGGGAGCATACAATCTCATCCGTATGCGGGAGGGGGATGAATGGAAAACTGCGTTTCTCACCTTTGAGGGTCTGTTTGAAAATTTGGTTATGCCCTTCGGTTTGACTACTGCACCAGCGGTATTCCAGAATTTCATTAACCATGTTTTTTCTGATCTTATTGGACGTTTTGTAGTTGTTAATCTTGACGATATACTTATATATTCTTCTGATAGACAAAGTCATATGGGTCATCTTCATGTGGTTCTCCAGAGGCTCAGGGAGAACTCACTTTTTGCCAAATTAGAGAAGTGTTCATTTTTTACTCAAGAAGTGTCCTTTCTAGGGGTCATCCTGTCCACTGAGGGGTTTCGTATGGACCCTAGGAAGGTACAGGCCATTGTGGATTGGGTGCAACCCAGAGATCTCAAGGGTCTTCAGCGATTTCTGGGTTTCGCCAATTATTACAGAAAATTCATCAAGGGGTTCTCTCAAGTGGTCAAACCCCTCACTGATCTCACCCAAAAGGGAGCGGATCTTAAAAACTGGTCAGCTCCAGCTGTGGCGGCGTTTTCTTTGTTAAAAGAACGTTTCATGACTGCTCCGGTACTGGTGCAACCTGACTTGTCTAAACCATTCATCGTAGAAGTGGTTGCCTCTGAGGTGGGAGTGGGGGCTGTGTTGTCCCAGGGGCCCACCACATTAACAAACTTAAGACCCTGTGCCTTCTTTTCTAAAAAATTTTCCTCTGCTGAAAGGAATTATGATGTGGGTAACCGAGAGTTGTTGGCCATTAAATTGGCTTTTGAAGAATGGAGGCATTTTTTGGAGGGGGCTGTCCATCGTATCACTGTCATTACAGATCACAAGAATCTGTCTTACATCGAATCCGCCAAACGTCTGACTCCGAGACAGGCAAGGTGGTCACTTTTTTTTCCCGATTTCAGTTTTCCATCACTTTCAGACCAGGTTCCAAGAATCTGAAGGCGGATGCCTTGTCTCGCAGCCTAGATCCGGTATCGCCTCCGGAGCCTCCTTCCTCCATTCTTCAGCGCGGGGTGGTGGTGGCTTTGGTGTCCCAGAGATTGGAGCAGGAGATTTGTGAGGCCCAATCTCTTGCTCCCCCGTCCATACCTGAAAATAAGCTCTTTGTGCCTGTCCAGTATCGGTTAAGGGTGCTTCGGGAGTTCCACGACTCAGCTCTGAGTGGGCATCCAGGAATCTCGTCCACTCGTAAAGCCATCACTAGGCTGTTCTGGTGGCCCTCGTTGACTTCTGACGTCACTGGTTTTGTGTCCTCCTGTGAAACTTGTGCCCGCGCTAAAGCCTCCCACAACCGGCCGGCCGGGGAATTGGTGCCACTGCCAATTCCGGATAGACCGTGGACTCACCTGTCCATGGATTTTATCACCGATCTCCCATCCTCTAATGGCAAAACCGTGATCTGGGTAGTTGTGGATATGTTCAGTAAACAAGCACATTTTGTACCCTTAACGGGCCTTCCTAATGCTGAGACTCTATCTAAGCTATTCATTGAGCATGTGATTCGGTTGCATGGTGTGCCTGTCAGTGTGGTGTCTGATAGAGGGGTGCAATTCGTGTCAAAATTCTGGAGAGCTTTTTGTAAAAGGCTGGGCATCAGTCTGACCTTTTCATCGGCATACCATCCCGAGACCAATGGTCAGACTGAAAGGACCAATCAGTCTTTAGAGCAGATCCTGCGGTGTCTTGTCACATCCAGACAGGATGATTGGTGCTCTGTGATACCGATGGCGGAATTCGCCTTCAATAATCGTGTCAGTCAGTCTACTGGTACTTCTCCTTTCTTCTGCAACTATGGGTTTCACCCTCATTTTGGTGAATTCTCCAGACTAGATTCAGAGTGTCCAGGATGGCTTCTATAATTGGGTAATGTGTCACAGTTCCATTCCTCATAATGTCTAGGATGCAGTTACTGACAGCTCGGCTGTAAGGGTATGTGCACACGTTGCAGATTAGCCTGCGGAATTTTCTGCACAGAATCCGCACCTCTTGGCAGAAAACGCAGGTGAGTTTTTTATACATTTTTATGCGTTTTGATTCGTATTTGCTGCAGATTTTCATGCGTTTTTTTCATGCGGATTTGTATGCGTTTTTGTAAGCTAAATAAAGATATGTTATTTAATAAAAAAAAAAGATTTGTGATGTCATTTCTTGTCCAACCGCCTCTTTTACATTTGTCCAACCCATACTCCATTACACACACAGACAGATGATAATAGATAGATACAGTAGATAGATAGATAGATAGATAGATAGATAGATACAGTAGATAGATAGATAGATAGATAGATAGATAGATAGATAGATAGATGTGGGATAGATAGATATGGGATAGATAGATATGAGATAGATAGATGGATAGATGATAGATAGTTAGATAGATAGATACATAGATAGATAGATATGGGATAGGTAGATAGATCTTCACGTAATATCTTTAATTTAAAAAAAGGGGAAAAAATGGCGTGGGCTCCGGCGCAATTTTCTGCGCCAGAGGGGGAAAGCCGACGGTCGGGCCAATATTTCTAGCCTGGGAAGGGGTTAATATCCATGGAGCTTCCCAGGCTATGAATTTCAGCCCACAGCTAGCCTTTACTGGCTATTAAAATAGGGGGAACCCAAAAAAGTGACATGGGGTCCCCTTATAGCCAGAAAGGCTACACAGACAGCTGCGGGCTGATATTCATAGCCTAGAAAAGGACCATGGATATTGGCGCCCCCCTGGCTAAAAATACCAGCACCCAGCCACCCCAGAATTGGCGCATCTGTACGATGCGTCAATTCCGGCACTTAGCCCCTCTCTTCACACTACCATGTAGGGGTGGCATATGGGGTAATAAGGGGTTAATGTCACCTTGCTATTGTAAGGTGACATTAAGCCCGGTTAATAATGGAGAGGCGTCAATAAGACTCCTATCCATTATTAATCTTATACTATCAAAGGGTTGATAAAACACACACACATAAGAATAAACTATTTTAATGAAATAAAACACAACACGGTTTTTCATATTTTTATTGCATGTCTAATCCATGCGACGCCCTCGTCTCCTCTAATAACAAGTAAAATAATAAACCAACCGTATACTCCCTGTCCGGCCCAGTCCAATTAATAACGAGTGTCCCATGACGATCTCCCCTATAGAACAGTGACATTGGGTGATGTCACTGCTCTATAGGGCATCCCAGTCATGAACGGACAAGAGATAGTCCTCCTGCAGTGCATCAATGAAGAGGTTACCTGAGTTCAGGCTCTCACTTTACGGCAATGCTGCATGGGAATTTTCTCACACAGCATTGCCAGTGAGAGAAGGACCTTAAGTGACCCCTCTCTCCCGGCAGCGGAGAAGGGATATACATCACGGAGGATTACCTCCGCTGTCAGTACATCGTGGAGCCCCTGGAGAGCACTGACATCACCTGATGTCAATGTTCAACACGGGAGATCGTCGTGGGAGACTCATTAATAACTGGACAACGGTGGAAAGGTAAGTATAAAATGATGAGCAAAATGCTAACATATTGCAAATCACACAGAAGCATTTAGATTGTATTTACATGCGCTGAGTTCAGGCCGCTAAATGAGTGTGATCGACAATATTGAAGTCGTTCAACACTTGTTTCCCGGCCTCTTTCCACCATCTGAAAAAGAATGATGGGGACAGAACAATCACTATTGGATCACTAACAGATCACCATACAGTATCATGTTATCAGCAGCACATCTACAGTTTACACCCCATAATAATATAATAATATAATGTGCCCCATAGTCCTCCATATAGTATAATACACTTCTCAGTCCTCCATATAGTATAATACACTCCCCATAGTCCTCCATATAGTATATTACACTCCTCATAGTGCTCCATATAGTATAATACTCTCCTCATAGCCCTCCATATAGTATAACACACTCCTCATAGCCCTCCATATATTAAAATACATTCAGTCCTCCATATAATATAATACACTCCTCATAGTGCTTCATATATTAAAATACACTGCTCAGTCAATACACTCCTCATAGTGCTCCATATAATATAATACACCACCAGTCATCCATGTAGTACAATTCACTTCCCATAGTATAATGCACCCCATAGTTCTTCATATAGTATTATGTATTCCCCATAGTCCTCGATACAGTATAATGCAGCCACCCTATAGAGCATAATGCAGCCACCCCACAGAATATTATGAACCCCCCCACAGAATATAATGCAGACCCCCTCATATAAAATAACGCAGCCCCTCCATAGAATATATGGCAGCCCCCTCATAGAGTATAATGCAGTCCCCCATAGAATATAATGCAACCCCTTATATAGAATAATGTAGCCCCTCCATAGAATACAATGTAGCCCTCTTCATATAGTATAATGCAGCCCCAATAGAATATAATGTAGCCCCCTCATAAGTATAATGAAGCCCCCATACAATATAATCTAGCCCCCCATAGAATATAATGCAGCCCCCCATAGAATACAATGTAGCCTCCTCATATAGTATAATGTAGCCCCATCATAGAGTATGATGCAATCACCCCCCATAGAATATAATAAATATAATACAGCCCCTCATAGAATATAATGTAGCCCCCATATTATATAACTCAGTCTCTCCCATAGAATATAATGTATAATTTACCCCCCATGATATATAACACAGCCACATAGTATATAGCACAGCCACATAGTATATAACACAACACCACATGGTATATAGCATAGCACCACATGGTATACAGCACAGCCCCATATGGTATACAGCACAGCCCCACATGGTATACAGCACAGTCCCACATGGTATATAGCACAGCACCATGGTGTATAGCACAGCCCCACATGGTATATAGCAGAGCACCACATGGCATTCAGCACTGCCCCACATGGTATATAGCACAGGCCCACATGGTATATAGCACAGTCCTACATGGTATACAGCACATCCCCACATGGTATATAGCACAGCACCATGGTGTATAGCACAGCCCCACATGGTATATAGCAGAGCACCACATGGCATTCAGCACTGCCCCACATGGTATATAGCACAGGCCCACATGGTATATAGCACAGTCCTACATGGTATACAGCACATCCCCACATGGTATATAGCACAGCACCATGGTATATAGCACAGCAACACATAGTATACAGTACAACCCCACATGGTATATAGCACAGCCCTACATGGTATATAGCACAGCACCATGGTATATAGCACAGCCCCACATGGTATACAGCACATCCCCACATGGTATATAGCACAGAACCATGGTATATCGCACAGCACCACATGGTATATAGCACAAACCCACATGGTATATAGAACAGCACCTCATGGTATATAGCACAGTACCATGGTATATAGCACAGCACCACATGGTATACAGCACAGCACCACATGATATACAGCACAGCACCACATGGTATATAGCACAGAACCACATGGTATATAGCACAGCCCCACATGGTATATAGCACAGCACCATGGTACATAGCACAACCCCACATGGTATATAGCACAGCATTACATGGTATATAGCACATCCCCACATAGCATATAATACCCACCCCCTCCCCGTAAAAAAACACACTCATCACCTCTCCTCTTGCCCGTGCTGTTCCCGGCTCTTGTCTCAGCCTGCACTGCCTGGTACACAGTGAGTGCGCAATGACATCATTGCACACCCTCAGTGTCAGAGGCAGAGCGGGGAATGATGGGAGAGGGAGTGTCAAGTCGGTGACGCCGTTATAGTTCAATGCGGTGGCAGGGGGAGTCGGCGCTGACGGGCCCCCCTGCCTCACAGGCCCCATAGCGGCTGTGTGATGTGCAGCTAGCTGGGGGCCCCTGGGGGAGCGGGGGCCCTAGGCAGCTACCTGGTCTGCCTGCCGCCAATGCCGGCCCCACTCCTGGCTTCTGACCTTGGACTCCTTGACCATTCTGACTCACTACTTGGCTGAGAGAAGTGACTAGTGTCAAATAATGATCCTAAACACAGTCCCCTGACCTGACCATCAGTGAAAATCTGTGGCTAGATCTCAAAATAGCAGTGATTGCAAGACGACCCAGGAATCTCACAGAACTGAAAGAATTTTCCAGAGAAGAATTTATGAAAATCTCTCAAATGAGAATTGAAAGACTCTTGTCTGGCACAAAAAGAGTTTACAATCTGTGATACTTGCAAAATGGGGTGCTACTAGGTACTAACTAGAGCCCGCACCTCTGCCTGAGTCCCTCTCTCCCTGCAGAGACATCAGTGTACTCACTTCCAAGGCTCCCGTCCTGCCCCTTCCGGGTCTGCTGTTGCCCAGGGTGCACGCACTACTAGCAGGTCTCCAGGCACTCTGCTTAGAGCGAGTGCGAATCCTTCTTCTTTCTTAAAGGGGCTGCACGTGTTCCTCTAAAGTATATCCAGCCAATTTCTGGAGGTCTCTTCCTATTTAAACCACCTACTCCAACATGGAGGTGCCTGTGCAATGTTGTTAATTTGTTCCTTACACGCTTGTCAGTTCTCAGGTCCCTGTACTTGTATCCAGGGTCGGACTGGGGTGTCTGGGGCCCACCAGGGTAATTTACTCTAGGGGCCCACCCTACAGCTATATACAAATATCTGTCAGTCGTTATCCCCATTATAGAGAAGCATCAGCTGTAAAACACAGGCGGCTCCTGCACATCTACTGTGTGCCCCCATAACTGGGATGTATAATTATGGTAGTTTACATTAATGGGGTTCTTTGGTTGAAACAAGTTATCACCGGTCCATGGGCTCCACAGGATAGGTGATCGCTTAGGGCCGTCAATTAGAAACTGCACCGATTGGCAGAATGGTGAAGTTTTATCGTTGATAGGACACTTATCCCCATTTTAAAATGGAGCAGCAGGTGGGATATCTGACTGCAGCTCCATTCATTCTCTTTGGGGCTTCTAGAAAAAAACAAGTGCAGCCACGAAGGGAATGAATGGATCAGTGGTCAAGTCAGACATGCCACTCCAGTCTGAATGGGTCCCAGCAGTCAGACCCCCACCAATCAATACGTTATCACTTATCCTGTGAAGAGGTGATTACTTTTTTCCACACGAAACCCCTGTAAGTGCATCTCTGCCGCTGTGTACAAAGTATTTAATCTCTAATGGAAATAAAGAATCTTCTCCTAAATAATATCAGAGAGAACAAGGCCGCCATACACAACACAATCCCCTATACCAAGACCAATTATACCACACACAGGGGAGAAATACCACCACACCATGACCAGACCACATGGTGACCGAATAATACTATACACAAGGGACAAATACTGCCACACCATGACCAGACCACATAGTGACCAAATAATACTACTTACAAGAAAAAATACTGCCACACCGTCACCAGACCACATATTACCACCGCATAGTGACCGAATAATATGATATTACCAGCATATAGGGACCAAGTAATACCACATACAAGGAGAAATACTGCCACACCGTGACCTGACCACAAATTACCACCACATACTGACCGAATACTACAATACTGATTATGAATACAAACCACAATACTAACAACACTGTTATTACCACTAGTGACATTATACACGGGAGCTCTCTATATAGTGTAAATGCACAGGTAATACAGTGATCACCAGTGACATTATACACAGGATCTCTGTATATAGTGTCAGTGTACAGGTAATACAATGATCACAGGTGACTATACACAAGAGCTATGTATATAGTGTTAGTGTACAGATAATACAGTGATCACTAGTGACATTATACACAGGAGCTCTGTATATAGTGTCAGTTGTGGTGCAGTGACCGCTGTGTCCACTAGGGGGCGCTGTGTGGGTGTCCCAGGACAGCAGTATAAGCATTTCCATTACCCTGATAGGTGTAGGATACTGAAAGATCATAATGATCAGCAGAGGTACTGCTGAGTAGTACGTTCCGTTACAATGTGTCAGGGAAGCCTGTGTGTGGCTGTATGCAATAGGACCTTGTGTGAGGTCATAGTCATGTGATCACCTGTGGGTGTGGTTATGGACCATATAAGGTACCTGAGGTCTGGTCACAAGGGGTGAATGCTGGGACCTGATTGGTCCAGTTTGGAAGGTCCCGTGAGGAGAAGGATCTCCTCACTAACAGCACGTCTGGACGCTGTGTGTAATGGCGGTGTGTGCCTGTCAGTTCCCTGGAGGGAATGAACGTGCAGCATGGTGAAACAGCACGAGGCAACCCTGACGTGGGTGAGATAACTTGGTGGCTAGAAAGCCTGTGCATTTAACAGTGCATATCTTGTGTGATGCAAGGATAACAGAGCTGAACTCTGTAATGGACGCAATGCTGATTGTATGCTGTTTTCTGTTGCTGTGACGGTTTATGAAGCTGAAATAAACCGCACGGACTGTGATATTGCTTTATGAAAACCCGTGCCGGATGTGACTTATTCGCTGCCAAGCGAGTGTCCCCTAACCCTGAAGGGCAGTGCTACCTCACACAGTGTACAGGTAAAACAGGGATCACCAGTGATATACACAGGAGCTCTGTATATAGTTTCAGTGTACAGATAATACAGTAATCACCAGTGACATTATACACAGGAGCTCTGTATATAGCATCAGTGTACAGGTAATACAGTGATCACCAGTGACATTATACACAGGAACTCTGTACACAGTGTGTAGTGTGCGTGTACATGTAATACACTGATTCACCAGTGACATCTGTAGTCAAAGTCCTTCATCTTCACTTTTCTTCTTCAACCAGCACAGACCGCCATCACTTCTTCCAGCCAGGACTCGTCTCTGCAAAAAATAACACAGTCATCAATAGCTGATCGTTTCCAGAGCACATTCCCCACATTTTCCATGACTTCTACACTACGTCAGATGAAGAAGAAAAATGACATACAGTAGTATCGCCCTGCACAGTAACAGGACCTCCCTTTTGTTCCCTACATGGAAAACCGTTTCCTAAAAAGTAAATTATATTACAGTAGTAATAACGTCCCTAATTGGACCCTAGAGAAATTATGTTCCCCACTTGTCACCATAAACTAATATATCATGTTCCTCATTCTGGCCCTCGACAGTGATTAAGTCCCTCATCCTGGCCCTGTTTATTTAATAATCTGACCCAGCCTGGCCCCCTATATTTCATAATATGCCCCAGCCTGGCCCCCTTTATTTTATAATATGCCCTAGCCTGGCCCCCTTTATTTTATAATATGCCCCAGCCTGGCCCCCTATGTGCCTTGTTCTGCCTGGCCCCCAGATATCCATCCCACTTCCCCAGCTATACATACTGGCCCACATATGTCCCTTGTCCTGCCTCACCATATATCTCTCCTGGACCCCCATATATCATTCCCGATCCCTTGTCCTGCTCCCCCCATATATATGATTCCTGGTCTCTTGTACTGCCCCCCCATATATCCATCCTGGTCCCACATATATATCCATCCTGGCCCCTCCCCATATATCCATCAAATATATGCAACCTCCCCACCATATATATCCATCCTGCCCCCCATATATGCATCCTGATCCCTTGTCCTGCCCCCTCCCCCATAAATCCATCTTGGCCCCCCATATATATGGATCCTGGTTGTACCATATATATATGCATCCTGGCTCCCCATATATCCATCCTGGTCCCTTGTCCTGCCCCCCTCCCCCATAAATCCATATTGGCCCCCGATATATATGCATCCTAAGCCCCTTTCCCCTGTATATAGATATATCCATTCTAGGTCCCTTCCCCCTGTATATATATCCATCCTGGACACCTTCCCCCTGTATATATATCCATCCTGGCCCCATCCCCCCGTATGAGAGAGAGAGACAGAGGAAGCAAAACATTGCGCTTACCTTCTTGCGCTCCCGGCGGTGTCCTCCTCCTCCTCTGCATGTCGGCGCGCTGATACTAAAATGGCCGCCAATATAACAGAGGCCGGTGAATGTGTGCGCCCGGCGCATGACACTGACGTCATACGCTGGGCGCACACTTGCCAGTATCGATCGGGACGTGCGCCGCAGCGGTTCAGGTAATGAACGCTGCAAGCGCGCGTCCCTGCACATAGCGGCCTGCGCTTTAAAAGGGCCCGCACCCATTAAAACCGCAGACTTTTTGTTTTTTTCTCTCCTTCCTGGACCCACAGCCAAGGGCCCACCGGGGGAATCCCCGGTACCCCGCCAGGCTAGACCGACCCTGCTTGTATCCGAGTCTGCTGCACCCGCCAGTGCTCTCCTCAATGGCAGCAGAGCCAGCTGCACCCACCAGTGCTCACCTCAACGGCAGCAGAGCCAGCTGCACCTGACAGTGCTCATCTCAAGGGCAGCAGAGCCAGCTGCGCACCCCAGTGCTCACCTCAACGGCAGCCGAGCCAGCTGCACAGTCAGTGCTCATCTCTCCGTTAGACTGTCCTGTCTGCACCTGTGGTTCCTGTCATCTTCTCTGCCTGTCTGCATCTGTTGGACATTTCCCCAGGCCATTCCAGCTATCCACTCCTAGGGGTCAGCCGCCATCTATCCAAGGTCAGTCCTGGAGTACCGCCTGGATCACCTCCCTTGTCTTTCCACGGACTACGGTGTTGTTAGCTGCTGTGTGTCCGTGGTCGGATTGGGTGAGGCTCCTAGACACGCCCCTTCAGGTCTTCCTTGGGCTTTGGCACAGTGGTTCCACCACCCAGCCCGTTACTCCAACCATGCTGGGTGCCCAAACTTTTGCATCGGCCCATTTTCCTTTTGTAGTTTTTAAAAGGTAAAAGATGAAAAAATATACATACAGTATATTTATATGCTTTGCCTAAAATACTAAGGAAATGTGTCATCTTTAACTTTAGGCCTTTTAGAGATCATTTCAACTTCAACTCACAATAACAGTAATTATAACCAGGGGTGCACAAAAGTTAACATGCCACTTGTAGGGCAGCTGGGTTGGTGCAGTGCGACAGACAGGCAGGGACCATAGAAAGTTCAATGTAAACAGTGTCTTTATTTACAGACTCACATACAGGCGTGATATCCTCCAGATTTCCATATATACAATCCATGTTCAAAATCCTTTGCCGTGGACAATGACACCGCCGTATCTCTTGGTTGCATCAGCAGCCTTGATGCCCCTGGCTCTGTGTTAGCTTCACACAGACCTGGGATTGCACAGAGCCTGCTGCTGTGCAGCTTGCAAACTCCAAAAACTGACACACCCAAGGCAAAACTGACAGATTTAAATGGAATCGTGGCCATAGAGCCACTTCCAAAACCCGGAGTGGAGAGTGCAATTCGCCCCACTACCAAACCTGCAAATCCCTCAAAAAATAAAAGCCTTTAACAGGTTTTCCTAAAATTCTGACTGAGTCACTACTTGGACCCAATCCATATTTTCTTTTGTTATGCCTTATGAATCACAGGCATCCTGTGAATACAAGGTACTCCAGCGGCTTTAATAGGACTACATCCGCATCCTGGGGGACACATATCGGCCCTCGCATATGGTTCCCCTCACTGCCTCATATATCCCTCGCCTGTTCAGAATTGTGGGGCTGAACACTTGTTACCATACAGGGTGCCCGCGACAGGGCATCCGCATTCCCTTGCTCCTTCCCTGCACGATGTTCCACTGTGAAATTGAAATTTTGCAAAGACAGGAACCATGGGGTGACCTGAGCATTCCTCTCCTTGGCATTTGTCATTCAGACCAAGAGTGAATGATCCGTCACTAAGAGAAACGGTTGACCGAGCAAATAATAGCGCAGGGACTCCAAGGCCTACTTAATAGCCAGGCATTCTTTCTCCACTACGCTATAATTTTTCTCGGCCAGGGTGAGTTTTCTACTCAGCTAGGTGACCGGATATTCCCCTCCATTCACCTCCTGCGACAGGACCGCTCCTAGACTGACATTAGAGGTGTCTGTCTGTACGACGAAATCTCTCTTGAAGTTGGGGCTGATGAGGACTGGCTGTCCGCACAGCGCCACCTTCATAGACTGGTATGCTTCCTCCGCTTTACGGTTCCACCGCACCATGACCGACTTCTTTCGCTTTAGGAGATCGGTTTGGGGTGTTGTTCTCCCAGAGAAATTAGGTATAAACCTCCGGTAATACCCAACGATGCCGAGAAACGCTCTCACCTGCTTGGTGGTAATAGGTCGGGGCCAGTTCAGTATGGCCTAGAGTTTATTTATTTGGGGTTTAATAACCCCATGGCCGATCACGTATCCTAAGTACCGGGCTTCCTCGAGCCCTATCCCACATTTCTTGGGATTTGCTGTCAGGCTCACAGCTCTGAGCGAATTCACTACTGCTTCTACCCAGGACAAGTGGGTATGATGGGTATGAGAGTCAGTACTAAAGATGATGATGTCTTCCAAGTACACTGACATATACTTCTGATGGGGTTCTAGCACTATGTCCATCATCCTCTGGAACATGGCTGGTGCCCCTTGTAGTCCAAAGGGCAAGACAACATAGTGGTACAGACCCTCAAGTGTTATGAAGGCGGTCTTCTCTTTTGCTAACTCCATGAAAGGCTTGTGCCAGTAACCCTTGGTCAGATCGAGCATGGCAAAGTACTGGGCCTGCTCTAGTCACTCAATCAGCTTGTCCACCTAGGGCATTGGATCAAAGTCAAACTTTGACACCTCATTCAATTTACGAAAGTCATTACAGAACCGTCATGATCCGTCCGGCTTTGGGATTAGCACAATGGGGCTAGCCCACTCACTGCGGGACTCATCAATGTCTCCTAGCTGGAGCATTTGCCTCACCTCACTCGCGATAGCATGTCCTCAGGCCTTGGGCACACGGTATGGCTTCATACCCTTACATGACACTCGGTGACAATGACATGCTGGATGACAGAGGTGCGGTCTGGTAGTTCCGAGAATACATTCGTGTTCTCTTGTACTAATTACCAAACTTCTCGACGCTGCAGTTTCAAGAGAGTATCTCCTATCTTTACTGCTCTCTCGGCCTTTGCCTGGGATGCTATCGGAAGGTCCCCAGATGATACTTCTGGAGTCACATCCATCAGCATACACTCCTGGTCCTTCCACGCATTTACCAGATTGATGTGGTACAACTGTTTGGGTTTTCTCTTCCCGGGTTGGTATACTCGGTAGTTCACCTCCCCAACCTTTTCCCAAACTTCATTTGGCCCTTGCCACTTGGCCATAAACTTACTTTTGGCAGTGGATACCAAGTCTAAAACTCAATCTCCTGCATTAAAGGAGTGTACTGTGGCCTGTTATATGAGCGGCTCTGCACCGCCTGAGCATCCACCAAATGCTCCTTTACGATAGGCATGACTGCTGCGATCTGGTCCTGCATATTGGCCACGTGCGGCAACTCGCAAATGGCGAACATCAAGTAGGGCAACAACATGTCCCAATCCCTTCCATCCTTGGAAACTACCTTCTTTAACATGGACATGAGGGTTTTTACATGAGCGCTTGACTTATCCATTGACCTAGGGGTGGTACACCAACGTGCGCAACTGCTTTATCTTGAAGAGCTTGTACAGTTCCTTCGTCACCTTGGACATAAATGGAGTCCCCTGATCAGTAAGGATCTACTTTGGTAGTCCAAGGCGACAGAACATGGCAGACAACTCCTGGGCCATAAGTTTAGCCAGCCAAGGTGTGCTGAAGCGGAATGGCCTCCAGGTACCGCTAATATGTGTTAGTGGCCCCGGGCGGATTTTACTATCAGCCCTACCAGATTCATTGCAATCCCCTCAAAAGGTACCTCTATAATGGGTAGGTAATGGGTTTGCAATTGGTGAGGTTAGCACTCAGGACAGGTTTCACAGAACCTCTGCACCTCAGCGTAGATCCCAGGCAAAAAAAAAGCTGCAATATGCGCTCCTGTGCCTTTTTGGCCTCTAAGTCCCCTCCCAGCATGTGGGTGTGAGCCATTTCAAGCACCAACCGATGGTAGGATTGGGGCACTATAAGTTGTTCTAGCACCTCGTCCTGTAATTTATCAACCTTGGTTGATTGCCATACGTGGGAACTCCATCTCCGCACACGGTTGCTGAGCCACCCCATATACCTCGATTACTCTTTCCAATGCCCGGGTCAGTGTAGGATCCTGGAGCTGGGTAGTCCCAAAGGAAGTCCCAAAGGAAGTCCCTGGGGCAATTACAGCTCGGGGATTGTCAGGGTCTCCTCAACCTCTCCTGCCATCACCTCTAGGTTAAACCTATCAGGTTCACACTCTTTCACTAAAGGGGTGACCCCTATGTCAGGAACCCCTGTGTCAGGATCTTTGGGCTCTGCCCCAGAAAAATACTTGCCTGGGGAGGGTTAATTTTATTTTTCCACAGAGACCAGAAGAGGGAAAAATCCCTTCCCAGGACAGCCCCGTACAGAAGTGTCTTAACCACCCCCACCACATGTTTAATTTCTCTGTAGGGCATAAAAAATGAAACTTCTACTGTTGGACACTTGCGGAGTTCACCACATATACACATGACACTCACATTTTTCCCACATTAATAGGGGATGTGGTCTGGAAGATAACTCTGCCTCCAGAGGTAATTATTAATAGAAGGGGGACTTAACAGTGTGAGACAAGTAACTAACACAGAACAGGAGAAATGAACTTTGTCTTTTTGCAAACACATTTTTTGCTTTTCTCTGAACTCTGCTGTATTGCAACAATATTGTAGCCTTGTCTGCCTGCAGATGGAAGCTGAAGCTGAGAGGAACCTGCATATGTGTCAATTATAATCACACACAACACTGCAGTGAAATCAGGGGTGCAGAGAGGGGCCAGTACACATCACACTGGTAGCTCTCATTCATGTAAAATAATCTCTGGAGGAAGAGTTATCTTCTGGACAGTGTCGTCCCCAGAGCCTGGAAGAGGTCATTTATATAAAGTGACTAGCTGAAGAGCCCGGCGCTGCCCGGGCATGGTAACTAACTACGGTTAGTTATAACAAATTATAATGATTATATCTATATATATATATATATATATATATATAAAGCTGAGTGTATATTCCCACCCACTCCGCATAGCCACATTCACTATAATATCCCACATCATCCCTTCAGCCAGAGCTACCGGACTACTACCCCTAATATCCCACATCGTCCCGCCAGCCAGAGCCACTGGACTACTACCACTAATGTCGCACATCATCATCAGAGCCACCGGACTACTACCCCTAATATCTCACATTATCCCGTCAGAGCCACCAGACTACTACCCCTAATATCCCACATCATCCTGTCAGAGCCACCGGACCACTACCCCTAATATCCCACATCATCCCGTCAGCCAGAGCCACCGGACAACTACCACTAATATTCCACATCATCCCATCACAACCGCCGGACTACTACCCTTAATATCCCACATCATTCCATCAGAGCCACCGGACTACTACCCCTAATATCCCACATCATCCCGTCAGCCAGAGCCACTGGACTACCACCCCCAATATCCCACATCATCCCGTCAGCCTGGGGTTAGAACCAGAGCTCTAAGTGGAACGGTCCTAACTTCCATACCGGGGATCCCTTTAAAGGAAGCCTGGGGAGAATCAGAGTGCTGAGGGATTTACCCTAACTTCCATACCAGAGATCCCTTTAAGAGAGGCCTGGGGTCAGTACCAAAGCGCAGAGTGGATTTGCCCTCACTTCCATACCGGAGATCCCTTTAAGAGGGGCCTGGGGTCAGAATCAGAGTGCATAGTAGATTTGCTCTCACTTCCATACCAGGGATCCCTTTAAGAGGGGCCTGGGATCAGAACCAGAGCACTGAGTTGAATTGCCATAACTTCCATACCAATGATCCCTTTAAGAGAGGCCTGGGGTCAAAACCAAAGCACTGGATGGATTTGCCATGAATTCCATACCAATGATCCCTTTAATAGAGGCCTGGGGTCAGTACCAGAGCACTTGAAGGCAATTGTCCTGACTTCCATTCCGAGGATCTCTTTAAGAGAGGCCTGGGGTCAAAACCAAAGCACTGGATGGATTTGCCCTGACTTCCATATCAACGATCCCTTTAAGAGAGGCATGGGGTCAGTACCAAAGCGCAGAGTGGATTTGCCCTCACTTCCGTACCGGGAATCCCTTTAAGAGGGGCCTGGGGTCAGAACCAGAGTGCTTAGCGGAATTGCCCTAACTTCTATACCAATGATCCCTTTAAGAGACCCTGGGGTCAGAACCACATATCTGAGTGGAACGGTCCTAACTTCCATACCAGGGATCTCTTTAAGAGAGGCCTGGGGTCAGAACCAAAGCGATGGATGGATTTGCCCTGACTTCCATACCAATGATCCCTTTAAGAGGGAAGATGTGCCTATGGGATGGAGGATGTGTGATGGGGATATGGGCATAGGAGGTTGATTCATTTCTGTCATGCGGTCTCTGCTCCTTTCTGGGGGGCAGACAATGGCTGCGATCTTATGTTTCCGGGGATGCTAGATTTCTCCCACCCTGTCAGTGTCTGCTGAGGTGTTGTCGTGGAGTGAGAAAACTGTTGCTCATAGCAACCAATCACAGCTCAGGTTCTTTTAAACATCTCTGGTGAAATGAAAGATGCTCAGTGATTGGTTGCAAGGAAAACTGTTGCTCATAGCAACCAATCACAGCTGAGCTTCTTACAGCTCTGGTGAAATGAAAGATGCTTTGTGATTGGTTGGTGATACACACATACACACATACATACATTCAGTTTTATATATATAGATAAAAGATGATTTCTCAACAAGGCATCTGATATGACGCATACAAGTTGGACTGTTTTTCAACAGTCTTTAACCCCTTTCTGACATCAGACGTACTATCCCATCCATGGGACCCGGGCCCCTATGCCCATGGACAGGATAGTACGTCTAGCGCGATCAGCGGCGCCCACGTGGTGAGCGCCACTGATCGCAGCCGGGTGTCAGCTGATTATCACAGCTGACACCCGGCACTATGTGTCAGGGGCGGTCACGGACCGACCCCGACACGTTAACCACTTGCACACCGCGATCAAATACGATCGCGGTGTACCGGGGGTTAAAGGGAAGCATCGACAGGGAGGGGGCTCCCTCCGTGCTTCCCTGAGCCCCCACAGCAGCGCAATGTGCAGCGCTGCTGCGGTGGGCTTTTTCCCTGCAGGTCCCCGGATCCAAGATGGCAACGGGGACCTTCGGGGGCCTGCAGGGAGCTGGCTTCCTCAGTGCCTGCAAAGCGCAGGCAAGGAGGAAACCTGCACACTGCCTGTGACAGATTTCTGATCTGTCACAGTGATCTGTGATGTGACAGATCAGCGATCTGTCACAGGACAGTGATGTCCCCCCGGGACAACCTAATAAATTAAAAAAAAAGTGTACAAATAATTTTTTAAAAATCGCTAAATAAATTTAAAAAAAATATTCCCTAATAAATTAATTTTTTGGAAATAAAAAAACCCAAAAACAATAAAAGTACACATATTTAGTATCGCCGCGTCCGTAACGACCTGCCCTATAAAAGTGTCCCATTAGTTAACCCCTTTAGCGAACCCCTTAAAAAATAAAAATAAAAAACGAAGCAAAAAATAATGATTTATTATCATACTGCCGAACAAAAAGTGCAATAGCGCGCGATCAAAAAGACGCATATAAATATCGTTAGTACTGCTGAAAACATCATCTTGTCCCGCAAAAAATGAGCTGCCATACAGCATCATCAGAGAAAAAATAAAAAAGTTACAGCTCACGGAATAAAGCGATGCAAAAAGAATTATTTTTCATATAAAATTGTTTTTATTGCATAAAAGCGCCAAAACATAAAAAAATGACATAAATGAGGTATCGCTGTAACCGCACTGACCTGAAGAATAAAACCGCTGTATCAATTTTACCGCACGCGGAATGGTGTAAACGCACCGCCCAAAAGAAATTCATGAAACGCTGGTTTTTGTTCATTCTGCATCCCAAAAATTGGAATAAAAAGCGATCAAAAAATGTCATGTGCCCGAACATGATACCAATAAAAACGTCAACTCGTCCCGCAAAAAATACGACCTCACATAACTCAGTGGGTCGAAATACGAAAAAATTATAGCTCTCAATATGTGGTGATGCAAAAACAATTTTTACAATAAAAAGCGTCTTTTAGCGTGTGACAGCTGCCAAAAATAAAAACCGCCATAAATAGTAAATCAAACCCCCCGTTATCACCCCCCTTAGTTAGGGAAAAATAATAAAATTAAAAGAAATGTATTTATTTCCATTTTCCCATTAGGGTTAGGGCTAGGGTTAGGGCTAGGGTAGGGCTAGGGCTAGGGTTAGGGCTGAGCTATGGTTAGGGGTGTGTTGGGGTTAGGGTTGGAGTTAGAATTGGGGGTTTCCACTGTTTGGGCACATCAGGTGCTCTCCAAATGCAACATGGCGTCTGATCTCAATTCCAGCCAATTCTGCGTTGAAAAAGTCAAATGGTGCTCCTTCCCTTCCAAGCTCTGCCATGCGCCCAAACAGTGTTTTACCTCCACATATGGGGTATCAGCCTACTCAGGACAAATTGCAAAACAACTTTTGGAGTCCTATTTCTCCTGTTGCCCTTAGGAAAATAAAAAATTGGGGGCAAAAACATCATTTTTGTGGGAAAAATATGATTTCTTTATTTTCACGCCCGGGCGTTATAAACTTCTGTGAAGCCCTTGGGGGTTCAAAGTGCTCACGACACATCTAGATAAGTTCCTTAGGGGGTCTAGTTTCCAAAATGGTGTCATTTGTGGGGGGTTTCCACTGTTTAGGTACATTAGGGGCTCTTCAAAGGCAACATGACACCCGCAGACCATTCCATCAAAGTCTGCATTCCAAAGCGTCACTATTTCCCTTCCGAGCCCCGACGTGGGCCCATACAGTAGTTTTCTCCCACATATGGGGTATCAGGGTACTTAGAACAAATTGGACAACAACTTTCGAGGTACATTTTCCCCTGGTACCCTTGGGAAAATAAAAAAATTGGGGAGTAAATGATCATGTTTGTGGAAAAAATATGATTTTTTTATTTTCACGCCCGGGCATTATAAACTTCTGTGAAGCCCTTAGGGGTTCAAAGTGCTCACCACACATCTAGATAAGTTCCTTAGGGGGTCTAGTTTCCAAAATGGAGTCATTTGTGGGGTTTCCACTGTTTAGGTACATCAGGGGCTCTCCAAGGGCAACATGACACCCGAAGACCATTCCATCAAAGTCTGCATTCCAAAACGTCACTACTTCCCTTCCGAGCCCCGACGTGTGCCCATACAGTAGTTTTCTCCCACATATGGGGTATCAGTGTACTCAGGACAAATTGGACAACAACTTTTGGGGTCCACTTTCTCCTGGTACCCTTGGGAAAATAAAAAAAAATGGGGACTAAATGATCATGTTTGTGGAAAAAATACGATTTTTTTATTTTCACGCCCGGCGTTATAAACTTCTGTGAAGCACTGGGGGAGTTCAAAGTGCATCACCACACATCTAGATAAGTTACTTAGGAGGTCTAGTTTCCAAAATGGGGTCAATTGTGGGGGGATTCCACTGTTTAGATACATCAGGGTCTTTCCAAACGCGACATGGTGTCAGATCTCAATTCCAGCCAAAAAAGTCAAATGGCGCTGCTTCCCTTCCAAGATCTGCCATGCGCCCAAATAGTGGTTTACCCCCACATATGGGGTATCAGCTTACTCAGGACAAATTGCACAATAACTTTTAGGGTCCTGTTACCCTTGGGAAAGTAAGAATTGAGGGAGAAAAGATCATTTTTGTGGAAAAAATATGATTTTATAATTGTACGGCTGTACGTTATAAACTTCTGTGAAGCCCTTGGGGGTTCAAAGTTCTCACCAAACATAGAGATAAGTTCCTTGGGGGGTCTAGTTTCCAAAACGGTGTCATTTGTGGGGGGTTTCCACTGTTTTGGTACATCAGGGGCTTTCCAAACGCGACATAGTGTCTGATCTCAATTCCAGCCAAAACAGTCAAATGGCGCTGCTTCCCTTCCGAGCTCTGCCATGCGCTCAAATAGTCGTTTACACCCACATTTGGGGTATCAGCGTACTCAGGACAAATTGCACAATAACTTTTAGGGTCCTGTTACCCTTGGGAAAATAAAAATTGGGGGTGAAAAGATCATTTTTGTGGAAAAAATATGATTTTTTAATTGTACCGCTGTACGTTATAAACTTCTGTGAAGCCCTTGTGGGTTCAAAGTTCTCACCACAAATCTAGATAAGTTCCTTGGGGGGTCTAGTTTCCAAAACTTGTGGGGGGTTTCCACTGTTTAGGTACATCAGGGGCTCTCCAAACGTGACATGGCGTCCGAACAGAATTCCAGCCAATTTTGCATTGAAAAAGTCAAACGACGCTCCTTCCCTTCTGAGCTCTGCCATGCGCCGAAACAGTGGTTCCCCCCCACATATCAGGTATCAGCATACTCAGGACAAATTGCACAATAACTTTTCCAGTCCAATTTCTCCTTTTACCCTTGGTAAAATAAAAAAAATTGAACCTGAAATATTTTTTTTGAGAAAAAAGTTAATATTCAAAAAATTCCTGTGAAGCACCTGCAAGGTTAATAAACTTCTTGAATGTGGTTTTGAGCACCTTGAGGGGTGCAGTTTTTAGAATGGTGTCACTTTTGGATATTTTCTATCATATAGACCCCTCAAAGTGGCTTCAAATGTGATGTGGTCCATAAAAATAAAATGGTGTAAAAATGAGAAATCGCTGGTCAACTTTTAACCCTTATAACTTCCTAACAAAAAAGTAAAGTAAACATGTGGGAAATGTTACTTATTAAGTTTTTTGTGTGCCGTATCTCTGTGATTTAAGGGCATAAAAATTCAAAGTTGGAAAATTGCGAAATTTTCAAAATTTTCACCAAATTTCCATTTTTTTCACAAATAAACATAAGTTATATGAATGAAATTTTACCACTAACATGAAGTACAATATGTCACGAGAAAACAGTGTCAGAATCACCGGGATTCATGGAAGCATTTCAGAGTTATTACCTCATAAAGAGACAGTGGTCAGAATTGTAAAAATTGGCGAGGTCATGAACGTGCAAACCACCCTTGGGGGTAAAGGGGTTAACCTCTATGCCCATATTAATAGTTTCCAAAATCCAAAGGGAAAAAAGGTGCAGCACTCACCGGATGAGTTAAAAAACCACAGACCTTTATTGAACCATCACAAGTATGGACAAGGTTTTCACTGCATGCCTGCACGTATCTAGCCTGTGTAAACCTTGTCCATACTTCTGATGGTTCAATAAAGGACTGTGGTTTTTTAACTCATCTGGTGAGTGCTGCAACTTTTTTCCCTTTGGATTTTGGCTTCTATACATGTGGTTTCTTGCAAGCACCATGACAACCGATTCTAGACCGCCTATGTGTAGTGGACTCAGAGGGTTTTGTCTCCACATGTGAGTAGCTGTGCCTTAGTGATGTTCTTTATCTGTCTTCAGTTGTTTTTTTCCATATTAATAGTTTACATAAGACAAATGTGGTGACAGAATCATATTTTGAATTATGGGTTATCTATGATGTAATAAAAGCTAAGACTAAAGCATGGTAGATTGTCTTTACATTGTTAACCATACAAAGTAAATTCTCCTGATTGGCATTTAAATAAAAAACAATTTTACCTAATTGTTTAATTGCTTCTTGGCCCACGTTCTGAGCTAAAGTCACATTTTCCATATCGGCTACCACATAACCGGCAGATGCTGCTCCTAATTCCAAACACTTCTTTGCCACCTAAAATACCAAAAAAATTTCAAGGCTATTGACAGGGAAAAAAAGCAAAAATGTTCTGTTACGTGAATCAGCATTTTAATTTGGACAGACTATCTTAGGTGACTGCTGACCTTAACTTCAGGTTGGTTTAACTAGAAAAGCGATAATGACACCTGACGCTCAGATTCCTGCATGGATGTTCCCGGTGGGGCATGGATGTTCCCGGTGGGTCTGGTTTGCTTACGATACTCATATGATAATAGTGTTACATGTAATTATACATCAAAAGTTGAAGCTATATAAACATACCTCCTGTAGTTGCTTAGCCCTTCTGGCAGTGAGCATAACATGAGCCCCCATTTCTGAAAATCTGTATGCAATTTGCTCTCCAATTCCTGTACTTGATCCAGTCACTAGTACTCTCTTCCCTTTTACCATTTCTAGAAGAAGCAAAGTTACACAAATTACAGGTGGAACCTTGCTCACCAGTGTCCATAATTCAACATTTGATAAAAAATGATAGAATCCCAAATGAATATATCTTATTTATATGGTAAGGTGACTGTTCAGATGACAATTTTTTTCACACGAATCAAATGTCTGAATGAAACAAATTGAATATTTTTATAAGATTGTCTATTCAAGTCTATGGGTGTGCAAAAAAATATGATCCCATATGGATCAACTGTATAGCATCCATTTTTTACAGATATATTGCAATTCCTGACATAGGAAACGGTTTTAAATTACATTTATTGCTGATGTATAAAAATTGATGCCAAACGGATAAGAATACAGATGAAAAATCAGTCATTTTTTATAAATGAAAATTGGACGATTTCTGGGGGTTTTTTATACTGTCGTGTGAAATTAGCCTTACGAATATAGAAATCATAAACATGACATAAAAAGTCTGGTAATATCTGAACAATTTTGCTTTGTGTAACAAATAAAAGTACAGTAAATTAGTTTCATTATCATTATAGATTTTTCCAGATCTAGTCAGAAAAAAAACATGGAATCACTCAATCCCATGGGCAGACATATCGCTAGTTCAACCGATGCATCTGCATCGGGGCCCAGAGGCTCCAGGGGGCCCCTGCAGGGCGGCTAATGCATACCTCCCAACTGTCGCGGGCGGGAGCTTATTTTTCCCGCATTGCACGCCCCCATGCACCGACCCCATCCTCGCCCTCCCAGAGACCCACCGGCCACCGCAGCAACTCACTGATAAATCCCAGCAATGACGTCGCTGCGCTGTTCTGTGCGCACAGGACCTGTCACTGGAGGGGAGGAGTCAGGGGTCACATGATCAGGGGCCTCGGTGTGTGCAAGACTCTGCTGTGCTTGTTGTCTTCATGCTGGATGGGGAAGTTTATGTGCGGGGTCAGGAGGGGTTTACAGGGTGGATGTAGCAGAGCCGTGTGTGTACAAGGTGTACGGAGCAGAGCCGCGTGTGTATGAGGTGTACGGAACAGAGCCGCGCGTGTACGAGGTGTGCGGAGCGGAGCCGCGTGTGTATTTGGTGTACGAAGCGGAGCCGTGTGTGTACGGAGCAGAGAGGTCTACGAAGTGGAGCCAAGTGTGGACAAGGTGTACGGAGTGGAGCCATGTGTGTACTGAGTGGAGCCGTGTGTGTGCGAGGTGTGCGGAGCGGAGCCGTGTGTGTACAAGGCATACCAAGCGGAACCATGTGTGTATGAGGTGTGTGGAGCCATGCGTGTACAAGGTGTATGGTGGGGAGCATTCATACCTCCCAACCGTCCCAGATCCAGTGGGACAGTACCGAATTTGAGAGAGAGTCTGCCCCGGCCGGGAGCTTATTTTTCCCGTGGACACAGGAGTACACGGCGGAGCTCCAAGGAGCACTTTAAAATTCGCACGTGACGTTCCACCGGAAGTCACGTGCTAGAAGCTGACCGGAAATGAGGTAATTTTAGGCGGAGATTGTGACGGAGCCATGGAGGAACTTCAGGGAATGCTTCAGATCCATCACCGTGTCCTCCTCCCACAGCACGGACAGTGGGATCGCCTTGGACTCGGGAATGTCGGCCATGTGAGTGGATCATGATATGTCCTGCAACGGGAGGCTCAAGTGGGCACTACAATGGGAGCCGGGCTGCTATAGTATCTTTATGGAATCTTTCTTTCTTTCTCTCTCTAATCTTACTTTTTTTTCTTTCTCTCTCTCTGTGTTCTTTCTTTCTTTCCTCTCTTTCTTTCTCTCTCTCCTTTCTCTCTCTCTGTTCTTTCTTTCTTTCCCCTCTTCCTTTCTCTCTCTCTGTTTTTTCTTTGGCTCTGTTCTTTCTTTCTTTCTTTCCCCTCTTTCTTTCTCTCTCCCTTTCTGTTCTCTTTCCCTTCTTTCTTTTTTCTCTCTCTCTCTGTTCTTTTTTTCTGTCCCCTCTTTCTTTCTCTCTGCTCTTTCTTTCTTTCTCTCTCTGTTTCTTTCTTTCTCTCTATCTCTCTTCTTTCTTTCTTTTTTCTTTCTCTCTCTGTTTCTTTCTTTCTCTCTCTTCTTTCTGTCTTTCCCCTTTCTTGCTCTCTGTTCTTTCTTTCCCCTCTTTCTTTCTTTCTTTCTTTCTTTCTTTCTGTCTTTCTTTTGCTCTCTCTGTTCTTTCTTTCTTTCTCTCTCTGTTTCTTTCTTTCTCTCTGTTCTTTCTTTCCACTCTTTCTTTCTCTCTCCCTCTCTGTTCTTTCTTTCTTTCCCCTCTTTCATTTTTTCTCTTTTCTTTTTTTCTGTCCCCTCTTTCTTTCTCTGTTCTTTCTTTCGTTTTCTTTCTCTCTGTTTCTTTCTTTTTTTCTGACTATATCTCTGCTCTTTCTTTCCCCTATCTTTCTTTCTTTCTCAGTTCTTTCTTTCTTTTCCATTTCTTTCTCTTTCTTTCTCTCTCTGTTCTTTATTTCTTTCCCCTCTTTTTTTCTTTCTTTCTCTGTTCTTTCTTTCCTCTCTTTCTTTCTCTCTCCCTCTCTGTTCTTTCTTTCTTTCCCCTCTTTCTTTTTTTCTCTCTCTCTGTTCTTTTTTTCTGTCCTTTCTTTCTCTGCTCTTTCTTTCTCTGTTTCTTTCTTTCTCTCTGTTCTTTCTTTCTTTCCCCTCTTTCTTTCTTTCTCTCTCTCTTTCTCTCTCTCCTCTCTTTCTTTCTCTGTTTTCTTTTTTCTCACTCAGTTCTTTCTTTCTATTCCTCAGTACCAGTCAGTGTGCCCACAGTACCAGCCACTGTGCCCATAATGTTAGCCACTGTGCCCTCAGTACCAGTCAGTGTGATCAGCAGTACTAAATGGGTGTGGTTGGGGAATGGACATGGGTGTGACTAATAGTGAAATGGGCGTGGTCTGACACGGAGAGCAGTGCCGTTGGATGACGTCATCATTCAGCAGCCAGTTAGCCGCTGTGCCAGAGTGAGAAAGCGCAGGCGCCGGTGATGTTGCGGACAGGTGAGAGGTGCCGTGTGTGTATGTATGTATGTATGTGTGTGTGTGCATAGGTGGAGAAGAAGACAATGATGGGGTGATGGGGAGAAGGCCATGATGAGGTGATGGGGAGAAGGCCATGATGGGGGTGATGGGGAGAAGGCCATGATGGGGGTGATGGGGAGAAGGCCATGATGGGGGTGATGGGGAGAAGGCCATGATGGGGTGGTAGGGGAGAAGGCAATGATGGAGGTGGTGGAAAGGGCAATGATGGGGTGGTGGGGAAAAAGAAATGATGATGTGGGTGGTGGGGGAGAATGCAATGATGGTAGTGGTGGAAGGGAAATAATGGGGGTGGTGGAGGAGGAGGAAATGATGGAGGTGGTGGAATGGGCAAGGATGGGAGTGGTGGGGGAGAAAGCAAAGATAGTAGTGGGGGAGAATAAAATGATGGAGGTGGTGAAGAGGGCAATTATGGTGTGGGGAGAGGACAATAATGGGATGCGGGGGGAGGAGGACAATGAGGGGTGTGGGGGATTGGGATGGGAGGAAGGGGGACTCATAATGGCCTTAGGAACGGGGGGAGGAAGACATTATCGCTTATTATGTCTAACACAGTCCCTTAGTATATAGTGTACTCACTTATTATGTCTAACACGGTCCCTTAGTATATAGTATACTCACTTACTATGTCTAACACAGTCCCTTAGTATATAGTGTACACACTTATTTATAACACAGTCCCTTAGCATATAGTGTACGTACTTATTATGTATAACACAGTCCCTTAGCATATAGTATACATACTTATTATGTATAACGCAGTCCCTTAGCATATATTGTACTCACTTATTCTGTATAACACCATCCTTAGTTACATAGTTTCCTCTTTTATTATGTATAACACCGTCTCTTATTACGTACCATCCTTTCTAGTTATATATGGTGCCGTCCCTTATTATATAGCTTCCTCTGCTGTTATGTATAGTGCTGTCTCTTACATAGTGTATTCTTGTTAATTTTGTTATTCACAGCGCCCTCTTTTATTACATAGTCCCCTCTCTTTTTAGATATAAAATGACTGCTGATCGAGGAGCCGGTGATTAGACTACCAGTCCATCAGCTCCTCCATTAGAAAGGAAGCTTTCCCATGTTCCATCAGCCATCATTGCATTATACAGCTAACAAGACAGGACAGTATGTAATAAAAAACAGGGCTCTATATAATCCAATATGTAAGGGACGGTACTGTACATGACAAGAAAGGGCACTGTGTAAGGGACAGCAATATTCATAATAAAGGAGACTATGTAATATATATACATGTATGTGTGTGTGGCTATATATACAGTATATATGTAGCTTTGTCACCATAAAAGGAAGGGGGCCCAGACAAATTTCTTGCACAGGGGCCCCAAGCTGTCAGTGCCCGCCCCTGCTCAATCCTGAGTATGAAATTATAGACTAGCAAACAAAATGGGAAGTTTATGAAACTAAAATGAATAGGTAGTCCAAAGGGGAATTAAACAATCAGGATAGAAAACTTAAAGCAATATGCCTTGAAAATAGAATATGCATCAAAGAAATTATGAAAATGAAATGGCCGGAACAGTTTTCAACTGTAAGAAATCAGCACAATGCAATGGGATCTACACATAGAAAAGCTAAGAAAGAGCCGAAACATCTAACCAATAGGAACCATAATTACATAGGACTAATGGATAGTCATGAAGTGTGGATGATTGGATAAAAATGTCATTAAAGGGATCCTGTCATCAGGTGTTTATACCCCCAAACTAATGTTATTTACAAGTGCTTCTCACTAAATTAGAATATCATCAAAAAGTTAATTTATTTCAGTTCTTCAATACAAAAAGTGAAACTGATATATTGTATAGAGTCATTGCAAACAGAGTGATCTATTTCATGTGTTTATTTCTGCTAATGATGATTATGGCTTACAGCCAATGAAAACCCAAAAGTCATTATCTCAGTAAATTAGAATAATTAACACAAAAACCTGCAAAGGCTTCCTAAGAAATTAAAAAGGTCCCTTAATCTGTTTTCCATAGGCTCCACAATCATGGGGAAGACTGCTGACTTGAAATATGGTCAGAAGGCAGTCACTGACGACACACTTCACAAGGAGGGTAAGCCACACAAGGTCATTGCTAAAGAACGTGGCTGTTCAGAGTGCTGTATCCAAGCATTTTAATGGAGAGTTGAGTGGAAGGAAAAAGTGTGGTAGAAAAAGGTGAACAAGCAACTGGGATAACTGCAGCTTTGAAAGGATTGTTAAGAAATGGCCATTCAAAAATTTGGAGGAGATTCACAAGGAGTGGACTACTGCTGGTGTCATTGCTTCAAGAGCCACCACACACAGACGTATCCAGGATATGGGCTACAAGTGTCGCATTCATTGTGTCAAGCCACTCATGGCCAATAGACAATGCCATAAGCGTCTTACCTGAGCCAAGGAGAAAAAGAACTGGACTGTTGTTCAGTGGTCCAAGGTGTTGTTTTCAGATGAAAGTAATTTTTTTATTTCATTTGGAAATCAAGGTTCTAGAGTCTTGAGGAAGAGTGGAGAGGCACACAATCCAAGCTACTTGAGGTATAGTGTGAAGTTTCCACAATCAGTGATAGTTTGGGGAGCCATGTCATCTGCTGGTGTAGGTCCACTGTGTTTTATCAAGTCCAAAGGCAATGCAGCCGTCTACCAGGAACTTTTAGAGCACTTCATGCTTCCCTCTGCCAACAAGCTTTTTGGAGATGGATATTTCATTCTCCAGCAGAACTTGGCACCTGTCCACACTTCCAAAATTACCAATACCTAGTTTAAAAACAACAGTATCATCGTGCTTGATTGGCCAGCAAACTCACCTGACCTTAACCCCATAGAGAATCTATTGTCAAGAGGAAGATAAGAGCGACCAGACCCAACAATTCAGATGAGCTGAAGGCTGCTATCAAAGTAACCTGGGCTTCCATAACACCTCAGCAGTGCCACAGGCTGATCGCCTCCATGCCACACTGCATTGATGCAGTAATTGATGCAAAAGGAGCCCCGACCAAGTATTGAGCTACATCTCAGTAGGCCAACATTTCAGATTTTAAAATTATTTTTCAAGCTGAAGTTATAAAGTATTATAATTTACTGAGATAATGACTTTGGGGTTTTCATTGGCTGTAAGCCATAATAATCAACATTAATAGAAATAAACACTTGAAATAGATCACTCTGTTTGTAATGACTCTATACGAGTTTCACATTTTGTACTGAAGATCTGAAATAAATTACGTTTTTGATGATATTCTAATTTTGTGAGAAGAACCTGTATATGACTTTAGCTCAGGGTATTAAAACCTGATGACATGTTACCTTGAAATAAAATAATTCACTGACACCTAAACTGGGTATGCTTCAGAAAGCCAAATTGTTTATTAACCCCTTAAAGATCAGGTGCCAGCTTTTGACAGAGGGTTGTGCAAGTGTTAACAGGTACAAGGGATGTAACAGCGCAAACAATGAGGAGACAGTGGTGCTTAAACCAACAATTATTTATTTGAGCAACACAATCAAAGGGGTGCCTTCGGCACAATAACAGGGAATAGCACAAACGGTGAAAATTAAACAAGTCATGTTACAAGAAGAATACAGATGAACAGGATATTGGCACACTGCGATTTACACTCTATCTTTCTATTGTAGTGCAGTGGGGTTGGTTCAGTGCGACAGACAGGCAGGGACCACAGAAAGTTCAATATAAACAGCGTCTTTATTCTCAGACTCACATAACAGGAGGGGTATCCTCCAGATGGCAGTCGAGTTTCCACAAATACAGTCCGTGTTCAAAACCTGTTGCCGTGGACAATGGCACTGCCGTGTCTCTTGGGTGTATCAGCTGACTTGAAGTCCCTGGCTCTGTGTTAGCTTCACAGAGTCCTGGGTTGCACAAAGCCTCCTGCTCTGCAGCTTGAAAACTCCAAACTGACACACCAAAGGCCAAACTGAGAGATTTAAATGGAGTCGTGGCCATAGAACCACTACCAAAACCCAGAGTGGAGAGAGGGATTAGCCCCACTACCAAACCTGCAAATCCCTCTAAAAATAAAAGCCCTTGAGAAGTTTTCCTAAAAATCTGAACGGGTCTATTAATAGGACCCAATCCGCACTTTTATTTTGCCTTGTGATTCACATTCGTTCTGCTGTAAACACAAGGTGCTCCAGCGGATTTAATATGACTCTGTCCGCATCCTGGGGGACACATATCAACCCTCGCATATTATTACCATTAAATAACTGTTATTGTTAGTGATGTCTTAGTCCTAATATCCCAACCTAAAGGTCGTCACTGTGACTACTGGGCCCGTTACCATCATCACTCTCTAGGCAACATAAAACATCACACAGGTCCTAATGGGAGTCAAAGATACTACCCACTAGGCTGCAAGTCCCAAATGAGTGAGTTACTCATAACACTCGTCACATTAGCCACTTTCATTCCCTGAAGCAAGACCCCGGTCTCCCCTTTGTACCGTACATCTACACTGGAAGCGATGGCTCACACGAACATCCTTCTGCTGTGGCATAGTCGTCTCTCTGTCTCTGCTCTGATTCTGCCCGCTCTGGTCAGCATTCCCGGCTCTGGTCTGTCTCGAGTCTTTACTTGGATCTGGTCTGTCATCTCATTTACTAGAATCTGGTCTCTCGACTACTTTACTCGGATCTGGTCTTTTGTATTGCCAGCTACAAGCCAGCTCGCTGTACCGAACATCCATCTTGCTACAGATTCATATGTCAACTTCTAACATTCACTGCCATCCTGGGCATTTTATGTGACCTGGTGTTTCCTCCAAACTCTTCCCTGAGGGAACATACACTTCACTCTTGAGTACCTACTAATGCAATCCTTTCTGCGTTCACTTTTTCTATAGCAAATGTTGGTGTTCGCTTGCAGCCACTGTGTTAGGAATTAACTGTTTGCATCTTCTCATCCACTCAATGACGACTTTTATTCCCCATTGACTTGCATTGGGGTCGGGTTTCGGACGAAACTCCGACTTTTTTTGCCCTAGTCGGACCAGTTTCATTTGAAACAAATTTTGTTTCATGAAACCCAATCTGACCAAAGTCGCTCAACTCTAGACACCTCTATTCTTGATTACCAGCCTTGTTGAAGCTGACAGCTGAGAGTTGCAGCCCCCAGCTGTGAGTTTTAATGAATACTCAAATCAGCTACTTCTGCTATCGCTGTTATTAGTGGCAGCAGGCGTCGGATGATGGGAGTGGTAGTCCCATCAGCTGACATCAGTGACCTGAGGTAAACTTTAGGGCCCCGCCACATATAGCGATCTCGCTAGCGAGATCACTTCTGAGTCACAAGTTTTGTGACGTAACAGCAATCTCACCAGCGAGATCGCTGTGTGTGACAGCCATCAGCGACCGGCCCCCCTGCCGGTATCGCTGATCGCTGTAGGAAAGCCCTGGACATTTTTTTGGTCGCTGGCCAGCACGCATCGCTGCATGTGACAAGCGGGAGACCAGCAATCAGCTGGTAACTAAGGTAAACGCAGGGTTTCTAAGCACTGCGCTGTGCTTAGAAACCCTCTGTGTACCTTAGTTACCACCGCGCTGATGCAGGGAGCTGGTAACTAAGGTACACATCAGGTTTCTAAGTGACGCACGTCCCTTAGAAATCCGATGTGTACCTTAGTTACCAGCTCCCTGCATCAGCGCGCTGGTAACTAAAGTACACAGCGACGCCACGCGCTCGGCGTCTCTGGTCCTTATCACTGGTGAAGCTGTCTGTTTGACAGCTCACCAGCGATCATGTAGCGACTCACCAGCGATCCTGACACGTTGATATCGTTGTCGGGATCGCTGGTGAGTCGCTATGTGTGACGGGGCCCTTATACCTCCGATCACAGCAGGGTGCTCACGCTGTCTTTTGACAGCATGGGAACCATGGCTCTCTGACCAGCGGGGAAGATTTCACCGCCAATCAGAAGTGGTGTTTGTCATGCACATGACAGCACAACAAACAACCGGTGTTCGAGCAGCCAAACCCGAACAGTAACATGGACTTCCTGGCAAAGTCTGTGGAAACCGAACTTTACTGTTCGAGTTCACCCATCTCTAATCAACTGGCCTAAAAAGAAGTGGAGAAACATTTTGTGGACTGATGAAAGAAAACTTTTTCTTTTTGGGTCCAAGGACCATAGACAGTTCATATGATGACCCCCAAACTCTGCATTCAAGCCACAGTACACTCTGACAACAGTGAAGGATGGTGCAAACAGCATGATATGGGCATGTTTCTCTTACTATGGTGCCGGACCTGTTTACCGCATACCAGGAATCATGGACCAGCTTGCATTTATTAAAATACTTGAAGAGGTCATGTAACCTTACAATGAAGAGGATATGCCCTTGAAATGGGTGTTTCAACAAAACAATGACCCTAAACACACCAGTAAACAAATCTTGGTTTTAGTCCCACAAAATTGAGGTTATGGGATAATTGTGGGATATAGTCTAAACATCTGGGCTGGAATAACAGATGACAGGTGCCAGAAGTTGGTTGACTCTATGCAACATACAGTAGATGTGACGCACTTCTAAGAAAACTGTGGGTATGCAACTAAATATTAGGTTAGTGTTTTGCAGGAATGCTAAATCCACAAAAATGTACATATTGTGAGTTTGTAAAGACAAATGCTAATTATGCAAATTGTCTCTTCAGAGAGGAAGAGGACTAGAACTCTAGTGCCACCTATTGGAGGTAGCAATCCTAAAAGTCAATGTTGAGCCTAGTTACATGACTTAGGATAAAAGCCAAGCCAGAATCTCCATTTGCAGACACTGTGTTTCGGGGTACTGCCCCTCATCAGTGCAAAGTGGGAGATCTGGTTTGGGTGTTAGAGAGGCGTCTGACCGATATCCAAGAAGTATAATTTCTCCGTGCGGAGAATGACATGCTAAGCATGTCGAGGTGAGGAGACTTAAAGCCGCAATGCTCCTCTGGGAAATATGCTAATTATGCAAATTGTCTCTTCAGAGAGGAAGAGGACTAGAACTCTAGTGCCACCTATTTGAGGTAGCAATCAAATGCAGACACTGCTGTTTTTTAGAACAGTCTGATGCTCGTTTTTTGTTATTTTCTTTAAAGTAGTTAAAAATTATATACATTTCTCTTCATGTTTTGAATTAGAAAACCGTGAGCAATGTTCCCAATGCTGGAAATAAAAACTAGTATAAAGTTCTTGTGATTAACTCTTTTTTGAACATTGCTATTATTTTGAACCCTACTGCACATCCCCATTTAGCTATGTTGTACAATCCCTTACACTACACTATTTATTATATTTCTCATGTAGTAAGCTTGAATATGAATGCAGAAACTCCATCTACAACATGTTAAAACCGTAAACAGAATATTAATCTACTCACCCGGAGTTTTGGTCTCTGTGCTGTAAAAGTAATAGGCACAGAGCCCTATGAGCAGAGCGGACAGCAGCAGCTTCATCCCTGCCATGCTGCTAGAGAACTGTTCGCCTGTGTCAGGAGAATGACCTCCAGGCTCGGCAGGCAGCTTCTCTTCTAGCCCTGATAGTTTACCTTCAGGGTAAACTGCTCCTCCCAGGTAAAAGTAGAAACGCTATGTATTTCCCATTCATTTGGGTGAAACACATTGCAAACCCACTGAAAGAATTGACATTTTTGCAGATTTGAAAAAAACAATTTGAAGGTTTAAATCTGCAAGGAAAATAATAAAGAGCATGTGCCAGAGATTTCAGAAATCTCATTCTCTTTGCTGATTCAGTAAAACGCAGCATTCACATATACCCGAGAACCTTCCCTGTAAGGCCGGTTTCACATTAGCGCTTTTTAAGCGCACGCACGGCCGGGGGTAGCTCCGCCCCCGAGCCGGCTCTCTGCCCGGCGTGCCCGCCCCTTGCTTGTAGCGCCGCCTCCTAGCGGACAGCGGCGCCTGCGATCGGCGCACCCTATCTTTAGCATAGGGTGCGCAGATCGTGCGCAAGCCGTGCGCTAGTTGCGCTTTGACCTGCGCTGCGCACTCTTGACGGTGCGCCATGCGCGCCAAAATCAAACTTTTCGGATTTTGGCGCGCATGGCGCACCGTCAAAAGTGCGCAGCGCAGGTCAAAGCGCAACTAGCGCACGGCCTGCGCACGATCTGCGCACCCTATGCTAAAGATAGGGTGCGCCGATCGCAGGCGCCGCTGTGCGCTAGGAGGCGGCGCTACAAGCAAGGGGCGGGCACGCCGGGCAGAGAGCCGGCTCGGGGGCGGAGCTACCCCCGGCCGTGCGTGCGCTTAAAAAGCGCTAATGTGAAACCGGCCTAAGCATGAAGACATTTATTCACTTGTTTATCTTCACGTTTTATAATTGTTTATTACAACGAGACATGGAGACGACTCCAGATCACTGAATGTGTACTAGGGTATGTGCACATGGTGTCTTCAGGCTGCCAAAACCGTGCATTTTCCTAGCCGAATACACTTCAGGAAGCTCTCTTTTTCTGTGATGTTTTGCAAACCTAAAGCCTCTTTTTTTTACTGTTTTTCAGTTGTTTCCGAATGTTATTTTGGACGACCGCTGTCATCTTCTTTGGCGTTATTTCAATGTTTTGGAGACACCTTTAGTACTGGTGCTTTTTGGATTTTTTTTTAAACTCCATTCAGCAATTAAGGAACTTCTAACATTTCTTTTTTTAACCAATAACTCTCACGATATGCTGAAAAAGATGTGTGTTCTTTTTAGCCTTCTCATTGACTTGTGCTGTAACTATGGAGCGTCTTCATAGCAGAACCTGCCAGAAGAATGATTAAGTCACTTTGACCTCTTTGCTTATTTGGAAATCTCAAGTGGTTAAAACATCCTCGTGGACAGGAAGTCGTTTTTACATAGAAATTAATATGTTCATTCTTTAGAGCAGACCTGGGCAAATAGCGGCCCACAGGCCACATCTGGCCCTATGGCTGTTCCAGTTCTGCTTAGGGAACGGGAGCGAGGTATGTGTTTTTTCTTCTTTCATGTGTGTATGGGATGAGTGCCTGTATATAGGAGGCTATGTGGGGCTTCATATTGTACAGCTCTGGCAAAAACTAAGAGACCACTGTACAGTTTTATAAAAATTAGCTTCTCTACATGTCTGACAGCCATTCCATTCCAGTGTCAGTTGAATTCCAACCTGAATACACCTCGTTCTACTTAATGTGCTTCTGATAAGGTGATCACCTGAGCCAAATCTTATTTAACAAAGTGAAGTATAAAAAACCCTGCTGTGGTGTTCACAATCCTCTTGTAATAGGACAAGCTGGATGGCAAAACAAGTGCTAGTAATATCCTAAAAGTAATAGGAATGAAAAAATAACTTTTAACCATGCCAAAGGAGTTGAAAAGAAACGTCTTGAGTGAGGAAAAGAAGGGTTCAATTCTGGCTTTACTAGCAGAGGGATAAAGTGAGCGTCATGTTGCCTCCATCCTTAAAATTTATTTGATGGCACTCCATTACAATGAGGTCAAGCAGCATATATTGGGGACAACAAAGCTACAGACCAGCAGAGGACAAAAATGACTCCCAACTGACCGGGATGACCGTCATCTTATTTGAATGTCACTCAGCAACCGCAGGATGACATCAAGTGACCTACAAAAGGAATGGCAAATGGCAGCTGGGGTGAAGTGCACGGCAAGAACAGTTCGTAACAGACTCCTAGAGGCAGGGTTCAAGTCATGTAAAGGTAGAAAAAAGCCTCTCATCAATGAAAAGCAAAGGAGAGCCAGGCTGAAGCTTGTCAAAGACCATAAGGATTGGACTGGAGTATGGTAATCTTCTCTGATGAGTCTAATTTTCAGCTTTGCCCAACACTGGGTCATCTAATGGTTAGACGGAGACCTGGAGAGGTGTAGAAGCCACAGTGTCTTGCACCCACTGTGAAATCTGTTGGAGGATCGGTGATGATCTGGGGATGCTTCAGCAAGGCTGGAATTGGGCAGATTAATCTTTGCAAAGGATGTATGAGTCAAGCTGCATGCAAGGCTATCCTGGAAAAACTGTTGATTCCTTCTGCTCAGGCAGTGTTCCCTAACTCTGAGGACTGGTTTTTACAGCAGGACAATGCGCCATGCCACACAGCTAGGTCAATCAATGTCTGAATGAAGGACCATCACATCAAATCCCTTTCATGGCCAACCCAATCTCCAGACCTGAACCCCATTGAAAACCTCTGGAATGTAATTAAGAAGAAGATGGATCGTCACAAGCCATCAAATAAAGAAGAACTGCTTACATTTTTGTACCAGGAGTGGCATAATGTCACCCAAAAGCAGTGTGAATGACTAGTAGAAAGCATGCCAAGATGCATGAAAGCTGTAATTAAAAATCATGGTTATTCCACAAAATATTGATTTCTGAACTCTTCCTGAGTTAAAACATTAGTATTGTTGTTTCTAAATGATTATGAACTTGTTTTCTTAGCATTATCTGAGGTCTGCAAGCACTGCATTTGGAGCGCACCTAGGACCGTGGATACTCAGTACCGGGTCGGTACTTAGAGGGGAAGTATCACAGTAGTGGGGACCCAGTCCGTGGCCCTAGTGTCCAGTGAAATAGGGTTCATTGAGGAATAAAGTTTATGTGGGGATAAGTTCATGACGCCACCTGTGGTGTTCGGCAATTTAGGTGGAGGCCGATGCTGCAGTTCAGACCGCTGGGGATGATGGCAATGCAGCAGAGTTGGTTCAGCTCCCCACTGGTGGAGCTAGTCCCCAGGGCAGTGGTTAGATGAAGGATGGGGATAATGGAGGTGCAGGACTGGGTATAGGGTCAATAACTGCAGACACACGGATTGCTGTTTTCTTTTACCTCTACTGAAGGCTTGTGGTGCAGACCGGAGCACTGGTACAGATGGAATTGGAGTTCTGGCCGCCTGAAAGCAGATCAGAGTCCCCTGAGCCAAGTGGTGTTGGAGGCCTCCTTCCTGTGCTAGTTTCTGAGGTCTCTGCAGCTTGAAGCTATGCTCAGTTCTCTGCTCTCTACAGTCATTAGTACTTGCCCGTATGGCAGGCAGCTTGAGCCTTTTACAGGTGTCACTCCTCTTTGGTGGCTCGAGGCTCTCATATGCTACTGTGCCTTTGTGCCTTCGGGGTTTTAGTGGGACCAGGAGGCCTGCAGTCTCCTGCCCTCCGGATTCAGCTACTGGGACTGTCGTTCCCAGACAGCCACGGACTCAGGTGTCCAGTATCAAGCGCTCAGACCTGAGGTGAGCTTCCTTACAGCTCTACTGTCCCAGGCTTCCCTTCACTTCTTTTCCTCTCTCTTGTTCTCTGCCCTAGACTGGGGAGCAGCTACTCCTGCTTCTTGCTTCTCTCACTCCCAGACTCAGACTCTCTAACTCCTCCAGCCCAGAACTCTCAGAGAAGCTCTCCCAAACCAGGGTTTTGAGCTTCCCCTTCTGATCTGGAGTAGGGAAATTGTTGTGTGTTGTAGTTACCTGACCAGGGAACTCCTCTCTGCTTCCAGGCATGTCATCACCCCCTGGGAGAGAGGCAATGTCACTGTGACAACCGGACTCCTGGGGTGCCACACATTTTTTTATTTTGACCATTTCTCATTTTCTGAAAATAAATACAAAATTTAGTGCTTGGAAATTCAAAGGCATGTTGTTAGTAGTTTATAGAATAAAAGAGCGATTTACATTTTATTCAAAAATATACCTATAAAGAGAAAAGTCAGAACAACTGAACATTTTGCAGTGGTCTCTTAATTTTTGCCAGAGCTGTATATAGGAGGACTGTGTGGGGGCTCATACTGTATACAGTAGGGAAAAAAGTATTTAGTCAGCCACCAATTGTGCAAGTTCTCCCACTTAAAAAATGAGAGAGGCCTGTAATTGACATCATAGGTAGACCTATGAGAAAATGAGAAAACAAATCCAGAAAATCACCTTGTCTGATATGGCAAGATTTATTTTTCAAATTATGGTGGAAAATAAGTATTTGGTTATTAACAAAAGTTCATCTCAATATTTTATTATATATCCTTTGTTGGCAATGACAGAGGTCAAACATTTTCTGTAAGTCTTCACAAGGTTGGCATGCACTGTTGGTGGTATGTTGGCCCATTCTTCCATGCACATCTCTTCTAGAGCAGCGATGTTTTGAGCCTGTCGCTGGGCAACACGGACTTTCATTTCCCATTAGCCTTGCCCCTTTTTCTCCAGCAGCCATATTGACCTCATGGATGCTGACATGCTGTTCATCTCTCTCTGATTTTCAGCCCATCTGGTTGTTTATCTCCACATAGCACAGTCAGTGAGTTATTATTTTCCCCTTGTTAGAGTTCATCATATTGCATGGCCACACAAAATCCATTCATACAAGAAAAACACAACACAATCTTTTGGCAAAAATGGCCGTGATATTTATTTAGGGTTACTTAACTTAAATTAATAAATTACTTAAATAAATTATTTCAGTATTATTTACCAGAATTCTAATACCAATAACTAATCCACCCATCTCCTGAGCGATTTTTCCACAAATAAACATCACAACAAGATTAAATAAATAAGGAAGGGGAGGGTGGGATCTTCTTTTCTTCATCCAAAACCGTAATAGGGAAAACCAGGTATAACAAGGCTATTTATATCTTAAAACAGCCCGCCAATTTAATAAGTAGCCAAAAGGGAGCCATTAGAAAAGGCACCAGAAAACTGTTTAGACCAGTCTGAACTTGCTCATGGATCACCACAGCGAACATGTTGACCTTAGTTTGACAGAATTTCTTTTGGCGGAAATGGCCGTGATATTTATTTAGGGTTACTTAATTTAAATTAATAAATTACTTAAATAAATTAATTCAGTATTATTTACCAGAATTCCATGCCAATAACTAATCCACCCATCTCCTGGGAGATTTTCCAACAAGCCAAGACTCAAAGAGTCATGGCCCCCCACAACAACACAGCCATTTCTCTACCATCGACTGCAAATATAAATTAAGTAAATCAAGTCCTATATCAGGCAAATGAACTAAATCACTTCTGTACAAACCAGGCAAAAAACCTTCAAGGTTCATTCCCCTATTAACTTTCTTACGTATGTTATCTAAAAACAAAAAATTACTCCTAACCCAAATTAGTCTGGGAACGATTTTAAAAATAGCCAGTGTGTGGAAAAGATTGTTTTAAACCTGTAACATCAGACCTCAAAATAGCTAGTAAATCCAAAGTTTAATTTTTCCAATATCGTTCCCGACCAAATGAAAAATCACTAAATCTGGATAAGGGAGCCAATTACAACATTTTTTTTCAACTGTTTAACAAATTTAGACCATCTCATTCCACGAACGCAGTGCCAAAAGATTTATACACTAGCAGGATTAAAAGAAAGATTCTCTGTATACGATCGTTGACTAGCTCTCTTCTGAGCCCACTAAATAAAGGAATGCCCGATAATCCATGCTACAGTTGGACCTGTATTCAAATTAAAAATTAATAATCATATAAATCATGACGGATTTATAATTTAAATAAATCTCTCATACTCCCATCTTCCTAATTGCATAATCTCAGAATTGCAAAGACCAGACATTGATGCCTCGGTAGCTGCGCCAATTCTGAAAGAATGCAATTTTATGTTGAGGTGATACTTACCCAACAAGCATAAACATTTTTTAAGAATACAGTTACATTGAAAAATAGTAGCTGGTGAATTATCCTTATGGATAAACAAGGGGCCTGGAACATTAGGCCTCCTGAGTAGCCATTTTTTTATGTTGCCTACAGGGCAAATCACTGGATCAGATATAAATTCCACTTTTAATCTAGACCCCCTGCCCACTTGGTCTGTTTTAGATTCCCTAATGAAAATGACGAGAAAGGAATCATGTAAACTAATATCAGATATCATGAGACCAGAAGGCTCTGCTTTCTTAGCAGAAATTAGGTCACCTATACAAAGGGCCCCGAAAAAGCAGAGCAAAATAGAGAAGCTTCATCAGGGTTTAAGCACACTTTATTTAAAGATAAACAAAGGTCTTTTAACAGGGGAAGAGAAATGGGGCGTCAAGAATCGGGCCCAAATTTACAGTGCCTTGCGAAAGTATTTGGCCCCCTGGAACTTTTCAACCTTTTCCCACATATCATGCTTCAAACATAAAGATACCAAATGTAAAATTTTGGTGAAGAATCAGCAACAAGTGGGACACAATTGTGAAGTTGAATGAAATTTATTGGTTATTTTACATTTTTGCGGAAAGTCAAAAACTGAAAAGTGGGGCGTGCAATATTATTCGGCCCCTTTACTTTCAGTGCAGCAAACTCACTCCAGAAGTTCATTGTGGATCTCTGAATGATCCAGTGTTGTCTTAAATGACTAATGATGATAAATATAATCCACCTGTGTGTAATCAAGTCTTCGTATAAATGCACCTGCTCTGTGATAGTCTCAGGGTTCTGTTTGAGGCACAGAGAGCATCATGAAGACCAAGGAACACAACAGGCAGGTCCGTGATACTCTTGTGGAGAAGTTTAAAGCCAGGTTTGGATGCAAAATGATTTCCAAAACTTTAAACATCCCAAGGAGCACTGTGCAAGTGATCATATTGAAATGGAATGAGTATCATACCAATCTACCAAGACTCGGCCGTCCCTCTAAACTTTCATCTCAAACAAGGAGAAAACTGATCAGACATGTAGCCAAGAGGCCCATGATCACTCTGGATGAACTGCAGAGATCTACAGCTGAGGTGGGACAGTCTGTCCATAGGACAACAATCAGTCATACACTGCACAAGTCTTGCCTTTATGGAAGAGTGGCAAGAAGAAAGCCATTTCTCAAAGATATCCATAAAAAAGTGTTGTTTAAAGTTTGCAACAAGCCACCTGGAAGACACACCAAACAAGTGGAAGAAGGTGCTCTGGTCAGATGAAACCAAAATCGAACTTTTTGGCAACAATGCCAAACAATATGTTTGGCATAAAGGCAACACAGCTCATCACCCTGGACACACCATCCCCACTGTCAAACATGGTGGTAACAGCATCATAGTTTGGGGCTGCTTTTCTTCAGCAGGGACAGGAAAGATGGTTAAAATTGATGGGAAGATGGATGGAGCCGTATACAGGAACATTCTTGAAGAAAACCTGTTGGTGTCTGCAAAAGACCTGAGAGTGGGACGGAGATTTGTCTTCCAACAAGACAATGATCCCATACATAAAGCAAAATCTACAATGGAATGGTTCACAAATAAACGCATCCAGGTGTTAGAATGTCAAAGTCCAGACCTGAATCCAATCGAGAATTTGTGGAAAGAGCTGAAAACTGCTGTTCACAAACGATCTCCATCAAACCTCACTGGGCCCGAGCTGTTTGCCAAGGAAGAATGGGCAAGAATTTCAGTCTCTCGATGTACAAAACTGATAGAGACATATCTCAAGCGACTTGCAGCTGTAATCGCAGCAAAAGGTTGCCCAAAAAAGTATTAAGTTAAAGGGGCCAAATAATATTGCACGCCCCACTTTTCAGTTTTTGACTTTCCACAAAAATTTAAAATAACCAATAAATTTGGTTCAATTTCACAATTGTGTTCCACTTGTTGTTGATTCTTCATCACAAATTTACATTTGGCACCTTTATGTTTGAAGCATGATATGTCGGAAAAGGTTGAAAAGTTCCAATGGGCTGAATACTTTCGCAAGGCACTGTACCTCTTTTAAAGCCCTTTAAAAATTGCTTTATAGAAAAAAGACCTGTCAGTGGGGTTTTACCTAATAATTTTAAAAAGAATGATACCCCGGCAAAATAGTTTGATATAGCAGAGTAAGATAGGCCTTTATTCACTAGAAACTCGGCGAAATGCAAACCAGAAATGGGACTGGAAACTGTAAAATCAAAGTTATGCAAATTACAAAAATTAAACCAATGTTGCCATGCAGCCGAATAATCAGTTCAAGAAAAAGGAAGGTCCAGCTCGGGGAGGTCAAATCCAAAATGTTTATTTTAATTTCCATAAAACATGAAAAAGCAGAATACAAAACCCGACCGGTGAAACCGGAGGGAAGGTTGCAATGAGGAGATTGGACACGTTTCGAACAACAAGTGTTCTTAGACTCAGAATGTCTCCCAGGGGTGGGGTGTGAGAATAAAACTAGTACATAGAGGTGAAATTAATTAATTAGTGAAATCATTTGCAGCAAGGAAAGAAAAATAAAAACAAAATACTAAAACAATCAGTGTTAATAATACAACATGAATTCCTTCTTCAAATTTAATCCAGTAGGAACACGTGAATCTAAAAGGAGGATCCACCAAGCTTCTTTATCCCATAAATATTTTTCTCTGTTACCGCCTCGTGGATGTTTTTTAACCTGTTCAATGGCAAAAACAGTGAAAAATGATAAATCCCTTTTGTGGGTTGTAATAAAATGTTTGGAGGCATTAGAAATGTTACGGATAGTAGGATGTACAATATCATAAATATGTTCACGTATGCGTTCCTTTAATTTTCTAATAGTAGAACCCACATATTTCAAATTACATTATTTGCATTCAATAATGTATACTATATGATCAGTATTACAATTCAGAAAATCATTAATGGTAAAAAGTTTATTAGTAAGAGAATTAGAAAAAGTCATCGTTCTAGTTGAATATGAACAGGTTTTGCATGGAAAATGACCAGAGCTATGAAAACCCTTAGTTGATAACCAATTTCTTTTGGTACGTTTATTTGATCTAAAAAAAACTGGTGACAAAAAATTGCCGAGAGTCGGAGCTCTTCTGGGAACTATTTGGATCCCGTTCTCAATAATTTTATCCATAGTACTGTCACTTCTAAGAACGTTTAAATTACGATAGACTATACTAGAAATGGACTTAAAAAAATGATGTGAGTAAGAACTAAAGTGGGACTACTATCTAGAAATTTAGAGGGGTTTTTTACAACCTTATTAGAAGGAATAACCTCCTGTGAGGTACATTCTAAATTAATGAGAGAATTACGCGGTTTCTCTTCCACAATCTTAAGTGCTTTCTCAAGGGCCCATCTGGGATAGTTGCTTTTTTTTAATCTATTCTGTATGCGAGCACTTTCACGTTCAAATGAAAGAGAATCACCACAGTTGCGTTTTGCACAAATAAATTCACTGACGGGAATTGACTTTATAGTGTGTGCAGGATGAAAACTGTCTGCATGCAATATTGTATTGCCTGTGTTTTTTTCCGGTAAGTAGAACTGGCAATAATAGAAAAAGGCATCCCTACCAGACACAAATCTAAAAAAACACATAGATTTACTCTCAACAAATCAAGTAAATTTTAGATTAAATTGGTTTGCATTTAAATAATCCATGAAAAAAACAAATCTGATCCAAATTTCCTTTCCAAACCAGTAGTAAATCATCTATGTATCTAGAATAATACTGAATGTAAACAACAAAAGGATTAGCTGTATTGAAAATATACAACTCCTTCCACCATGCCATGACAAGGTTGGCAACTGAAGGGGAAAATTTAGCCCCCATAGAAACGCCTGAATTCTGTAAAAAAAATTTGTTATTAAAAGAAAAATAATTATGAGTAAGGCCTGTTTCACATTTCCGTTTTTTGACGTCAGTCAAAATCCACCACTTTTAGAAAAAAACGGATTCGCCCCTTTTTTGGCGGATCCGTTTTTCCCCAATAGACTTGCATTAGCGGCGGATCTTGACTTATGGTCATCCGTCGCATCCGTTTTTTGACGGATCCGTTAGAATTGTAGCATCTCCCGGGCGGAGGAGACGGACTCTGAAACTTTTTTTTTGAGCGACAGACCGCTATTTTCAATTGCGCATGCTTGGCAGATTTGCTTTGCCAAGCATTTTAACCCTGAATAGCGTTCTGGAAACGCCGTGAAAATTCATTCATTCTCTCTCTCGGTTGCTTTAAATTTCCAGCCCTTTGCAACTTCGGAGGATCCGTCCAAAAAACGATCCGCTGACATCTGTTTGTTCCAAAACGGACACGGATCCGTTTTTTTCCTTTTTGGCGGATTTCAACTGATCACAAAAAACGGAAGTGTGAAACAGGCCTAAGTAAAAAACTTAGAATCTCTATAATATAATCAGACAAATCAGCGGTAAGATGACAATACTTTTGTAAATGAAAATTGACAGCTGTTATAGCAACATGATGAGGTATACTAGAATAAAACGAAATAACATCGCAACTGAGCCAGGACCAGGAAGGGTCCCAAGTAATGTTATGAAACAACCTCAAAACATCACTAGAGTCTTTTAAATAGCCGGGTATGCTCTGGTCCGTGCTGGGAAGTCATCTTGGAATACAAAGGGTGAGCTGAACATTTTTTATTTTCCTTTTGCACATTTTGCTTCTGTCATTGCTCGTGCTCCCTTTTGCCTAAGGATCTTTTCAAGTTTCTTATGATGTGGACTGTATCACACTTTAAAAGTTATTATACACCCAATAAAGTGGATGGGAAGGTTGCTATTTTTGTTCAAGTTTTTTTCATGATTTTCTTTTTCCATTATGGATTCTGTTGTGGGAACCTCGAGAAAGGAACGTGCGGCATTGGTTTTCCAAACCATGAATTCCAACATTGACTCTTCTCCTGATTTTTTAAATCTCATGCATGAGATAGAGAAATTAACTGTGAATGAAACCTGGATTTGGTGGGACAAAACCACCTTGGAAAATTATACTTCATACAATATGGCTCCAAGAGGTTTGAGCATCAAAAAGAGTCCCACCACAGTATATAGTGATGCCTTTGTATCGGAGTGGAATGCTATTCTATCTGATTGTTCTTTGAAATTAATGGAACTAATCATTGAATAAGAAGCTCAAGAACTTTCCAAAATCCAGTCTGATCTTCATATCAAATCTACTGCTCTGAAATCTTCTATGGTGGGTGACTCCTATCAAGTTTTCCAGCAAGAGGTGAAAACAAAAGTTCAGTCTCTTGAGGAGTCAATCAATAATTTGAAGAAGAAAAAGTTCAACAGAGATGCTTTTGATTACGCAAATAATCAGATTTATGAATGGGGAAGATGGGAGAGACCTAGTTCTTTTCCCAAATCCATCTTGAAAAAACGCACCCGCACTTTTTTCCCTTAGAAAAATCAAGTTACTTTTTCCTCCTCTGACCCGGATTCGTCTGATGTGTCGACTGACAATCTACAAGACATGTCCTCTTCGTCTGACCGTGATAACAGAAATGTTACTAAACAAGTTGAACCCAGTTATTATCGCTGACCGCGAAGACATAACTCAAAAAATGGTCAAGGAGGGCAGGGAGGAAACACCGCAGAAGTGACGGTCTTTTTCAAGAACAGACTGAGGAGCTTCAACAAGAGCAAGCATTAAATGTCGTCAACCTTTCTCCATGTGTTTTTTCTGATGCCGAATTGAAACTTCTTTCCCGTGGTCTAAATTTCGTTCCTACATATTCTCAGTTGGACATTTTTTCCATCCTCAAGGACATTAACAAACCTTACGGTCCGCAAACACTTTTTTGAAAATGAAGATTCTAATTTTTCTCCTAATGTTTTTCTTGAGAATAGCCACTTTTCTAACAAAGATTTTCTTTTTTTTTATAACTGTGTATTTTATTAACATTTTTAAACAGATACAGAAAAAGTACATGAATGTATAGATATGTCTCACAAGCTTTTTTAGCAATAACTGTAAACCAGAAATCAGTATACATATCTTAATATCCACTAATACAATGAAAACAGGGAATATGACAAGACGAACAATACAATACTAGACAGGGAAATATAAGGAGGGGGGGAGGAGCGGGGAAGGTGAATATTTCAGGCTTCCATCAAGGCCAAGTTTCACTGTTATTCTTTATTGGCCCAATAAGTGTCCCAGAGTGACCAAACACTTTCAAAAAGATCTACCGTGTCATTTGACAAGGCAGATAGATACTCCATCCTTCTCACATCTTGGATCCGAGAATGGAGATCGGCAAGTGAGGGTGGGTGGGCTAACCCTAACAAAGATTTTCAAGAGCCAAGTAGTCTAGTATATCTATCGGATCTGGACACCTCCATTGATACCACTGAATGTATTAATTCCTCATTCCCCTATATGTATAAAGAACCCTTCCTTCTATCCGGTACAAATCAGGACTTAAGCCATGGACCTGTCATGTGCAGCCGGATACACCGCCTCCAGCAGGGCGAATTTACAGAATAAAGGGGAACACCGGGGGAAACAGTTACAACAGTGGGCCCTGCACTAGCGAACGGGGACGTGGAGACCTCCTCCACTCCTCTGAGCCAGTGTCCCTGCACTCCTCATGTTCCCTATACAGCCCCCTCACCTGTCGCCGAGCTGGATACCTTAGTCCCTAGCTCACCCTGCACCTATCCCTTACTAGTGAGCTGGATAGTGCAGAGACTAATCCCACCGCTGCACTAATACACACACAAGGAAAAATATACAAACAGGGAAAACACCACTTAGCTTTGCTCTGTTGTTATTGCTCCCAGCAACAGAGTCCGGCACCCGAATACCGCTTTCCTCCTGAATAGCTGCTACTTCACCAAAGCTTTTCAGAGCTGCAAGGAACTCCTCTCTGTAGCTCCTTCCACACCAAGACTCTGACTGAGCTGCAAGGGACTCTTCTCTAGCTCCTTCCTTCACTAAGGATGGTTGGAAATGACCAATATCACCAACAGTGATTGCAACCACCTGACACTCCTTTATAGTTAAGAGCCAGAGCAATCACACTTGCTAGTGATTCACGTGTAATAACGCTAGCCACCACCGGGGGCCAAACTAGAACTAAAGACACCACAGTGTAATGACCCTAACGGCCACCGGGGGCAAAACTAACTTTAAGCCAAAAGCTTAAAGGAAAAAAAAGGTTACTTGTACTAAATCTGTCACAATCCAGCATGGATCGTGACAGAACCGCTTTCAAGATAATATTGAAAGGGACATTAAAAAATTAGTGGATGATTCAATTTCTTTCAGGTCTAATTTATCTCTACCTGAGAAGGAAGCACTTAAAGCTTTAAGATCAAATTCAGATATAGTCATCAAGATGACTGATCAAGGGGGTTCAGTGGTAGTTATGAACACCATTGATTATGTGTCTGCCATTGAAAGTACAGTGGGGAAAAAAAGTATTTAGTCAGTCAGCAATAGTGCAAGTTCCACCACTTAAAAAGATGAGAGGCGTCTGTAATTTACATCATAGGTAGACCTCAACTATGGGAGACAAACTGAGAAAAAAAAATCCAGAAAATCACATTGTCTGTTTTTTTTTCATTTTATTTGCATATTATGGTGGAAAATAAGTATTTGGTCAGAAACAAGCATTCAAGATTTCCGGCTCTCACAGACCTGTAACTTCTTCTTTAAGAGTCTCCTCTTTCCTCCACTCATTACCTGTAGTAATGGCACCTGTTTAAACTTGTTATCAGTATAAAAAGACACCTGTGCACACCCTCAAACAGTCTGACTCCAAACTCCACTATGGTGAAGACCAAAGAGCTGTCAGAGGACACCAGAAACAAAATTGTAGCCCTGCACCAGGCTGGGAAGACTGAATCTGCAATAGCCAACCAGCTTGGAGTGAAGAAATCAACTGTGGGAGCAATAATTAGAAAATGGAAGACATACAAGACCACTGATAATCTCCCTCGATCTGGTGCTCCACGCAAAATCCCACCCCGTGGGGTCAGAATGATCACAAGAACGGTGAGCAAAAATCCCAGAACCACGCGGGGGGACCTAGTGAATGAACTGCAGAGAGCTGGGACCAATGTAACAAGGCCTACCATAAGTAACACACTACGCCACCATGGACTCAGATCCTGCAGTGCCAGACGTGTCCCACTGCTTAAGCCTGTACATGTCCAGGCCCGTCTGAAGTTTGCTAGAGAGCATTTGGATGATCCAGAGGAGTTTTGGGAGAATGTCCTATGGTCTGATGAAACCAAACTGGAACTGTTTTGTAGAAACACAACTTGTCGTGTTTGGAGGAAAAAGAATACTGAGTTGCATCCATCAAACACCATACCTACTGTAAAGCATGGTGGTGGAAACATCATGCTTTGGGGTTGTTTCTCTGAAAAGGGGCCAGGACGACTGATCCGGGTACATGAAAGAATGAATGGGGCCATGTATCGTGAGATTTTGAGTGCAAACCTCCTTCCATCAGCAAGGGCATTGAAGATGAAACGTGGCTGGGTCTTTCAACATGACAATGATCCAAAGCACACCGCCAGGGCAACGAAGGAGTGGCTTCGTAAGAAGCATTTCAAGGTCCTGGAGTGGCCTAGCCAGTCTCCAGATCTCAACCCTATAGAAAACCTTTGGAGGGAGTTGAAAGTCCGTGTTGCCAAGCGAAAAGCCAAAAACATCACTGCTCTAGAGGAGATCTGCATGGAGGAATGGGCCAACATACCAACAACAGTGAGTGGCAACCTTGTGAAGACTTACAGAAAACGTTTGACCTCTGTCATTGCCAACAAAGGATATATCACAAAGTATTGAGATGAAATTTTGTTTCTGACCAAATACTTATTTTCCACCATAATATGCAAATAAAATGAAAAAAAAAACAGACAATGTGATTTTCTGGATTTTTTTTTCTCAGTTTGTCTCCCATAGTTGAGGTCTACCTATGATGTAAATTACAGACGCCTCTCATCTTTTTAAGTGGTGGAACTTGCACTATTGCTGACTGACTAAATACTTTTTTTCCCCACTGTATGTTAGCCAGTGATGATATTTATTCTCAACTCAAACATGATCCCACATCTCGTTTTTCACATGATTGTAAAACTATCATTGATGCTGGTGTTTCACAAGGTTTTTCCTCTGCAAAACAAGCTGATTTTTTATATGTTACAAATCCTGTTGTTCCCATTCTACATGCTTTACCGAAGACACACAAACAAATTTCACCTCCTCCCATGTGCCCCATTGTCTTGGGAATTGGTTCACTTGGTGAACACCTGGGACAATGGTTAGATTCTATTCTTCAGCCTTTGGTCCGGCGCATCCCTGGCTATTTAAAAGACTCTAGTGATGTTTTGAGGTTGTTTCATTATGTTACTTGGGACCCTTCCTGGTCCTGGCTCAGTTGCGATGTTATTTCGCTTTATACTAGTATATCTCATCAAGTTGCTATAACAACTGTCAATTTTGATTTACAAAAGTATGGTCATTTTACCGCTGATTTGTCCGATTATATTATAGAGGTCCTAAGTTGTTTACTTACTCATAATTATTTTTCTTTCAATAACATATTTTTTTACAGAATTCAGGCATTTCTATGGGGGCTAAATTTTCCCCTTCGGTTGCCAACCTTGTCATGGCATGGTGGGAGGACTTGTATATTTTCAATACAGTTAATCCTTTTGTTGTTTACATTCAGTAATATTCTAGATACATAGATGATTTATTACTGGTTTGGAAAGGAAATTTGGATCAGATTTATTTTTTCATGGATTATTTAAATTCAAACCCATTTAATCTAAAATTTAGTTATTTTGCTCACAGTAAATCTATTTGTTTTTAGATGTGTATCTGGTAGGGACACCTTTTTCTATTATTGCCAGTTCTACTTACCGGAAAAAAAATGCAGACAATACCATATTGCATGAAGGCAGTTTTCATCCTGCACACACTATTAAGTTGAATTTATTCGTGCAAAAAGCAACTGTAGTGATTCTCTTTCATTTGAATGTGAAAGTGCTCGCATACAGAATAGATTAAAAAAACACAAATATCCCAGATGGACCCTTGAGAGAGCACTTAAGATTGTGGAAGAGAAACCGTGTAATTCTCTCATTAATTTAGAATGTACCTCACAGGAGGTTATTCCTCCTAATAAGGTTGTGAAAAAGAACTCTAAATTTCTAGATAGTAGTGCCACTTTAGTTCTTACTAATAGCGTTTTTTTAAAGTCCATTTCTAGTATACTCTATCTTAATATAAACGTTCTTAGAAGTGACAGTACTATGGATAAAATTCTTGAGAACAGGATCCAAATAGTTTCCAGAAGAGCTCCGACTCTCGGCAATTTTTTGTCACCTAGTTTTTATAGATCAAATAAACGCACCAAAAGAAATTGGTTATCAACTAAGGGTTTTCATAGCTGTGGTCATTTTCCATGCAAAACCTGTTCATATTCAACTAGAACGATTAATTTTTCTAATTCGCTTACTAATAAACTTTTTACCATTAATGATTTTCTGAATTGTAATACTGATCATGTAGTATACATTATTGAATGCAAATAATGTAATTTGAAATATGTGGGTTCTACTATTAGAAAATTAAAGGAACGCATACGTGAACATATTTATGATATTGTACATCCTACTATCCGTAACATTTCTAATGCCTCCAAACATTTTATTACAACCCACAATAGGGATTTATCATTTTTTTCTGTTTTTGCCATTGAACAGGTTAAAAAACATCCACATGGTGGTAACAGAGAAAACATTTACGGGATAAAGAAGCTTGGTGGATCCTCTTTTTGGATTCACGTGTTCCTACGGGATTAAATTTGAAGAAGGAATTCATGTTGTATTATTAACACTGATTGTTTTACTATTTTGTTGTTATTTTTCTTTCCTTGCTGCAAATGGTTTCACTGATTAATTAGTTTCACCTCTATGTACTAGTTTTATTCTCATACCCCACCCCTGGGAGACATTCTGAGTCTAAGAACACTTGTTGCTCGAAACGCATCCAGTCTCCTCATTGCAACCTTCCCTCCGGTTTCACCGGTCGGGTTTGTATTCTGCTTTTTCATGTTTTATGGAAATTAAAATAAGCGTTTTGGATTTTACCTCCCTGAGCTGGACCTTCCTTTTCCTTGAATCAATTACTTGCCATTTGACAGAAACGTGGTCCGTGCTGGGAAGTCATCTTGGAATACAAAGGGTGAGCTGAACTTTTTTTTCCTTTTGCACAGCCAAATAATCGGCCCATGTTCTTTTTGATAACGAATTCTCAATGAAATGCAGAATTATATTGAGATTATGTCCCAAATCGATGGGGGGCAGGGTGTTACTTCTGTGTCTGCGTTGGGAACCTGTTGACGTAAAATTGACCACTGACAAAGCCATATGGAATTAGCAATTAAAGCCTTGTCACTAGTTCCTAACTTTGCTTTAAGCCAAATGTTGTATTTTAAGCAAACTAACACCAGATGTCTCAGAATCCTAGCCGCCCATATATTTTTTGAAGATAGTGTGTGGAAAAAATTGCGCTCTGATTAGCTGAAAGGATAATTATTCTGGAATTGAGCATGAGGGTGCCCCATAAATAAATGCCCCAAAAAATGGAAAAATGCTCCAACACCATTGCAGTCTTGGTCACATTGCACTTAACCCAGATTTCAGGCCAACGTTGAACTGTTCATTGAGATAAAAACAAAATTCCACAACCCGAAAAACTGCTGCTTGAAAAAATGAAAGGCAAAGAGTCAGCTAACACAAAATTAGACTGCCAACAGGATCTACCATTGAATTCTGAGAGGAATGCAAGCCAAATTCTAACATCTTCTTTCATCTCTGAACAAACTCTGACATGAGTGCAAGGAGATGAAAGGCCTTTAGTCGTGTCATAAAGACGCCTGGAAAAGACTTGGCCCATGGGCATAATTCGCAGAGCAAAATTTAGCAATCCTAATAAAGATTGCAAATCCTTAAAGGTAATTTTTGGTTTGGATAGAAAGCTAGCTAGGGCTTTCTGTAGTTTTAGGATTTTTTCTACAGGGAGCCTGCATTCCATCTTCTCAGAATCCAAAGTAATACCCAAAAATTAAATTGAATTTGAAGGAAAGACTGTTTTTTTTCATGTGCAATTGGTACCCCGAAATACTGACACATTAGAATAAAATTGTTAAGAGTTTGTAAGCAAATTTGTGATGCAGGAGGGCCAACAAAAAGAAAATCGTTGAGATAGTGTAAAATACCAGCATCTCTTTGACTCTAACACTAAATATAAAAAAGTTGAAAATCTCTCAAAATAAAAACAGGATAAAGAAAAACCCACGGGTAAACATCTGTCAAAAAAATACTCATTCTCAAAATAAAACCCCAGGGAGTTGAAACCATCAGGATGTACAGGGAGAATTCTAAATGCGGATTTGATGTTCAATTTGTACATCAATGCATTTTTACCACATTTCCTAAGCAAATCTATAGCTGCATCGAATGATGAGTAGCACAAAGAGCATAAAGACTTGTTTACTTCATCATTTAATGATAAACCTTTTGGATACGACAAATGATGAATTAAGGGAAGGTAGCCAGCCTCCTTTTTAGGTATAATACATAAAGAGGAGATGCGAAAATTGTGAAATGGAGGGGATGCGAATGAGCCTGCTACCCTACTTAATAATGCTTCATTAAAGATCTTGTCTCTAGCAACTTTTGATTGGGAAGATAAAGAAAGTAGATTTTTTACTAATTTACAGCCTGAACCTCTGACAAAAGGAGAGTGAGTGGATTTTTCTGCATGGACTCTATGGCCCCAAGGGGCCTAAATGAACTTAATTCTTATGCCTGTTTTTTGTAAATATTTCAGCTGTCTTAAGGTAGGCTCTACATGTGTATAAGAGATTACTTTCCATTTCCATACATTGCCTACATGAATAGGATTCACAGATTAGTGTGAAAAATTGCTATTATATATTGTCATTACACATGGTATCTATACTTTCATTGGAACCATATCACTGAGAGCTTAATGATCTCCAGCAAAAGCTATTGTTCATCATTTGCCTCCCACCCCCTCAGAATTAGGAGAAGTAAAAGGAATATGTTTTCCAACTTTAATAGAGAGTCCTTTTACATTTATATTTATCTTGAGAACAGGGGTGCTATATAGATTTACCCCAGGGGAAAATAATAGGTAGATATGCTCCACCTGAAGGCTGTAGGCAGAAACGATGCTGTGAGTGTTACAAACACAACCAGACTCAGATGATGCAATTGTGGCTGCTATTGAGAAGTGTACATCATAGGAGGCCAAAGTTGTGAGAAGACATCACATCCGGCTGTTCACGCTCCACCGTGATGTAAGGGGTTACAAAGACAGTATTATTCCCAACACTCGTCCCGTGAAATTGTTGATTCATGTTTTACTGTGTAAATAATGTTTTATACTGAATTGCTGTCATATGTATATTACTGTGCAGTTCTTAGTTAGAGGGGGTATAGTAGAGTAGGAATAGAAATCTAGGATAACAAATAGTTAATTTAGGAGGGGTCTACTGTGGGTTAGCAAGAAGCATTTCCTGATGATAATTAGTGTTACGCTCACGCCTTGACTGGTTGGCGTGAGCATGGGTTTGTGGCCCCACTGTACCACAAACCAGACTACCCTGGAAGGGGCATTACTAAGCAGCTACCTTGGTGTTCACTGGAGCCTCTGATGGTGAGGTCAGGCTTGTGCGGCAGGTAGCTACCAGGTACCACACCAGGGTGGTGTCTGGCTGTGGCTGCTGATCCCACAGGGGGATGGAACGCTAGGACAGGAGCGGGCAATGGGCTCGACTGCTAGACAGGTGGACACGGCTGAGACGCTGACAGGTAGGCACAGCTGAGACACTGGCAGGTGGGTACTGCTGAGACACTGGCAGGACAGACAGGCATGGCTGGCACTCTGTCAGGACAGGCGGGCACGGGTGGCACTCTTGCAAGACATGTGGGCACGGCTGGCACTCTGGCAGGACAGGCGGGCACAGATGGTACTCTGGCAGGACAGGCGGGCATGGCTGGCACTCTGGCAGGACAGGCAGGCACGACTGGCACTCTGGCAGGATAAGCGGGCACGACTAGCACTCTGGCAGGACAGGTGGGACAGGTACTGACTCAGTAGGGACAGGAACACGGGTAGGTATACGGATATAGGTAGGAGTCTGTTCAGATTGAAGGGTTTATGGGAACAGGTAGGGAACTGTTCAGACTAGAGGGTATATGGGGACAGGTAGGGACCTGTTAAGACTGGAGGAGCTGGAACTGATTCGGGAAGGACAGGTACACAGACAGGTATGAATAGCATATGGGAACAGGTAGGAGCAGTTCAGACAGGAGAGGCAGGAACTGTTAGAAAACAGTTCAGACAGGAGGGACAGGAACTGTTAGGAAACAGTTCAGACAGGATTGATAAAAACCCACAGGTTGTGGAACGGAAGCAGAGCAAGATTATGGAGCAAGAGCAGAACTGCAGGATTGCAGAGCAAGAGCAGAACCGCAGGATTGCGGAGCAAGAGCAGAACTGCAAGGTGCGAAGCAAGAGAAAAGCAGAACCACGAGGTGTGGAGCGAGAGCAAAGCAGAACTGCAAGGTGCGGAGCGAGAGCAAAGCAGAACCGCAAGGTGCGGAGTGAGAGCAAACCAGAACCGCAAGGTGTTGAGCGAGAGCAAAGTAGAACCGCAAAGTGTGGAGCAAGAGCAAGGTAGACAGAGTAAACACAAGGATGCACAGCAGGGAATGGAAGCCAAAGACAAGGATACAAACAGGTACAGGTTAGGACTGATTCAGTAAAGGTAAAGTACAGGAACAGGGACAGGAACTAGGATACAAGACTGAGTATGAAGTCCTCAGGAAGGCAGAAAACAAGACACTCAAAACACAGAGACAGGTCTGGGTATGCAGCCCCCAGAGAAGGCAGAAACAGGACAGGACCTGGCAACTCAGCAGCAAGGCACTGACTGAAAGAAAATGTTGCTCAGGCATCCTCCAATGGGTGGAAATGATTAAAATTCCTGAGGTCTCTTGACAATTGGCTGGGGACACTTTAGTAAAGTGCAACCTGTCTCTATAAGACTCAGGAAGTGCCTGGGTCGCCGCACTAAGCATACAGCCGGGAAGTATGCAGCAAGCAAGGACATGATGCCCAGAGCAAAGAGCCGGCAGAGGACAGAATTCACATCATGGCCTGGAGTGGTGAGTAAGATGGGAGGTGGGATGGTATGCAGTGATGCCGGCAGGTGTGTTACAGTTAGTATCGCCAAGTGGCCCAGTCAGTCCTGTAGGGCTTTAGAGCCTGGGACAGCACAGTGACCCTGCAACATTTAAGATAGACCTCAATTGTTCAGAGCTTGGGTACTGAGAATTCAGCAACAGTGGAATGCAGGGCAGATCCAAGATGTGGCATCTTACTACGTGGGCAGATGCCCTTATATCTGGGGCGGACAGGGGAACTCTTGAAAGTAGTGAAGCTGGACACTCGAAGGAACGCTGCGGTACCGAATAAAACGGTTTGACCCGGGGGGCATTCTAGAAGAAATAGGGAAAAGCACAGGAATAGACAAGGATGTGCACTGTGATGTTCCCTGTGAAGTTGCTGTAACTGAACTGGATGTACTGCGAAAAGATTCAAGTAAATTTGTCTGTTACAAGTTGAAACTGGACTCTGTCTCCTTTAGTGTGAAACCTAAAGGGGTGTCCTCCCAACAGATCAGAGAGGACCCTGACGGCAAAGAAGGGGTTAAAGAAGGTACGCTGCAAAGGGGACATTGTATGCATGTGGCGGGGGGTCAGGGTGCACCTAAGCAGCCATAATTGCATGCCACATCTACGGCCCTAGTCCCCCTCACACTTGGCATAATCAGCAGGACCCCGCCACCTTGCAAAGTGGGAATTCCGTGGATGTGACAAAGGAAAATGAAGAAACCGCTGATATTCTGGATGTAACTGAAACCCTGGATGTGACTAATTTACTGGATGTGACTGACACTTTGATGGAAAAGATGGCGACTTTAAAGATGGAGGAAGATGGCACGCCGATGGAGGACGACAGTTTTGATCCCACCCATCATGGAAGTTCTGACTTGGAAATGGTGCGAAAAGCTGTCTGGCAGAGTCGGCGGCCTAAGCATGGTGTCCACCCCTGGTGGGTGCATCTGAGAAGTAGACCTCACCCCTAACAACAGATTGCAAAGAAATGGGTGGAGCGGCCGGAAGTGATCCCACCTTGGAAGGGTGGGGCCCAGAAGAAATTCCCGTGTGCAGCTGCACGGCACCATTACAAGCTACGGGACCGGTAGCAATGGACCACTCATGTATGCGGTGCTGCAGCAGCATAGGTCAAGTCGAGTAGATGTGGAGACTAGAAGAGGAGAAGACTCGACCCGGACGACAAAGGGGAGTCGCTGACGAGTTCCAGACTCACCATTTCCCTGTACCGTGGAGGAGCGGTGCTGGCGGCTGACGGAGCAGGAACGTCATCTGGAGCTGGAAAAGAGTGGTGAAACAGAAACCATACCTGCTCCGGAGGAGCTCACGACGGAAGTGGAGGAGCCAGAGTGCGCAGCTGCATCGGCAGAGGGATCTGATGGTCACGGGACGGTTGTGGCCAGGATATTGGAGCAAGTGATAAGTGATCCTCGGCCCCTGACCTCGGGCTGGACTGGCCCCCCCCCCACTCACAGTGACACGCAGAGAGTCACGGACATGCACACACTGGTCTCAGGACGTCATTTACGGTTTTACAGATACTATCTATGGGATAACGCATGCGCAGTCAGACAGAGGAGACAGGAGACACCACTGGGTAGCGTACAGTCTTTATGACTCACATCAATTATCTTCTCGGGAGGTGGGGAGTGGCTTTAATGAAGCGAGGGATATTTAAAATGGTTCCATGCACATGAGAGCATACCACATCAGACATCAACATTATCTGACATCCTTATCTAAGCCTCCTGATGAGCCAAAAGCCGAAACATGTAGAGGGAGTCTATTTCTTTGTTTATACTGATACCCTGTCTATTTATCTATGCCAGCAAAAGAGTGCCCTGCAAAATAAACACTGAGGACCGTGACACAAGAGACAACCTATGTAAAGAAGTGGTTCTCCAATCATAATTTGTGTGAAAAGTAAATACTTTTATTGGAACGCATGATTAAAACATTAAAAATGGAGATGTAAACACACGGAACAGGAATGGAAAACAAGCCAACACTGAGCAGGTAAGTAAGTTATGTCCAAAGTTATATATGAGATACAGCACCTTGCAAAATAGGCTCTTTAATTTAATATATTAAGACAAGTGTATTCAAGTAAAGAGGAATACAGTGCAAGGTGCAAATGGCTAAGATGTAAAAAAGGACATAAATACATGAGCTGGACACTGCTGGGCTTTGTCTCTGGTATCTCAAAGAAAGTGTTATACAAAGGGTATAATGAGCTCGATAAAAGATTAATTCACAGGAGAAAGTTTTTCTTTTGCACACCATAGCTCAAAGTAAAGGCAAGAGCATAGTATCACATGATGGCATTTATAAATCCAGGCTAGAAGGTGTGGATAGTTACACAGGGTCCAGAAAACTCCAGTGTACCTCTTGACACACGTTTCGATAATCTCTTCCTCAGAAGTGGTGCCTCCTGGAATTTGTTAAGATACCTATTTGCTAAAATACCTATTTTTGATATACCCTAACCAACCCATTAATACACCCTACCCAGGAGTGGTTAAGGGTGGGGTGACACAGATAATCTCAAGTGGCCCATTTTGACAATAGGATATACCTCTGGCATGGCCATTGATTTAAGATCTGATAGCAGTCCATGCAAGGTACTGTTGTGAGGGCTGTATATGGGCAACAAGGGACAGCTTTCTTTGAGCAGGGGAGCCACGACGCCTGCGATATAGGATGCCAACCTTTACAGCTAGGCAGGAGACAGTCATTAGGCATAACCAGGGTAAGGTAGTCCAACCAGCTAGATTTAATCTTATATGAAGATCCAGACTCTTCCCCATCTCTGTGTGCCCGGTAGGGTCACTGCGTGTGGGTATATTCCCAAAGTTTGGGAATAGTATGATATCGCATTTATATAAGTGGGTTACCCCTCATTGATCATTGGCTTTTGGTTTGGTGATTAACAGAAATACACCAATTCCATTAGGATGAGTGAGATGGTGCAGTCTAATTTGGAGTTCTAACATTTAATGCCTGTTCTTTAATTTACTGCCTTTTCATTCTAATATAGGGCGGAATAGGGATATCAGGGACAGCCGCCGAGGAGCGGAAGCGCCACTCTCGGTGTATATAGGGTCCTTCACTAGGGTGCTGTTAGCATGTCTATTTTTCTTGCTCATTAAGTATTAGTGTATATGGGTCGCCCTCACACCCAGGGCAGTAGGGTACTCGGTACCGGGCCCGATGGTCTTCAATGGGAGATGTCACGATAGCTGGGACCCGGCCCATGGCCTTGGGCGCCCATTGTAAATGTTCAGTGTCAATGTGTAAGTCGTGACGCCACCTATGGTGTTCGGCAATGAAGATGTAAGCCGACACAGCAGACAGATCCTCTGGGACAGATGGTGTGGTGCAGCAGTGATGTTATAGCCCTCCACAGGCAGGGCTGTAGTCCCAGGGCAGAGAAGGTGAAGTGACACATAGATGGTGTAGTGTCAGGCGCAAGGGATGTAGTAGTGCTGGGCAGGTTGGCGCAGGAATAAGTGGAGGACACCAGGGCATGTAGTTCCAAAGCTTTACTCACAGTCTGTTGTACAAACAGGTGCCTGCCTCTGTACTGTGTCCTCTGGGTCAGGGACTCAGTCAACCTCCAGGCTAGATGGAATACTCCTTTCCAACACTCCGCCAACATGTGCCTTTCTGAACGTCTCCTCTTATAGCGCCTTTGAGTGAAGTACTCCTAGTACTGAGTTACACTGGAGTTCCTCCTTTCCGATGTTCTTATGAACCCTACTTGTACGGCAGACAGCTGTAGCCTGCTTCGGGGACTTCTTGCTGCTAAGTCCCGGCTCACTATCCAGTTGCTGTTGTGCCCCCGTCTTGTGTGGGAATAAAGTGGTCACTACTTCTTTTCCTCCGGTGTCTGCTGAAGGACCATCAGTATCCATACAACCTCAGGGACCGGGCCCCAGCCTTGCGCTTGGAACTTCTAGGAAGGGTTCTCTAACCCACGTCCTCTGTTCCCTTTTACTCCTCACATTCCGTACTAGTCTTTCTTTCTATGGAGAATCAGGCTTTCAGTCTATGTTGCTCTCTCTCTTCCTTTCCCATGCCAGCAGACCCAGGTCACTGGGATCTGCTGCAGCACTTCCATCCATAATAATAATAATAATAATAATAATAATAAATTTTATTTTTATAGCGCCGACTTATTCCGCAGCACTTTACATTTCAGAGGGGATTTGTACAGACAATAGACATTACAGCATAACAATAATCACATACAGTAGATTATAACAAGTACCAAGCGGAAAGAGGGCCCTGCTCGCAAGCTTACAGTCTATGAGGAAAGAGGTAGACACGAAAGGTGGGTGGTAACAGTTGCCCTGATTGTATGGAGCAGCCATAATGTTAAGTGTGTGACAGTACAGACACAGAGGGCTAATGGATGCATAAAGCATGTGGGAACATGATGCGGGAAATCTGGTTATGGTAAAACTTTTGGCTGTGCCACACAGGGATAGATTAGGTTAATGTGTTGAGGCGATAGGCCAGTCGGAATAAATGTGTTTTCAGGGCACGCTTAAAATTGTGGGGATTGGGGACTAATCGTATTGACCTGGGAAGTGCATTCCAAAGAATTGGCGCGGCACGTGTAAAGTCTTGGAGACGGGAGTGGGAGGTTCTGACTATTGAGGATACTAACCTCAGGTCATCAGCAGAACGGAGAGCGCGGGTAGGGTGGTATACTGAAACAAGGGAGGAGATGTAGGGTGGTGCTGAGCCATGGAGGGCTTTGTGGGTGAGGGTAATAAGTTTATACTGAATTCTGGAGTGGATGGGTAGCCAGTGTAATGACTTGGATTGAGTAGAGAATGAAAAGTGTCAAAGAGACGTTTCGGGTTATATGACAGTGAGGTGATGAGGGTGTTGAAATAGGTTTGTTTGGAGAGGTGAAGGGCAGTGTTGTATGTTCTAAGCATAAACTTAAAATGGATGAAATCTTCGTGTAGATTGGATTTTCTCCACAGACGTTCGGCGCACCTGGAGCACCGCTGCAGGAAACGTGTTTGCACCGTGTGCCAGGGTTGTCGCCGTCTGCGTTGTGGTGTTCTATTTATAGGGGGTGCAAATTCATCCAGGGCACTTTGAAGTGTTTCATTGTAATGCTTCGATGCAGAATCAGGACATGAGAGGGAGGAGATAGGGGCCAATGAAGACTGCAAGTTCTTCATAAGTTTCTGGGTGTTAATGGCCTGTATGTTTCTATAAGTCTGGACAGTGGGGGTGACCTGAGCAGCCTGGCAGTTCTTTATAGAGAATGAAAGAAGATTGTGGTCAGAGAGCGGGAGAGGGGAGTTTGCAAAATCATCCACTGCACAAAGCCGAGAGAAGACCAAGTCGAGGGAGTTTCCGTCTTCATGCGTTGGAGAATTAGTAAGCTGCGAAAGGCCAAATGAGGAGGTTAGAGATAAAAGGTGAGTAGCAGATGGTGAGAGGGGAAGAGCAATGGGGATGTTGAAATCTCCCATGATGAGGGTAGGGATGTCACAGGACAGAAAATGTGGAAGCCAAGTGGCAAAATGATCCAGGAACTGATGGGAGGGGCCGGGAGGACGATACACCACCGCCACTCGCATGGAGAAGGGGGTGTAGAGTCTGACGGCATGGACCTCAAAAGAAGGGAAGACAAGTGAGGGTACTTGAGGGATAACCTGAAAGGTACATTTTGATGATAGGAGCAGACCAACGCCTCCACCTGCTCTATTGTCTGATCTCCAGGGATCTTCTTCTCTCCACCTCTCTAACCAACTGACTTGTCATCCTAAAGTCTTCCCGCTCTTTGTAATGTAATCTAACTCCACCCACCTACCAGCACGCCTCATGTTCCAAGCAGGGAGCAACCAATGGGTGCTCTGCTATACCCCAAGCAGGGAGCCACTGAAGGTGCTTTGCTACACTACTTTGTGGTGTGGGGTGCAGGTGTTGGAGCGTGGTCAGGAGTCTCCACCTTACCTGGATGGTGGGATACCACACCTCAGAAGGAGGTGCAGTACCTCTGTGGTGACTGAGCCTCAGGGGCGCCACATACCCCCCCGTTAAACACAGCACATCTGCGGGCTGCAAGGAAACAAAGATGGACAAATACAGGAACATACAAATTTTTATAATGCTATTTAACAGTTCTTATCTAAACTTCTCAATATGAGAGGCAATCATTCTTGAACGTTGCAAACAATTCTTAATTAACTATCTAAAGTCCTAATTCAAAAAGTGCTTTTGGCCATAACTCACTACCACTTCAAGTATTCTGCATATCTTCTACTTTCCATCATTAACCTTAAGGGATAACCGCTGATGCCTGGTTCATCACCTACATCTTTCAAATCTTTATTCTCATTTCTCATTTCTTTATTAAAACATTCCTATAAAAGTTACTGTGACTAACTACATTCTTTATAAAAGCTGTTTTCTATTTATTAATACTTTCTTAAGACACATTATCAAATACTTCACATCAAAAACTTCAATAATTCTTGTAAGTGCTGGACACCGCTCCCAGCCGGGATTTCTTGCAGTGTCCTTTGATTGGAGCTATGCTCCAGGTGAGGTAGTCTTTATCTTCAAAAGGTTTATGTAACACCAAGAAAGGGCACCTTAAGAGGTGCAAACTATTTACAAACACAGTCCGGATCACTCATTGTCCATGATCTCTGCAGTTCAGTAAAAATGCTGCCAATGCAACTAGGCAAAACTTGAATAAAAAAGAAAACATAATAAACGAGAAGGCACAACGGTGCTAATACCCTCCTGGATAACAGTTAATGATTTGGGGAATGTTCTTTATTGGGGGTCCCCTCCTGGGGTACTGGAAGCTGGTTTTCTTGACTGCTACTTCCACAGAAGAATTTCTTGATATTTTCTTCCTGCTGACGGATTGACATAGGACGAGGTGGTGGCAGCTGGGTGGATTGCTGCCTGGGGTACTTTTGCAGGTGTGAGCACCACTGCAGGGGGTGTTCCTGCTGGGGGTACAGATGCCCTCTCCTTTTTATAAGTTGCCAGCAATTCTTCAGGTATGCGGTGGATATTCTTGGCATACCATCCTCTTAACCCCTCATGCCGGGTGAAGGTCACGTACTCCCCTGGCTGCAGATCTCTAGCAGGGTGTCCCTTCCTCAGGTGTGCATCTACATCCCGCCGGTGAAAGAAAAGGTCACTTATTCTTTTGGGGTCCGCAATGAACCCGAATCCTTTTTCATGGTTCACATTTAGAACCTGCCCCCATCCAGCTGAGTCCCTGGGACCGTATTGACCAGCACAGACCTTCTCCTTCCGGTAAAGATCAGGACCTAGCACCGCTAGTCTCCGCTGCTCCCTCTCCCTCTGATCCGCTGCCAGTTGGCGGAGGGTCCGTTGATAATAAGGCTCTTCCTCCTCTTCCTCCTCCCGTGACCTGCCTCTACCCACTGTGGACAAGGGTGCCACTGTCGGGGGTTTGGGTGTTTCCCCCCAGGGTTCAGCGTCCCGATCCCAGACAAGGTCCAGCACGACCAGTCCTGACGCTGCCACGGACGTACACCCCAGGGCCTTCCCAGGTGCAGGGACAGCAAACGTACCTGGAGCCTCCTGGCGGTGTTCCGGTGCAGGCCTGAGACAGTGGGCAGCTGCAGGGGTGTCCACAGGAGTGGCTCGTCCGGGTGGCGGCAGTGGTGGAGCAGATGGTGGCTCCGGGTCCGCATGGACCTACGATGGGACCTGCGCAGCCGCATCATGTCCAGGCAGGAGCACGGCTTCAGCTCTCGGGGTCTCCGGTGACTCTTCCAGACAGGCCGCAACCAGCCGTATAGACAGCGTGGAGGTATAAACTTGCGCTGCCTGAGGATAGTCCGGTGCAGTGGTGGCGGGTACCAGTGATACGGGTACCGAGTCCGGGGCCGCCGGTGGTGTGGGCCCCTCCTGGGCGTGCTGCCCGCTCAACTTCCATAAGGCCTCCTGCCTCAGCCGCAGACGGGTTGTCAGCTGGGCTATTTCCTCCTCCAGCTGCCGGCGGTTCATTGTGGAAGCCAGATCGGAGCCTTCAGTTGCTGCGCCTGGGAGATTCAGCTCAACCTCCCTTCGCTTTTCAGGCCTCCTTTCTCCTTCCATCATGGCGTTCTGGCGTTCTTCTTCCCGCTTCGGCTCTTTTCCCGCCACTGGCTTCCACTCCTTCTTCTGGGGGCGGCATCTTCTTCCAACTCCTCCATACCAAGCCAGTATACGAACCCCTCGGGGGGTGGGCCATGTTGCTGTCGCATAGAAGTTCAGACAGGGGAGGCCCAGGACAGTTTGCTGTCTTTTCTTAGGACCACCCATATTGTCACGCCCTTCTTCACCGCACCGGCGGCCATTTTTAACATTCATTTCACAGTCTATTAAATTGGGTCTTCTGCATGTTTCCAAAAGTTTTAAGTCTTAGGCACACAGAACCCGATGGCATTGGGTCTTGTCATCCTGTTCGTGACGCCAAAAATGGGTCGCCCTCACACCCAGGGCAGTGGGGTACTCGGTACCGGGCCCGATGGTGCTCAATGGGAGATGTCACGGTAGCTGGGACCCGGCCCGTGGCCTTGGGCGCCCATTGTAAATGTTCAGTGTCAATGTGTAAGTCGTGACGCCACCTGTGGTGTTCGGCAATGAAGATGTAAGCCGACACAGCAGACAGATCCTCTGGGACAGATGGTGTGGTGCAGCAGTGATGTTATAGCCCTCCACAGGCAGGGCTGTAGTCCCAGGGCAGAGTAGGTAAAGTGACACGTAGATGGTGTAGTGTCAGGCGCAAGGGATGTAGCAGTGCTGGGCAGGTTGGCGCAGGAATAAGTGGAGGACACAAGGGCATGTAGTTCCAAAGCTTTACTCACAGTCTGTTGTACAAACAGGTGCCTGCCTCCGTACCATGTCCTCCGGGTCAGGGACTCAGTCAACCTCCAGGCCAGATGGAATACTCCTTTCCAACACTCCGCCAACATGTGCCTTTCTGAACGTCTCCTCTTATAGCGCCTTTGAGTGAAGTACTCCTAGTACTGAGTTACACTGGAGTTCCTCCTGTCCGATGTTCTTATGAACCCTACTTGTACGGCAGACAGCTGTAGCCTGCTTCGGGGACTTCTTGCTACTAAGTCCCGGCTCACTATCCAGTTGCTGTTGTGCCCCCAAGTCTTGTGTGGGAATAAAGTGGTCACTACTTCTATTCCTCCGGTGTCTGCTGCAGGACCATTAGTATCCATACAACCTCGGGGACCGGGCCCCGGCCTTGCGCTTGGAACTTCTAGGAAGGGTTCTCTTCTAACCCACGTCCTCTGTTCCCTTTTACTCCTCACGTTCCGTACTAGTCTTTCTTTCTATGGAGAATCAGGCTTTCAGTCTATGTTGCTCTCTCTCTTCCTTTCCCGTGCCAGCAGACCCAGGTCACTGGGATCTGCTGCAGCACTTCCATCCATCTATCCCTCTCTCTAGGGATCTTCTCTCCAACTCTCTAACCAACTGACTTGTCATCCTAAACTCTTCCCGCTCTTTGTAATGTAATCTAACTCCACCCACCTCCCAGCACGCCTCGTGTTCCAAGCAGGGAGCAACCAATGGGTGCTCTGCTATACTCCAAGCAGGGAGCCGCCGAAGGTGCTTTGCTACACTACTTTGTGGTGTGGGGTGCAGGTGTTGGAGCATAGTCAGGAGTCTCCACCTTACCTGGATGGTGGGATACCACACCTCAGAAGGAGGTGCAGTACCTCTGTGGCGACTGAGCTTCAGGGGTGCCACATATACATGTTGTGTCTGTTTGGGATTTAATCCCTTTCATTTTAATAAGTCATTAATAAAGATATTTTTAGAGGTTTATTTATGTTAGCTGTTTTGGGTTAGACCTCAGGTTTAAAATCCATTTTCTAAATTGATACTCCAAATGACACCAATAAAACCTTCATCTGATATCGCAAAAAAAATTCCCTACTTACATTTGCAGTCCATCAATGTTGAAACAGATTTTCCACTTTACCATTAGCTCAAAAGTGCTGGAAAAGCAACATAACTACTAAAAAACAATTCATTAAAATCCACGCTCCCGAACGGCCCACCTCCTGAGCTTTGCAGGGTGCCCAAACCACATCCAACATCCAAATGTATGGCATCGCTGCAGATGGGAGAATTCTCTTAATAAGGCTCTCCTGGTCTAAATTTGGGATAACCTATTGGATGAATAGTTCATAAACATTAGACTATTGGGGTCTGACAACTGGCACACTCACTGATTAGGTGAAAACTGCTCCTGCAGCAGTTGGAACTAAGTGATGTATGGGTGAAACACAGCAGCCCGGTATATTGCGTAGTGTATGCAGATGACTACTGCGCTTTATTTTCCATTGAAGAGAATGTACTGTAGTACTCAGCAGCCACCACAAAGCAATATTCAGGATTTCAGTATTCAGCCTGTACATCGTTTAGTTCATCAGATTAGTGGAAGTGTCAGACCAACACCTATAAGAATTGATGACTTATCTCAACATGAGTAGTCCTGGACAATAATTTAAGGAGTGCAAGTCCCCAGAAGCACAAGCTGGGCACTAGGTATTGGGCACTTTAGAGGCAAATTAAATTTGTAATTTTCACTCTACAACAGCCACTGCACACTAATTTCTGTAGACTGCCAAAGAGAGTTGCAGAAAGAGTTTTTATCACCACTGAAAGTTAGGTATCCTGGCAGTGAAAGCGTTTTTTGTCTGATATGAGAAACAACGAGCCATCATATCAAAATTCTCTGTATTTCAGTGGTCTGTCTAGGTTTTTCATAATTATATAAGGCAAATTTATATGTTGTACAAAATAATATGGCTTATTTTGAATCATAGAATCACAGAATCGTAGAGTTGGAAGGGACCTCCTGGGCCATCTGGTCCAACCCCCTGCTCAAAGCAGGATTCGCTAAATCATCCCAGTCAGATGTCTGTCAAGCCTCTGTTTGAAGACTTCCATTGAAGGAGAACTCACCACTTCTCGTGGCAGCTTGTTCCACTCATTGATCATTCCAACTGTCAAAAAGTTTTTTCTAATATCTAATCTGTGTCTCCTCCCATTCAGTTTCATCCCATTGCTTCTAGTCTTTCCTTGTGCAAATGAGAATAAAGTTGATCCTTCTACAATGTGACAGCCCTTTAAATATTTGTAGACAGCTATTAAGTCTCCTCTCAGTCTTCTCTTTTGCAAACTAAACATTCCCAAATCCTGCAACCTTTCCTCATAAGACAGGGTTTGCAGACCGGTCACCATTCTGGTCGCTCTTTTCTGAACTTGCTCCAGTTTGTTGATGTCTTTTTTAAAATGCGGTGCCCAAAACTGGACACAATATTCCAGATGAGGTCTGACCAAAGAGGAGTAGAGGGAAATAATGACTTCACGTGATCTAGACTGTATGCTTCTGTTAATACATCCTAGAATTGCATTTGACTTTTTTGCTGCTGCATCACACTGTTGACTCATATTCAGTTTGTGATCTATTAGTATACCCAAGTCTTTTTCACATGTGCTGTCACTTAGCCCTATTCCTCCCATTCTGTATATGCTTTTTTCATTTTTATTGCCCAGATGTAGTACTTTGCATTTTTCCATTTTTCCCTGTTTTGGGTTAAATTGATGTATTTTTTCAAATTGTGTATGCACTTGGCCAATTAAAAAAATGACCTTAATAATTGCATATGTATTTTGATAGTATAATATTTATAGAAAGAAAAATAATACTTATTGTCCTCATCATCTCCCGCCTCGACTACTGCAATATCCTTCTCTGTGGCCTTTCTGCTAACAATCTTGCACCTCTCCAGTCCATCCTTAACTCTGCTGCCCGACTAATCAACCTCTACCCATGTTACTCCTCTGCTTCATCCTTTATTGGCTCCCAATTCTCAAACATATCTAGTTGAAACTGCTAAACACTGACCTACAAAGCAGTCCATACATCCATAATCTGTCTCCTCTGTATATCTCTGAACTAATCTCTTGATATCTTCCAACACACAACATTTGATCCTCCCAAGACCTCATTCTCTCCTCCAGACTCATTCATTCCTCATCCAATCATCTAAAAGGTTTCACCCAAGTTTCCCCCATCCACTGGAATTCTGTGTCACAACACATCAAATTATCAGCAACACTTGGAGCCTTCAGATGCAACTTGAAAGCTCTTCAAGAAGGCAATGCCACCTCACCATCACCGAAGCTGCCGCAACCCCCCCAACCTCCTTCCCCGTTATCTTGCAGAATGTACGCAAGGGCAGGGCAATTTCCTTTCTGTACCAGTCTGTCATTGTTAGTTTATTCACCATAATTTATATTTGTATTTAACAAAGGCTACCATCAGTAATACACTACACCACGAAGGACTCAGATCCTGCAGTGCCAGACGTATCCCCTTGCTTAAGCCAGTACATGTCCGGGCCCGTCTGAAGTTTGCTAGAGAGCATTTGGATTATCAAGAAGAGTATTAGGAGAATGTCATATGGACTGATGAAACCAAAGTAGAACTGTTTGGTAGACTGCTGAGTTGCATCCAAAGAACACCATACCTACTGCCCTGGAAGGGGGTTACAAAAACGCTGAATTTCAGGAAAGCAAAGTTTGATCAGCTTAGCGAGGACCTTCGCTGAATTGATTGGGACAATGTCCTCAAAAATAGGAGCAAAGAAAATAAATGGGAAATATTTAAATCAGTTTTACACACCCACTGTGAGCTAGCCATACCGTACAGAAATAAAAGGGCTAGGAACAGGAGAACACCAATGTGGAAAATAAGGATGTAAAAAGGGCAATAAATAACAAGAACAAGGCATTGTAAAATGATTAAAATTGATGGCGTCGGCCCTTTAAAGAACAATGAGGGTGAAATCATAGAGAGCGATGTGGGAAAAGGAAATGTTTTAAATACTTTTTTCTCAACAGTGTTCACACAGGAAAAGGATTTGCCAGGGGAAATGCAGAATGATAATGTAAACTCCCCATTAAGTATTACCTGCCTAACCCAGGAAGAAGTGCAGAACCGCCTTAGTAGGATTAAAATTGACAAATCACCAGGCCATAATGGCATTCACCCTCAGGTATTAAGGGAGTTAAGTAGTGTGATAGACAGGCCTCTATTCCTTATATTTAAAGATTCTATAGAAACAGGATCTGTTCCTTTTGATTGGCGGCAAGCAAATGTGGTACCAATGTTCAAAAAGGGGTGTAAAAGGGAACCTGGAAACTATAGGCTGGTAAGCTTAACATCTGTTGTGGGTAAAATTTTTGAAGGGTTTCTAAGGGATACCATTATGGAATATCTCAATGTTAATAAATGTTTAACTCCATATCAACATGGATTTATGAAGGATCGCTCCTGTCAAACTAACCTGATCAGCTTCTATGAGGATGTAAGCTCTCAAATGGACCAAGGAGAATCATTGGATGTCATTTATCTCGACTTCTCTAAAGCATTTGACACTGTCCCACATAAAAGATTGGTAAGTAAGATGAGAAAACTTGGGCTAGGGGAAAATGTGTGTAGATTGGTAGGTAGCTGGCTTAGTGATAGAAAACAAAGAGTGGTAATTAATGGTGCATACTCAGATTGTGCCAGGGTTACTAGTGGGGTACCACAGGGTTCTGTATTGGGCCCCCTACTATTTAATATATTTATTAATGATCTAGTGGATGGCTTACACAGTAAAATATCAGTATTTACAGATGATACAAAACTATGTAAGGTAGTTAACACAAAGGAGGACAGTTTGCAACTACAGACAGATTTGAGTAAATTGGAGAATTGGGCTGAAAAATGGCAAATGAGGTTTAACACAGATAAGTGTAAGGTTATGCAAATGGGAAGGAGAAACAGATGCTACAATTACTTACTAAATGGGAAACTGCTGGGGAAATCGGACATGGAAAAAGACTTAGGTATCTTAGTCAATAAGAAGCTAAATTGGAGTGCCCAGTGTCAGGCAGATGCCACCAAAGCAAATAGGGTCATGGGATGCATTAGAAGAGGTCTGGGGACACGAGATGAAAACATAATTCTCCCTCTGTACAAATCACTCGGCAGACCACACTTGGAGTATTGTGTGCAATTTTGGACGCCGGTGCTCAAGAAAGACAATACTGAACTTGAAAGGGTTCAAAGGCGGGCTACTAAAATGATAAATGGAGTTGGTTCACTACAATACCCAGAAAGGTTATCAAAATTAGGTCTATTTACTCTAGAAAAGAGAAGACTTAGGGGAGACCTAATATATATGTACAAGTATATCAGAGGGCAATACAGAGATCTCTTCAATGAACTGTTTGTACCAAGGACTGTGACAAGAACAAGGGGGCATTCTCTTCGTTTGGAGGAAAGACAATTTCTGCACCAGCATAGAAGAGGGTTCTTCATGGTAAGAGCAGTGAGGCTCTGGAATTCTCTTCCTGAGGAAGTGGTGATGGCCAACTCACTGAATGAATTTAAGAAAGGAGTGGATGCTTTTCTTGTGAGTAACAGTATAGAAGGTTACGAATAACAGAATATTATAGGTAGATGGTTGACCCAGCTTAGGGAAAGGAATTTTTTTCCCTGTTGAGAAAATTGGCTTCTACTCTGTGGGTTTTTTGCCTTCCCCAGGATCAACAATGCAGAACAGCTGCACTAAAAATAGGCTGAACTAGATGGACATAAGGTCTTCCTTCAGCCTTCAAAACTATGTTACTATGTTATGGTGAAGCATGGGGGTGTCAACATTATGCTTTGGGGCTGTTTCGCTGCAAAGGGACCATGACGACTGATCCGTGTACATGAAAGAATGAATAGGGCCATGTATCATGAGATTTTAAGCGCAAACCTCCTTCCATCATCCAGGGCATTGAAAAGGAAACGTGGATGGGTCTTTCAGCATGATAATGATCCTTTGCACACCGCCAGGGCAACGAAGGATTGGGTTCGTAAGAAGCATGTGAAGGTCTTGGAGTGGCCTATCTAGTCTCTAGATCTCAACCCCATAGAAAACCTTTTGAGGGATTTGAAAGTCCGTGTTGCCCAGCGACAGGCCCAAAACATCACTGCTCTAGAGGAGATCTGCATGGAGGAATGGGCCAACATACCACCAACAGTGAGTGCAAACCTTGTGAAGACTCAAAGAAAACATTTGACCTCTGTCATCGCCAACAAAGGATATATAACAAAATATTGAGATGAACTTTTGTTAATGACCAAATACTTATTTTCCACCAAAATAAATCTTGCCAAATCAGACAAGATGATTTTCTGGATTTGTTTTCTCACTTTGACTCTCATAGTTGTGGTCAACCAATGATGTCAATTACAGGCCTCTCTCTTTTTTTTTTAAGTGGGAGAACTTGCACAATTGGTGGCTGACTAAATACTTTTTTCCACACTGTATATAGCTGGTCAATTTCCCGCTGTTCCACTGTTTTAGTGACAATACAGGGCATCTCATGCCAGGAGTGAGATAATTGCAAATTTTTGCCCAATGAGCAGTTGTACAAAAGTGTTGTGACTTTTGGTGCATTTACAACTCGATGAAAAGTGTGCAAGGCTTAGCTGAAGGAAGACTGGCAGAGCACAGCTTCAGTATTCAGATTCAGTATTAATCATGCCTCAGAAGTTGAGTAAACTATAGTATAAATGTACTCCTTCAAAAAAAAGAAAAATCTTAAGTACCAAGATAAAAAAAATTGCAAATCTTAATTGAATACTTTATAAAGGAAATATATCAAACAAAAATATTAATGTCAAATCAGAGGCCACAAATCCAATAACAGTCTAGGGAGACCATAGTTCATCTATAGCTCACATATATGGCCTTAATTAGCAAAAAAAATACATTAGATGCTAAAAAAAATTATTTGTTTTAAATTGCTGCTGACAAGCATGCAAAATAAATAGTGCAAACAATGTACTCTTATAAAGTGCTTCATCAAATAGTAAAGTGCTGTAGTTTACAATATATATTAAATATAGAATAAGGAATCTATTGATTACTAAAAGGTGCTTTTGAAAATATACACTGCTGCCAACAATCATGCAAGAGTTAATTATACAATCACAAAACGCACGTTGGGGCGGCAGAAGCACCAGCTTCTTACCTTGCTTACTTATATGTAAGTTCATTCTATTTGTTCCTACTTAATTTTGCATGCACATTAGTGTTACAATATTTCATTAAGTATTTCACATTATTATTTTGATTGTATAATTAAAGGGGTTGTCCGGGCTTTTCACATAATCTCAGTACATATCTGGGCTGCAGAATTATGACAATAAGTAATTTACTTTCTGTCACTAGTTTGCACGGTTTTCTAGATATTCTGAACAGAACTTCCAAGGGGGGTGTGTTATGGCATTGAAATGAGAACTAGGCGTAACCTCCTACTCTACTCCAAACATGCCCCCTATAGCAACAACCCCACTCTCCATAGCTACAGGTCCTCCCCGTCCATATGAAGAAGCCCTCATCACACAGTAACAAATCCTCCCCCTCTAGCAGCCTCACTGCAGAGAGCAGCTGCTCCTCCCCCAGACACAGGCTGAACAGTGTTCTATGGAAAGTGAAACTAGTGAGGGAAAATCGTCCTGTATTCTGGGCCACTCCATGATTACAATACATAACTCATTATCAGTAATTCCTTCCCTCACTGTCCTAGGCTGCTGGCAGCAGTGAGAACTGACTGTGTGATGGCCAGTGATGGGGGTCTGCAACTTCTAATCTGCACAGGGGATGGCAGTCACTGATATAATCTGTTGTGTGATAAAGCCTCTGCTGTGTGAATGAGACAGCTCTGTGTCACTGATGTCTTCACACAGCAGCAGATTTGGTGCAGTGTATGTGTGAGCACTGTGTCTCTAATGACACAAATACTGATGGGACCAGCCTCTCCCAGAATACAGGATGATTTTCCCTCCTCATAGTTTCACTTTCCATAGAACACTGTTCAGCGTGTGTCTGGGGGAGGAGCAGCTGGAGAAGGACCTGAGCACGTGACTCCCGATCTCCAACGGGAGATCGTCTCATGAGCATGCTCAGTGGAACAACAGAAGGACTTAGCCTCTGGAATGGTTTGCTGCAGGGCAGCCTGCGATGCTATCACTGGCCCAGAGGTGGCAGCAACAGCCAGAACCACAGAATTGGTCTGAGCAGGGTGTCTGGCATGCCAGGACTGCTGCGCAGGCTCCTGAGCGGTCGGCGGAGAATGGGAGACCGCTGAATTCAAGGCTCTGGATTCCCTTTGTGCAGTTGCAGGAACCTGATGCCTAACATTACCCCCCTCCTAGGGCCCCTCCCCTCTGAGCCTCGCTACGCTCAAATGCCGCAATCAGGAGCGGGGCGTGGATGTTCTCCACTGGCTACCAGGTCCGGGCCTCTGGACCATGACCTTTCCAGTCCACCAAATAAAAAATGTTGCCACGCACAATCCTGCGTCCCACAATGGCGTTGACCTAAAACTCGTCCGGAGACAAGTCTGATGACCCGGCAGATGACTCGGAAAACCAGGTCATGTGAACAGGCCTGAGAAGAGAGACGTGGAAGACGTCAGATATGGCCAAGTGTGGTGGAGGAGTCATACTGTAGACCACTGAGCTGATCCACTCGAGAACGTTGAAAGGACCAATGTATCGCAGAGCGAACTTGGAGGACTCAGCCCGCAGCCTGATATTTCAGGCAGAGAGCCACACCAAGTTGCCAGGGGCAAAAGTTGGAGCGGGGCGCCGATGTGTGTCGGCAGACGCTCTCATTCTCTCTTTCTGCTCGAATAGCATCCTGGGTGCGATCCCAAATGTTGTGAGCCTCCACTGCCCAGTCTGCCACCCTGGAATCAGTGGAAGACACTGTCATCGGGACAGGGACGCGCGGATGCTGGCCATAATTAAGAAGGAACGGTGTCTGACCAGTGGAATCAGACACTGCATTATTCAGGGCTAATTCAGCCCACGGTAGTAAGGATGCCCAGTCATCCTGCCTGGCAGAGACAAAATGTCGCAGGTACGTGACCAGAGTTTGATTGGCTCTCTCAACCAACCCGTTCGTCTCGGGATGATAGGCGGAGGACAAGTTTAGCTCGATACTGATAGACTGTAGAGCTCCCTCCAAAACTGAGACGCAAATTGAGGACCTCGGTCACTGACTATTTTGTCCGGCATACCGTGCAAATGAAAAAGATGCTTTATGAACAGTGCGGCGAGACCGCGAGCGGAAGGCAAATGCACGAGTGGCACCAGATGCACCATTTTAGAAAAATGATCGGTAACCACCCAGATGACCGTGCGGCCACCGGACTTGGGCAGGCCGACCACAAAGTCCATGCCGACCATCTCCCAGGGTCTGTCTGCCACCGGCAAGGGATACAGTAACCCAGCCGGCCTCTGCCTAGAGGACCTGTTCCGAGCACGAGAGACGCATGCTTGAATGTACTCTTTTGTGTCCCGGGCCATGTGCAGCCACCAATAAGACCTTGCCAGGAATTCTGTGGTCCGCTTAATGCCAAAGTGACCACCCACCCTGGACGCGTGTGCCCACGCGAGGACCTCCGGCAGCAGGCGAGGAGGGACAAAGGTCTCGCCCGGCGGTACTGCCTCAAGAGCGACTGGAGCCACGGTCCTCAGGCTCTCCGTGGGGACGATTAGCCGAGGCTCAGCCTCCTCTTCCTCTGCTGAGACCACCGAGCGAGAGAGAGCATCCGCACGGACGTTTTTCTCTCCAGACAGATTAGTGCAAGGTGAAGCGGAAGCGGGAGAAGTAGAGCGACCACCTAGCTTGACGAGAGTTCAAGCGCTGGGCCGTTTGCAAATAGACTAGGTTTTTATGGTCAGTGTACACCTGGAAGGGAAACCGGGCACCCTCCAGGAGATGTCTCCACTCGGAAAAGGCCAACTTCATTGCCAGCAACTCCCTGTCCCCAATGGAGTAATTTTTCTCCGCCGGTGAGAAGGTCTTAGAGAAGAAGAAGCAGGGATGCTTCCGACCTTGAGCATCCTTTTGGAAAAGGACTGCCCCTGCACTGACAGATGAGGCATACACCTCGAGGATAAAAGGTTTATCCACATCGGGACAGTGTAGGATGGGAGCACCGGCAAAATGGGTTTTCAAAGACGAGAAGGCCTTGGAGACCTGTTCAGACCAAACCTTGGGATTAGCTCTTTTTTTAGTGAGGGCAACCAGAGGAGCTACCAGTGTGGAGAAGTGGGGGATGAACTGACGGTAGTAATTAACGAACCCCAAAAAGCGCTGCACCGCTGTGAGAGAATGGGGCTCCTGCCAGTCCATTACCGCCTGCAGCTTGGCAGGATCCATAGCCAACCCCTGGGCCAAGATGATATAGCCAAGAAACGGCAAGGACTCCTGCTCAAACTGGCACTTCTCCAACTTGGCGAAGAGAGAATTCGCCCGCAAACGGTCAAAGACATTGCAGATGTCTCTCCGGTGAGAGGCCAAATCTGGAGAAAAGATGAGAATGTCATCCAGATAGACCACCACCGAGGTGGAGAGCATATCACGAAAGACATCATTTACGAAGTCTTCAAAGACAGCGGATGCATTACAGAGGTCAAAGGGCATGACCAGATATTCATAGTGGCCATCCCTGGTATTAAAGGCTGTCTTCCACTCGTCTCCCTCGCGTATACGGATCAGGTTGTAAGCCCTCCTTAGATCCAGTGAAGATCCGGGCCTCCCGCAACCTGTCAAACAACTCCGAGATCAAAGGGAAAGGATATTTGTTTTTTACTGTGATCGCATTGAGACCTCTGTAATCAATGCAGGGTCGCAGCTCTCCACTCTTCTTCTGCACGAAGAAGAACCCCGCCCCAGCTTGTGACACCGACTTCCTGATAAACCCTCTTGCCAGGTTTCCCGAATGTATTGTGACATGGCCTCTGTCTCCGGGAGAGATAGAGGATACACACGGCCTCTAGGAGGTTCCGCACTTGGCAAAAGGTCTATTGGACAGTCGTAAAGGCGGTGCGGCGGAAGCATCTCTGCTGATTTTTTGGAGAAGACGTCCGCATACTGGTGGTATTGTCTGGGAAGCGCGGAGAGATCCGCGGGTACCTCCGTGGAGGCCACTTGGACACTGCCCCTCATGTACCTTCCCTCACAGTCCTTGCTCCACCCCAGTATACTCCCCGAGGACCACTCTATATGAGGGGAATGGCAACGGAGCCAAGGAACTCCGAGAAGCACCTGGTCGATGCCCTCAGGCATAATGAGCAAGGACAATGTCTCGTGGTGAGATGGTGGAATTGAGAGTCCAAGGGGTGCTGTCTGGTGGGTAATCTGGGATGGTAAGGGCGAACCGTTCACCACCCTGACGGTCACGGGGTGAGGCAGTAGCACCAGCGGAATAGCATGCTTTTGTGCGAAGGCCGAGGATATAAAGTTCCCTTCTGCCCCGGAGTCCATTGTGACCTCTACCTCCCAGGTGGAAGCCCCGCTATCTAACGTCCCTCGGAATACCGGTTTGGGGGAGAAAGATTTCATATCAGATTGACTCCCACCTATGCCCACTGGACGTGATTGTCTTTTCGGTCGCTGTGGACACGTGTTAGCCGAGTGACCAAAGTGCCGGCACTGGTAACAGCGTGCGGAGCTTCGCACCGGACGCGGCTTGGGATTGGTGCAAGACACCTCCATGAGTTCAGAGGGTATAGTCTCCTGAGCGGGAAGCTCAAGCGGTTCGGAGAAAGTGGGAGCCAACTTAACCCTTTGTCTGGATTGTGCACGTTCCAGCCCGCACTCCGTAAACCGGAGATCAATGCGGGTGGAAATGGCAATCAACTCCTCCATACATACGGGGACCTCTCTGGTAGCTAGACCATCTTTGACATGCTCTGCCAACCCTCTCTAGAACACAGGGACGAGTGCCTTATCTGGCCACTCCAGCTCAGAAGCCAGTGTCCGGAAACGGACGGCATAATGGCTGACCGAGAGGGATCCCTGTGTTAGGGCTAATAGCTGGAGAGAGGTGTCGTGAGTGACCCGTGGTCCCAAAAAGACCTGCTTTAAGGACGTTAGAAACTGAGCAGTGCTCAGAACCACGGGGTCATCACGCTCCCACAATGGTGTAGCCCACTCTAACGCCCTGCCCGACAGGAGGGACACAATAAACCCCACCGTAGCCCGCTCTGTAGGGAACCGAGCGGCCAGTATCTCAAGCTGGATAGAACACTGGCTGACAAAACCCCTACAGGTGGCGCTGTCACTTGAAAACTTGTCGGGCAACGGGAGATGGGATAATGTCAGTGCAGGCGTAGACATACAGTTAGGTCCATATATATTTGGACAGAGACAACATTTTTCTAATTTTGGTTCTAGACATTACCACAATGAATTTTAAACAAAACAATTCAGATGCAGTTGAAGATCAGACTTTCAGCTTTCATTTGAGGGTATCCACATTAAAATTGGATGAAGGGTTTAGGAGTTTCAGCTCCTTAACATGTGCACCCTGTTTTTAAAGGGACCAACAGTAATTGGACAATTTACTCCAAGGCTATTTCATGGACAGGTGCGGGCAATCACGAAGAGAATGCCCCCTTGTTCTTGTCACAGTCCTTGGTACAAACAGTTCATTGAAGAGATCTCTGTATTGCCCTCTGATATACTTGTACATATATATTAGGTCTCCCCTAAGTCTTCTCTTTTCTAGAGTAAATAGACCTAATTTTGATAACCTTTCTGGGTATTGTAGTGAACCAACTCCATTTATCATTTTAGTAGCCCGCCTTTGAACCCTTTCAAGTTCAGTATTGTCTTTCTTGAGCACCGGCGTCCAAAATTGCACACAATACTCCAAGTGTGGTCTGCCGAGTGATTTGTACAGAGGGAGAATTATGTTTTCATCTCGTGTCCCCAGACCTCTTCTAATGCATCCCATGACCCTATTTGCTTTGGTGGCATCTGCCTGACACTGGGCACTCCAATTTAGCTTCTTATTGACTAAGATACCTAAGTCTTTTTCCATGTCCGATTTCCCCAGCAGTTTCCCATTTAGTAAGTAATTGTAGCATCTGTTTCTCCTTCCCATTTGCATAACCTTACACTTATCTGTGTTAAACCTCATTTGCCATTTTTCAGCCCAATTCTCCAATTTACTCAAATCTGTCTGTAGTTGCAAACTGTCCTCCTTTGTGTTAACTACCTTACATAGTTTTGTATCATCTGTAAATACTGATATTTTACTGTGTAAGCCATCCACTAGATCATTAATAAATATATTAAATAGTAGGGGGCCCAATACAGAACCCTGTGGTACCCCACTAGTAACCCTGGCACAATCTGAGTATGCACCATTAATTACCACTCTTTGTTTTCTATCACTAAGCCAGCTACCTACCAATCTACACACATTTTCCCCTAGCCCAAGTTTTCTCATCTTACTTACCAATCTTTTATGTGGGACAGTGTCAAATGCTTTAGAGAAGTCGAGATAAATGACATCCAATGATTCTCCTTGGTCCATTTGAGAGCTTACATCCTCATAGAAGCTGATCAGGTTAGTTTGACAGGAGCGATCCTTCATAAATCCATGTTGATATGGAGTTAAACATTTATTAACATTGAGATATTCCATAATGGTATCCCTTAGAAACCCTTCAAAAATTTTACCCACAACAGATGTTAAGCTTACCAGCCTATAGTTTCCAGGTTCCCTTTTACACCCCTTTTTGAACATTGGTACCACATTTGCTTGCCGCCAATCAAAAGGAACAGATCCTGTTTCTATAGAATCTTTAAATATAAGGAATAGAGGCCTGTCTATCACACTACTTAACTCCCTTAATACCTGAGGGTGAATGCCATTATGGCCTGGTGATTTGTCAATTTTAATCCTACTAAGGCGGTTCTGCACTTCTTCCTGGGTTAGGCAGGTAATACTTAATGGGGAGTTTACATTATCATTCTGCATTTCCCCTGGCAAATCCTTTTCCTGTGTGAACACTGTTGAGAAAAAAGTATTTAAAACATTTCCTTTTCCCACATCGCTCTCTATGATTTCACCCTCATTGTTCTTTAAAGGGCCGACGCCATCAATTTTAATCATTTTACAATGCCTTGTTCTTGTTATTTATTGCCCTTTTTACATCCTTATTTTCCACATTGGTGTTCTCCTGTTCCTAGCCCTTTTATTTCTGTACGGTATGGCTAGCTCACAGTGGGTGTGTAAAACTGATTTAAATATTTCCCATTTATTTTCTTTGCTCCTATTTTTGAGGACATTGTCCCAATCAATTCAGCGAAGGTCCTCGCTAAGCTGATCAAACTTTGCTTTCCTGAAATTCAGCGTTTTTGTAACCCCCTTCCAGGGCAGTAGGTATGGTGTTCTTTGGATGCAACTCAGCAGTCTACCAAACAGTTCTACTTTGGTTTCATCAGTCCATATGACATTCTCCTAATACTCTTCTTGATAATCCAAATGCTCTCTAGCAAACTTCAGACGGGCCCGGACATGTACTGGCTTAAGCAAGGGGATACGTCTGGCACTGCAGGATCTGAGTCCTTCGTGGTGTAGTGTATTACTGATGGTAGCCTTTGTTAAATACAAATATAAATTATGGTGAATAAACTAACAATGACAGACTGGTACAGAAAGGAAATTGCCCTGCCCTTGCGTACATTCTGCAAGATAACGGGGAAGGAGGTTGGGGGGGTTGCGGCAGCTTCGGTGATGGTGAGGTGGCATTGCCTTCTTGAAGAGCTTTCAAGTTGCATCTGAAGGCTCCAAGTGTTGCTGATAATTTGATGTGTTGTGACACAGAATTCCAGTGGATGGGGGAAACTTGGGTGAAACCTTTTAGATGATTGGATGAGGAATGAATGAGTCTGGAGGAGAGAATGAGGTCTTGGGAGGATCAAATGTTGTGTGTTGGAAGATATCAAGAGATTAGTTCAGAGATATACAGAGGAGACAGATTATGGATGTATGGACTGCTTTGTAGGTCAGTGTTTAGCAGTTTCAACTAGATATGTTTGAGAATTGGGAGCCAATAAAGGATGAAGCAGAGGAGTAACATGGGTAGAGGTTGATTAGTCGGGCAGCAGAGTTAAGGATGGACTGGAGAGGTGCAAGATTGTTAGCAGAAAGGCCACAGAGAAGGATATTGCAGTAGTCGAGGCGGGAGATGATGAGGACAATAAGTATTATTTTTCTTTCTATAAATATTATACTATCAAAATACATATGCAATTATTAAGGTCATTTTTTTAATTGGCCAAGTGCATACACAATTTGAAAAAATACATCAATTTAACCCAAAACAGGGAAAAATGGAAAAATGCAAAGTACTACATCTGGGCAATAAAAATGAAAAAAGCATATACAGAATGGGAGGAATAGGGCTAAGTGACAGCACATGTGAAAAAGACTTGGGTATACTAATAGATCACAAACTGAATATGAGTCAACAGTGTGATGCAGCAGCAAAAAAGTCAAATGCAATTCTAGGATGTATTAACAGAAGCATACAGTCTAGATCACGTGAAGTCATTATTTCCCTCTACTCCTCTTTGGTCAGACCTCATCTGGAATATTGTGTCCAGTTTTGGGCACCGCATTTTAAAAAAGACATCAACAAACTGGAGCAAGTTCAGAAAAGAGCGACCAGAATGGTGACCGGTCTGCAAACCCTGTCTTATGAGGAAAGGTTGCAGGATTTGGGAATGTTTAGTTTGCAAAAGAGAAGACTGAGAGGAGACTTAATAGCTGTCTACAAATATTTAAAGGGCTGTCACATTGTAGAAGGATCAACTTTATTCTCATTTGCACAAGGAAAGACTAGAAGCAATGGGATGAAACTGAATGGGAGGAGACACAGATTAGATATTAGAAAAAACTTTTTGACAGTTGGAATGATCAATGAGTGGAACAAGCTGCCACGAGAAGTGGTGAGTTCTCCTTCAATGGAAGTCTTCAAACAGAGGCTTGACAGACATCTGACTGGGATGATTTAGCGAATCCTGCTTTGAGCAGGGGGTTGGACCAGATGGCCCAGGAGGTCCCTTCCAACTCTACGATTCTGTGATTCTATGATTCAAAATAAGCCATATTATTTTGTACAACATATAAATTTGCCTTATATAATTATGAAAAACCTAGACAGACCACTGAAATACAGAGAATTTTGATATGATGGCTCGTTGTTTCTCATATCAGACAAAAAACGCTTTCACTGCCAGGATACCTAACTTTCAGTGGTGATAAAAACTCTTTCTGCAACTCTCTTTGGCAGTCTACAGAAATTAGTGTGCAGTGGCTGTTGTAGAGTGAAAATTACAAATTTAATTTGCCTCTAAAGTGCCCAATACCTAGTGCCCAGCTTGTGCTTCTGGGGACTTGCACTCCTTAAATTATTGTCCAGGACTACTCATGTTGAGATAAGTCATCAATTCTTATAGGTGTTGGTCTGACACTTCCACTAATCTGATGAACTAAACGATGTACAGGCTGAATACTGAAATCCTGAATATTGCTTTGTGGTGGCTGCTGAGTACTACAGTACATTCTCTTCAATGGAAAATAAAGCGCAGTAGTCATCTGCATACACTACGCAATATACCGGGCTGCTGTGTTTCACCCATACATCACTTAGTTCCAACTGCTGCAGGAGCAGTTTTCACCTAATCAGTGAGTGTGCCAGTTGTCAGACCCCAATAGTCTAATGTTTATGAACTATTCATCCAATAGGTTATCCCAAATTTAGACCAGGAGAGCCTTATTAAGAGAATTCTCCCATCTGCAGCGATGCCATACATTTGGATGTTGGATGTGGTTTGGGCACCCTGCAAAGCTCAGGAGGTGGGCCGTTCGGGAGCGTGGATTTTAATGAATTGTTTTTTAGTAGTTATGTTGCTTTTCCAGCACTTTTGAGCTAATGGTAAAGTGGAAAATCTGTTTCAACATTGATGGACTGCAAATGTAAGTAGGGAATTTTTTTTGCGATATCAGATGAAGGTTTTATTGGTGTCATTTGGAGTATCAATTTAGAAAATGGATTTTAAACCTGAGGTCTAACCCAAAACAGCTAACATAAATAAACCTCTAAAAATATCTTTATTAATGACTTATTAAAATGAAAGGGATTAAATCCCAAACAGACACAACATGTATATGTGGCACCCCTGAAGCTCAGTCGCCACAGAGGTACTGCACCTCCTTCTGAGGTGTGGTATCCCACCATCCAGGTAAGGTGGAGACTCCTGACTATGCTCCAACACCTGCACCCCACACCACAAAGTAGTGTAGCAAAGCACCTTCGGCGGCTCCCTGCTTGGAGTATAGCAGAGCACCCATTGGTTGCTCCCTGCTTGGAACACGAGGCGTGCTGGGAGGTGGGTGGAGTTAGATTACATTACAAAGAGCGGGAAGAGTTTAGGATGACAAGTCAGTTGGTTAGAGAGTTGGAGAGAAGATCCCTAGAGAGAGGGATAGATGGATGGAAGTGCTGCAGCAGATCCCAGTGACCTGGGTCTGCTGGCACGGGAAAGGAAGAGAGAGAGCAACATAGACTGAAAGCCTGATTCTCCATAGAAAGAAAGACTAGTACGGAACGTGAGGAGTAAAAGGGAACAGAGGACGTGGGTTAGAAGAGAACCCTTCCTAGAAGTTCCAAGCGCAAGGCCGGGGCCCGGTCCCCGAGGTTGTATGGATACTAATGGTCCTGCAGCAGACACCGGAGGAATAGAAGTAGTGACCACTTTATTCCCACACAAGACTTGGGGGCACAACAGCAACTGGATAGTGAGCCGGGACTTAGTAGCAAGAAGTCCCCGAAGCAGGCTACAGCTGTCTGCCGTACAAGTAGGGTTCATAAGAACATCGGACAGGAGGAACTCCAGTGTAACTCAGTACTAGGAGTACTTCACTCAAAGGCGCTATAAGAGGAGACGTTCAGAAAGGCACATGTTGGCGGAGTGTTGGAAAGGAGTATTCCATCTGGCCTGGAGGTTGACTGAGTCCCTGACCCGGAGGACATGGTACGGAGGCAGGCACCTGTTTGTACAACAGACTGTGAGTAAAGCTTTGGAACTACATGCCCTGGTGTCCTCCACTTATTCCTGCGCCAACCTGCCCAGCACTGCTACATCCCTTGCGCCTGACACTACACCATCTACGTGTCACTTTACCTACTCTGCCCTGGGACTACAGCCCTGCCTGTGGAGGGCTATAACATCACTGCTGCACCACACCATCTGTCCCAGAGGATCTGTCTGCTGTGTCGGCTTACATCTTCATTGCCGAACACCACAGGTGGCGTCACGACTTACACATTGACACTGAACATTTACAATGGGCGCCCAAGGCCATGGGCCGGGTCCCAGCTACCGTGACATCTCCCATTGAGCACCATCGGGCCCGGTACCGAGTACCCCACTGCCCTGGGTGTGAGGGCGACCCATTTTTGGCGTCACGAACAGGATGACAAGACCCAATGCCATCGGGTTCTGTGTGCCTAAGACTTAAAACTTTTGGAAACATGCAGAAGACCCAATTTAATAGACTGTGAAATGAATGTTAAAAATGGCCGCCGGTGCGGTGAAGAAGGGCGTGACAATATGGGTGGTCCTAAGAAAAGACAGCAAACTGTCCTGGGCCTCCCCTGTCTGAACTTCTATGCGACAGCAACATGGCCCACCCCCCGAGGGGTTCGTATACTGGCTTGGTATGGAGGAGTTGGAAGAAGATGCCGCCCCCAGAAGAAGGAGTGGAAGCCAGTGGCGGGAAAAGAGCCGAAGCGGGAAGAAGAACGCCAGAACGCCATGATGGAAGGAGAAAGGAGGCCTGAAAAGCGAAGGGAGGTTGAGCTGAATCTCCCAGGCGCAGCAACTGAAGGCTCCGATCTGGCTTCCACAATGAACCGCCGGCAGCTGGAGGAGGAAATAGCCCAGCTGACAACCCGTCTGCGGCTGAGGCAGGAGGCCTTATGGAAGTTGAGCGGGCAGCACGCCCAGGAGGGGCCCACACCACCGGCGGCCCCGGACTCGGTACCCGTATCACTGGTACCCGCCACCACTGCACCGGACTATCCTCAGGCAGCGCAAGTTTATACCTCCACGCTGTCTATACGGCTGGTTGCGGCCTGTCTGGAAGAGTCACCGGAGACCCCGAGAGCTGAAGCCGTGCTCCTGCCTGGACATGATGCGGCTGCGCAGGTCCCATCGTAGGTCCATGCGGACCCGGAGCCACCATCTGCTCCACCACTGCCGCCACCCGGACGAGCCACTCCTGTGGACACCCCTGCAGCTGCCCACTGTCTCAGGCCTGCACCGGAACACCGCCAGGAGGCTCCAGGTACGTTTGCTGTCCCTGCACCTGGGAAGGCCCTGGGGTGTACGTCCGTGGCAGCGTCAGGACTGGTCGTGCTGGACCTTGTCTGGGATCGGGACGCTGAACCCTGGGGGGAAACACCCGAACCCCCGACAGTGGCACCCTTGTCCACAGTGGGTAGAGGCAGGTCACGGGAGGAGGAAGAGGAGGAAGAGCCTTATTATCAACGGACCCTCCGCCAACTGGCAGCGGATCAGAGGGAGAGGGAGCAGCGGAGACTAGCGGTGCTAGGTCCTGATCTTTACCGGAAGGAGAAGGTCTGTGCTGGTCAATACGGTCCCAGGGACTCAGCTGGATGGGGGCAGGTTCTAAATGTGAACCATGAAAAAGGATTCGGGTTCATTGCGGACCCCAAAAGAATAAGTGACCTTTTCTTTCACCGGCGGGATGTAGATGCACACCTGAGGAAGGGACACCCTGCTAGAGATCTGCAGCCAGGGGAGTACGTGACCTTCACCCGGCATGAGGGGTTAAGAGGATGGTATGCCATGAATATCCACCGCATACCTGAAGAATTGCTGGCAACTTATAAAAAGGAGAGGGCATATGTACCCCCAGCAGGAACACCCCCTGCAGTGGTGCTCACACCTGCAAAAGTACCCCAGGCAGCAATCCACCCAGCTGCCACCACCTCGTCCTATGTCAATCCGTCAGCAGGAAGAAAATATCAAGAAATTCTTCTGTGGAAGTAGCAGTCAAGAAAACCAGCTTCCAGTACCCCAGGAGGGGACCCCCAATAAAGAACATTCCCCAAATCATTAACTGTTATCCAGGAGGGTATTAGCACCGTTGTGCCTTCTCGTTTATTATGTTTTCTTTTTTATTCAAGTTTTGCCTAGTTGCATTGGCAGCATTTTTACTGAACTGCAGAGATCATGGACAATGAGTGATCCGGACTGTGTTTGTAAATAGTTTGCACCTCTTAAGGTGCCCTTTCTTGGTGTTACATAAACCTTTTGAAGATAAAGACTACCTCACCTGGAGCATAGCTCCAATCAAAGGACACTGCAAGAAATCCCGGCTGGGAGCGGTGTCCAGCACTTACAAGAATTATTGAAGTTTTTGATGTGAAGTATTTGATAATGTGTCTTAAGAAAGTATTAATAAATAGAAAACAGCTTTTATAAAGAATGTAGTTAGTCACAGTAACTTTTATAGGAATGTTTTAATAAAGAAATGAGAAATGAGAATAAAGATTTGAAAGATGTAGGTGATGAACCAGGCATCAGCGGTTATCCCTTAAGGTTAATGATGGAAAGTAGAAGATATGCAGAATACTTGAAGTGGTAGTGAGTTATGGCCAAAAGCACTTTTTGAATTAGGACTTTAGATAGTTAATTAAGAATTGTTTGCAACGTTCAAGAATGATTGCCTCTCATATTGAGAAGTTTAGATAAGAACTGTTAAATAGCATTATAAAAATTTGTATGTTCCTGTATTTGTCCATCTTTGTTTCCTTGCAGCCCGCAGATGTGCTGTGTTTAACGGGGGGGTATGTGGCGCCCCTGAGGCTCAGTCACCACAGAGGTACTGCACCTCCTTCTGAGGTGTGGTATCCCACCATCCAGGTAAGGTGGAGACTCCTGACCACGCTCCAACACCTGCACCCCACACCACAAAGTAGTGTAGCAAAGCACCTTCAGTGGCTCCCTGCTTGGGGTATAGCAGAGCACCCATTGGTTGCTCCCTGCTTGGAACATGAGGCGTGCTGGTAGGTGGGTGGAGTTAGATTACATTACAAAGAGCGGGAAGACTTTAGGATGACAAGTCAGTTGGTTAGAGAGGTGGAGAGAAGAAGATCCCTGGAGATCAGACAATAGAGCAGGTGGAGGCGTTGGTCTGCTCCTATCATCAAAATGTACCTTTCAGGTTATCCCTCAAGTACCCTCACTTGTCTTCCCTTCTTTTGAGGTCCATGCCGTCAGACTCTACACCCCCTTCTCCATGCGAGTGGCGGTGGTGTATCGTCCTCCCGGCCCCTCCCATCAGTTCCTGGATCATTTTGCCACTTGGCTTCCACATTTTCTGTCCTGTGACATCCCTACCCTCATCATGGGAGATTTCAACATCCCCATTGCTCTTCCCCTCTCACCATCTGCTACTCACCTTTTATCTCTAACCTCCTCATTTGGCCTTTCGCAGCTTACTAATTCTCCAACGCATGAAGACGGAAACTCCCTCGACTTGGTCTTCTCTCGGCTTTGTGCAGTGGATGATTTTGCAAACTCCCCTCTCCCGCTCTCTGACCACAATCTTCTTTCATTCTCTATAAAGAACTGCCAGGCTGCTCAGGTCTCTTTGTTTTAAATTGCTGCTGACAAGCATGCAAAATAAATAGTGCAAACAATGTACTCTTATAAAGTGCTTCATCAAATAGTAAAGTGCTGTAGTTTACAATATATATTAAATATAGAATAAGGAATCTATTGATTACTAAAAGGTGCTTTTGAAAATATACACTGCTGCCAACAATCATGCAAGAGTTAATTATACAATCACAAAACGCACGTTGGGGCGGCAGAAGCACCAGCTTCTTACCTTGCTTACTTATATGTAAGTTCATTCTATTTGTTCCTACTTAATTTTGCATGCACATTAGTGTTACAATATTTCATTAAGTATTTCACATTATTATTTTGATTGTATAATTAAAGGGGTTGTCCGGGCTTTTCACATAATCTCAGTACATATCTGGGCTGCAGAATTATGACAATAAGTAATTTACTTTCTGTCACTAGTTTGCACGGTTTTCTAGATATTCTGAACAGAACTTCCAAGGGGGGTGTGTTATGGCATTGAAATGAGAACTAGGCGTAACCTCCTACTCTACTCCAAACATGCCCCCTATAGCAACAACCCCACTCTCCATAGCTACAGGTCCTCCCCGTCCATATGAAGAAGCCCTCATCACACAGTAACAAATCCTCCCCCTCTAGCAGCCTCACTGCAGAGAGCAGCTGCTCCTCCCCCAGACACAGGCTGAACAGTGTTCTATGGAAAGTGAAACTAGTGAGGGAAAATCGTCCTGTATTCTGGGCCACTCCATGATTACAATACATAACTCATTATCAGTAATTCCTTCCCTCACTGTCCTAGGCTGCTGGCAGCAGTGAGAACTGACTGTGTGATGGCCAGTGATGGGGGTCTGCAACTTCTAATCTGCACAGGGGATGGCAGTCACTGATATAATCTGTTGTGTGATAAAGCCTCTGCTGTGTGAATGAGACAGCTCTGTGTCACTGATGTCTTCACACAGCAGCAGATTTGGTGCAGTGTATGTGTGAGCACTGTGTCTCTAATGACACAAATACTGATGGGACCAGCCTCTCCCAGAATACAGGATGATTTTCCCTCCTCATAGTTTCACTTTCCATAGAACACTGTTCAGCGTGTGTCTGGGGGAGGAGCAGCTGGAGAAGGACCTGAGCACGTGACTCCCGATCTCCAACGGGAGATCGTCTCATGAGCATGCTCAGTGGAACAACAGAAGGACTTAGCCTCTGGAATGGTTTGCTGCAGGGCAGCCTGCGATGCTATCACTGGCCCAGAGGTGGCAGCAACAGCCAGAACCACAGAATTGGTCTGAGCAGGGTGTCTGGCATGCCAGGACTGCTGCGCAGGCTCCTGAGCGGTCGGCGGAGAATGGGAGACCGCTGAATTCAAGGCTCTGGATTCCCTTTGTGCAGTTGCAGGAACCTGATGCCTAACATTACCCCCCTCCTAGGGCCCCTCCCCTCTGAGCCTCGCTACGCTCAAATGCCGCAATCAGGAGCGGGGCGTGGATGTTCTCCACTGGCTACCAGGTCCGGGCCTCTGGACCATGACCTTTCCAGTCCACCAAATAAAAAATGTTGCCACGCACAATCCTGCGTCCCACAATGGCGTTGACCTAAAACTCGTCCGGAGACAAGTCTGATGACCCGGCAGATGACTCGGAAAACCAGGTCATGTGAACAGGCCTGAGAAGAGAGACGTGGAAGACGTCAGATATGGCCAAGTGTGGTGGAGGAGTCATACTGTAGACCACTGAGCTGATCCACTCGAGAACGTTGAAAGGACCAATGTATCGCAGAGCGAACTTGGAGGACTCAGCCCGCAGCCTGATATTTCAGGCAGAGAGCCACACCAAGTTGCCAGGGGCAAAAGTTGGAGCGGGGCGCCGATGTGTGTCGGCAGACGCTCTCATTCTCTCTTTCTGCTCGAATAGCATCCTGGGTGCGATCCCAAATGTTGTGAGCCTCCACTGCCCAGTCTGCCACCCTGGAATCAGTGGAAGACACTGTCATCGGGACAGGGACGCGCGGATGCTGGCCATAATTAAGAAGGAACGGTGTCTGACCAGTGGAATCAGACACTGCATTATTCAGGGCTAATTCAGCCCACGGTAGTAAGGATGCCCAGTCATCCTGCCTGGCAGAGACAAAATGTCGCAGGTACGTGACCAGAGTTTGATTGGCTCTCTCAACCAACCCGTTCGTCTCGGGATGATAGGCGGAGGACAAGTTTAGCTCGATACTGATAGACTGTAGAGCTCCCTCCAAAACTGAGACGCAAATTGAGGACCTCGGTCACTGACTATTTTGTCCGGCATACCGTGCAAATGAAAAAGATGCTTTATGAACAGTGCGGCGAGACCGCGAGCGGAAGGCAAATGCACGAGTGGCACCAGATGCACCATTTTAGAAAAATGATCGGTAACCACCCAGATGACCGTGCGGCCACCGGACTTGGGCAGGCCGACCACAAAGTCCATGCCGACCATCTCCCAGGGTCTGTCTGCCACCGGCAAGGGATACAGTAACCCAGCCGGCCTCTGCCTAGAGGACCTGTTCCGAGCACGAGAGACGCATGCTTGAATGTACTCTTTTGTGTCCCGGGCCATGTGCAGCCACCAATAAGACCTTGCCAGGAATTCTGTGGTCCGCTTAATGCCAAAGTGACCACCCACCCTGGACGCGTGTGCCCACGCGAGGACCTCCGGCAGCAGGCGAGGAGGGACAAAGGTCTCGCCCGGCGGTACTGCCTCAAGAGCGACTGGAGCCACGGTCCTCAGGCTCTCCGTGGGGACGATTAGCCGAGGCTCAGCCTCCTCTTCCTCTGCTGAGACCACCGAGCGAGAGAGAGCATCCGCACGGACGTTTTTCTCTCCAGACAGATTAGTGCAAGGTGAAGCGGAAGCGGGAGAAGTAGAGCGACCACCTAGCTTGACGAGAGTTCAAGCGCTGGGCCGTTTGCAAATAGACTAGGTTTTTATGGTCAGTGTACACCTGGAAGGGAAACCGGGCACCCTCCAGGAGATGTCTCCACTCGGAAAAGGCCAACTTCATTGCCAGCAACTCCCTGTCCCCAATGGAGTAATTTTTCTCCGCCGGTGAGAAGGTCTTAGAGAAGAAGAAGCAGGGATGCTTCCGACCTTGAGCATCCTTTTGGAAAAGGACTGCCCCTGCACTGACAGATGAGGCATACACCTCGAGGATAAAAGGTTTATCCACATCGGGACAGTGTAGGATGGGAGCACCGGCAAAATGGGTTTTCAAAGACGAGAAGGCCTTGGAGACCTGTTCAGACCAAACCTTGGGATTAGCTCTTTTTTTAGTGAGGGCAACCAGAGGAGCTACCAGTGTGGAGAAGTGGGGGATGAACTGACGGTAGTAATTAACGAACCCCAAAAAGCGCTGCACCGCTGTGAGAGAATGGGGCCCCTGCCAGTCCATTACCGCCTGCAGCTTGGCAGGATCCATAGCCAACCCCTGGGCCAAGATGATATAGCCAAGAAACGGCAAGGACTCCTGCTCAAACTGGCACTTCTCCAACTTGGCGAAGAGAGAATTCGCCCGCAAACGGTCAAAGACATTGCAGATGTCTCTCCGGTGAGAGGCCAAATCTGGAGAAAAGATGAGAATGTCATCCAGATAGACCACCACCGAGGTGGAGAGCATATCACGAAAGACATCATTTACGAAGTCTTCAAAGACAGCGGATGCATTACAGAGGTCAAAGGGCATGACCAGATATTCATAGTGGCCATCCCTGGTATTAAAGGCTGTCTTCCACTCGTCTCCCTCGCGTATACGGATCAGGTTGTAAGCCCTCCTTAGATCCAGTGAAGATCCGGGCCTCCCGCAACCTGTCAAACAACTCCGAGATCAAAGGGAAAGGATATTTGTTTTTTACTGTGATCGCATTGAGACCTCTGTAATCAATGCAGGGTCGCAGCTCTCCACTCTTCTTCTGCACGAAGAAGAACCCCGCCCCAGCTTGTGACACCGACTTCCTGATAAACCCTCTTGCCAGGTTTCCCGAATGTATTGTGACATGGCCTCTGTCTCCGGGAGAGATAGAGGATACACACGGCCTCTAGGAGGTTCCGCACTTGGCAAAAGGTCTATTGGACAGTCGTAAAGGCGGTGCGGCGGAAGCATCTCTGCTGATTTTTTGGAGAAGACGTCCGCATACTGGTGGTATTGTCTGGGAAGCGCGGAGAGATCCGCGGGTACCTCCGTGGAGGCCACTTGGACACTGCCCCTCATGTACCTTCCCTCACAGTCCTTGCTCCACCCCAGTATACTCCCCGAGGACCACTCTATATGAGGGGAATGGCAACGGAGCCAAGGAACTCCGAGAAGCACCTGGTCGATGCCCTCAGGCATAATGAGCAAGGACAATGTCTCGTGGTGAGATGGTGGAATTGAGAGTCCAAGGGGTGCTGTCTGGTGGGTAATCTGGGATGGTAAGGGCGAACCGTTCACCACCCTGACGGTCACGGGGTGAGGCAGTAGCACCAGCGGAATAGCATGCTTTTGTGCGAAGGCCGAGGATATAAAGTTCCCTTCTGCCCCGGAGTCCATTGTGACCTCTACCTCCCAGGTGGAAGCCCCGCTATCTAACGTCCCTCGGAATACCGGTTTGGGGGAGAAAGATTTCATATCAGATTGACTCCCACCTATGCCCACTGGACGTGATTGTCTTTTCGGTCGCTGTGGACACGTGTTAGCCGAGTGACCAAAGTGCCGGCACTGGTAACAGCGTGCGGAGCTTCGCACCGGACGCGGCTTGGGATTGGTGCAAGACACCTCCATGAGTTCAGAGGGTATAGTCTCCTGAGCGGGAAGCTCAAGCGGTTCGGAGAAAGTGGGAGCCAACTTAACCCTTTGTCTGGATTGTGCACGTTCCAGCCCGCACTCCGTAAACCGGAGATCAATGCGGGTGGAAATGGCAATCAACTCCTCCAGACATACGGGGACCTCTCTGGTAGCTAGACCATCTTTGACATGCTCTGCCAACCCTCTCTAGAACACAGGGACGAGTGCCTTATCTGGCCACTCCAGCTCAGAAGCCAGTGTCCGGAAACGGACGGCATAATGGCTGACCGAGAGGGATCCCTGTGTTAGGGCTAATAGCTGGAGAGAGGTGTCGTGAGTGACCCGTGGTCCCAAAAAGACCTGCTTTAAGGACGTTAGAAACTGAGCAGTGCTCAGAACCACGGGGTCATCACGCTCCCACAATGGTGTAGCCCACTCTAACGCCCTGCCCGACAGGAGGGACACAATAAACCCCACCGTAGCCCGCTCTGTAGGGAACCGAGCGGCCAGTATCTCAAGCTGGATAGAACACTGGCTGACAAAACCCCTACAGGTGGCGCTGTCACTTGAAAACTTGTCGGGCAACGGGAGATGGGATAATGTCAGTGCAGGCGTAGACATACAGTTAGGTCCATATATATTTGGACAGAGACAACATTTTTCTAATTTTGGTTCTAGACATTACCACAATGAATTTTAAACAAAACAATTCAGATGCAGTTGAAGATCAGACTTTCAGCTTTCATTTGAGGGTATCCACATTAAAATTGGATGAAGGGTTTAGGAGTTTCAGCTCCTTAACATGTGCACCCTGTTTTTAAAGGGACCAACAGTAATTGGACAATTTACTCCAAGGCTATTTCATGGACAGGTGCGGGCAATCCCTTTGTTATGTCATTCCCAATTAAGCAGATAAAAGGCCTGGAGTTGATTTTAGGTGTGGTGCTTGCATTTAGAAGGTTTTGCTGTGAAGGAAACCAGCGGTCAAAGGAGCTTTCCATGCAGGTGAAACAAGCCATCCTTAAGCTGCAAAAACAGAAAAAACCCATCCGAGAAATTGCTACAATATTAGGAGTGGCAAATCTACAGTTTGGTACATCCTGAGAAAGAAAGAAAGCACTGGTGAACTCATCAATGTAGTCAGTCAGTCTTAAATTCATTGTCTGTACTGTCACTCCCTCTTTTCCTTGTATGTTTCTCTCACATGGCTCCCACATACAGAATCATCTTATATCTGCTGTGGTCTTTTGCCTTTTAAAACATCAAGGTCTATTACAAACCCTCAGGTGAGGAATGCACATTTATGCATCACCGAGACAAAACCCAATTCATCATATATCAGCCAGCGCATACGTCACAGTATGCTCACAGGAGTATTTCTCTTCATATATCAGCCAGCGCATACTTCATAGTATGCTCACAGGAGTATTTCTCTAAGAATCTCTAGAACAAAAACAAACATCATTAGACATCAAAAATGGCAAAACTGTTCAAACAACAATTTTCAGGGATGTTCCACAATTTTTATAATTAGTCCATGAGGGAATCTTGGCAGGGGGTGTAGTATGTCATGGTTTTGGAAGAGTGCAAGGGGCGGTTACAGTGGGGGCTTTGCATGCCTCCATCAGGTGTCCCACCTCTATCTTTCCAACCCCCTATCTCATTTCTCGCCACCCTCTTGGGGCTGGCGAGTTGCAATTTACCTTTTCTCCTCAGATCTTGCCATCTTCTCAACAGGTCACTTGTAGAGATCCCATCTATCTCCTGGAATGGAACCCCACTAGCTATCAGGTCACAAAACAACTCCTTCCTGCTCTTTCTAATTTGGGTATCCTCCTCTTTTCTCCTTTCTTGATCTACTCTCTCTAATGTACTATTTTTTGATACTTTTGCTCTCTCTAGAGCAGATAGCTGGGAGATTAAATTGCATGCTGTGTAGACATTAGTGGAATTTCCCATAAGTGCACTGAACATAGTGAACAATGGGGCTTTGTATGACGCTGGGGCACCTTCTATGAACTTATTCTTCATCAATACTGTCAATATTGCAGCATCTGGTCCCTTCCAATCCTCAACAACAGCAAAGTGATCATTCAGATCTGGCAAAGGATTGTGAATTATGCCACCTATGCATGCGATTTCTCTCAATCTCTGAACTCCATCTGCAAGAGTCTCCCATTGTGTCTGTGGTATTAATTCCATGGGAGAGTCACACGCTTGTGCCACAGAATCCCTCACCAAATGCAACAAAGAGAAATTCTCTGCAGTGTCCCTTGCACGCCTCATTTTTAGACGCACTATAGGATCAATACAAATACTACAAAGTCCTACTGCCTCAAGACAGTTCAAGATTATAGTATCGGCTCCCTGATCCCATAATCTGAGAATCCATGCTAACAAAGGTTCTCCTGCATGCTGCTTGTACCTGGTAGCTAATTCTGTTAATTCTCCGGCTGTATAATTCCTAGTTTCCTCGGTCATTGAAGCTTCTGCTCCTGTAGCTGCGTTTCCTGCATCCATCGAATCTCCACTACGCTGTGTGACTGCTCTTCTAGTTTTAGTAGTCACAATTGGTCTGGCTTGCTTTTCTTCCTCTTCTTTCTCATTGTTATAACCATCACATTCTAGCAAATCTGACGTGCAATCATGGTTCTAATCTGTGCAGTATGAATATCTGACACTGGCTGCTGTCTCCTCCTGCGCCTTTTCTTATTCACATTTTTCATTACATAAGCTTCAAAATTCCTTTGCATATTGTCATGCTGTTTCATTTGGTCTCTCAAGGCTGATTGCAAGCTAATCCTTTGCTCTATAGCTGTATGCCGCTCTAAATGCAAGTTATCTATCTCCTCCTGTAATCTTTGGGACACTTGCACACAGATCCATCCAACGGCTGCTGCAGCTTTCTGCTCTTTTGCATCTTACCTTGAGAGATCAAATTTGCCAGCCACATCCTGGGGATTTGATAAGCGCTGTCCCTCCATATATTTGTTACATATCTGTACCATTGGAGTCCACTTTCCTGGTAACACCCATTCTGGCAAAGATCTGACACTACTCTCAACTGCTTTCCTACTCTTAACAAACTTATTCAATTTTGCAAACATTTTTATTCAAAACAATCCCACTTCTGACACCAATTTGTATTGTAAGGGTTTCCAATGGATTGTAATTAATAAGAAAATGTTCACACAAGAACTGAATTTACTAAATTGATTTACTTAATAAGTGATAAGATCAAATAATAAACAGTATAAAACTATAAATACATATGCATTAATCAGAAACAAGCATTATTCATACGTTACATTATTCAATCAATGAAAGAAAGCGGGCGGCACCGCTATTACCGTAATGAGATCAGTGACTGGCAGCAGGCGGAGAGTTCACATCCAGGGTTCCCGGGTGCTTGACTTCAAAGCAAAGCGGTAGTAGTATCCAGAAGAAAAAGGTCGCACTCTGCGGGATAGTGATGAATATTTATTGACACTGAATTACATGTCACGTCGGGGATGTGAAGGAGAGTGTGTCAAATGGCTGACTACGGCCGTTTCACGCTACTCGAGCGCTTCCACGGATCAAAGTGCAGGAGGAAATGACGGATACTTATACACACCAGTCACTCCTCCTGCCAGCCACTATATACCTAACAAGTGAAACAAACAAATATTAAGTGCAGACATATAAAAACACATGCAATTTACCGCCTCAGCGGAAACAATTCCTTTACATGTAAAATACGAAGATTACAAGGAAAAATAAGTCATTGCCAGCATTACTGAATAACCTCTATTATTACATTAACAGTTCTGAATAATCTATTCCGAAATAACTGCTAAATCAGTAGCGAGTATGTACCTCCATATTATAATGTTATCATAATATATTGCAATTATGCCGTAACTCAGGCCACCAGAAAGAAATCACTGACACCTATCTATTGGCCATTTATATTATAATGATGTCCTAGAACAACTATATTATCCCGATTAAATCGGATTGAAACAATTTTTATCATTTAATACAAAATTAGGCAAAATACAAAACTGCCCAAAGTTATATATATATATATGGACAAAACCGCAAGAGAAAACAAGTCTCATGGAGAACGAGACGATAAGGGACACATTGTCGCATGCAGTAATAAATTTAACCGATCATGTGTTGAATGATTCTCATCATTCATTATTAGCCAAGGGTCTTAATTTTTGCATACCAGACAATTTTGATTTGACAGAGTTTAAGATTGATTTATTTAAATCCATTAGGAAGATGCATCTGCATAAACAATTTTTATTACAAACTCCCATTAACACTCCATTATCAGGGGAGGTCCAATGTGAAGTGGGTTCTTTGTCATTTATGGCAGGAGTAGGTACTTTGGCAGAAGTGCATGAAGATGCTGCTTTTTTGTTGAGTATCACTGAATCTAGGGGTGATTGTTCACAAACGAATAATACACCATTTTTAGGGGGGGTAACATCACAATGTATGCCCCCTGTCTCCCCAGGCAATCTCATTGATTTATTTGAGACGTTAGTCATCAAAGATGTAGAAGCATTAGTATATCCTATAGCTCCTTCTAATTTAACAGCGGCAGAGAAGTCAGCATTGAGAGAAATTAGAGAATGGACAGACACTGTAGTGAAGACCATATGACAAAAAAACACAGCAGCACCTTGTGAATGCCAAGACACATGATGTCAATGGAAATAAAAATAAAAACTTCCAAACGCTCTGTCCCTCAGCAACATGTACTTACAAATGCGAAGGTTCTTAGCGCATGATTTGGCCAATTCATGTGTGCCCGTCAACCGCGGCAAGGTGACACTTCTCTGACGGGTCCTATCTGAACCCTACCATATCCTACTATATATGCCACTTTCAGGTTAAAAACCTACTATAATGGACAAACAAGTCTCTCCTGGGCTGCAAGCCTACAAATGGGCAAGTAGAACTGGTTAAAAACACCTGCTGGTTAACGGGAGGAGTGCAAGGGTCAAGCAGAGGGAGTCACACCCCCTTATATATAGCTATACAAAAAAACATGACCAGCACCTTCCAAGTGTGAACACATGCAAGCTGCAGTGACTGCAAAACACATATGACAAAAAAACACAGCAGCACCTTGTGAATGCCAAGACACATGATGTCAATGGAAATAAAAATAAAAACTTCCAAACGCTCTGTCCCTCAGCAACATGTACTTACAAATGCGAAGGTTCTTAGAGCATGATTTGGCCAATTCATGTGTGCCCGTCAACCGCGGCAAGGTGACACTTCTCTGACGGGTCCTATCTGAACCCTACCATATCCTACTATATATGCCACTTTCAGGTTAAAAACCTACTATAATGGACAAACAAGTCTCTCCTGGGCTGCAAGCCTACAAATGGGCAAGTAGAACTGGTTAAAAACACCTGCTGGTTAACGGGAGGAGTGCAAGGGTCAAGCAGAGGGAGTCACACCCCCTTATATATAGCTATACAAAAAAACATGACCAGCACCTTCCAAGTGTGAACACGTGCAAGCTGCAGTGACTGCAAAACACATATGACAAAAAAACACAGCAGCACCTTGTGAATGCCAAGACACATGATGTCAATGGAAATAAAAATAAAAACTTCCAAACGCTCTGTCCCTCAGCAACATGTACTTACAAATGCGAAGGTTCTTAGCGCATGATTTGGCCAATTCATGTGTGCCCGTCAACCGCGGCAAGGTGACACTTCTCTGACGGGTCCTATCTGAACCCTACCATATCCTACTATATATGCCACTTTCAGGTTAAAAACCTACTATAATGGACAAACAAGTCTCTCCTGGGCTGCAAGCCTACAAATGGGCAAGTAGAACTGGTTAAAAACAGTAGTGTAGTGAGACCATCAGATAAAGGAGGGAATACAGTGTTATTGCCGAGAGATATGTACCTAGCAGAAGCCCACCGACATTTATCAGATACAGTAACATACACGAAACTGATGGGGGATCCCACCCACAAATTTATAAGAGATTTGAGGTCTTAACTCAGACGATATGTCATAAAAAATATTATTTCTGAAAAAAAGGCAGAGAAATTATTGCCGGACTTTCCCACGCATCCCCATTGGTACCATGTACCTAAGGTACATAAATCCCTATCTTGTCCTCCAGGTCGCCCCATTGTTTCTGCAATAGGATCAGTGACGGAAGCACTTTCACAATATGTAGATTGGCTATTACGGCCATTGCTCATTCAGATCCCGTCGTATATAAGAGACACAAAAGCTTTTTTAGAAGTAATACATGAGTTTGGGTGGCAACCTGGTTTCTTTCTAGCATCTATAGATGTAGAAAGTCTTTACACAAGAATTCCTCAATAATTGGGAGTGGACACAATTAGGGAAATTTTAGGTACGACAGGGAAAGAACAAGGTTTCATAGATTTCGTTTGTGATGCATTGAGTTTTATTTTAACACACAATGCTTTTACTTTCGATTCAAAATGGTATTGTCAAAATGTGGGAACGGCGATGGGCACACCAGTATCTTGCACGTTTGCGAATCTGTTCTTGGGAGCTCTCGAGGAGAAATATGTTTATAACGTGCAGAGGTATTTTAGACACATCAGATTGTACCTCAGATATGTGGACGATGTCTTCATAGTGTGGGAGGGTACAAAAGAGACATTTGTGGAATTTGTTAACTATTTAAATGATATGAACCACATGAACATGGTATTCACATATAACTATGGAGGTACCAAATTGGAGTTTCTTGATGTCCTTTTGGAGATCAAGGACGATACTATATGCACATCGGTTTTCAGGAAACCTATAGCTGCCAACTCCATATTGCGGTTTGACAGTTATCATCCCACACATACTGTCAATTCACTGCCATATAGTCAATTTTTGCGAATTTTTCGTGTTAATAATACAGTCGAGGGTCGGGAACGACAATCCAGAGAATTACATGAGAGATTGAGACAACGAGGGTGCCCTGACCATTTATTAGACACTACACTTCAAAAAGAAGTGAAATCACAATGGGATGATAATAGGAGATGTATAGTTAATCAACAGAGTAAAGATACTAAGAAAGAAAAAAGATTTACTTTCTGTTTCCGTTATGGCCCGATGGATAGACAAATTAGATCCGTAATAAGGAAACATTGGCATGTTTTGGAACAAGACAGGGAGTTGATTGATATAGTGTCTAGAGGACCTTTGATTTCTAATAGACGCAGTACAAGGATCAGGGATATTTTAGTCCAGAACCGTTTAATAACTCCACGCGACACATGGTTAAATCAAGGAATACCTAAGGGTAATTACAAATGTGGACAATGTCCCTTTTGCAGGTATCATTGTACTGATCGTACTTTGCAAATGGGTGCAGTTAGACATACAGTGTCCAGTTTAATTACATGCAAGACTGATCATGTGGTTTATGTCATCTTCTGTACATGTCGGTTTTTTTATATAGGAAAGACAATACGCCCGCTTTATGTTCGATTTCGGGAGCACTTCAAGTCGATAAAATCTGGAAAAGGGGTGCCACGTCTAATTGACCATGTTAGGACTGTACATGGGATGGATCCGGGTGTCCTTACTTTTGCGGGTATTGAAAAAGTGATGTTACCCCCGCAAGGGGGGAACTTGCATAAATTATTATTGCAGCGGGAATCGAAATGGATCATGGATACACAGGCGATAGGTCCCGTAGGTTTCAATGATAAAGTAGACATGGCCATTTTCTTATGATAACTGATTCACTTAGGTGTATTGTGCGTAACGTCATGGAATCATAACATAAGAATCATGTTGAGGAGGTATATAAATTGAGGATATTAGGCATAGTAGTTTGCTATGTATCAACAAAGAACCATATCTCAACTATTAAGTGAGAATTAGGGACCAGAGGAGTTTTAGCTAAAAAAGTTAAATTTTATTACAAAATATTTAAAAACAACAACAGAGCATCAATGCTAAAGCAGGCAGTGATAGACATAAATAATAGGTGATATCTAGAGAAGAAATCCAAGTGGAAAGAATGATAATAGAGAGCGTTACTCCCTTAAGGTACTCAATAAAAAGTCGCATCCATATAATATAAATATGATCTAGAAAGCCTTATTCATTAAACTGCCATATTTATGTAGTAGAGATAATAAGGAATATTTCTTTTGCCGAAGAATTTATTATAATAAATTCACTAAAGTGTTGGATATCAGCTAAGGAAAAAATACAGAGTCAGTATTGTATAGTGTACATACCGCCGTAAGCAGTTTTCACCACACGGAGGATAGATTTCAAAAAGTTACACCAATCACGTGAACGCGCATAAAGTGGCAAGAGTTAAAAGTGGATATAAATAATTGCCACAATGAGAGCCGGCAGAAAAGATTTTTTTCCCCCCTACAATAATGTTCAAAACGAACAGCATAAGCAAACAAATAGTTGCTCGGCAGAGTAAACCACTTATTAAAGCAAATAAGACTGGGCGCAATTTGAGAGGAAAATACAAATAGTCACCTCAGCAATTACTGGCAAAAGTAAGCCCATAGAAGTAACCGACCAAGGGCAAGATAAGATATACTCTACTGTGCAGAGAAAAAGACCTAATGATGCAAATTGGACCAGATAACAAATAAGCAATAGAGTACCGTAACACTTACATTAAAGTGACTATGTGCTGCCGCTGCCTGCCGCCTCTACGCGCGTTGCGCCTTGGCCTCCTGAGGAAGCCAAGGCGCAACGCGCGTAGAGGCGGCAGGCAGCGGCAGCACATAGTCACTTTAATGTAAGTGTTACGGTACTCTATTGCTTATTTGTTATCTGGTCCAATTTGCATCATTAGGTCTTTTTCTCTGCACAGTAGAGTATATCTTATCTTGCCCTTGGTCGGTTACTTCTATGGGCTTACTTTTGCCAGTAATTGCTGAGGTGACTATTTGTATTTTCCTCTCAAATTGCGCCCAGTCATATTTGCTTTAATAAGTGGTTTACTCTGCCGAGCAACTATTTGTTTGCTTATGCTGTTCGTTTTGAACATTATTGTAGGGGGGAAAAAAATCTTTTCTGCCGGCTCTCATTGTGGCAATTCTTTATATCCACTTTTAACTCTTGCCACTTTATGCGAGTTCACGTGATTGGTGTAACTTTTTGAAATCTATCCTCCGTGCGGTGAAAACTGCTTACGGCGGTATGTACACTATACAATACTGACTCTGTATTTTTTCCTTAGCTGATATCCAACACTTTAGTGAATTTATTATAATAAATTCTTCGGCAAAAGAAATATTCCTTATTATCTCTACTACATAAATATGGCAGTTTAATGAATAAGGCTTTCTAGATCATATTTATATTATATGGATGCGACTTTTTATTGAGTACCTTAAGGGAGTAACGCTCTCTATTATCATTCTTTCCACTTGGATTTCTTCTCTAGATATCACCTATTATTTATGTCTATCACTGCCTGCTTTAGCATTGATGCTCTGTTGTTGTTTTTAAATATTTTGTAATAAAATTTAACTTTTTTAGCTAAAACTCCTCTGGTCCCTAATTCTCACTTAATAGTTGAGATATGGTTCTTTGTTGATACATATTGTTGTTTGAGTTATGCTATTATTTATTTCCCATTAACAGGGGATTTTTTTGGTACTTATAGTAGTTTGCTAGTTTTAAAAAAATATATATAACTTTGGGCAGTTTTGTATTTTGCCTAATTTTGTATTAAATGGTAAAAATTGTTTCAATCCGATTTAATCGGGATAATATAGTTGTTCTAGGACATCATTATAATATAAATGGCCAATAGATAGGTGTCAGTGATTTCTTTCTGGTGGCCTGAGTTACGGCATAATTGCAATATATTATGATAACATTATAATATGGAGGTACATACTCGCTACTGATTTAGCAGTTATTTCGGAATAGATTATTCAGAACTGTTAATGTAATAATAGAGGTTATTCAGTAATGCTGGCAATGACTTATTTTTCCTTGTAATCTTCGTATTTTACATGTAAAGGAATTGTTTCCGCTGAGGCGGTAAATTGCATGTGTTTTTATATGTCTGCACTTAATATTTGTTTGTTTCACTTGTTAGGTATATAGTGGCTGGCAGGAGGAGTGACTGGTGTGTATAAGTATCCGTCATTTACTCCTGCACTTTGACCCGTGGAAGCGCTCGAGTAGCGTGAAACGGCCGTAGTCAGCCATTTGACACACTCTCCTTCACATCCCCGACGTGACATGTAATTCAGTGTCAATAAATATTCATCACTATCCCACAGAGAGCGACCTTTTTCCTCTGGATACTACGTTACATTATTCAGATAGACGTCGACCAGTCATCCTCCAGGAGCCAAAAGAGAGAGTGAGCACATGTGTCCTAGTTCTTTTAAATGTCCAGCTAAAAGGTGTGTCCAGCCCCTCCTTGTGGGGAATGATGTCACAAGTCTATTGTGCATTGGCTATAAACACATCCCCTCAATACCTGGAGGGGGGGCTTTGGAGCACAAGATAACATCCTTGGGAAAGTTAACACACCCAATATAATTAGGGTAGTTGCCTTGAATATCAATGGTCCTTTGTTGATGGATAAATAAATGACCAGTAATTTACATTCCTTTATCTTAGGTAAGTTTCAGTGACCTTTTGCTTACCTCATCTCAGTGTATATTATATTAAACTGATTGAAACCATATAAAAATAACTCATAGTATACACAGCAGTAACCTTTGCAGCTGAGGTGTGACTCTCGAGAGCTGCCAACCTGCCCTCCAGCTGCCGAATGTACTGCAGTAACTGCTGCTGGTCCATCATTACTAGCCAGACCCTGGCGCTAGTATAATGTTAGGGACAGCGGAATGCACTAAATATTAAATAACAGAAAGTGCGTTCGCTGCCCGGGGTCTACCGTGCAGAGGTGTTAAACTGCTGCTATATAATGGCAGATGCACAATATGGCGGTATGACACACGCGGGTTGAACGTCACCCGACGTGCGCAGGCGAGCTCTGTTAATATCACAGAGACACCTAGGGCATAAACATAAATGCCGAGCCTGTTGACCTCACAGGTCTCAGCGGTGTGCACGCACGGTATATGGTCACAGGACTAGGCCCAAGACTCAGGGCGATGTCCGTCTAGAACTACCGTGCATGCGGCGTCGCCACCGCGGACGCCAACAAGTGCTGCTGACTGCAGCGTGGCGACTGACTCAGCCACAATACGACAATGCTCAAGAGGGGGCGCACTGTCGGACGCTAGTGCTGTGAGATGTGCACTGTGGCCTGCAGCGTGCCACTGACTGGCGCTGACTCTATGACTAAGTCCCTATCCACACACGTAATTTCAGAGGGAAGGGATCTTAATGAGTCATTCGCAGGCACATGCATCCATCATCATTCACACAAATAGCAATTAGAGTCTATACTAGCATGTGGCCGAGCGGCCATGCGAACCTTTTATAGCCGGGACCTTCCAGAAGCTTCCTGATCTCTGAGATGGACCAATCAGATCTGGGGAAGGACCTGAGCACGTGACTCCCGATCTCCAATGGGAGATCGTCCCGTGAGCATGCTCAGTGGAACGACAGAGGGACTTAGCCTCTGGAATAGTTTGCTGCAGGGCAGCCAGTGATGCTATCACTGGCCCAGAGGTGGCAGCAACAGCCAGACCCACAGAACTGGTCTGAGCAGGGCATCTGGCATGCCGGGACTGCTGTGCAGGCTCCTGAGCGGTTGGCGGAGAATGGGAGACCGCTGAATGCAAGGCTCTGGATTCCCGCTGTGCAGTTGCAGGAACCCAACGCCTAACAGTTTATAATGGTTCCTCAATGTCCCAAAATGCCCTTTGGTTGGAGGACATAGTTGCCCATCAAGGATTCGCCAAGAGTCAGCTCCCACCTTGCGTATATAAACAGGTTAAAGGGAATCTGTCACCTATTTTTTCGCATATACGATGAGGCCACCGTTATCAGGGGCTTATCTACAGCATTCTGTAATGCTGTAGATATGCCCCCGATATAATCTGAAAGATAAGAAAAACGAGTTAGATTATACTCACCCAGGGGCGGTCCGGTCCAGTCCGGGTCCGATGGGTGTCACGCTCCAGGTCCGGCGCCTCCCATCTTCTAGCGATGACATCCTCTTCTTTGCTTCCTGTTGCAGCTCCGGCGCAGGCGTACTTCTCTGCCCTGTTGAGGGCAGAGCAGAGTACTGCAGTGCGCAGGCGCCGGACCTCTCTGACCTTTCCCGGGGCCTGCGCACTGCAGTACTCTGCTCTGCCCTCAACAGAGCAGAGCAAAATGCCTGTGCCGGAGCCGCTACGGGAAGCAAAGAAGAGCACGTCATCGCTAGAAGATGGGAGGTGCCAGACCCGGACCGCGACACCCATCGGACCCGGACCGGACCAGACCGCCCCTGGGTGAGTATGATCTAACTCGTTTTTCTTATCTTTCAGGTTACATTGGGGGCTTATCTACAGCATTACAGAATGCTGTATATAAACCCCTGATGGCGGTGGCCGCAGCTTATATACGAAAAAATAGGTGACAGATTTCCTTTAAGAAAGCTACAGTGCTTCATACATTTTTTTGTTCACTTTTATTCTGTAAAGGTGTAGAAATAATTTCGACTGACAGAAGCAGTGTGCAGTCCAATTATCAAAAGTTTCGATGGATATTAAGTGGGCAATGTATTCATGACTTTGACTCTAAGGAAATGCAGTTTAGAGATGCATTTTATTTGTACACACCATAAAATAATTCTCGCCAATTAGTGTCTTCCAACAGCTAATAGTAAAACAACTGAAGTCTGAACTGAGAAAGTAAGTTAATGTGTATGCACAATGTAAGTGCATATTAACACATGACCATTAACCAGAGAAAACAAAAGCCAAAAAGCACAAATATCCTGAAATAAAACGTAAAAAATAAACTGCAAATAATGCATAAAGGTAATAATAATAATAAGGGTATTTAGTAAACATAATTTTGATCAAAATAATGTACAAGCCATCCCGCCACGTCACGGCAACCCTTGTGGGACAGTCCTACTCTAGTATTTAAAACCTTTTCACTTGCCAAGTGACGTGAATGTACAAAAATTATGTTTACTAAATACCCAACATCGGGTCTCCATGGCAGTGATCGGGACCCCGCGTCATGCTGCGGGGTCTCCGATCCAAAGGCAGAGGGGCTGTCACAGCTGACAGCCCTTCTGCCTGCTCCGGGAACGCTGCAATCATGTTTGATCGCAGTGTGCCGGGAGTTAAAGTGCCAGGTGTGGTCTGTGACCACTTCTGGCACTTAGTGCCGGGTGTCAGCTGTGAGAATCAGCCACACTCCCCCCGTGAGCACGGCTGATCGCATATGACGCACTATTTCATCCATGGGAATTAAGTCCCAGGTCACATGGACGGAATAGTGCGTCATATGACAGAAAGAGGATAATATATTTAATACATTTAATATTTGAGTAACCATTAATAAATACCGCGGCCTTTTAGCTGCACACCATGTGTCATGTTTTCATTTTAGTTAGTAAGTTGGGAAGGTGGTAAAGGGGTGGGGAGGTTTGGTGCCATCCCAGGTTTGTTACATCACATGACAAGAAGTTACAGGCCTCATCAATTTCAGAGATATTGTTAGGTGGATGTTGTGGAGGAAGATCAATGACTGGAAGATAGATAGGGTAGTTACATTGTCAAATACAATGTGATATGATTGACTTTGCTGTGGAATCATTAATTGTGAAACCTGGGATACTGTGAGGACCACACACAATACCTTGGTAGTGAAAGAGGTAAATGAAAAGCCAGATAAATTAAGCCGATTTGAAGGTGGGCGCAATAATGGTAGTCCACACCTAGGGAAACTGAGGCTGTATTGGTCAGAGGCTCACCAAAACTTGACAGTAGTTTCCAAAAGCATTCATCCTGTTTTTTTATCTAATAGTTCAGAATAATGACCAGGGTACTAGTGAGGGGGATGTTTTTTTTTCTCAGTACTGTACTTATTAAAGGAGTTTTCCCATACTCCAAATACATTTTAATCAATAGATCTTGGAATAAAAATAAGTTGCATAACTGGATGTTTTAAAAAGACATTGCTGTGCGAGATAATCTTATACATGTCCCCCTGCTGTGTACTGTGTAATGGCCATGTCTGACCGTACAGGAAAATGGTCTGATCATACCAAATCTCCAGGCCAGTGGGGGAAAAGTGAGCATACAGACAGGACAGTCACATGCTGTTCTGTCTTCATACTCTTTGGCTTCTTCCCCTGCCCAGGAGCTGTGGTACAATCAGTTCATGTCCCTGTACGGTCAGACACGGCCATTACACAGTACACAGCAGGGGGACATGTATAAGATTATCTCAGCACAGGAGCATTTGTATTCAACACATCCAATCATGGAACTTATTATTATTCCAATATATATTGATTAAAATGTACCGTACTTTGTTCGTTGGACAAAACCTTTACTGCCAATGGACCATGACTGCATATCAAAAATGACCTGAGTATTATTGCTGATCACGTGTATCACTTTTTGTTCACAGTCTACTAATGTCTATTACCAAGAAAACCAAAAGCAAAACACAAAACAAATATCCTGGAATAAAAAGTAAAAAATATAATTGCAAAAATTGCATGAAGGTAGTAATAATAGTAATAATAAGGGTATTTAGTTAACATAATTTTGATCAAAATAATGTAGAAGCCATCCCGCCACGTCACGGCAACCCTTGTGGGACAGTCCTAACTCTTGTATTTAAAACCTTTCCACTTGTCAAGTGACATAAATGTGAACAAGGACAGAGGGACTGAACCACCAGTAATAGTATAGGCCAGACAGGATGGATTTTCCAACTCAGAAACAGGGCGGTCACACCCTTATATGCACAGAATGCACAATGAAACAAATGAGAAACTGGGTCTGAGCAGAAAAAGTAAATTAATGTGCATGCAAAATGTAATTGCATATGAACACATGACCTTTATACAGAGAAAACCAAAAGCAAAACACAAAACAAATATCCTGGAATAAAAAAGTAAAAAATATAATTGCAAAAATTGCATGAAGGTAGTAATAATAGTAATAATAAGGGTATTTAGTTAACATAATTTTGATCAAAATAATGTAGAAGCCATCCCGCCACGTCACGGCAACCCTTGTGGGACAGTCCTAACTCTTGTATTTAAAACCTTTCCACTTGTCAAGTGACATAAATGTGAACAAGGACAGAGGGACTGAACCACCAGTAATAGTATAGGCCAGACAGGATGGATTTTCCAACTCAGAAACAGGGCGGTCACACCCTTATATGCACAGAATGCACAATGAAACAAATGAGAAACTGGGTCTGAGCAGAAAAAGTAAATTAATGTGCATGCAAAATGTAATTGCATATGAACACATGACCTTTATACAGAGAAAACCAAAAGCAAAACACAAAACAAATATCCTGGAATAAAAAGTAAAAAAATATAATTGCAAAAATTGCATGAAGGTAGTAATAATGGTAATAATAAGGGTATTTAGTTAACATAATTTTGATCAAAATAATGTAGAAGCCATCCCGCCACGTCACGGCAACCCTTGTGGGACAGTCCTAACTCTTGTATTTAAAACCTTTCCACTTGTCAAGTGACATAAATGTGAACAAGGACAGAGGGACTGAACCACCAGTAATAGTATAGGCCAGACAGGATGGATTTTCCAACTCAGAAACAGGGCGGTCACACCCTTATATGCACAGAATGCACAATGAAACAAATGAGAAACTGGGTCTGAGCAGAAAAAGTAAATTAATGTGCATGCAAAATGTAATTGCATATGAACACATGACCTTTATACAGAGAAAACCAAAAGCAAAACACAAAACAAATATCCTGGAATAAAAAAGTAAAAAAATATAATTGCAAAAATTGCATGAAGGTAGTAATAATGGTAATAATAAGGGTATTTAGTTAACATAATTTTGATCAAAATAATGTAGAAGCCATCCCGCCACGTCACTGCAACCCTTGTGGGACAGTCCTAACTCTTGTATTTAAAACCTTTCCACTTGTCAAGTGACATAAATGTGAACAAGGACAGAGGGACTGAACCACCAGTAATAGTATAGGCCAGACAGGATGGATTTTCCAACTCAGAAACAGGGCGGTCACACCCTTATATGCACAGAATGCACAATGAAACAAATGAGAAACTGGGTCTGAGCAGAAAAAGTAAATTAATGTGCATGCAAAATGTAATTGCATATGAACACATGACCTTTATACAGAGAAAACCAAAAGCAAAACACAAAACAAATATCCTGGAATAAAAAAGTAAAAAAATATAATTGCAAAAATTGCATGAAGGTAGTAATAATGGTAATAATAAGGGTATTTAGTTAACATAATTTTGATCAAAATAATGTAGAAGCCATCCCGCCACGTCACTGCAACCCTTGTGGGACAGTCCTAACTCTTGTATTTAAAACCTTTCCACTTGTCAAGTGACATAAATGTGAACAAGGACAGAGGGACTGAACCACCAGTAATAGTATAGGCCAGACAGGATGGATTTTCCAACTCAGAAACAGGGCGGTCACACCCTTATATGCACAGAATGCACAATGAAACAAATGAGAAACTGGGTCTGAGCAGAAAAAGTAAATTAATGTGCATGCAAAATGTAATTGCATATGAACACATGACCTTTATACAGAGAAAACCAAAAGCAAAACACAAAACAAATATCCTGGAATAAAAAGTAAAAAAATATAATTGCAAAAATTGCATGAAGGTTTTTTATTCCAGGATATTTGTTTTGTGTTTTGCTTTTGGTTTTCTCTGTATAAAGGTCATGTGTTCATATGCAATTACATTTTGCATGCACATTAATTTACTTTTTCTGCTCAGACCCAGTTTCTCATTTGTTTCATTGTGCATTCTGTGCATATAAGGGTGTGACCGCCCTGTTTCTGAGTTGGAAAATCCATCCTGTCTGGCCTATACTATTACTGGTGGTTCAGTCCCTCTGTCCTTGTTCACATTTATGTCACTTGACAAGTGGAAAGGTTTTAAATACAAGAGTTTGGACTGTCCCACAAGGGTTGCCGTGACGTGGCGGGATGGCTTCTACATTATTTTGATCAAAATTATGTTAACTAAATACCCTTATTATTACTATTATTACTACCTTCATGCAATTTTTGCAATTATATTTTTTTACTTTTTATTCCAGGATATTTGTTTTGTGTTTTGCTTTTGGTTTTCTCTGTATAAAGGTCATGTGTTCATATGCAATTACATTTTGCATGCACATTAATTTACTTTTTCTGCTCAGACCCAGTTTCTCTAATGTCTATTACCAGCAGGATAACACAAGAGATCACAAAGACCATGTCACCATTCGCTGGTCTCACCAATACTACTTGCTAACAAAAAAGGGCTAAAAATAATGATATATAGATATTGGAGTCTTTTATTGCAGTTTATTAAATATTTTCTAGCAAATACATTTTATCTAGTAGATTTTCAATGAGATTTGGAGCTAAATTATGCAACAACCAAACTGGCTTAGTGCCCCAGAAAGGATAAAAAACTTCTGGCTGACGCAAGATGGCTGCTTTAACTACCTCGATGGCACATTCCTCCTTGGGTGATGGTGACACGGTAATTTTGCCACCTACTGTCTCTACAGCAGTTTCTGTAAAATACAAAACAGATGTCACATAGTTTTCCCTTGTGATAGCAGTATACCTGAAATCATGAAATACCTAGAACCTCATTATTTATTACATTGTAGGTTTGTCCCAACAAGAAAGCTTATAAACATATGTCTTAATAAGACATGCAGACACCATAGAGGGGATTCTTCCACTTACAACCATCAAACTTGGAACAAGCAACAGATTCTTCTCCATTTATTACATACAATATCTGAACCGTTATCATGTCATACATCACTGATTGTCAACTTTCCCTGGCAAAACCATTTGCATGTAGGTGGATTTGGGGAATCTGCTCCAGGGAGAAGACCGATAAGGGCTTCCACGGCGTTCACGTATGCATATACTTATATTGCATATTCATTTTTTGTAATTAGTTGTCACTTGCTAGTGGCCATAGGTATAGGTTCTACTCATATTTTCTTCCCAAAATGAATTCATCTGCAGCATTGACCAATATTATTATTTTTATTTATTATTATAGTGCCATTTAGTCCATGACGCTTTATTTGTGACGAGGGGTATACATAATAACAAGTACAGTAATCTTAAACGATACAAGTCACGATAGGTACAGGAGGACAGAGGACCCTGCCTGCGAGGGCTCATAGTCTACAAGGGATGGCTGAGAATACAGTAGACGAGGGTAGAGCTAGTTGTGCAGTGGCTTGGTTGATCGGTGGTTACTGCAGGTTGTAGGCTTGTCGGAAGAGGTAGGTCTTCAGGTTCTTTTTGAAAGTTTCCATGGTAAGCGAGAGTCTGATATGTTGTGGTAGAGAGTTCCAGAGTAGGGGTGATGCGCGGGAGAAATCTTGTATGTAATTGTGAGAAGAGGAGATAAGAGGGGAGTAGAGAAGGAGATCTTGTGAGGAACGGAGGTTGCGTGCAGGTAAGTACTGGAAGACGAGGTCACAGATGCATGGAGGATACAGGTTGTGGATGGCTTTGTATGTCATGTTTAGGGTTTTGAACTGTAGTCTTTGGGTAATTGGGAGCCAGTGCAGGGATTGACAGAGGAGAGAGGCTGGGGAATAGCGGGGGGACAGGTGGATTTGGGTCGCCCTCCCAGGGCCGTGGGGAACTCGGTACCGGGCCTGTATCAGTGGGATGGGTCACAGCAGCAGTGACCCGGACCGTGGCCCTGGGCGCCCAAATAATGGGGAAATTGTGAATGGTGGAATGTAGTTAGATGGAATAGTTCGTGACGCCACCTGTGGTGTTCGGCAAGTGAGATGTTAGGCCGACGCTGCTTGCAGATCCTCTGGGGCTGGTGATGGGTTGCAGCCAAGATGGCGAAGCTCCCCACAGGTGGAGCTGTAGCCCCAGGGCAGTGTGGATGTAGGGGAAGAGGAGAGGCGCAGGCGGTGTAGAAGCTGGTACCCAGATGTAGCAGTGCTGGGTGTGTTGGCGCAAGAATCAATGGAGGACACCAAGGCTTGTAGTTCCAAAGCTTTACTCACAGTCTGTAGTACACACTGGTGCCGGCCTCCGTGCCATGTCCTCCGGGTCAGAGACTCAGCCAACCTCCAGGCAAGATGGAATGCTCCCTTCCAACGCTCCGCCAACATGTGCCTTTCTGAACGTCTCCTCTTATAGCGCCTTATAGTGTGAAGATCTCCTAGTACTGAGTTACACTGGAGTTCCTCCTAACAGATGTTCCCAAGAACTCTACTTGTTCGGCAGACAGCTGTAGCCTGCTTCAGGGACTTCTTGCTACCAAGTCCCGGCTCACTTTCCAGTTGCTGTTGTGCCCCCAAGTCTTGTGTGGGAATAAAGTGGTCACTACTTCTATTCCTCCGTACTTGTCTTTCTTTCCTATGGACGCTCAGGCTTCAGTTCAATGTCTTTCTCCTTCTTTCCTTTCCCGTGCCAGCAGACCCGGGTCACTCAGGTCTGCTGCAGCACTCCTTCCTCCATCCCTCTCTCAGGGATCTTCTTTCCTCACTCCTCTCTGAGTGACTTCCTACCTCAGTCTCTCCGACTGACTGACCTAAATCCTAAACCTTCCCACTCTTTTATGTATTCTCAACTCCACCCACCTCCCAGCACGTTTCGTGTTCCAAGCAGGGAGCCACCAAAGGTGCTCTGCTACACTCTAAGCAAGAGCCGCAATGTGGCTTTGCTGAACTACCCTGTTGTGTGGGGTGCGAGTGTTGGAGCGTGGTCAGGAGTTCCCACCTTACCTGGATGGTGGGACACCACACCTTAGGAGAAGGTGCAGTACCTCTGTGGCGACTGAGCCTCAGGGGCGCCACAGAATAGTCAGGCAGCAGAGTTTAGAATAGATTGGAGGGGTGCAAGATTGTTAAAGGGGAGGAAGCCACAGAGCAGGAGGTTGCAGTACTCAAGGCGGGAGATGATGCGGGCATGGACTAGGATTTTTGCAGATTCTTGGTTGAGGAATGTACAGATCTGTGAAATATTTTTAAGTTGAATTCGGCAAGAAGTGGAAAGGGCTTGGATATGTGGTTTGAAAGAGAGATCAGTGACTAGGATTACCCTGAGGCAGTGAGCTTGTGGGACTGGGGAGAGTGAGTAGCCATTTACTTTAATGTATAGATTCATTGGGGGGGGCGAGTGAGATAGGGGAAAGATGATGAATTCTGTTTTGTCTATATTAAGTTTTAGAAGTTTTAGAAATCTAGCAGAAAAGAAAGATGTAATACCAGACAGACATTGTGGGATTCTGGTTAGTAGGGAGGTGATATCTGGTCCAGAGATGTAGATCTGTGTGTCATCAGCATAGAGGTGAAACTGAAAGCCGTGAGGTTCTATGAGCTGTCCCAGGCCGAAGGTGTAAATGGAGAAGAGCAGGGGCCCTAGGACTGAACCTTGCGGGACTCCGACAGATAGGGGGCGAGGTAAGGAGTTGTTGTGCGAGTGGGAGATGCTGAATGACTGGTCTGTTAGGTATGACGAGATCCAAGATAGGGCCAAGTCTGTGATGACAAGAGATGAGAGGGTCTGTAGTAATAGGGAATGGTCCACTGTGTCAAAGGCAAAGGACAGGTCCAGGAGGAAGAGGACAGAGAAGTGTCACTTGGCCTTGATGGTTAATAGGTCATTGGTGACCTTAGACAGGGCAGTTTCAGTGGAGTGTTGTGGTTGGAAGCCAGATTGTAAGCGGTCGAAGAGGGAGCAGGAAGAGAGGTGGGCGGACAGTTCAAGATGGACGTGTTGTTCCAGTAGTTTTGAGGCATAGGGGAGAAGTGATATAGGGCGATAGCTAGATACAGAGTATGGGTCAAGAGAGAGCTTTTTGAGGATAGGTGTGATTGAGGCATGTTTGAGGGCGGTGCTGTTAGGAGGGTGTTGTCAACCAAAACTGTCTCTGATGTTATCAATCTTCTGTTTGAAGAATGAGGCAAAGTCTTCAGCTGAGATAAGTGGAGAGGGAGGAGGTTCTGGGGGACGGAGGAGAGAATTGAATGTGTTGAAGAGCTGTTTAGGGTTGACAGACAAGGAGGATATGAGAGATGAGAAGCAGGTTTGTTTAGCTGTGGCAAATGTGGTCTTGAAAGTAGTGACGGACTGAAGCAATATGTGCTAAACTCAGCAGGGCGTCCCACCTGGTTCAAAAACGATAAGAAAATTTCAGAAAAGTGGAGGAACCAAAATAACAGGTTCTGGATAAAAAAAAACTTCTTCTTTATTCCATGTCAATTAAAAACCATCACAGGAAGAACACATGTCTGCCATAACTGGCCTTTTTCAAGCCCAGAGAAAATTTATGCAGAGTTTCCTATGATGCTTTTTAATTGACATGGAATAAAGAAGCAGGGTTAGGGATGAGTGAGTAGTGAAATACTCGTGTGGCGCCCCTGAGGCTCAGTCGCCACAGAGGTACTGCACCTTCTCCTAAGGTGTGGTGCCCCACCATCTGGGTAATTTGGGAACTCCTTTCCACGCTCCAACACTCGCACCCCACACAACAGGGTAGTTATGCACAACCACATTGCGGCTCAGTGCTTGGAGAGTAGCAGAGCACCTCTGGTGGTTCCCTGCTTAGAACACTGGATGTGTTGGGAGGTAGGTGGAGTTTAGATTCATATAAGAGGTTGGGAAGGTTTAGAATTACAGGTCAGTCTGGGGTGAGTCCCAGAGGAGGGAATGTCAGTCCCTTAGTGGAGTCTGACAGAAGGTGGGCGGAGAAGGACAGTCAGTTAGGAGTGTCTGAGGACGGGTCCGAGGAGAAGGAGAAAGACATAGAACTGTAACCTAAGTTTCCATAAGAAGGAGAGTCAAGTACGGAACGAAGGAGTAGAGAACAGAGAGGAGAAGTGGGTTGGAAGAGGAACCCTGCCTATAGGTTCTCAGCACAAGGTCGGGGCCCGGTCCCCGAGGTTGTATGGACACTTAGGGTTCTGCAGCAGACACCGGTGGAGTAGTTGGCTGTAAATGCATTACTCCCATCTAAGACTTGAGGCACAACAGCAACACAGAGAGAGAGCCGGGAGTGAAGCGTCCCTGAAGCAGGCTACAGCTGTCTGCCCTGCAAGTAGAGTTCTAGGAACATCTCTTAGGAGGCATTCCAGGGTTACTAAGTACTGGAGTGGTTCACACCACAAGGCGCATTGGCGGAGTCATTCAGGAAGGTACATGTTGGCGGAGCGTTGGAGAGGAGAGTCCTGACTTGCCTGGGAGGTTGATTGAGTCTTTGCCCCGGAGGACACGGCACGGAGGCGGGCACCAGTGTGTACCACAAACTGTGAGTAAAGCTTTGAAACTGCAGCTCTGGTGTCCTCCATTCATTTGTGTGCTAACACCTTCAGCACCGCTACATCTGGGTACCAGCATCCATACCATCCTGCGCCTCTCCTTATCCATAGCGCCTACACTGCCCTGGGACTACAGCTCCACCTGTGGGGAGCTACACCATCTTCGCTGCACCACACCATCAGTCCCAGTGGATCTGCATGCAGCGTCGGCTTAACACCTCCCTTGCCGAACACCACAGGTGGCGTCACGAACTATTCACATAAACTACATTAAAAACCACCATTGATTTGGGCGCCCAGGGCCACGGACCGGGTCACCTCCGCTGTGACACATCTCCCCTGACACCGGCCCGGTACCGAGTACCCCGATGCCCTGGGAGGGCGACTCACTCGGACTCGCTGTACTCATTACGAGTACCTCCTAATACTCGGGTACTTGTAACGAGTAGCGAGTCCAATGTAAGTCAATGGGAAATGCGAGAAATGGGCTGTGTGTGTGTGCTGGGCTGGGTGAGGACTGTGCGAAGACTGTGCCGGTCTGTGCAGGTCTGTGCTGGGCTGTGCGGGGACTGTGCTGGCCTGTGCGGGACTGTGCTGGGCTGTGCAGGTACTGTGCGGGACTGTGCAGGGCTGTGCGGGACTGTGCTGGGCTGTGAAGGTACTGTGCGGGACTTGCAGGGCTGTGCGGGACTGTGCAGGGCTGTGCGGGACTGTGCTAGGCTGTGCGGGACTGTGCTGGGCTGAGCGGGACTGTGCTGGGCTGTGCAGGTACCGTGCGGGACTGTGCAGGGCTGTGTGGGGACTGTGCTGGCCTGTGCGGGACTGTGCTGGGCTGTGCGGGGACTGTGCCGAATATTGCAAGGTGAGTAGTGAAATACTCGCCAGGATTCGAGTACCGCGAGTACCACATTACTTGCCGAGTACCAAATCCTAACGAGTATACTCGCTCAGCCTGAAGTAGGGTTTTTTTTTAATCAAGAACCTGTTATATTGTTGCCTCAGCTTTCCTGAAATTTTCCTATTTTTTTCTCTACCGGGTGCTCTGGTAAAAGAGTGTTAAACCTACGTTTCAAGGATATCATACACAACTAATTTATAAAAATAATATCTCAGTGCCTATCGAAAAGATGCCTTCAACCTCACCTGTATCAATAAATCCCAGAACGGCCACAGTCACAGATACATTATTCTTGCGGAGTATAAATTCTCTGCGAAGAGAACTGAAGAAACCTTCAAGTGCAAACTTGGCAGCACAGTAATATACTGTAAATGGTGACCCAATACGTCCTGCATGGAATGAGAAAAGCTATATGAGACATTTTTTTCATTATCAAGTAAAAAAATACTACTTTTGAAGTAAATCAGACTGTGGAAATGCTTAAAGTAGTTGTTCACTACTGGAAAACCCCTGATTAATCAATTCATGGCTCAATAGAGAAAAAAAATATTAATATATACTCACCTCCTGTAGTGGCATCATTCCAGAGATGTTGGAATTACTGTGCTTTTCACAGTCGGTGACGTGACATTGTGTCACGTGTCTGCTGCAACCAATCGGCAGCCTCTGACTGACGTCAGTCTTTACTATTGTGTTAGAAGGGATGTCCACTGTAATGGAATAATGATGAATCTGCAATATCACGTAAGAAAGAAGGGCTGACTTTGCTGGAATGACGCCACTGTCGGAGGTGAGTATACATTGTTTTTATATTCTACAGGGCCAAGAACTGCAAGGGTTTTCCAGTAGCGGACAACTACTTTATAACAAACTAATGCTGATGTGGAGTACTAAGAATGCAGTTGTGAGCTGTATTCCCAGCTGTGTAGCTTTAGCTGTTACTAACTGACCCGAAAGAATAAAGTCGTCTAATCACTTATAACGCACAAGGAACAGCGTAAAAAATAAATAAAACCAATTCTTCACCTGCTGTTGATTTATTCATTCTGCCTCACAAAGTTCGCAGTAAGGCTTGGCTCACATACACCCTGCGCTCTACACTAAGCACTTACACCGGGGTTTTCTTGTAAATCTCTGAAATATGTGATTCAGACGGAACCCACAGCGGAAGATTCCCTATAATGAGGCAGATGGAGTAACTGTAGATGCTGCCTGGCCTATGATCCGACGGTATCTGTCTTTTAGACATGCAAAAAAGCGCGCTCTGCCACAGTTTTGTTCACTTCTGAAAAGATGGACAACGTTGAACAGAGGCCAGATGGAGTCCAGAGTAACTCTGCTGTCTCATTATATTAAATGTATCCCTCGGGAATGTCATCTGAATCACGTCACTCAGAGATTTAGATGGAAACCCCGATGGAAGTGCTCAGCGTAGAGTGCCGGATAAATGTGATCCCAAATGTTATGCAAAATGTTCCCAAAAAAAGCTTCAAATCAATCCACAAAAAGTCACTACTCAGGTTCATCTGTTATCAGAAATGTAGGGAGTTTCCAAATTACTGGTAGTACAGAGATTGTGGAAAATTAAAATGGCTCTTTGTTCCATCAAAAGAAATTCAGCTAATTCTTAACTCCCAAATTTGAATGCCCACTTCCCTTCTGAGACCCAGTGTGCCTAAGCCACAAATAGCGTCCACATGTTTGGCATTTCTGTAGCGATGACAGACCGCCTGATTTAACTGGTCAATACAACCTACTGGTCACTACAATGACTGTTTGCAATTTTCACTCAGCAACATCCACTGCTTCTTGTTTCTGGAAAACATCCATGGAGTCAAAATTGTCACTACAGCTGTAGATAAATTCCCAAAGGGGTATAATTTCCAACATGGGGTCACTTGAGGGGGATTCTGTTCTTCTAGCACTTAGGGGCTCTGTATATGGAGTCCGCAAACTATTCAAGGAAAATCTGCACTCGAGTAGGTAAATATCGTTGCATCCCTCCTGAGTCTTAGCCGTATGGCTAAGTAGTAATGTACAGCCACATATGGGGTATGTCAACATTCAGCAGAAATTGTGGGACAAATTTTGGTGCCATTTTTGCCCATTTTCCCTTGTGAGAATGTAAAATCTGGGACTAAAACTAAATTTTGGTGGTAAAAATGTAATCATTTTTTACTCACTGCCCAATGGTATAAAATTCTGAGCCACATCTGATGTGTCTATATGATCACTGCACCCCTAGACAAATTAATTGAGTGTAGTTTGTAAAATGGGTCATGTATGGGGGGGTTCTGCTGTTCTGGCACCTCAGGGACTCTGCCAATATGACATGGCACATTCAAACCAGCCAGCAAGATCTGAACTCTAATGTGGTGCTCTTTCCCTTCTGACCTTTGCGCTGTACCTCAAAAGTAGTTTTCAACCACTTACAGGGTATCGGTGTACTCAAGAGAAATTGCACAACAAATTTTGGTGTCCTTTTTGTCCTGTTACCCTCATGAAAATAAAAAAAATTGGGGCTTATTTTTGCATTTTCACGGCTTTATGTTTTAAATATCTGTGAAGCCCCAGGGAGTGTTGTGACGTTCAGCACACATCTAGTCACATTCCTTGAGGGGTCTAATTTCCAAAATGGGGTCACTTGTGGGAGGTTTTCCACTTTTTAGACACAACAGGGGCTCTCCAAAAACGACATGACACCAGCAGACCATTCCATCAAAGTCTGCTTCCCAAAACATTATTTTATATTATTATTATTCATTTTTATAGTGCCATTTATTCCATGGCGCTTTACATGTGAAAAAGGGGCCTACAAAGGCAAGTACGATAAACATGAGCAATACAAGGCACCCACAAGTACAAAAAGAGAGAGGACCCTGCCCGCGAGGGCTCACAGTCTACAGGGGAAGGGTGAGGATACACTAGGAGAGGGTAGAGCTGGTCATTATGCGGTTCAGTAGACTGAGCATCACTGCGGGTTGTAGGCTTTCTGGAAGGTGGTAGGCAAAAGTCTGATGTGTTGGGGTAGAGAGTTCCAGAGTATGGGGAAGCACGGGAGAAGTCTTGTATGAGGCTGTGGGAAGAAGAGATAAGAGTGGAGTAGAGAAGGAGATCATGATAGGATCGAAGGTTGAGTGTAGGTAAATACCGGGAGACCATGTCACAGATGTATGGAGGAGACAGGTTGTGGATGGTTTTGTATGTCATAGTTAGCGTTTTGAACTGGAGACTCTGGACAATAGGAGGCTAGTGAAGGGCTTGGCAGAGATGAGAGGCTGGGGAATAATGGAGAGACAGGTGGATTAGTCGGGCAGCAGAGTTTAGTATAGTTTGGAGTGGTGCAAGAATGCTGGAGGGGAGGCCAGAGAATAGGAGGTTGCAATAGTCGAGGCGGGAGATGATGTGGGCGTGCATCAGCGTTTTTGCAGTTTCTTGGTCAAGGAATGTAAGGATCTGGATTTTTGAGCTGGCGTCTGCAGGAGGAGGCAATGACTTGGATATGTGGCTTGAAAGAGAGGGCAGAGTCAAGGATCAACCAAGGCACCGAGCATGTGGGACTGGGGAAAGTGAGCAGCCATTGACGATGATGGATAGGTCCGGTGGAGAGGTGGAGAGAGATGGGGGAAGGATGATGAATTCTGTTTTGTCCATGTTCAGTTTTAGAAAGCGAGCAGAAAAGAAAGATGAAATAGTGGACAGACATTGTGGTATTTTGGTTATTAAGGAGGTGATGTCTGGTCCAGTTAGGTAGATCTGAGTGTCATCGGCGTAGAGATGATACTGCAAACCATATGATTCTATGAGCTGTTCCAGGCAGAAGGTGTAGATGGAGAAGAGTAGGGATCCTAGAACTGAGCCTTGGGAACACCGACAGACAGTGGGCAAGGTGAGGAGGTAGTGTGGGAGAGGTCACTGAATGTCCGGTCTGTTAGATATGACAAGATCCAGGATGGGGGAAAGATGATGAATTCTGTTTTGTCCATATAAAGTTTTAGAAATCTCCACTCCCATAGGCGTGGAGTGCATATTCATTACCTTAATGAGCGGTACCACGTGACCGCTGAGCACAGAAAGAGCTGCCTGGCACCGGGACAATGGACATGCAGGGACGGCGCTAGGACTGTGAGTAGGACGCGGAAGGGAGTGTGAGTCATGTGGGATCAGGGGAGCCATGCGGGACCGGTGGAGCCTTGCGGCAATGGGGTAGCGGAGCCATGCAGGACTGGGGTGCCATGCAAACAACAGGGGGAGCCACACATAGCAGGACAGGACGGGGGGAGCCACACATACCAGAACAGGACAAGGGGAGCCACACATAGCAGGAAAGGATGGAGGAGCCACACATAGCAGGACAGGACAGGGGGAGCCACACATAGCAGGACAGGACGGAGAAGCCACATATACCAGGACAAAACGGGGGAGCCACATACCAGGACAGAACGCGGGATCCATGCATAGCAGGACAGGGATAAGGGGACAATGCATACCCAGCTTATACTCGAGTCAATAAGCTTACCCAGTTTTCCGTGGCAAAATTAGGTGCCTCGGCTTATACTCGGGTTGGCTTATACTAGAGTATATAAGGTAATTGCGATTTTTTTAGTCTGGAAAAGGTTGTAAAGACATTTCGAAAGCTTTGGTACTCCAGTGAACCACAATGAGAGCCATAATCCACAAATCACAAAAACATGGAACAGTCATTAACCTTCCAAGAAGTGTCCGGCTGACCAAAATAACCCCAACAGCGCAGTGATGACTCATCCAAGAGGTCACAAAAGACCTCAAAACAACATCCAAATATCTGCAGGCCTCTCTTGCCTCAGTTGAGGTCAGTGTTCATGACTCCAAGATAAGAAAGACACAAAAATAGCCTGCATGTGGCAGAGTTCCAAGACGAAAACCACTGCTGAGCAATGAGAACATAAAGGCTCGTCTGTCTTGCCGGAAAACATTGATGATCCTCTGTGGACTGACAAGACAAAAGTTGAACTATTTGGAAGGTATATGTCTCATTACACCTGGTGTAGAAGTAACACAGCATTTCAGAAAAGGAACATTATACCAACAGTAAAATATGGTGCTGTTAGTGTGATGGTCTGGGGCTGTTTTGCTGCTTCAGGACCTGGACGACTTGCTGTGATAAATAGAACCATGAATTCTGCTGTCTACCATAAAATCCCGAAGGAGATTGTCCGGCCATCTGTTTGTGACCCCAAGCTGAAGTGCACTTGGGTTATGAAGCAGGACAATTATCCAAAACGCACCTGCAAGTCCACCACTGAATGGCTAAAGTAAAACAAAATTATGACTTTGGAGCGGCCTAGTCAAAATCCTGACCTTAATTCGATTGAGATGCTGTGGCTTGACATAAAAAAAGGTGGTTCATGCTTGGAGACCCTCCAATGTGGCTCATTAATAACAATTCTGCAAAGATGAGTGGGCCAAAATTCCTCTAGAAAGTTGTAAAAGACTCATTGCCAGTTATTACAAACGCTTGATTGCAGTTGTTGCTGCTAAGGGTGGCCAAACCAGTTATTAGGTTTAGAGCACAATCACTTTTTTATACAAGGGCTGGTAGGTTTGGATTTCTTTTTCGCGTAATAATAAAGACCTTCATTTAAAAACTAAATTTTGTGTTTACTTGAGTTATCTTTGTCTAATACATTGCACAACCTCTGTCATATTATAAAATTGCACCATGTGGAGCTTATTGGACAGCTTTTTATGATTAAATGAATAAATGAAAAAACAGTTCCCTTCCATTTTTGTAACCAACCCAGGTAAAGCAGACAGCTGTGAGCTGATAAAATTATCAGGCTGGGAAAGTCCCTGACTGTTGGGCCTTTCCCAGCATAAAAATACCAAGCTGCAGCCACCTCAGAAGTGGCACATCACATTAGGGAAGTGGCGTTTCACATTCGCGCGTTGGCTCTTCCCGACTGCCCTGGTGTGTTGGCAATTGGTGCAATGGTGGTTTGGGTTGATATCAACTGTGAATGGTCCAAAAGCACAGCTGACATCAAGCTCTGGTGTTAGTAATGGAGAGGTGTCTATGAGACAACCCCCCCCCGTTACTATCCTAGTAAATAAAAAGAAAAAAACACACAAAAACTCCCCCAAGCATTACCTGCTTCACCTCGCAGGTCCGACGTAGTCCAGGGAATCCGAGTCAGTAACGTCACTGCTCTTAGGTGTTCCTGCTCACTTTACACTATGTACTACATCGGATTCGGTGTATTAAGTCGGTCCTGCGAAGGACAGTGTCTTATTTTTAATTCTCTCTGTTTATGTTTTTCAGGTTTCCATTTGTTGACTACGTCGGACCTGCATGGGAACTTTTTTTTTTTAAATAAAATGGTGAACCAGGGAAAGTGTAGGGGAGTGTTTAATTAAATAAAGATTTTGTATTTGTGTTTGTTCTATTTTTTATTGGGCTAGTAATGGGGGAGTCTGATAGACACCTCTCAATTGCTAACACCAGGGGTTGATGTCAGCTGTGTTTGTGGACAGTACCCAGCTGACATCAAACCCATGCACCATTACCCCGATTTCCACCGTTCCAGGGCAATCGGGAAGATGTGATGTTCCACTTCTGGGACAGCTGCAGGCTGATATTTTTAGGCTGGGAAGGGCCTAATAACCATGCACCTTCCTAGTTTGATAGTGTCAGCTCTCAGCTGTACGCTTTACCTTTGCTGGTTATGAAGAATGGGGGATACTCCACATTGTTTTTTTCATTTATGTAATCATAAAAAGAAGTCCAATAAACTCCAGAGGGTGCAATTTTATTATTTGTTGGGGTTGTTCAATTATATCTGTCAGTCTATATCTATTATTTATCTATATAGCATTCCTTGCTGTTCAAAAACATTAGAATAACGCAAGTGAAAAAGTGCACACGAAAATGCATCTAAATTTGACTTTTTTCACTGCATTTTTGCCTGCCTATAGATGCAGAAATGGTGCAGAAATTTTTGCATCCAACTTTCCAGCTTTTACTTCCACTTGAGATCAAACAAGGCAGGGATCCTCGGGCCACTCAGGGAATCTGTATCTGTGCACATTTTTTTGAGTGAGCTATGAGATAGGGAAAGGTAAAAAGTTTAGAAACTGTGTAGACTTGTTATACAATCTTAATTCTGCCTCTTGTTTTAGATGTGATAATATAGATTGCTACAGTGATCTGCATTTACCACCAATATAAACTGTTCTGTAATCCAAACTAGTAAAGCATAAAAACTACTATACAACCAAGCCAGTATTATTACCGCTCATCGAGGATATAACAATGATGCTCCCTTGGGATTCTAGAAGCGCCTTCAGAGCTGTGGACGTCAGTTCGACATAACTAAGAAAATTTATATGGCTGGAAATCAGCATAGGCTCCACGTCACCTTTAAAATATTCAAAACTTACAAGTCCTCCCGCATGATTTAGCACCAGATAATCAAGTCCACCTAAATAAAGAAATAAACTCTTGGTGAACCAATCTATAAAACATCACTATGTCTGTAACAGACTGGCTGAAGACTATGTCATCATATCCTAGGTCACAATGTGCCAGGCTTTTTGGATTCAGAAATGTGAAAGCATCTCTATAGCTGGAAAAACTGGAATAATTTATTATTATCATTTATTTATTATGCTCTGCTTATTAGAGCTTTACATTATCATCGCTGTTCAATGGGGCTCACAATCTAAATTCCCTATCAGTAGGTCTTTGGAATGTGGGAGGAAACCAAGTACACAAACGAAACCCATGCCAACATGAGGAGAACATGCAAACTCTTTGCAGATGTTGTCCTTGGTGGAGTTAGGCTTCCGATACACCTCTGTTCAGAACGCCCTGTTCTACCCATACATTTACATGCAAAAATTCCAAGGATGAACCAACAAATTTAGAAGTGAAGCTCATATTCATGGTGTTGGACAGATTCTGGTGCTCCACAAAATCGTGGAATGCATCCCGAGATCTGTCCCACACCATGAATACGTCATCCACATACCTGATGACCAATCTAATGTGCTTTAAATAATGGTTTTGCAGAGTGTAAATGTACCTCTCTTTAAACACAGCCAATAACAGATTTGCGAATTTGCATCCTACTGGGGTCCCCATCGCGCTACCCATCCGTTGGAGGTACCAGGTATCCAAGAATTTAAATGCTTTGTGCTTCAAAATGAATTCATTGCCCTCACAAACAAAATTTGAACCCAGTACCCCAGTGCTGCAAGGCTGTAGTGCTAACCACTGAGCCACCGAGAATGGATCTGGTTGGGAGTAATGGATAATCCTTGTACAAACAGTCCGTGGGTTTGCACCTAGACTATACCTCAGTCACTTCACAGTTAAATGAGACACAGTAAAGAACGTGTGCAATTCTAACAACATTTAAAAGGGTTGTCTGTTATGAATGGGTCACCGAGGAGGATAGCAGGAACAGGCTAAGCCACCAGAAGACCAGAGAGGTTGGTAGCTAAGCGGATTGCAGACCCCTGATCCTATCAACACAACTAGCTGTAGCCGTGGAGCGTTCCTACAATGCCCTAGATGCTTCGTCACAGCTGGAGAACTAACTAAACCTAAAGACAGAAAGGTGAAATCTAAACTGCCCTGGAGCAGATCCCCAAAGGAATAGACAGCCCCCAAACATATATTGTCGGTGAGATAAGATGAGACCCAAACACAGGCAGAAAACAGACTGAGCAAATGGTGGGGCCCAAGCTGTCTAGACAGGACAGGACAGAAAAGATACTGTCTGCAATGACACACAAAACCCTAAAAATGTCCAACACTTCTGATATTCAAAACACCTGAGGTCACACGACCTCACCCTCGCTAGATCAGCACTCTGGTATAAACTGGAAGCAAAGCAAAAGATACTAATATAACAGGGGACTTAACAAGCTGTGACAAATGAAGCAGGGTCCAGCGCTGCCCCCAGCAGGGAGCACGCTGAACCCTAGCAACAGAGCAGAAAGAAAAAAAAGGCACAACCAGATTAGATGCAAAGGATTAGCAAAAGAATCACTTAACTGAACATGCAGATCAGGCAGGGGACTAAAGAACTACAAATGCACAAGGAGGAAAAATCACCAGCAACCTTCCAGAGCAGCCAGCTCCATTATATGCTAACAGGCAGTAATCCCGGGTTCCCAATTATCATCGTCAGGTGGAGACCTTCCATCCACTTGGCCAGCTCCACTACTCTCAGTAACCTCCAGCAGGAACAGAGGGAGCTTCGGCTCAGAAATCCAAGCAAGGGAGTTCACAACAGTTGTCCACTACTCAGACAACCCCTTCTTAAATACTATATTTCCCAGCGTAAAATAAAAATAACATATACTCACCTCCCACACTGGTGTAATTCCTCTACGAATTCTTTGCTGCATTTTGATAGTGCCCACTAGGGTGACCGCAAAAAAGCGATGTCGGAATTTTGTCCGTCTGGACCCCACAAAACGATTCCCCTTTCCAGATATTAAGATAGCCAAAATTTGAGCTCGATCAAACGACGTTAACCCGTGCCGCTCGTTGCTCAAAGTTTGAAAAAATCCAAATTGAGGTATTTAAAGATTTAGGTATTTTGCATAGTCTGTTAGACTATAAAGAATGTGACAACAACATTGCAGAAATAGCCCTGACCAAATTTTCGAACCATTTGTGGTATTTGAATGCAGAGTTGGTGGGATTATCGTTTTTTGATCCCACCATTACAGACAATGAAAAGTTGTTAATGGCTAATAAATTGCTCAGTAGCACAGATGAACCATCAGAGCACGCTAGGGTTGTAAATCCAAAAGTTAGGAAAGAAAAATTAAAAGAGGTAGGAAGTAACCGACTTTAACGACCTTCTGACAAAAGATGAAGAACAAAAGCTATATGTCCTGCAAGTTGTAAGCAAATGCCGAGCATTATATTCTGACGTTTCAAAAACTACTTTAACAAAAGCTCTAGAATAGATTAGATAACTATGTAAAATTATCAACTCATGTAGGTTAGCGTGCTCTGATGGTTCATCTGTGCTACTGAGCAATTTATTAGCCATTAACAACTTTTCATTGTCTGACATTTTTTCCCCCCCATATGAGATCCGGTCACCCTAGTGCCCACCCTCATTATACGAAGAAATCCTTACCCTACAGTCAGTTTTTGAGGCTTAAAAGGAATAACAATAATCTAGGTAGATTTGTAGAACATTCTTCGGATTTATACCAAAGATTCGTAGAGAGAGGATATCTAAAAACGGTTTTGGACACAGCCCTGAACAAGGCTATCAATCAATCGCAGGACAACCCATCTAGAGGCATTAAGATCAGGGATGACAATAAGGAGGTGGGCAAAAGATTTGTATTTAGTTATTTAGTTTTAAGTATGACCCTTTGGATAAATACATCAAATCCGTGACAAACGAAAACTGCCATATTTTGGAAAGGGATTTAGAATTGTCTGAGATAGTGGCCTGTTAATTTCATGTAGGCGCACAACCAATTTAAAAGATATTCTGGTGCATAATCGTATCCAAAATGAACGTAATGATTGGATAACAGGTGTCCCTAAGGGCAATTTTAGATGTGGACATTGCTCGTTTTGTTTTATTCACATTACAGGACGGTTCATTCAAATAGGGTCCGTGTCGCATCAGGTTCATGATTTCATCTCATGTAGGATAAGTTACATAGTGTATGTCTTATTTTGCCCATGCAAGTCTTTTTAGATTGGCAAGACTATTCAGCCACTTTTTGTCAGATTCCGTGAACACTTTAATTCAATTCAGTCTGGTGAGGGTGCCCCACGATTGATAAATGATATGAGGGAGCATCAAGGGGGAAATCCAGAGGCGTTGCGCTTTGTGATGTTAGAACGAGTAGGTTTACCTGTTCAGGGAGGAGCTCTTCAAAGATTACTGCTCAGAAGGGAGGCAAGGTGGATCATGCGCACACGGGCGCTGGGAGCAACAGCTTTTAATGATAAAATATGTCTGTATTCTTGTAGTCGCTATGACACTTATTTGCTCATAGTAATATCTTTTCTAGTTTGATTTACTCTTTTTAATTGTAGGTTTAATTGTGTGTTGTATGAATGGGCCGGTGAGCACTGTTTTTCTCACATGGAGGTGATGTTTAGAAAGGGGAGGTCCTGAACCTTACATAAGTATATGGACCTCATCATTTCCTTTCTCCCTCAGGACCCGTAGAAGCGTATACAGTGCATTGCGAAAGTATTTGGCTCCCTGGAACATTTCAACCTTTTCCCACATATCATGCTTCAAACATAAAGATACCAAATGTAATTTTTTGATGAAGAATCAACAAGTGGGACACAATTGTGAAGTTGAATGAAATTTATTGGTTATTTTAAATTTTTGTGGAAATTAAAAAACTGAAAAGTGGGAATTATTGACACAAACCAGAAGAAGTTTCTACTTAGGAGAAATTGTGAAAACCATTCCATCAGCCTCATCTTTCATGGGTTACTGAAGACCCATAAAGACATATTCCCTCCCACCTTACGTCTTATCATATTGAGAATTGGGACTTCGAATGAGGGTATGGGAGAAAGGCTGGACACATTTTTACAAACACTTACCTTTAGAATTCCAGGTTACATAAAATATGGATCCTCTGTTTTATGATTTTTTGACAAATTTTTGATGGTAATTGGGTTATATATTTGTTACATGTGACATAATAAATCTGTATTCTGGCCACATGTGCCATCCAACATCATTTAAACAATTATAGCACATACACTAATGAGTTGAAACAGTTTATTTTGAAAGATATCTTTTGAAAGATAATTATTTTATGTTTGATTCAAAATTATTTTTGCAAACTGTCGGAGTCCCGATAGGCACAACGTTATCCCCTTCTATGGCCATTTTATTGATGGCCTGATGGGAGGACAGGTTCATTTTCAATCTGACTAACCCCACTTCCACTAATTTGAAAAGGTATGGGAGATAAGTGGATGATCTCCTTATAGTGTGGTGTGGTTATGTGGCGCCCCTGAGGGTTCAGTCGCCACAGAGGTACTGCACCTCCTCCTGAGGTGTGTTACCCTACTATCCAGGTAAGGTGGAGACACCTGACCACACTCCAACACTCACATCCCACACGCACACCAGTAGTGTAGCAGAGCAACCTTGGTGGCTCCCTGCTTGGAACACGAAGAGTGCTGGGAGGTGGGTGGAGCTTAGACTGCACAAGAGAGCGGGAGAATATTAGGAAAAGGTCAGTCTGTGAGAGAAGATTCCCTGAGAGGGATGGAGTGAAGGAAGCGCTGCAGCAGACTCCTGTGACCTGGAGCTCCTGGGACAAGAAAGAGCCATAGAAAGCCTGATTCTTCGGAAGGAAGATAGTTTAGTACGGAACGTAAGGAGAAGAAGAGAACTAAGGACTAGGGTCAGAGCAGAGCCCTTCCTCGAGTTTGAAGCGCATGGCCGGGGTCCGGTCCCCGAGGTTGTATGGTTACTGATGTTCCTGCAGCAGAAACTGGAGGAATAGAAGTCATCACCACTTTATTCATATCTAAGACTTGGGGGCACAACAGCAACGTGGGTGAGCCGGGACATGATAGCAAGGAGTAGCCGAAGCTACAGCTGTCTGCCATACAAGTAGAGTTCTAAATAACATCAAAAAGGAGGTACTTGAGTTTAATACGCAAGTACTTCAGATTAGGCGCTAGTGTGGAGACGTTCAGAGAAGGTACATGTTGGAGGAGTGCTGGAAAGGTGTACTTTACCTTGCCTGGGAGTTGGCTGAGCCCCTGACCTGGAGGACACGGCACCGAAGCGGGCATCTGTGTGCACCAGACTGTGAGTAAAGCCTTGGAACCAGGGGTGGATTAAGGGTAGCCAGGGCCCGGGGCAGTTCAGACTCTGTGGGCCCCCCTCGTCACGTGACGGGGTCACGAATCGTAGAGCCACACTCTACATAGAGAATAATGGGGCCTCCAGCACCGACCTCCACCCGCAGAGCCACACTCCACATAGAGAATAATGGGGCCTCCAGCACCGACCTCCACCCGCAGAGCCGCACTCCACATAGAGAATAATGGAGCCTCCAGCACCGACCTCCACCTGCAGAGCCACACTCCACATAGAGAATAATGGAGCCTCCAGCACCTACCTCCACCCGCAGAGCCGCACTCCACATACATGGCTGCTCTCAGTGCTCTGTGCTGTGCGCACAGGACCTGTGATGAGGTCACAGGAGGGGAGGAGACAGGGGTCACATGATCGGGGGCCCTGACACCTTACCTCCTGTGATCTCATCACAAGCCTTTGCACGCTACCAGCAGCATCAGCGTTCACGCTACTTGTAGATGCTGCTGGTAGCAGAGCACATAATGCCGCCCCCACGGTCACTCACTTTTAGGTGGGGAGAAGATGGAGTGCCATTGCAGCAGCCAGCAGGAATGTGGTGGGGGCCCCCTTAGAAGCTCTTGTGGTGGGGGCCCCGGGGCTGAAGCCCCGCCTGCCCTGCCTATAATCCGGCCCTGCGCGGTGGCGGATTATAATGGGGCAATTTACTGGCCTGGGCTGTGGGCCCCTTAACCCCACTGGGCCCGGGGCAACTGCCCAAATTGACCTTATTATAATCCGCCACTGCTTGGAACTACATGCCCTTGTGTCCTCCACTTATTCTTGCGCCTTACACCCAGCTCTGCTACATCTACTTCTTTACACCATCTCCCCACTTGCCAACCTCATCTACTCTGCCCTGGGGCTACAGCTCCACCTGTGGGGAGCTTCAACATCATTTCTGCACCACACCATCTGACCTAGAGAAGCAACCCTGCAGCGCTGGTCAAACTGACCAGAAACCACAGGTGGCGTCACGAGTCATCTCAACAACTTTATCCCCATCACTCCACCCTTTTTACATTGACCGCCTGAGGCCACAGACCGGGTCACTGCCACTGTGACATCTCCCATTGAAATCAACGGACCCGGCACAGAGTACCCCATGGCCTCTGGGGGTGAGTCAGTAATACATGTGAATGTGATATTTCTGAGTTTCCCACATATTTAAACAATATTGTGTACAATCTGTGGTTTGTCAATGCCTGCACAATTCAAACTCCGTTTTTGGACATTCTTTTGACAGATGACGATATAGAAGAATGGGTCCACACTTCCCTATATACAGAAACCCTATCTGGCAACACAATACTAAAATCCTCAAGCTGTCAACCCAGACAGAGTACATATAAGCCATTCCTTATGGCGCGTTTATGCGTTCCAGGTGCATTTGCTCAGAGGAAAGCAGTTTCCATAGAGAAAATACTATTATGAACTGTGAGAAAGAGGTTATAATTCCTCTTTAGATTCTGCAGCACACAATAGAGTAGTATCTCAATCGAGGCGGAGAGAAATACAAGTCAGACGAGGAGTGGCTTAGGGGCATCCATTACCTTTTCTACACCATACAGGCAGTAATTTTGGAAAATTCGGAACATGATCCCCCCAAAAATTTGCAAGTCAAGATGATATTTTGGGTAAAATTATTAAATTATTTCAGGTGGATGCAGGTATGTAGCCAGGAGTGGACGATCGATTGGAAATATATCACCTAGTCTGTTCCATAGACCGGATATTACCAGGACTTGGCTAAATGTTAAGGGATTCTTTAAATGTGCAGGCAGTCAGTGCAATATGTGCGCTTTTGCCTTGGATAAAACCTAGGAATTCACTTCATCACAGGGTGAAAGTTTTTATATTGCTAAATGTATTAACTGTAACAGTCACCACATAATTTATTGCACTGAATGCAATATGTGAAAAGTAGGCTGCACCATTAGAAAATTGAAGAACATATCTCAGAACACCAAGCTATTATAGGCAAAAGAATGCATCTTACTCAGGTGAAGCACTTTGTCAGTGCACATAATGGAGACACTAGATGCTTCAGATTTTATGGCATAGAAAAGGTTCCCTACCTCGTCAGAGGGGGAAGTTGGCCGAAGTGTCTCATGTAGAGAGAAGCCTATTGAATACTCAAGCTTGACACAAAATAACCAATGGACCTGAATTTCAGAAACAATTTATTATTATTAGGTTTTTTCATTTATTTTTTTCATGCAGCATAGAATGTGATTGCTTATATTTGATTTACATTTTATTCACATCAATTGTTTAATATGATGTAGTTATGTTTTGAGATTGACATAGGGTATTGACAATTAATGTAAACAGTTAAGCAAGTTGAAGATGAAATTATCTCTAAAATGATCAAAGATATGTGTAGAGAAAAAATGGCACATAATTTAAGGAAAAGAACATTTCTCCAACCATCAAGCATCGGGGTGGACCAATCATGCTTTGGGGTTGTGTTGCAGCCAATGGCATAGGGAATATTTTACGGGTAGTTGGAAGAATGGATTCAATGAAATTTCAACAAATTCTTGATGCAAACAACACCATCACCAAAAAAGCTGAAGTTAAAAAGAGGATGGCTTCTATAATTGTATGTGTCACAGTTCCATTCCTCATAGTGTCTGGGATGCAGTTACTGACAGCTCGGCTGTAAGTGTATGTGCACATGTTGCAGATTAGCCTGCGGAATTTTCCGCACAGAATCCGCACCTCTTGGCAGAAAATGCAGGTGCGTTTTTTATGCATTTTGATGCGGATTTTCATGCGTTTTTTTCATGAGGATTTGTATGCGTTTTTGTAAGCTAAATAAAGATATGTTATTTAACAAAAAAAAAAAGATTTGTGATGTCATTGTAGGGGGGAGAGTTCCCACTGTGTAACCTTGACCGGAACAAAGGAAACTGTCACCAAGGTTAATTAGAGGACGGATTGAGGACAGTTCTAGAAGGAGTGGGGGCGGAGCAGGTATAAAAGGAACTGAGAACGCCAGCAGGGGGCTCTCGACAGAGCGGGAGAGAAGGCGCAGGAAGCCTAGGTGGCGCCAGAGAGCAGGAAGGAGGAGGCGTCAACCAGAGATTGGAGAGGGAATCACCATGATCAGGGAGGAGATGGGACCAAGCAGCCCAGCAGAGGGACGCCGACCGGACGTCCGTGCTCCCACTCCCGGCACTTAGACCTGCGGACGCTGCTGCCCGACTTCAGCCCGCTGCTGCGGCCTGCCGGCTGCCACCTGCGGCCGCCGCTGCCCGACTCCAGCCCGCGGCTGTGGCCTGCCCACTGCCACCCGTGGCCGCTACTGCCCGACTCCAGCATGCCGCCGCGGCCGCCGCTGCCCAACTACAGTTGGCGGCTGCTGCCTATACATCCAGGCCCCCGGCCACTGCCATCCCGCCTTCAGGGACCTGCTGTGCCCTCGCTCCACCTGGGGGTGGGAACACCAGAAGCTTAAGTCAACTCCTTGTCGGCTGGGCCCAGCGGCTGAGATACCGCATGGACACCTACAACCACTCTGCCAGACGTCAGAGAAGGATAAGTGACACGTCGTAGTTGATTAATCATAGTTCTTGGACTTGTAGTCGGCCATACCGCGGCCTTATAGTTACCGGTTCCGACCAGGTAATTAATATCGTGTTACCTGTGTATTATTGTTTGGATCCCTGTAAGGATAACTGTTGTCAGCTTGCTAGTTAGTCTAAATAGCACAAATAAAAAGATTTTTGGGGGGCTAAAAAAGCCCTAGCCAGCTCACCAACAACAGCACGGAACCTCGTCTGGACCCAACGAATGTTGATTGTAGACAGAAGGAAGAAGGAGCATTCCAGCTACTAAAATTGTTTGCTTTATTCCAAAGTAGAAATTTTAAAATGACATGTAACAGCTTTCTCCCCTCAAACAAGTGGATGTAATGTCGGGCACAAAATCATCAGCTACGCGTTTTGATCCTTAGCGGATCTTTTACACAGCACAAAGACCGTACTGTGAGGTTGAAACGTTGCACCACTTGGTGCTGGATTAAAGTCCACAATTTTTCCTTGAACTGGAGTGCTGCCTGATTGTTTTTTCCATATAGATAGATAGATAGGTAGATATGGGATAGATAGATAAAATGGTACATATATAGTTAAAAACACAGACACACAAAATCTTCACGCAATATCTTTAATTAAAAAAAAATGGGAAAAAAAATGGCATGGGCTCCTGCGCAATTTTCTGTGCCAGAGGGGGAAAGCCGACGGCAGGGCCAATATTTCTAGCCTGGGAAGGGGTTAATACCCATGGAGCTTCCCAGGCTATGAATATCAGTCCGCAGCTAGCCTTTACTGGCTATTAAAAGACGGGGGCCCCAAATAAAAATGACATGGGGTCCCCCTATAATTTATAGCCAGAAAGGCTACGCAGACAGCTGCGGGCTGATATTCATAGCCTAGGAAAGGGCCATGGATATTGGCACCCCCCCGGCTAAAAATACCAGCACCCAGCCACCCCAGACTTGGCGCATCTGTCAATAAGACGCCTATCCATTAATAATCTTATAGTTTCCAAGGGTTAAAAAACCAACACACATAAGAATAAAGTATTTTAATGAAGTAAAACATGACACAGTTTTTCATATTTTTATTGCATGCCTAATCCATGCGACGCCCTCGGTCTAAAATATTAAACCAAACGTATACTCCCTGTCCGACGCAGTCCAATTAATAACGAGTGTCCCACGATGATCTCCCCTATAGAACAGTGACATTTGGTGATGTCACTGCTCTATAGGGCCTCTCAGTGATGAACTAACAGGAGATAATCCTCCTGCAGTGCATCAATGAAGAGGTTACCTGAGTTCAGGCGCTCACATTTAGGCAATGCTGCGTGGAAATTTTCTCACACAGCAATGCCGGTGAGAGAATGAACTTAAGTGACCGCTCTCTCCCAGCAGCGGCGGAGGGATATACATCACAGAAGATTACCTCCGCTGTCAGTACATCGAGGAGCCTCTGTAGAGCACTTACATCACCCGATGTCAGTGTTCTACACGGGAGATCGTCGTGGGACACTCGTTAATAACTGGACTACAGTGGAAAGGTAAGCATAGGTTGGTTTATTATTTTATTTTTATTAAAGGAGACGAGGGCGTCGGGGACTAGATGATTGGTAAGTATGTACTCTATGTTATGTGTTGAATGTTATATGTATGTTCTGTCTGTTATATGTATATAATGTATGTTCTGAATGTTTTTTTTCTTTTTTATTACTGATCACAGCCATTGTCTGATGGGACTACTTTCCCATCATCGGCAATGCTGTCACAGTGAACATTCATTGCCAGATGGGAGCAATAGTTCCATTAGACAATGGCTGCTTACACAGACATGCACACACACATACACGCAGTGCCCCGCACACACCATACATGCACATAGTCACCGCCCACACACTATACACGCACACAGTCACCACCCACACTCCGCCCACACACTTCCCTCCTCCAGATCTGCAGCGTTTCATCCGCATAAAAACCGCAGATCTTTTTTAGACCTGCAGTTTTGCTGCGGAAATGCCTGACTCAATGCAAGTCAATGGGTGCAGAAACGCTGCAGATCCACACAAAGAATTGACATGCTGTGGAAAATAAAATGCTGCAAATCCGCACATTTTTTTCCGCAGCATGTGCACAGCAATTTTTTTTTTCGTAGGTTAACATTGTTTTAATACACACTTGCAGATTTAGTGCGAATCTGCAGCGGAAAATCAACTGCGGATCTGCAATAAATCTGCAATGTGTGCACACAGCCTCAGTGTTCATTATTCCAGGTGATTGCCAAGCTACTTAACTGAGCTGTCTCCCAGACCTCTGCCAGACATACATTCAGCTTGTGAGTTTCTTTTCTCCTGTGGCTTGAGTTCTTTATGCTTGATCTGTTGTTGCCTGACCTTGGACTTCATTCTGACTATCTGTCTGTTTAACCACTTCAACTCTGATCTGTTACACTCCTGAAACTCTGACTTCTGAACATTACCTGACCACACTTTTGTCTCTTCCTTTTATGTATGACGTACCCTCCTGGCTTCTGACCTTGGACTCCTTGACCATTCTGACTCACTACTTGGCCGAGAGAAGCGACTAGTGTCACATAATGATCCTAAACACAGTCCCCTGACCTGACCATCATTGAAAATCTGTGGCTAGATCTCAAACTAGCAGTGCATGCAAGACGACCCAAGAATCTCACAGAACTGAAAGAATTTTCCAAAGAAGAATTCATGAAAATCCCTCAAACGAGAATTGAAAGACTCTTGTCTGGCACAAAAAGAGTTTACAATCTGTGATACTTGCAAAATGGGGTGCTACTAGGTACTAACTGTAGAGCCCACATCTCTGCCTGCAGTCCCTCTCTCCCTGCAGAGACATCAGCGTACTCACTGCCAAGGCTCCCGTACTGCTCTTTCCGGGTCTGCTGTTGCCCGGGGTGCACGCACTACTAGCAGGTCTCCAGGCTGTCATGGTTTGGACAGTGTTCTTGCCCTGCACTCACAGGGTTAAGTGTACCTGGCCTCTTTCTGGATCTGGGAGGGGTATTTATACTCACTCTTTACCAGGGTTCTCTGTCAGCTATACATACTGTTGTTCTGATTGTGTGTCTGACCCCCCTGGTGTGTGTGTACACTGCATTGCTTGTTTGCTTCCCGTGTATGACCCGGTCTGTCCCCTCACTCTACTCCGTCTCTCGTCTTGGTATTATTGTCTTTTCCGGTTCTGACCTCCTGGCTTGGCTATCGTTACTCCGTTACAGTTTGTCCCTATTGTACTGTCTATTGCCCGTTCTGGTTTTCTGATCTATTGCTACGTCCTGACTATCCATTCTGCCTAACCCTTTGGTACTGTCGTACTATCTTGTGCTTTGACCCTGGCTTGATCTGGTTTCTGTCTCTGTCTATGCCCCTTGGTAACATTGTCCTGTAGTTACCTTTCTAGGAGTTTTCCTCAGCTCCTAGCTCTCTGGAGTTTAGACCACGCCTTCAGCAGTCACATGCTTCAGGTCCTGTGAGCCTGGAGCATGCATCGTCATCACTGCTGCCCCATTCCACAGGTATCTTTGCGCACAGTTTTGTACTCAGGACACGCGTACTGGCTCAGTGAGCAGGTGCAGTGCGGTGTTCATGACACAGGCACTGTGCTTAGAGAGAGTGCGAATCCTTCCTCCTTCTTAAAGGAGCAGCACATGTTCCTCTAAAGTGTACCCAGCCAATTTCTGGAGGTCTCTTCCTATTTAAACCACCTACTCCAACATGGAGGTGCCTGTGCAATGTTGTTAATTTGTTCCTAACACGCTAGTCAGTTCTCAGGTCCCTGTACTTGTATGCGAGTCTGCTGCACCTGCCAGTGCTCACCTCAATGTGGCAGCAGAGCCAGTTGCACCCGCCAGTGCTCACCTCAACAGCAGCAGAGCCAGCTGCACCTGCCAGTGCTCACCTCAACGGCAGCTGAGCCAGCTGCACCCGCCAGCGCTCATCTCTACAGTAGCAGAGCCCGCTGCAACCGCCAGTGCTCACCTCATTGGCAGCTGAGTCAGCTGCACAGTCAGTGCTCATTTCAATGACAGCTGAGCCAGCTGCACCTGCCAATGCTCATCTCAATGGCAGCAGAGCCAGCTGCACATGCCAGTGCTCACCTCGACGGCAGCCGAGCCAGCTGCACAGTCAGTGCTCATCTCTCCGTTAGACTGTCCTGTCTGCACCTGTGGTTCCTGTCATCTTCTCTGCCTGTCTGTATCTGTTGGACATTCCCCCGGCCATTCCAGCTATCCACTCCTAGTGGTCAGCCACCATCTACCCAAGGTCAGTCCTGGAGTAGCACTTGGATCACCTCTCTTTTCTCTCCATGGACTACGGTGTTGTTAGCTGCTAGGTGTCCGTGGTCGGATTGGCTGAGGCTCCTAGTCACACACCTCCAGGTCTTCCTTGGGCTTTGGCACAGTGGTTAAACCACCCAGCCCATTACACCAACCATGCTGGGTGCCCAAATTTTTGCATCAGCGCATTTTCCTTTGGTAGCTTTTAAAAGGTAAAAGATGAAAAAATATACATACAGTATATATATGCTTTGCCTAAAATACTAAGGAAATGTGTCATCGTTAACTTTAGGCCTTTTAGAAAACATTTCATCTTCAACTTGCTTAACTGTTCACAATATCAGTAAATGTAACCAGGGGTGCCCAAAATTTAACATACCACTTGTAGTGCAGCTGGGTTGGTGCAGTGCGACAAACAGGTAGGGACCACAGAAAGTTCAATGCAAACAGTGTCTTTATTTACAGACTCACATACAGGCGTGATATCCTCTGGATCGCAACTGGGTTTTCATATATACAGTCCGTGTTCAAAACCCGTTGCCGTGGACAATGACACCGCTATAACTCTTGGTTGCATCAGCAGCCTTGAAGCCCCTGGCTCTGCATTAGCTTCACACAGAACTGGGATTGCACACAGCCTGCTGCTGTGCAGCTTGCAAACTAAAAAATTGGACACACCCAAGGCAAAACAGACATCAGTCACTACTTGGACCCAATCCATATTTTCTTTTATTATGCCTTGTGAATCACAGGCATGCTGCTGTGAACACAAGGCACTCCAGCGGGTTTAATAGGACTACGTCCGCATCCTGGGGACACATATCAACCCTCCCATATGATCCCCCTCACTGCCTCACATATTACCCCCCTGTTCAAACTTGTGTGGCTGAACACTTGTCACCATACAGGGTAAAAGAAAAAAGCTCCAGCTTTGCAAATTCAAGTCCAATTTATTGTTAAAAACAAGTCCAAAACAGAGCAAAAAATAGTGTGTTCACATGAGTAACAAGTAGTAGATTACGCGTTTCGAACAATAGCTTGTTCTTTCTTGAGTTTTGTGAAGACTGCACGTGGTCCAGGCTATCCACTACACATGCCTTCAGGTGAGCTGGCTTCTTTTTCTCTTTTTGAATGTTTACACCATACAGGGTGCCCGTGACAGGGCATCTGCATTCCCTTGTGCCTTCCCTGCACGATATTCCACTGTGAAATTGTAATTTTGCAAAGACAGGAACCATCGGGTGACCTGAGCATTCCTCTCCTTGGCATTTATCATCCAGACCAAGGGTGAATAATCCGTCACAAAGTGAAACGGTCGTCCGAGCAAATAATAGCGCAGGGACTCCAAGGCCCACTTAATAGCCAGGCACTCCTTCTCCACTACGCTATAATTCTTCTCAGCCAGGGTGAGTTTCCTACTCAGCTAGGTGACCGGATGTTCCTCTCCGTTCACCTCCTGCGACAGGACCGCTCCTAGACCGACATTAGAGATGTCCGTCTGTACGACAAAATCTCTCTTGAAGTTGGGGCTGATGAGGACTGGCCGTCCGCACAGCGCCACCTTCATAGACTGGTATGCTTCCTCCGCTTTAGGGTTCCATCGCACCATGACCGACTTCTTTCGCTTTAGGAGATCGGTTTGGGGTGTTGTTCACCCAGAGAAATTAGGTATAAACCTCTAGTAATACCCAACGATGCTGAGAAGCGCTCTCATCTGCTTGGTGGTAATAGGTCGGGGCCAGTTGTTTGTGTAGTAGGGGCCCAGATTGGGGGGTGGTCCACTGCTTACCGCAATCAGACGACACAGATACGAGACGGAGGCAGCTTTTAGTTGTAACAGGTCCGAGTTTATTGGCCGTCCTCCTGACGACCGTAGCCATACACCGCTGCACCTTTACAGCTCTCCGCATCCAGGCCCGGGTACCTTCACCTTTCCTTCAGTCGTAGTGACGTTCCTCACGGATCTTTCGCTGGGGCTGTCCTAGACCAATCTACTGCCAGCGCTTCACCTGCCCGAGGTCGTCGTCCAATCAGTACCCCCGGGGCCTCGTCTGTCCTGCGGTTCGTTGTGTCAAGGCCACCCCCCTGACTGTCTCTTCCTGTCAGTCCCCCTGGTCGAGCTCTCCACCGTTGTCAGTCTTCTGCTCCTGAGCTCCTCCCGGGACTAGAACTCTCTGGAACCCACTCCTGTTCTATTTATCTCCCTCCTTGGGAAATCCCCTTGGGAAATCCCCCATGACTAAGTGGTTTCTATAGCCATAAGCTGATGTTAAGTCCTGAACTACACTCCCCCTGCCATCTTGTGGTCAAATTTAGGTACTGCACTCCCTTTTCTGTCTTTCCCTGCTGTTACCTTTCTCTCATTGCCAAACTCCGTCTGTAGTGCACAAACCGTCCCCTCCTTCTACCAGTCACGTCTGTCCGTCAAGTCACCTTCCCCACACTTGGCCTAGAGTTTATTTATTTGGGGTTTGATAACCCCATGGCTGATCACGTATCCTAAGTACCAGGCTTCCTCGAGCCCTATCCCACATTTCTTAGGATTTGCTGTCAGACTCATGGCTCTGAGCGAATTCACAACCGCTTGTACCCAGGACAAGTGGATATGAGAGTCAGTACTAACGATGATGATGCCATCCAAGTACGCAGACAAAGACTTCCGATGGGCTTCTAGCACTATGTCCATCATCCTCTGGGACATGGCTGGTGCCCCTTGTAGTCCAAAGGGCAAGACAACAGTGGTACAGACCCTCTGGTGTTATGAAGGTGGACTTCTCTTTTGATGACTCTGTGAGAGGCTTGTGCCAGTAACCCTTGGTCAGATCGAGCATGGTAAAGTGCTAGGCCTGCTCCAGTCGATCAATCAGCTCACCCTCCTGGGCCATTGGATAAAGGTCGAACTTTGACACCTCATTCAATTTACCGAAGTCATTACAGAACCGTCATGATCCGTCCGGCTTCGGGATTAGGACAATGGGGCTAGCCCACTCACTGCGGGACTCATCAATTTCTCCTAGCATTTGCCTCACCTCACTCGTGATAGCATGTCCCCAGGCCTCGGGCACATGGTACGGCTTCATTCGCACCCTTACGTGACACATGGTGACAATTTCATGCTGGATGACAGAGGTGCGGCCTGGTATTTCGGAGAATACATTCGTTTCTCTTGTACTAGTTTCCGAAATTCTCAACTCTGTGGTTTTGAGAGAGTATTGCCTATCTTTACCGCTCTCTCGGCCTTTGCCCAGTATACCATCGGAAGGTCCCCAGATGATAATTCTGGAGTTGCATCCGTCAGCATACACTCCCGGTCCTACCACGCCTTTACCAGATTGATGTGGTACAACTGTTCAGGTTTTCTCTTCCCGGGCTGATATACTCGGTAGTTCACCTCCCCAACCTTTTCCCAAACTTCATATGGCCCTTGCCACTTGGCCATAAACTTACTTTTGGCAGTGGGTACCAAGTCTAAATCCCGATCTCCTGCTTTAAAGGAGCGTACCGTGGCCTTTCTGTTATATGCGTGGCTCTCCACAGCCTGAGCATCCACCAATGCTCCTATACGATAGACATGACTGCTGCGATCTGGTCCTGCATATTGGCCACGTGCGGCACCTCGCAAATGGCGAACATCAAGTAGGGCAACAACATGTTCCAATCCCTTCCATCCTTGGAAACTACCCTCTTTAACATGGACATGAGGGTTTTGTTAAAGCGCTTGACTAATTTGTCGGTCTGGGGGTGGTACACCAACGTGCGCAAATGCTTTATCTTGAAGAGCTTGTACAGTTCCTTAGTCACCTTGGACATAAATGGACTCCCCTGATCAGTAAGGATCTACTTCAGTAATCCAAGGCGACAGAACATGGCAGACAACTCCTGGGCCATAAGCTTAGCCGAGGTGTGCTGAAGTGGAATTGCATCCGGGTATCGCTAATATGTGTTGGTGGCCCCGGGCGGATTTTACTATCGGCCCTACCAGATCCATTTCAATCCGCTCAAAGGGTACCTTTATAATGGGTAGGTAATGGGTTTGCAGTGGGTGAGGTTAGGTTTCACAGAACCTCTGCACCTCAGTGTAGACCCAAGGCAAAAAAAAGCTACAATATGCACTCCTGTGTCTTTTTGGCCTCCAAGTGCCCTCCCAGCATGTGGGTGTCAGCCATTTCGAGCACCACGCAATGGTAGGATTGGGGCACTACAAGTTGTTCTAGCACCTCGTCCTGTAATTTATCAACCCTGTAGAGTAATTCCTGGTTGATTGCCATACATGAACGTGGGAACTTCTTCTCCGCACCCGGTTGCTGATCCACCCCTTATACCTCGATTACTCTTTCCCGTGTCCGGGTCAGTGTAGGATCCTGGAGCTGGGTAGTCCCAAAGGTAGTCCCTGGGGCAATTACAGCTCAGGGATTGTCAGGGTCTCCTCAACCTCTCCTGCCATCACCTCTAGGGGAAACCTATCAGGTTCACACTCTTTCACTATAGGGGTGACTCCTATGGCAGGAATCCCTGTGTCGGGATCTTCGGCCCCTGCCCCAGAAAAATATTTGCCCGGGGAGGGTTAATTTTATTTTTCCACAGAGGCCAGAAGAGGGTCAAATCCCTTCCCAGGACAGCCCCGTACAGAAGTGTCTTAACCACCCCCACCACATGGTTAATTTCTCCACAGGGCATAAAAAATATAACTTCTACTGTTGGATACTTGTGGAATTCACCATGTATACACACGACACTCATATTTTTCCAAGATTAACAGGGGATGTTGTCTGGAAGATGTCTGCCTCCAGAGGTTATTATTAATAGAAGGGGGACTTACCAGTGTGAGACAAGTAACTAACACAGAACAGGAGAAATTATTATTATTATTATTATTATTTATTGTTATAGCGCCATTTATTCCATGGCGCTTTACATGTGAGGAGGGGTATACATAAAAACAAGTACAATAATCTTAAACAATACAAGTCATAACTGGTACAGGAGGAGAGAGGACCCTGCCCGCGAGGGCTCACAATCTTCAAGGGATGGGTGATAGTACAGTAGGCGAGGGTAGAGCTGGTCGTGCAGCGGTTTGGTCGATCGGTGGTTACTGCAGGTTATTGTCACGGGGGCTTAGTTCAACTAAGGCTGAAATACCCGGGGCCCCTGTGGTGTCCCTTTTACTAGGGGAAACCCTGTCTGACCCTCAACCCAGGGTTTTTGCTGAAGGTGCAAATGCCTGAGCCTCCGACCTTTCCTTATCTCCTGCTCAGCCCTGCACTTAACCCTCCACCCTCCACCCAGTGAGGAGTCACACCACCAAAGCTCCCACACAAATAATGACAGACAGGGAGAACTTAAACTGCACTGCGCCGCACACACACAGGAATAAACAGTAATGTGAACAGGGCACAACTAAACACAAATATGGGAAGGAGAAAGGATAACGACGGATCATACGACACCAGATATGAATCTCTCTCTCTTGAACACCTCCACTCCAGACCGGAACCACTTGGTATGAAACACAAGCTATAATCGGCGACGCCCATATGCCAGTATGACTATTTAAAGACCGTGGGCGTGACTAACCTTCCAACCTGGTCTCCAGCAGGATTAACCCCCGAGAGCCTGAAGATCAAACCGGCGCCACTGAGGCTATAGTGGCTGGAGGTGGAACTACCTCTGCCTGCCGGATGCTGTGGTGTGAACAGCGTCCGACATGACAGTACCCCGTCTTCTACGAGGGACCCCAGGGCCCTCAAGACTCATAGGACCCGGCTTGTCCGGATGACGACGGTGAAAAGAACTGACCAGCCGATCCGCATGTATGTCTGAGGCTGGAACCCAAGACCTCTCCTCTGGACCATACCCCCGCCAGTGCACCAAATACTGAAGAGTACGGCGTACTACTCGAGAGTCCACCACCTTGGCGACCTCGAACTCTAACTCGCCATCCACCATGACTGGAGGTGGCATCGGCGTTGTGTCCACCAAGCCTACCACCTTTTTCAATAAAGCCCTGTGAAAAACGTTATGTATTCTGTACACCGCAGGAAGTTCCAACCGATAAGCCACTGGGTTAATGATGGCAGAAATCCTAAAAGGCCCAATAAACCTTGGACCCAGTTTTAAAGATGGGATTTTGAGTTTTATGTTCTTCGTAGCTAACCACACCCATTCACCCACACACAGGTCCGGACCTGGCACGCGTCTACTGTCAGCCACCCGTTTGTACCTGGCACTCATGCTCAACAAACGCTGTTTCACCCGCCTCCAGACTGATGACAATTGGGCTCCTAGCTGATCCTCCTCCGGGACACCCCCGGAGTCACCCTGACGTAAGGTACAAAACTGAGGATGTTGACCGTACACACAAAAGAATGGAGACTCTCCTGATGACTCTTGGCGGTGATTATTTAATGCGAATTCGGCCAGAGGAAGGAAAGTAGACCACTCCTCCTGGTTGTCGGACACAAAGCATCGTAAATACTGTTCTAGATTTTGGTTCATGCGCTCAGTTTGTCCATTAGACTGTGGATGAAACGCCGATGAATGTGACAACTTGATCCCCAACCTAGAGCAAAAAGCTTTCCAAAACCTCGCCACAAATTGCGTACCCCTATCAGATACTATGTCAGACGGTACTCCGTGGAGTCTGACCACCTCCTTCACAAATACCTGAGCCAACGTCTTAGCATTGGGCAAAGAGGACAACGCCACAAAATGCGCCATCTTTGAAAAACGGTCAACCACCACCAGGATGACCGTGTTCCCTGCCGAGGCTGGCAAGTCAGTGATAAAATCCATGGAGATTTCTGTCCATGGCCTATTGGGTACCCCCAGAGGCTGTAGCGTGCCAGCAGGACGGGTTCGGGGTCACTTAGCCCTAGCGCACGTGATGCAAGCTGCCACGTACGAGACCACGTCCTGCCGGATTTTGGGCCACCAGAAACGACGCGATACCAGCTCTAAGGTGCCCTTCACCCCTGGGTGACCAGCCAGTACCGAATCGTGGTGTTCCTTCAACACCTTAGGCCGAAGATGCAGGGGTACAAATGATTTGTTGGCGGGAAGTCCTGGTGGTACCTCCTCTTGGGCCTCGGCAATCTCCGCCTCTACCTCAGTCGTGAGAGCCGAGACCACTACCCCTTTCTGGAGGATGGGTACCGGCTCTTCCCGAGGTTCTCCCCCCGGAAAACACCTAGACAAAGCATCCGCCTTGGTGTTTTTAGCCCCGGGACGGTACGTCACAAGAAAATTGAAACGAGTAAAAAACAATGCCCAGCGAGCCTGCCTAGGAGACAGACGCTTGGCCGACTCCAGGTAGAGCAGATTCTTATGGTCGGTGATAACTGTGACCTGGTGAGCCGCCCCCTCCAAGAAGTGTCGCCATTCCTCAAAAGCCAGTTTGATGGCCAACAACTCCCTGTTGCCGATATCATAATTCCGTTCGGCCGGCGACAGCTTCTTGGAGAAGTAGGCGCATGGATGCATCTCGCTCAAGGACGAGCCTTGAGACAGTACTGCCCCCACTCCCACCTCCGACGCATCAACCTCTACCACAAAAGGTTTAGACACGTCTGGTTGCACCAGAATGGGGGCTGAAGCAAAACTATTCTTCAGACGCTCAAATGCACGTATAGCCACCTCCTGCCAGTTCGCCAGATCGGCACCCTTCTTTGTCATGTCCGTGAGCGGTTTGGCGACAGTCGAAAAGTGTTTTATAAATTTCCTATAATAATTCGCAAACCCAAGGAACCGCTGGAGTGCTTTCAGACTCTCCGGCCTCTCCCATTGCAACACCGCTTGCACCTTAGCGGTGTCCATTTTAAAACCGGCTGCGGACACAATATATCCCAAAAAGGGCAACTCCTGGACAAAAAATAAACATTTTTCCAGCTTAGCATAGAGCTGGTTCTCCCGGAGCAACTGTAACACCTGCCTAACATGCTCCAAATGAGTGTCCCGATGGCTAGAATAAATGAGGATATCATCCAGGTATACAATCACAAATCTCCCCAGGACATGAGCAAATACATCATTAATAAAATGTTGGAAAACGGCAGGCGCGGTGGTCAACCCAAACGGCATAACCAGACTCTCAAAATGACCCTCAGGAGTGTTAAACGCCGTCTTCCACTCATCCCCCTGACGGACCCTTATGAGGTTATACGCCCCCCTGAGGTCCAGCTTGGAAAACCATTTCGCCCCCGCTACCTGGTTGAACAAATCCGGGATCAACGGCATTGGGTAGGGATCACGGATAGTAATCTGGTTTAACTCTCGGAAATCCAGACACGGGCGTAACCCCCCATCTTTCTTCTTAATGAAGAAAAACCCTGCGGCTACAGGCGAGGACGAAGGCCGGATGTGACCTTTGCTCAGACTCTCCGTGATGTAGTCTTTCAGAGCTTGTCTCTCAGGACCAGAAATATTAAACATCCTGGCCTTAGGTAATTTGGCCCCGGGTTTTAACCTAATAGCACAGTCATAGGCTCTATGTGGAGGCAGTTCTGAGCAACCCTTCTCAGAGAAAACATCCGCGAAATCCTGCAAAGCCTCCGGCAGGCTGGGCGTCACGGCGGACACACATGTGGCCAAGCAATTGTCTTGGCAGAAACCACTCCATTGTACTATGTCCTGAGTTTTCCAATCAATTACCGGGTTGTGCCTGGACAGCCATGGAAAACCCAGGACCATTTCAGCTGGGAGATTACGGAGGACCCTACATGTAACCGACTCAGAATGTAGGACCCCAATGTGGAGTTTCACCTCTGCCACAAACTCAGTAATCTCCCCTTGAGGGAGGGGAACAGCATTAATGGTCACCACCTGTATGGGGTGAGGAAGTTTTTCGATCTTAAACCCGGCGGTGTGTGCAAACTCCTCATCTATGAGATTGGTGGCGGAACCGCTATCCACAAACACTGATATAGGTAGCTCTCTGCCGGCGATAATAACCTTGGCAGGGAGCATACATTGAGATACCATCATGGAGGATATGCATACGCTCAGTTGGGTCTCCTCCATACCCTCTGAGCTTAACAGTTTTCCGCCGGTGTGACCCTCTTAGGTAGTACCGGGCAAACGTTAACATAATGACCTCCTTTACCACAGTAGAAACATGCTCCGGGCTTCCGGAATCCCGGAGCGCGAGGCTGAACCTGTGCCACGCCAGCAATCTGCATAGGTTCAGGGGACTCATCTACTTCAACCACACCTGCACCTCTGTTTTCCCCCAGAGGTAGCGTCTCCTGTGCCCCCTGACGAAAACGGCGATCAATACGTATCACCAAACTCATGGCAGACTCCAATGATGCCGGAGTCTCATACATCAGGAGGGCTTGTTTCACCCTCCCTGATACCCCATGAATAAACTGGCTCCGCAGTGCTGGGTCATTCCACTGTGTGTCTACAGCCCAGCGGCGAAATTCCGAACAATAGTCTTCTGCCAAGCGCTCCCCCTGGCGGAGGGCGCGGATTTTAGATTCCGCTAGAGCCAGTCGGTCAGGGTCATCGTAAATGAGCCCGAGGGCAGAAAAAACATTATCGACCGAATGAAATGTAGCAGAGTCAGCTGGTAAGGAAAATGCCCATGCTTGGGGGTCACCACTCAGTAATGACAACACCAGCCCTACTCGCTGGGCCTCATTACCTGAGGATATTGGCCGCATGCGGAAGTATAATTTGCAGGCCTCCCGAAATACGACAAATTTGCTGCGATCGCCTGAAAATCGTTCTGGCAGCGGAAACTTCGGCTCTGCACCGATACCTGCAGATGCCGTTTGCACCTTTGCTACTACCAGGCCCTGCTGCTGAACTGCCCCTTTCAACTCGGAGACCTGTATGGACAGCGCCACCAACTGGCGGGTTATGGAATCTAATGGATCCATGGACTCCTGAAAAAATGTGGGCCGATTATAATGTCACGGGGGCTTAGTTCAACTAAGGCTGAAATACCCGGGGCCCCTGTGGTGTCCCTTTTACTAGGGGAAACCCTGTCTGACCCTCAACCCAGGGTTTTTGCTGAAGGTGCAAATGCCTGAGCCTCCGACCTTTCCTTATCTCCTGCTCAGCCCTGCACTTAACCCTCCACCCTCCACCCAGTGAGGAGTCACACCACCAAAGCTCCCACACAAATAATGACAGACAGGGAGAACTTAAACTGCACTGCGCCGCACACACACAGGAATAAACAGTAATGTGAACAGGGCACAACTAAACACAAATATGGGAAGGAGAAAGGATAACGACGGATCATACAACACCAGATATGAATCTCTCTCTCTTGAACACCTCCACTCCAGACCGGAACCACTTGGTATGAAACACAAGCTATAATCGGCGACGCCCATATGCCAGTATGACTATTTAAAGACCGTGGTCGTGACTAACCTTCCAACCTGGTCTCCAGCAGGATTAACCCCCGAGAGCCTGAAGATCAAACCGGCGCCACTGAGGCTATAGTGGCTGGAGGTGGAACTACCTCTGCCTGCCGGATGCTGTGGTGTGAACAGCGTCCGACATGACAGTTATAGGCTTGTCGGAAGAGGTGGGTCTTCAGGCTCTTTTTGAAGGTTTCGATGGTAGGTGAGAGTCTGATATGTTGTGGTAGAGAGTTCCAGAGTAGGGGTGATGCGCGAGAGAAATCTTGTATGCGATTGTGGGAAGAGGAGATAAGAGGGGAGTAGAGAAGGAGATCTTGTGAGGATCGGAGGTTGCGTGCAGGAAAGTACCGGGAGACGAGGTCACAGATGTATGGAGGAGACAAGTTGTGGATGGCTTTGTATGTCATGGTTAGGGTTTTGTAATGGAGTCTCTGGGCAATTGGGAGCCAGTGAAGGGATTGACAGAGGGGAGAAGCTGGGGAATAGCGGGGGGACAGGTGGATTAGTCGGGCAGCAGAGTTTAGAATAGATTGGAGGGGTGCGAGAGTGTTTGAGGGGAGGCCACAGAGCATGAGGTTGCAGTAGTCAAGGCGAGAGATGATGAGGGCATGGACTAGGGTTTTTGCAGATTCTTGGGTGAGAAATGAACGGATGCGTGAAATATTTTTGAGTTGAAGTCGGCAGGAAGTGGAAAGGGTTTGGATATGTGGTTTGAAGGAGAGATCAGCGTCAAGGATTACTCCGAGGCAGCGAGCTTGTGGGACTGGGGAGAGTGGGCAGTCATTTACTGTAATTGATAGGTTCGTAGGGGGGGTCACGTGAGATGGGGGAAAGATGATGAATTCTGTTTTGTCCATGTTGAGTTTCAGATATCTAGTGGAGAAGAAGGATGAAATAGTGGACAGACATTGAGGGATTCTGGTTAGTAGGGAGGTGATATCTGGTCCAGAGATGTAGATCTGTGTGTCATCAGCATAAAGATGATACTGAAAGCCATGAGATTCTATGAGCTGTCCCAGGCCAAAGGTGTAAATAGAGAACAGCAGGGGCCCAAGGACTGAACCTTGTGGGACTCCGACAGATAGGGGGCGAGGTGAGGAGGTGGTGTGTGAGTGGGAGACGCTGAATGTCCGGTCTGTTAGGTATGATGAGATCCAGGAGAGGGCCAAGTCTGTGATGCCGAGGGATGAGAGGGTCTGTAATAATAGGGAATGGTCCACTGTGTCAAAGGCAGCCGACAGGTCCAGGAGGAGGAGGACAGAGTAGTGTCGCTTGCTCTTGGAAGTTAAGAGGTCATTGGTGACCTTAGTAAGGGCAGTTTCAGTGGAGTGGTGTGACCGGAAGCCAGATTGTAAGCGGTCGAAGAGGGAGCAAGAAGAGAGATGGGAGGACAGTTCAAGGTAGACGTGTTGTTCCAGTAGCTTGGAGGCGTATGGGAGAAGTGATATAGGGCGATAGCTAGACACAGAGGATGGGTCAAGAGAGGGCTTTTTGAGGATAGGTGTGATTGGAGGCATCTTTAAAGCTTGAGGGGAAAACACCAGTTGTTAGTGATAGGTTGAAGAGATGGGTTAGGGTTGGGATGAAGACTGTGGTGAGGTTTGGGATGAAGTGGGATGGGATCGGGTCGAGTGCACAGGTGGTGAGATGTGATCTTGAGAGTAGAGTGGAGAGTCGATCTTCTGTAATGGTGGAGAAGTTGGTTTTGAAGGTGGAGGGCTGGGAAGTCGGGAGGAAGGGCTCTGGGGGTTGTTGACCAAAACTGTCCCTGATGTTATCAATTTTCTGCTTGAAAAATGAGGCAAAGTCTTCAGCTGAGAAAATGAACTTTGTCTTTTCTCAAACACATTTTTTGCTTTTCTCTGAGCTCTGCTGTATTGCAACAATATTGTAGCCTTGTCTGCCTGCGAGATGGAAGCTGAAGCTGAGAGGAACCTGCATATGTGTCAGTTATAAACACACACAGCACTGCAGTGAAATCAGGGGAGCAGAGAGGGACCAGTACACATCACACTGGTAGCTCCCCATGTAAAATAGTCTCTGGAGGCAGAGTTATCTTCCAGGCAGCATCGTCCCCAGAGCCTGGAAGAGGTCATTAATATAAAGTGATAAAAGATGATTTCCCAACAAGGCATCTGATATGACGCATACAAGTTGGACTGTTTTTGATCAGTCTTTAACCTCTATGCCCATATTAATAGTTTACATAAGACAAATGTGGTGACAGATTCCTTTTGAATCATGGGTTATCTATGATGTAATAAAAGCTAAGACTAAAGCATGATAGATTGTCTTTATATTGGTGACCACACAAAGTAAATTCTCCTGATTGGCATATAAATAAAGAACAATTTTACCTAATTGTTTAATTGCTTCTTGGCCCACATTCTGGGCTAAAGTCAAATTTTCCATATCGGCTACCACATAACCGGCAGATGCTGCTCCTAATTCCAAACACTTCTTTGCCACCTAAAATACCAACAAAATTTCAAGGATATTGAGAGGGAAAAAAGCAAAAATGTTCTGTTACATGAATCAGTATTTTCATTTGGGTAGACTATCTTAGGTGACTGCTGACTTTAACATCAGGTTGGTTTAACTAGAAAAGTGATAATGACACCTGACGCCCAGATAGATTCCTGCATGGATGTTCTCGGTGGGGCATGGATGTTCCCGGTGGGTGTCGTTTGCTTATGATACTCATATGATAATAGTGTTACATGTAATTATGCATGAAAAGTTGAAGCTATATAAACATACCTCCTGTAGTTGATTAGCCCTTCTGGCAGTGAGCATAACATGAGCCCCCATTTCTGAAAATCTGTATGCAATTTGCTCTCCAATTCCTGTACTTGATCCAGTCACTAGTACTCTCTTCCCTTTTACCATTTCTAGAAGAAGCAAAGTTACACAAATCACAGGTGGTACCTTTCTCAGCAGTATTCATAATTCAACATTTGATAAAAAATTTTAAAAATTATAGAATCCTAACTTAATATATCTTATTTATATGGTAAGGGTACATTGCCACCATCATATTTTTGGTATTAATGTTGTCAGAAGAAGAAAACTGGCCTCATACAGACAGCACGTGGACCAATGATATTCAGTAGGACTGTTCAGATGACAATTTTTTTTCGCACAAATCAAATGTCTACATAAAAAAAAATTGCATATTTTTTATAAGATTGTATGGGTGTGCAAAAAAAATCTGATCCCATACGGATCAACGGTATAGAATCCGATTTTTACGGATACATTGCAATTGCTAACATAGGAAACTGTTGTAAATTGCATTTGCTGCTGATGTATAAAAATTGATGCCTCCATGTTACATGTATGGTGGAGCTGTCAGGGTGCCAGATCCCTGTGGAATGAAATATTTGCGCTATATAATTATATTACTAACAAACAAGTGGAGGCGACCCCAGAGATAGCATTGTTATCCATTATTCAGGGCTCATTGTCCAAAATTAAGAAGAATATGTTGCCATATTTCATGACTGCAATGCGTCAAATTATACCCAGGCTTTGGAGGTCTCACCATGGCAGCTTGAATGAAAAGTCCTTTATTACCTGACTATCTTCTTAGATGGTAAGGCGCAGCGGCGGGGAGAGGCATGCGGGGAGAGGGGATGATGACCGTTTCGCGTTACCACGCTTCAACGGGTCCAGGTGAATGACTAATTAACAAGTGCTTCCTTTAAAAAGTCTGAACATGTAATTTAACCATATACATGACAAAGTGAACAACCAAACAAAAACGAAATAAAATAAGTGAAAATCATTATTAAGAATTATCACATACAACAGCATTTAACTTTTACAGTTATTGCAACACAAGAAAAAAATATATATTTTTTTCCCAAAGGTATCACAAAAATATTGACAAATGAATCTTGCCATTCAGACCAATGGGACCCTGAGCCTGCGTTTTGAGAATCCATTTGGCTTCTTATTTCGATAACAAATCATTCCGATTACCTCCTCTTGCAGGATTCTGTATTATTTCAAGCCCTGTTAAGCTCAGGGTCTCAGGGTCGGAATTATGAAAAATTTTTATATGATTTATTAATCGCTGGGAACCTTTTCCTGAGCAAATAGATCGATAGTGTTCACGGAACCTTGTTTTTAGGGGTCTTATAGTTTTGCCTATAAAAAAAAAATTGCAGGGAGAGAAGAGAACATACACTACAAATTGCGTCCTACCTGTTATAATATCTTTTACTGTGTGTACAATGGAGCCTAAAAGTAAAGGGTTACAGGTTACATGGAGATGGCACCTGGGTCAGTTACCACATTTAAAGTTACCTGATGGTGCAGTTTTCTGTAATCAATTTTTAGATGGGGATTTAATTTTGTGGGAAACCAGGATATCGGAGATGTTACATGATCTGCGATAGGAAAAAATAGGTTTTAAAATTCCCATCCACTGCAAATCCCTATCCATGTATAGAATGTGCCAATTCTTCCTGATAGAGGCATGTATAGCCCAATCCATCGGACTATGTTTACAAAATAAAGACAAATTGTTGAATTTGTGTTTTTTTCCGGTTTTCTGAAATTCTTACGTTTTTTCCTATGTAATAAATCATGCTGAGAAACAGATTTAACACGATCATGAGCTTCATTCAATACAGAAGTAGGATAGCCTCTTTGTTTAAAACTTGTCTTTAAATTACATATCTGTTTGTCAAAAACCACTTCAACATTACTAATTTTGATTCGTGCACTACTAAAATGGAATAAAATATTCGTTGAACTCAGTTTGAGAAAAGACTGTGTGATGATTTTTCCTGCTTGAATTTTTATTCGAACGACGCAGGATCCGTCAAGTTCATGACCACCACATGAATACCATATTTTCTGCATTAATTTCATTTAAGTATAGAATGAATTCCTTAAATTGCTCTATTGTGCCTGCCCATATAAAAAATATACCATCCACATAACATGAAAATGTACGGATATATTTTAGATATAGGTTCAGGGAATTTGTGATATATTTATCAATAAACACTGCCAAAAATAAATTTCCAAAAACGCAAGCTGCAGGAGTTCCCATTGCAGTTCCAACCAATTGGAGGAACCATTTATCCATGAAGGTGAAAGCGTTATGTGACAATACAAAACATAATGCTTTAATGAAAAAGGAAACATAATCAGCACCTTTATCCGTGTTTTTCAGAATTAAGCTAATAGCCTCCAAGCCATCTATATGCGGGATTCTAGTATACAAATTCACCACATCTATAGAAACCATCTTGCCACTTCTTGCTATCATCTTGTTCTAATACGTCCAACAGGGAGCCAGAATCCTTTAAATACAACGGTATTTGCTCTAATATAGGTATTAACAACCAGTCGATGTATTGGGATAAAGGCTCAGTTAATGAGCGTATTCCTGACACAATAGGGCAGCGGGGGGGGGGCAACTAGCGATTTATGAATTTTTGGTATACAGCACCAATAAGGTTTTGTTGGAAATTCAGGAAAAGTTTTTCTCAATGTTTTTGTGAAAAAAAAATATATTTTCTTCCTGTGTTGCAATAACTGTAAAAGTTAAATGCTGTTGTATGTGATAATTCATAATAATGATTTTTAGTTATTTTATTTTGTTTTTGTTCGATTGTTCACTCTGTCATGTATATGGTTAAATCACATGTTCAGCCTTAGGAAGGACTTGTTAATTAGTCATTCACCTGGACCTGTTGAGGCATGGTAACGAGAAACGGCCAATGTCCTCTCTCCTCATTCCCCGCACGCCTCTGCCCGCCGCTGCACCTTACCATCTAAGATGACAGTCATGTAATAAAGGACTTTTCATTCAAGCTGCCATGGTGAGTGCGGCATACTTTTTTTCTGAATCGTTCATATCTACATGTTGATATATGCTGAGCACCTCCAAATTGGACATTTATGCTGGTAAAGGCTCTATAATCTGCCTCAATTCCTCCATACAAAGGATTGCATGTTTTAACACCAGTGCCGCTATTCACATTTCTCTGTGGCTTAGAGACTATTTCTTGTTTATTTATTACCCTCTTAAAGATCATGTGCCATCTTTTGACAGGGAGTGGTGCAAGTGTTAACAGGTACACAGATGTAACAGCGCAGACAATGAGGAGACAGTGGTACTTAAACCAACAATTATTTATTTGATCAGCACAATCAAAGGGGCGCCTTGGGCACAATACCAGGGAACAGCACAAACGGTGAAAATGAAGCAAGTCATGTTACAAGAAGAATACAGTTATTCAGATGAACAGGATATCGGTACAATGCTATTTACACTCTTTCTATTATTACCATTAAATAACTGATATTGTTAGTGATGTCCTAGTCCTAATATCCCAACCTAAAGGCGTCAATGTTAATAATGGGCCTGTTACAGTCATCCCACTCTAAGCAACACAAAACATCACTAAGGCCCTAATGGGAGTCAGAGATACTACTCACTAGGCTGCAAGTCCAAAATGGGTGAGTTACTCAGTATACTCGTCACATTGGCCAATTTCAAGTCCTGAAGCATGACCCCGATTCCCCCTTTGTACAGTACGTCTACACTGGAAGCGACGACTCACATGACCCATCCTTCTGCTGCGGCATAGTCGTCTCTCTCTCTGCTCTGATTCTGCTTGCTCGGGTCAGTATTCCCGGCTCTGGTCTCGCTAGTCTTTACTCAGATCTGGTCTCTCAACTCCTTTACTAAGATCTGTCTCTCGACTCCTTTACTCAGATCTGGTCTCTCGACTCTTTTACTTGGATCTGGTCTCTCGTAATGGAGGCTACAAGCCAGCTCGCTATACCAAACATCCGTCCTGCTACAGGTTCAAACGCCAGCTTCTAACATTCACTGCCATCCTGGGTATTTTATGATTACGAACTGTGCCACAGCTGTCATGTGACCTGGTGTCTCCTCCAAGCTCTTCCCCGAGGGAACATATACTTCACTCTTGAGTTCCTTTTAATAAAATTTTTTCTGCTTTCACTTTTTCTATAGCAAATGGTGATGTTTGCTTGCAGCCACCACAGGGATTAACTGTTTGCATCTTCTCCCTTCTCTATCTCTTTACACAGGACTCTGCAGCAAGTCTGGGGACATTTTATGTAGTCAAAATATATCATATGACAAATGCAAGGTATAAAAGGCAATTCTTTGAAGGTTTGAAGAAAATTGCATCAATTCCACTAATAGTCACGTATCACAGTCTTCAGTGTATGTAGTCTTCATGCTTTATTAGATAAGCAAAATAGCAGTAACAACAAGCAACAGCTGGTATGCTGAGTCTTAAAGTGAAAGTCAGCTAATGTATGCTGCTCAATCTACGGCCAGCATGTATCAGGCACTGAGTGTACGATCTCAGCCAGATATTGACTCTGAAAGGGTCCTAAACTGTCTACATGGGCATAGAAAGCTGAATAAAATTATACTTGATATGTGTGACCAAATGTCTTATTCCAGAGAAATTCATGGTTTTATTAATATTTAACCCCTTAACCCCCAAGGGTGGTTTGCACATTCATGACCGGGCCAATTTTTATAATTCTGATCACTCTCCCTTTATGAGGTAATAACTCTGAAACGCTTCCATGGATCCCGGTGATTCTGACCTAGTTTTCTCGTGACATATTGTACTTCATGGTAGTGGTAAAATTTCATTAAAATAACTTTTATTTGTGAAAAAAAGGAAATTTGGCAAAAATTTTGAAAATTTTGCAATTTCCCAACTTTGAATTTTCATGCCCTTAAATCACAGAGATATAGCACACAAAAAACTTAATAAATAGCATTTCACATATGTTTACTTTACATCAGCACAATTTTGGAACCAAAATTTTTTTTGTTAGGAAGTCATAAGGGTTAAAAGTTGACCAGCGATTTCTCATTTTTGCAGCACCATTTTATTTTTACAGACCGCATCACATTTGAAGTCACTTTGAGGGGTCTATATGATAGAAAATACCCAAAAGTGACACCATTCTAAAAACTGCACCCCTCAAGGTGCTCAAAACCATATTCAAGAAGTTTATTAACCCTTCAGGTGCTTCACAGGAATTTTTTGAATGTTTAAAAAAAAATGAACATTTAAATTTTTTCCACATAAATGATCTTTTCACCCTCAATTTTTATTTTTCCAAGGGTATCAGGACCCCAAAAGCTATTGTGCAATTTGTCCTGAGTACGCTGATACCCCATATGTGGGGGTAAAACACTATTTGACTTTTTTGGCAAGAATTGAGATTGGACTCCATGCCGCGTTTGGAAAGCGCCTGATGAGCCTAAACAGTGGAAACCCCCCCACAAATGACACCATTTTGAAAACTAGACCAGCCTCAAGGAACTTATCTAGATGTGTGGTGAGCACTTTGAACCCCCAAGGGCTTCACAGAAGTTTATAACGCCTGGGCTGAAAATCAAAAAATCATATTTTTTCCACAAACATGATCATTTAGTCCCAAATTTTTTTATTTTCCCAAGGGTAACAGGAGAAATTGGATACCAAAAGTTGTTGTCCAATTTGTCATGAGCACGCTGATACCCCATATGTGGGAGAAAACTACTGTATGAGGACACGTCGGGGCTCGGAAGGGAAGTAGCGACGTTTTGGAATGCAGACTTTGATGGAATGGTCTGCGGGTGTCATGTCGCATTTGGAGAGCCGCTGATGTGCCTAAACTGTCGAAACTCCCCATAAGTGACCCCATTTTGGAAACTAGACCCCCCACAGAACTTATATAGATGTGTGGTGAGCACTTTGAACACCCAAGTGCTTCACAAAAGTTTATAACGCCCGGGAGTGAAAATAAAAAAAATAATTTTTTTCCACAAAAATGATATTTTTGCCCCCAATTTTTTATTTTCCTAAGGGTAACAGGATAAATTGGACCCCAAAAGTTGTTTTGCAATTTGTTCTGAGTAGGCTGATACCCCATATGTGGGGGTAAAACACTGTTTGGGCACATGGCAGAGCTTGGAAGGGAAGGAGCACCATTTGACTTTTTCAACGCAGACTTGGCTGGAATTGAGATCTGATGCCATGTTGTGTTTGGAGAGCACCTGATGTGCTCAAACAGTGGAAACCCCCCTAATTCTAACTCCAACTCTAACCCCAACACACCCCTAACCCTAATCTCAGCCCTAACCCTTGCCCTAACCCTATCCCTATCCCTAGCCCTAGCCCTAACCCTAATGGGTAAATGTAAACAAATGCATTTTTTAAATTTTATTATTTTTCCCTAACTAAGGCTAGTTTCACACTTGCTTTTTTTTGCAGCGCGTTTTTCCCGCAAAAAAACGCATACAAAAGCATACAACTGCTGCGTTTTTTTCAAGCATTTTTATGAGCATGCATGAAAAAAACGCAGCGTTTTTATGCGTTTGTATGCGTTTTTAGCGCGTTTTTACCGCGTTTGCGTTTTTTTCCAACATTAGGTGGCCCCTCACACTAACCCAAACCATGACTTTACTAACCCTAACCCTGACCCTAACCCTAACCCTGACCCTAACCCTAACCCTAACCCTGACCCTAACCCTTAACCAAATCATACTTAACCCTAACCCAAACCCTAAACCCTAACTAACCCTAACCCTGACCCTAACCCTAACCCTGACCCTAACCCTAACCCTAACCCTGACCCTAACCCTAACCCTAACCCTGACCCTAACCCTTAACCAAACCATACTTAACCCTAACCCTGACCCTAACCCTGACCCTAACCCTTAACCAAACCATACTTAACCCTAACCCTGACCCAAACCCCAACCCTAACCCTGACCCTAACCCTAACCCTAAACCCCCTTAACTAACCCTAACTCTAACCCAAACCCCTAAATTCCATGGTTAAAAAAAAAAAACGCATATGCAAAAAAACGCATACATGAGCATGCCAGTGCGCACATATGCGCATCCATAGGCTATAATGGCCATTTTTAGCGCAAAACGTGCGCATATGTGCGCATGCGCTTTTTTGCAGGGCCAAAAAATGCAACATGCTGCGTCTGGAAAATACAAACGCACACCCCAAAAAAACGCAGCGCATGAAAATCGCATACATGCGCTTATAAGCGCGCAGGTATGCGCACCCATGTTAAATATAGGGGAAAAAACGCATGCGCACATATGAGTTTTTTTCCAGCGCTAAAAAACGCAAATGTGAAACCAGCCTAAGGGGGTGATAACGGGGGGTTTGATTTACTATTTATGGCTATGTGCCCACGTTGCGTGTTAAAACGCACACTGAAAACCGGACACCTTCCCAGAAATCGCGCGTTCTTTTCCGCGCGATTTCACCGCTATTTTACCGCGATTTTGCCGCGATTTTCTCAAGCACTTTCCAAGCGATTTGAAGCATCGCTTGGAAAGTGATTGACAGGTTGGTCACACTCGTCAAACATAGTGTTTGACAAGTGTGAGCAGCTTTTTACCTTTGAGGCCGCCTATGCGGCATCAATAGTAAAAGATAAAATGTTAAAAATGATAAAAAAATAAAAAATCGGGGTATATTTACCTTCCGACGTCCCGCGCTGCCATCCCGGGCCTCAGCGTTCCCAGTAATGCCTTGCGAGACCTGTGATGACGTTGGTCTCGCGTTACTATAGCGATCTCGCGAGACCACTAGAGTCACACGAGACTACATCATCACAGGACCTTGCCGCAAGGCATTACTGGGAACGCTTAGGCCGGGAATGCAGCGCAGGACATCGGAAGGTAAATATACCCTGATTTTTTACAGGGGTATGGTACCCAGGGCCTGGAGGACAGTCTCCTCTCCTCCACACCGTGGGTACCAACCGCACATGAGACGCTTAACTTCCTGCATGGTGGGCATAGCCACATGCGGGAAGTAAGCAGTTCTCATGCATTCCTATGGGTGCGGAATCACGGCAATTCTTTGCGATTCCGCACAAAAGAATGATCATGCTGCGATTTTTTCCGCGATGCGATTCCGCCGCGGAAAAAAGCGCAGCATTAGCACAGCATGTGCGGAATGCCATAGGAATGCATGGGGGGCGTTCTGTACATGATTTGTAAACGTTTTCGCAGCGTTTTCGTGCCGAAAATCGCGGCAAAAATGCTTAAAAATCGCATCGTGGGCACACAGCCTTTATAGCGGGTTTTTATGTTTGGCAGCTGTCATATGCTAAAAGACGCTTTTTATTGTAAAAATAGTTTTTGCATCACCACATATTGAGAGCTATAATTTTTCCATAATTTGACCCACCGAGTCATGTGAGGTCTTATTTTTTGCGGGACGAGTTGACGTTTTTATTGGTACCATTTTCAGGCACGTGACTTTTTTGATCGCTTTTTATTCCGATTTTTTGGACGCAGAATGAACAAAAACCAGCATTTCAAGAATTTCTTTTGGGAGGTGCGTTTACACTGTTCTGCGTGCGGTAAAATTGATAAAGCGGTTTTATTCTTCGGGTCAGTGCGATACCTCATTTATGTCTTTTTTGGCGCTTTTATGCAATGAAAACAATTTTATAGAAAAAATAATTATTTTGCATCGCTTTATTCTGCGAGTTATAACTTTTTTATTTTTTCACTGATGATGCTGTATGGTGGCTTGTTTTTTGCGGGACAAGATGACGTTTTCAGCGGTACCATGGTTATTTATATCCGTCTTTTTGATCGCGCGTTATTGCACTTTTTGTTTGGCGGTATGATGATAAAGCCTTATTTTTTGCTTCGTAATTTATTTTTTAAGGGGTTCAATAAAGGGGTTAACTAGTGGGACAGTGTTATAGGGCGGGTCGTTACGGACGCGGCGATACCAAATATGTGTACTTCTATTGTTTTGTTTTGTTTCCAAAAAGTGAATTTATTAGGGAATATATATTTTTTTTATTTATTTAGCTATTTTTTTTATAAATTATTATTTTTTTTAATTATTTTTATTACAATGTCCCAGGGGGGACATAACTGTCATGTGACAGATCGCTGATCTGTCACATCACAGATCGCTGTGACAGATCAGCGATCTGTCACAGGCTGTGCAGAAGGCTTACTCGTGCCTGCGCTTTGCAGGCACTGAGGAAGCCGGCTCCCTGCAGGCCCCCGAAGGTCCCCGCCACCATTTTGGATCCGGGGACCTGCAGGGAAGGAGACCACCGCAGCAGCGCTGCACATTGCGCTGCTGTGGGGGTCTCAGGGAAGCACGGAGGGAGCCCCCTCCCTGCTGATGCTTCCCTAAACCCCCGGTACACTGCGATCGTGTTTGATCGCAGTGTGCCAAGGGTTAACGTGACCGCCCGACACATAGCGCCGAGTGTCAGCTGTAATAATCAGCTGACACCCAGCCGCGATCAGTGGCGCTCACCACGTGGGCGCCGCTGATCGCTATGACGTAATATCCCGTCCCTGGTAATTAAGTCCCGGGGCACATGGACGGCATAGTACGTCATATGGGAAAGGGGTTAAATCAGCTGTTAAGATCTATGGGCCGGACACAGATCTTGCTGAGAATCTGCACCAAGAGCTTATTTTAAATGAAAATGGGTGTTACCAGTGTGAGCCAAGTATGCTGGGGAAAAAGTATTTCATCAGCCACCAATTGTGCAAGTTCTCCCACTTAAAAAGATGAGAGAGGCCTGTAATTGACATCATAGGTAGACCACAACTATGAGAGTCAAAAGGAGAAAACAAATCCAGAAAATCACCTTGTCTGATTTGTAGAGTTGAGCAACTTTTGGTTTTTTAGGGTCGCGTTTCGTTTCGTGAAACCCGACTTTTCCAAAAGTCGGGTCGAGCAAGATCGTCCGATTATAGGGAAAAGTCGGGGTCGTCCCGAAACACGAAACCCAATGTAAGTCAATGGGGAATAAAAGTCAGCAGTGAGAGGAGGACAGGAAACACACCTACAGTGCCCATTTGAATGCCAAAAGCATCAATTCTTCTTACTTAAGCTTGTCAACCTTAATTAACTTCATAATACAAGTTACGCACTGAAAAATGGGGGTTATTTGGCTACAGACTGTGGGGGGGGAGGGCTGGCTCCAGGTTTTCATGTGCCCTGGGCGAAAGAGCGCCCCTTTAACACATACCACAACTCATCATGCTCCGATACGGCAGAGAAATAGCGGTATAGTACAATGAAAAATACCTCACTTTTAACATCTCATGACGAGGCCCATCTATTTCTCCATACAGAATCATTGGTCCCATATAATGTTTGAAACAGTATATGATGAGCTCCACATAATGCTACAGTATATGTTGGTCCCCATGGATGAAGCTCCACTGTCTTATGGGCCCAAATAATGCTCCAAACATAATGGACCTCATTTCTAATGCTCTAGTGTATAATGGGCCCTGTAAATGCTGCTCCAGTGTCTGATGTCCACCTTTGGAATGTTCCAGTGTATGGTGGGCCCCATCTATCATTCTCCAGAGTATAGTGCTCCCCAAAAATTGCTGTCCCAACATTGAAAACAATCAAATAAGTCTCCTCGCTAGGGAATCCCTGTACTTGTCTGGACTCCTCGTCGTCCCCATCTTCCATCTCACTGCACAGTATTTCAACTTTGCAAGTGCTGTGATCCTGGGCAAGCAGGGGGGGCCCACTCGTTGGCGACGGCACTGGCACAGGGCCCCTGATAGTACGGTGGTGTGTCTGATGGCGGGTGGGCCGAACCTGCACTTTCATCTGCAGCTTCCTCTTTGTCACCGTGTAAGATGGAACTGTATATGGGAAGGGTAACCTGAGTTTCATCAGGGTCAGATTCAGGTCGTGTAGCGTGCGAGGGGAATGTAGTGGTCTGGGTCAATGTACCAGCAGATTCATCGAGCAGTGGCTGGGCATCAGTGCACTTGTGTCGCCCCCAGGAGTACGGTTGCCACAGTGGCATTACCTTCTTCCTAGGGAGTGTGATGTCATGCTTGGGAGCAACGAAGGATCTCTCTAGCAGGTTAACTGATTGGGCGGCGTTATTCCCACGAGTCATGACCCTCCAAACAGCGTTCATGAAGGCAAAGTGTTTGTTTTACGTGGGCAGTATGGTTGCAAAGCTGAACCTTAAAGGAATGTCCAGAAGGGCACCACCAGGAGTGGAGCCTACGGTTAAATTCGACTCCACCTGGGAAACCTCAACCATGCCAGCTACAGAGCAGATGCACACATTGCAAGCTTAATTCCGTTAATGAACGAGACTCCGTCATGCCCCGCTGTCCGAGTCCGGCTTACTAGAGGGACACGTGAGGCTCTGGCACATGAGATTGGCCAATAACTGGTGTGTCATGCCCTTACATGTCCGTGGCTGCATGTGCGCTACACTGAAAAGGCCAGCGTTTGTCGCTTACAGGTGCAGATAACCCGCTGAACAACGTTAGTGATGGGGATCACTGATTACAATTATTACCCGCGAACAATGATTTCCCAGTAAGTGCAGGTCAACCGCAGTTCCGGAATTAGGCCTAACCGTCATTCCTGAAAAAATGAAAAACTTACGTGTGCAAACCACAGGTGCTGTGCTTGCTTAACAGTGCTTGCACAACGGCTGTGCTTGCTTAACAGCTCGCCAGCCGTTCTCACGCCCAGTATGGATTACACGTGATTGCACAAAGGTGAGAAAGGGTACTGTATCCCCAGATAACATGTATGGATAGCGTACACATTCAAAATATATGTCTATACATCAGGAGGCAGGCTCAGACGGTGTTAGGCCCAGTATGGAATGCACGTGATTGCACAAAGGTTAGAAAGGGTACCGTATCCCCAGATAACATGTATGGATAGCGTACACATTCAAAATATATGTCTCAGGAGGCAGGCTCAGACGGTGTTAGGCCCAGTATGGATTGCACGTGATTGCACAAAGGTTAGAAAGGGTACCGTATCCCCGGATAACATGTATGGATAGCGTACACATTCAAAATATATGTCTCAGGAGGCAGGCTCAGACGGTGTTAGGCCCAGTATGGATTGCACGTGATTGCACAAAGGTTAGAAAGGGTACCGTATCCCCAGATAACATGTATGGATAGCGTACACATTCAAAATATATGTCTCAGGAGGCAGGCTCAGACGGTGTTAGGCCCAGTATGGATTGCACGTGATTGCACAAAGGTTAGAAAGGGTACCGTATCCCCAGATAACATGTATGGATAGCGTACACATTCAAAATATATGTCTCAGGAGGCAGGCTCAGACGGTGTTAGGCCCAGTATGGATTGCACGTGATTGCACAAAGGTTAGAAAGGGTACCGTATCCCCGGATAACATGTATGGATAGCGTACACATTCAAAATATATGTCTCAGGAGGCAGGCTCAGACGGTGTTAGGCCCAGTATGGATTGCACGTGATTGCACAAAGGTTAGAAAGGGTACCGTATCCCCAGATAACATGTATGGATAGCGTACACATTCAAAATATATGTCTCAGGAGGCAGGCTCAGACGGTGTTAGGCCCAGTATGGATTGCACGTGATTGCACAAAGGTTAGAAAGGGTACCGTATCCCCGGATAACATGTATGGATAGCGTACACATTCAAAATATATGTCCCAGGAGGCAGGCTCAGACGGTGTTAGGCCCAGTATGGATTGCACGTGATTGCACAAAGGTTAGAAAGGGTACCGTATCCCCGGATAACATGTATGGATAGCGTACACATTCAAAATATATGTCTCAGGAGGCAGGCTCAGACGGTGTTAGGCCCAGTATGGATTGCACGTGATTGCACAAAGGTTAGAAAGGGTACCGTATCCCCGGATAACATGTATGGATAGCGTACACATTCAAAATATATGTCTCAGGAGGCAGGCTCAGACGGTGTTAGGCCCAGTATGGATTGCACGTGATTGCACAAAGGTTAGAAAGGGTACCGTATCCCCGGATAACATGTATGGATAGCGTACACATTCAAAATATATGTCTCAGGAGGCAGGCTCAGACGGTGTTAGGCCCAGTATGGATTGCACGTGATTGCACAAAGGTTAGAAAGGGTACCGTTTCCCCGGATAACATGTATGGATAGCGTACACATTCAAAATATATGTCTATACATCAGGAGGCAGGCTCAGACGGTGTCAGGCACAGTATGGATTTGACGGCCCAGATTACATAGCGGAGGAGCAGGGAGAGGTAAAGATTGCAAATGCTGGGGCCCTGCCCAAGCAAGGGGGGCCCACTCGTGGGCGTCGGTACTGGCACTGGGCCCCTCATAGTACAGCGGTGTGTCTGACGGCGGGTGTGCACCACCACCGTCAGAGACACTTGATTGCACTATGAGGGACCCTGTGCCAGTGCCCGTGCTCAAGAGTCGGCCTACCCACCTGTCCAGGGCAACGGCACTCGCACGGTGTCGTGCGCTAGGTGGTGACCCCGGCCATGGGGGGGGAGGCAGCACAGTTAGGGAGTTTTAGAAAGTGGCATATGTTGATGTTGGACATTCAGCTGATGCAAAAGGCGAAATAGGTGAAGTACCAGGAAGAGGTGGACCAAAGCAAGCCATTTTTCTGTCACCCTATGTGTCATCAGGGGAAGGTGGGACAAAATCCTTGGAAACCCATGCGTGGTTCATTTTAATGAAGGTTAGATCATCCACATTTTGGGTTGACAGACGGGTCCTTTTTTCTGTCAGGATTGATCCAGCTGCACTGAAGACTCTTTCCGATAGCACACTTGCAGCTGGGCAAGCGAGCTCCTGTAAGGCATATTGGGCCAATTCAGGCCAGGTGTCCAGTTTAGCGGCCCAATAGTCAAAGGGGAATGACCTGTGTGGGAGAACATCGATATGGGAGGAAAAGTAGTTTGTAACCATAGTTGACAACTGCTGTCTCCTGTCACTTTCCATCGATGCAGTATTACCAGTTGTGTGAGCGGTATTTGAAAAATCAGTCCACAACATTGTCATGAAACCCCTGTCTCCAACGCCACTTCTGCTGTGTGCACCACGAACACCTCTGTCAAGCTGCCCCCGGCCCGTACGGCTCGTGTGAGAACCATCACTGCTGCTGTGTGCTGGGAATGCCTCAAGCAACCGATTTACCAGAGTTGCTTGTTTATTAGCCAATATTAGGTCAAGGTTCTCCTGTGGCATGATGTTTTGTAATTTGCCTTTATAGCGTGGATCCAGGATGCTGGCCAACCAGTAGTCGTCATCGTTCATCATTTTGGCAATGCGGGGGTCCCTTTTTAGGATCCGCAAGGCATAATCTGACATGTGGGCCAATGTTCCCGGTGTCAATGATGCACTGCGAGTGCTGGGTGGAGGAGCACTTCTGGCAAATCCACATCCCTCCAGTCACGCACAAACCCTGTACCAGACCTTGCCACGCCAACATTTTCACTTGCCCCACGAGATGCATCCTCCTCCCCTAAGTAATCATCCCCATCATCATCCTCCTCCTCCTCTTCTTCCTCCACCTCGTCCAGGAGAGGTCCCTGAGCAGACAATGGCTGAATGTCATCAAGGATTCCCTCCTCCTCTTCCTCCTCATCAACATTGGCTGCAGACGCCTGCTCCTTAAGGTGCGTCAAAGTTTGCATGAGCAGACGCATAAGTGGGATGCTCATGCTTAGGATGGCGTCGTCTGCGCTTACCAGCCGTGTGCATTCCTCAAAACACTGAAGGACTTTACAAAGGTCTTTCAGCTTCGACCACTGCACACCTGTCAACTCCATGTCTGCTCTCAAAGTGCCTGGCCGTGTATCCTCCCACAAATGCATTATGGCCTGCCTCTGCTCGCACAGCCGCTCCACCATGTGCAGGGTGGAGTTCCACCTTGTTGCAATGTTGATAATGAGGCGGTGGTTGGGAAGGTGGAGCAATCGCTGCAGCTTCTGCATACGAACGGAGTGTACAGGCGACCGGCGGATGTGCGCGCACAGTCTTCGCACCTTCTGGAGCAGGGCTGTTAACTCCGGATAATTTTTGAGGAAGCACTGCACCACCAGGTTCAAGGTGTGAGCCAAGCAAGGTATGTGGCTGAGTTTTGAAAGGGCTATGGCTGCCACAAAATTACGGCCGTTATCACTAACTACCTTGCCTGCCTCAAGATGTACACTGCCCAGCCATGACTCAGTTTGTCGCTTCAAGTACTCGGCCAGCACCTCGGCGGTGTGTCTGTCGCCCAAACACATCATCTGCAACACAGCCTGCTGATGCTTTCCACTAGCTGCTCGATAGGGGGACACATCGTGTGCAACAGTGGCAGCTGCAGATGGAGTGCTCGTACGACTGCGCTCTGTGGACGAGCTTTCGCTTCTGGAGGAGGAGGAGGAGGGTCGAACGCCTACAGCCAACTGTTTCCTATGCCGTGGGCTAGGCAGCACTGTCCCACCACCGCTGTCCCCTGTGGACCCTGCATCCACCACATTAACCCAGTGCGCAGTGATGGACACGTAACGGCCCTGGCCATGCCGACGGGACCATGCATCAGTTGTGAGGTGCACCTTTCCGCTCACTGACTGCTTGAGTGCATGGACAATGCGGTCTTTCACATGATGGTGGAGGGCTGGGATGGCTTTGCGAGAGAAGAAGTGGCGACTGGGTAGGTCATAGCGTGGTACTGCATAGGCCATGAGTTCACGGAAAGCTGTGCTTTCCACCAACCGAAAGGGCATCATCTCAAACGAGATTAGTTTGGCAATGTGGGCGTTCAAACCCAGTGTACGCGGATGAGAGACTGAGTACTTTCTTGACCTACTCATAGTGTCTGGGAGGGTGAGCTGGACTTGAGAGCTGCATATGGTGGAAGTAGCGGTGGACAGGGCGGACTGAGAGAGGGTTGATGATGGTGATGGAGTTGGTGTTCTTTCTGATGGCCTAGAATCAGTCTTTCGTTGATATAACAGTGGGATTCCCTGACTGCTGTGGTCTTGCAACGACACCTCAACATTTGCTGCTGTGCTAACCGGTGGGCTTACAGTGGGGGAAACAATGTAGCGTTGCTGACTACCTTCGTTGTGATCAGTTGCACATGTGGCACTTGAGGTTTGGTGTTGTGTCCACGCTTGCAAGTGCATGCTGGTTAAATGTCTAAGCATGCAACTGGTATTCAAATTTTTCAGATTTTTCCCTCGGCTAAAGGTCTTTGCGCACTTCTTACAGATAACCTTGGCCTGATCATGAGGATTTTGGTCAAAAAAGTGCCACACTGCACTCTTCCTACTTTGGTAGACATTTTGCGGCCTAGCACGCTGTGATCTTTTGACCTTCTGGACAAGCTGTCCAGCAACTCTTTTGATGTTTGGAACCTGTCTTTGGAGTGCTCCGGGCCTGCCAGATAACAGCTGTTGCGATGTCGATGTCTGCTGTGGATGCTCCTCATCTGAGCTATTGGAAGCAGCACCCTCTTCCCCCAATGGATGCCAATCTGGGTCAACAACTGGGTCATCCATCACCTCCTCTTCTATGTCATGTGCACCTTCCTCTGTGTCACCGTGTATGGTGGTATAGTGTGCGGGAAGGGGCACCTGAGTCTCATCAGGGTCAGAATCTGGCTCTGTACACTGCGAGGACAATGTAGTGCTCTCAGTGAATGTACCAGCAGAATCATCCATCAGCGGCTGTGCATCAGTGCACTCCATGTCAGATTCATCTTGGCCTGGGTAATTCACCATTTCACTTGATAATCCAGGCATGGTATGTGAAAACAGCTCCATGGAGTAATCAGTAGTATGGCCTGCGTCATCCTTCAATCTTGGTTGGGGTGAAGGACACAAGGAAAGGTGTGGTTCATGAACATGAGCCTCCAATGACGACTCAGTGCTTTTACTTTTTACAACTGAAGAAGAGGAGGCGATAGAGCTGGAGGCTGAGTCAGCAATGTAAGACAAAACTTTTTCCTGATGCTCTGGCTTTAAAAGCGGTTTGCCAACTCCTAGAAAACTAAGCGTTCGAGGCCTTATGTAGCCAGACGATGACGCAGGGTCATCACCTCCTGCATTCGGTCCTATTTTGCTCTTGCCACTACCATCAGATCCACCACCAACACCATCATTACCACCTGCCAACCCCCGCCCAATTCCACGGCCTCTTCCACCAGCCTTCCTCATTTTTGGTAGAAATGTAGACAAAATCCAACAAACTATATAGTAATGTAAAACAAGGTACAAGGTGTCTATAGGACAGGGGAGATTTTGAATTTCTGCAGACACTTGTGGACACTGGACACTTTTGGATTGTGTGAGGCCCACTGATATCTGAGCGCTATGTGACAGGCTCGATGGCACAGCTGTGACCAAAGTGACTAGAGGATAAGGGAGATTTTGAATCTCTGCACACACTTTTGGACACTGGATGGACACTTTTGGATTGTGTGAGGCCCACTGATATCTGAGCGCTATGTGACAGGCTCGATGGCACAGCTGTGACCAAAGTGACTAGAGGATAAGGGAGATTTTGAATCTCTGCACACACTTTTGGACACTGGATGGACACTTTTGGATTGTGTGAGGCCCACTGATATCTGAGCGCTATGTGACAGGCTCGATGGCACAGCTGTGACCAAAGTGACTAGAGGATAAGGGAGATTTTGAATCTCTGCACACACTTTTGGACACTGGACACTTTTGGATTGTGTGAGGCCCACTGATATCTGAGCGCTATGTGACAGGCTCGATGGCACAGCTGTGACCAAAGTGACTAGAGGATAAGGGAGATTTTGAATCTCTGCACACACTTTTGGACACTGGATGGACACTTTTGGATTGTGTGAGGCCCACTGATATCTGAGCGCTATGTGACAGGCTCGATGGCACAGCTGTGACCAAAGTGACTAGAGGATAAGGGAGATTTTGAATCTCTGCACACACTTTTGGACACTGGACACTTTTGGATTGTGTGAGGCCCACTGATATTTGAGCGCTATGTGACAGGCTCGATGGCACAGCTGTGACCAAAGTGACTAGAGGATAAGGGAGATTTTGAATCTCTGCACACACTTTTGGACACTGGACACTTTTGGATTGTGTGAGGCCCAATGAATATCTGAGCGCTATGTGACAGGCTCGATGGAACAGCTGTGACCAAAGTGACTAGAGGATAAGGGAGATTTTGAATATCTGCACACACTTTTGGACAGTGGACACTTTTGGATTGTGTGAGGCCCACTGATATCTGAGCGCTATGTGACAGGCTCGATGGCACAGCTGTGACCAAAGTGACTAGAGGAAAAGGGAGATTTTGAATCTCTGCACACACTTTTGGACACTGGATGGACACTTTTGGATTGTGTGAGGCCCACTGATATCTGAGCGCTATGTGACAGGCTCGATGGCACAGCTGTGACCAAAGTGACTAGAGGATAAGGGAGATTTTGAATCTCTGCACACACTTTTGGACACTGGATGGACACTTTTGGATTGTGTGAGGCCCACTGATATCTGAGCGCTATGTGACAGGCTCGATGGCACAGCTGTGACCAAAGTGACTAGAGGATAAGGGAGATTTTGAATCTCTGCACACACTTTTGGACACTGGACACTTTTGGATTGTGTGAGGCCCACTGATATCTGAGCGCTATGTGACAGGCTCGATGGCACAGCTGTGACCAAAGTGACTAGAGGATAAGGGAGATTTTGAATCTCTGCACACACTTTTGGACACTGGACACTTTTGGATTGTGTGAGGCCCACTGATATCTGAGCGCTATGTGACAGGCTCGATGGCACAGCTGTGACCAAAGTGACTAGAGGATAAGGGAGATTTTGAATCTCTGCACACACTTTTGGACACTGGACACTTTTGGATTGTGTGAGGCCCAATGAATATCTAAGCGCTATGTGACAGGCTCGATGGCACAGCTGTGACAAAAGTGACTAGAGGATAAGGGAGATTGGATTGCTTTTAAAAAAGCAGTTTGCAGAGCAGTGGGTAAACAGCAATGCAGGAATGTCAGGAAGCCTTAGAAGGCTGCCCAACAACCAACACCACTGATACACCACTATATAGCCTCCCCTTGCACTGCACACACAGTGACTGGTGTGTTGTGCAGGCCAAATTGCTAGCAGCAGAAGCAGTTTTTTTTTCTTCTCAGCAGGACAAAAAAAAAAAATTGGGATTGCTTTTAAAAAAGCAGTTTGCGGAGCAGTGGGTAAACAGCAATGCAGGAATGTCAGGAAGCCTTAGAAGGCAGCCCAACAACCAACACCACTGATACACCACTATATAGCCTCCCCTTGCACTGCACACACAGTGACTGGTGTGTTGTGCAGGCCAAATCGCTAGCAGCAGAAGCAGTTTTTTTGTCTTCTTCCCTGCCTAACGCTCTCCCTACAGAATCAGCAGCAACCTCTCCCTATACTAAGATCGGCAGAAGTAAGATGGCGGTCGGCGTGCACGCCCTTTTATACCCCCTGTGACGCCCACCAAAGCAAGCCAATCACTTGCATGCCCTTCTGAAAGATGGTGGTGACCCGTGCCTATGTCATCACGTTGCCCACAGTGTCCGTGGATCCTGATTGGCTGAAAAAGAGCGCAAAACAAACTTTTGAAACGCGACTTTGGCGCGTAAGTCGCCGACCTCGTGGCCGACCTCATCCTAGGGTCGGGTTTCGTTTCATGAAACCCGACTTTGCCAAAAGTCGGCGACTTTTGAATTTTTTCGACCCGTTTCGCTCAACTCTACTGATTTGGCAAGATTTATCTGGCAAATTATGGTGGAAAATAAGTATTTGGTTATTAACAAAAGCTCATCTCAATATTTTGTTATATATCCTTTGTTGGCAATGACAGAGGTCAAATGTTTTTTGTAAGTCTTCACAAGGTTGGCACACACTGTTGGTGGTATGTTAGCCCATTCCTCCATGCAGATCTCCTCTAGAGCAGTGATGTTTTGGGCCTGTCGCTGGGCAACACGGACTTTCAAATCCCTCCAAAGGTTGTCAATTACAGGCCTCTCTCATCTTTTTAAGTGGGAGAACTTGCACAATTGGTGGCTGGCTAAATACTTTTTTCCCCCACTGTAGATCAGGAGAGCAGACTGTCAGTCCTTACAGCAGATGGATGAGACTCTGTAATTTGCACCATCTTGTGTATTTGCTGGGACTGTTCTATATGTTATTGTCTATTTTGTGGTTCAATAAAATATTGCCACACTGTTTTACCCTCAGCATGTGTTGTCAGAGTAGTATTCTGCCCATGGGAAAGGAGAGCATTCAGTGGGATGAGCCCTTGTCCATGTGATCTGGAGGCAGCGGAAGAGAGCATCCACTAACCCCCCACCCTTCTCCAAATTTGGTATCTCCATAATTGTACTGATCAGGAGAATTTGTCACGTCATATTTATTGCATAATGAACACAGCAAAAACAAAACCCAAGAAACTCTTTTTTTTTTTTTTTCTTTACTCATCACATTTGGATTTTTTGCCCGTTGGTAAAATGGATGGTGTAATTCAAGAGTACAACACATCCCACAAATAACAAGTCCTCATGTGACTTTATTGATGGAAAAAAATAAAATAATTGTTACGGAAGAAGGTGGAGGAAAAAATGGAAGCTGAAAGATGGAAAATTGCTCAGTTGGGAGAGGTTAATATTCCAATGCTGTATTACACTGGATGGAAGAACCGGCTAGACTTACTGTAGCATTCAAAATAATAGTCGTCCAATATGAATAACTAGAACTGTCTGGGCCACAGACAGTTCATCAGTCAACCCCCAAATTCTGCATTCAAGCCACAGTACACTCTGAAGACAGTGAAGCATGGTGGTGCAAGCATCATGATATGGGCATGTTTCTCTTACTATGGTGCTGGACCTATGGACCAGTCTGCATATATTAACCCCTTTCCGACATCGGTCATACATTTACGCTGATGTCGGACTCCCTCCCTTTGATGTGGGCTCTGGCGGTGAGCCCACATCTTTCCTGGCACATGTCAGCTGTTGTACCTGGAACAGCAGTGGGTGGAATTGTGATCCACCCACGGCTATTAACCTGTTAAATACCACTGTCAAACGCTGACAGTGGCATTTAATGCTCACTTCCGGCAATTGCGCCGGAAATACGCCCACCGGTGACGGTTCACCGGTGGGTTGGCAAGACAACCGGAGGTCTCCAACAGATCTCTACGGTTGTCACTGTCGGCTTGCTGTGAGCGCCACCCAATGGTCAGCGCTCATAGCAAGTATGTGATTTTACTACATCGAGGTGATCTAATCATTGCCTCTATGTAGCACAGATTAACTTGATCGCTAAATGGCGTAACGAGAAAAAAAGTCAAAACACCAGAATTTTTTTAAGATCGTACCTACACCAAAAAGGTATAATTAAAACATTAGCTCGGCACGCAAAAAACAAGCCCTCACCCAACCTGAGATCACGAAAAATGGAGACGCTACGGGTATCGGAAAATGGCGCAATTTTTTTCTAACAAAGTTTAGTGAACCTAGTAAAGAAGCCAAGCAAAAAACAAGTGTGGGGGATTGCACTTTTTTTGCAATTTCACCGCATTTGGAATTTTTTTTCCCATTTTTTAGTACATGACATGGTAAAACCAATGGTGTTGTTCAAAAGTACAACTCGTCCCACAAAAAAACAAGCCCTCACATGGCCATATGGACGGAAAAATAAAAAAGTTATGGCTCTGGGAAGAAGGGGAGTGAAAAACGAAAACGCAAACATGAAAATAACTCTGGGGGTTAAGGGGATAAAATACTTGAGGAGGCCATGTTGCTTTACGCTGAGGAAGATATGCCCTTGAAATGGATGTTTCAACAAGACAACAACCCTAAATACACCAGTAAACAAGCAAAATCTTGGTTCCAGTATTGAGGATATCGAGTGGCCAGCTCAATCCCCGGACCTTAATCCGATAGAACACTTGTGGGATGACGTTAACCCCTTCTCGACATGCGTCATACCAGTACTGCTCTGTGGGAACTGTGTTCCCGCAAACTGCAGTACTAGTATGAAGCACCGATCACGTGGCCTCACGCGGAGCGCCGCCACAAACGGATGTGGGTGTCAGCTGTATGTGACAGCTGACACCTGGCAGCAACACCCACGATCGGTGCTAGCACTGGTCGTGGGCATTTAATCCCTCTGATGCCGTTGTCAGTAGTGAGAGCAATATAGAGGGGCATCGCACAGGGAGTGTGCTCCCTGCACTCTTCCATCAGTACAACACGATGCAATTGCGTTGTTCTGATGGGCTCCATGGAGACTCCCAGCCCCAAGATGTCTGCGGGATCCTCCGAGTCCTGCAGGGAAGGTGGCTTCCAGGTGCCTGCTCAGAGCAGGACCTGAGACATCTCCGTCCCTGCCTGTCAGACACTGCAGTGCAGATACATTGCAAAACATCTGTTCAGCGATCTGTTGTTATACAGAAATGTCCCATCCTGGGACAATGTAAAAAAGTAAAAAAATAATATTAAAAAGTGTAAAAATTGAAAAATATATTTTATTTAAATCCCCAAATAAAGAAAAAAAAAGAAACAAATACTTTTCCAATAAATACATTTATTTATGTAAATAAAAAAAGAAGCAATAAAAGTACACATATTTGGCATCACTGCGTCCTTAATGACTTGCTCTATAAAACTTTCCCACTAGTTAACCCCTTCAGTAAACACTGTAAAAAAAATAGGTAAAAAACGAGGCAAAAAACAATGCTTTGTCATCAAACTGCCGAACAAAAAGTGCAATAATACACGATCAAAAAGACTAAGGCCGGGGTCACACTAACCGACGCAAAATACGGTCAGTATTTTACATGCGTAATACGGATGAATGGCCCCTAAATAGTGCTCCGTATGTCATCCGTAATCAAGGTGTGGTCGCGTATTTTGCGCATGTAAGCATCCGTATGTAATCCGTATGGCATCCGTATGGCGAGATTTTCTCGCAGGCTTGCAAAATGGACATATAATGGAGCCCTATGACAGGGTTTCCAACAGAAACCAAAGAATAGATATAGACACATAGAATACATATATATATATATATATATATATATATATATATGCAATGTGTATATATCTATTCTTTCGTTTCTTTATTAAACCCGTCAGTGTGAGTTTACTGTATAGCGCACTGAATTGCCGGCTTTGCTAAAAGACACCGGGTGCGTATTTCTTGCAAGTCACATGTGTGGTCCGTGTGTAATCCGTATTTTTTGCGCACCCATAGACTTGCATTGGCGTATTACGGGCGTAGTACGCTGACAATCGCAGCATGCTGTGATTGGCACGGAGAGTAGAATACGGATGAGAAATATACGGCTGGTGCGAGGGACCCCATAGAGAATCATTGGTCTGTGTCTAATGCGTGCTTTTAGCGCCTCTCACTCGGCCGTATTCCTCGCCAGTGTGACCCCGGCCTAATATAAATAAAAATGGTACCGCTTAAAACGTCATCTTGTCCTGCCATAAAATAGCCATCATACAGCTCCATCAGTAGAAAAATAAAAAGTTATAGCTCTCAGAATAAAGAGTTGCAAAAATAATTGTGTAAAAGCGCCAAAACATAAAAAAATATAAATTGAGCATTGCAGTAATCATACTGACCCAAAGAATAAAGCTGCCTTACCAATTTTACCACAAGCGGAACTGTATAAAAAAAACAAAATGCAAAAAGCAATTCCTGAGTTGCTGTTTTTTGTTCAATCTGTCTCCCAAAAATCAGAATAGAAAGCGATCAAAAAGCGTCAAATGGAGCTCCTTCCCTTCCAAGCCCTGCTGTGTACCCAAACAGTTGTTTTCCTCCACATATTTGGTATCTGTGCACTCAGGATAAATTGCACAACAAATTGTATGGAGCAATTTCTCCTTTTACCCTTATGAAAATGCAAAATTTGGAACCAAAATAATTTTTGCGGGAAAAATGTGATTTTTGTTATTTTCACGGCTCTACGTTATAAACTTCTGTGAAGCATCTGTGTGATCAAGGTGTTCAATACACATCTAGATAAGTTTCCAAAGAGGTCTAGTTTCCAAAATTGTGTCACTTGTTGGGGGTTTCCACTGTTTAGGCATATCAGGGGCTCTGTAAACATGACATGGCATCTGCTAATTATGTCAGCAAATTTTACATTCAAAAAGTCAAATGGCGTTCCTTCCATTTCAAGCCCTGCCGTGCACCCAAACAGTTGTTTTTCTCCACATATTAGGTATCTGTATACTCAGGATAAATTGCACAACAAATTGTATAGTCCATTTTCTCCTGTTTCCCTTGCAAAAGTAAAAAAAATAGGTCTAATGGAAAATTTTTGTGAAAGTAAGTAAATGTTTATTTTTTACTTCCACATTCAAACAATTCCTGTGAAGCACCTGAAGGGTTAATAAACTTCTTGAATGTGGTTTTCAGTACCTTGAGGGGTGCAGCTTTTAGAATAGTGTCACTTTTGGGTATTTTCTGTCATATAAGCCCCTCAAAGTCACTCACTTCAAATGTAAGGTGGTCTCTAAAAAAATGGTTTTACAAATTTTGTTGTAAAAATTAGAAATCACTGGTCAACTTTTATCTCTTATAACTTCCTAAAAAAAATAAAATTATGTTTCAAAAATTGAGCTGATATAAAGTAGACATGTGGGAAACATTATTTATGAACTATTTTGTGCGATATGACTCTCTGATTTAAGGGCATAAAAATGAAAGTTTTGAATATTGTGAAATTTTCAAATTTTCGCCAATTTTCCAGTTTTTTTTTCCAGAAATAAACGCAAGTCATATCAAATAAATGTTGCCACTATCATGAAGTACAGTATGTCACAAGAAAACAGTCTCAGAATCAGTGGGATCCGTTGAAGCTTTCCAGAGTTATGACCTCATAAAGTGACAGTGGTCAGAATTGCAAAAATTGGCCTGGTCAGGAAGGTGAAAACAAGCTTTGGGGTGCAGGGGTTAAAAATGCCATCTCTAAGGTAAAGCCAACAAATGCCAAAAAATTATGGGATATAGTCCAAGCATCTGGGCTGAAATAACAGATGACAGGTGCCAGAACTTGGCTGAATCTATGCAATATAGATGTGACACAGTTCTAAAAAACTGTGGGTATACAACTACAGTGGGTACGTAAAGTATTCAGACCCCTTTGAATTTTTCACTCTTTGTTTCATTGCATCCATTTGGTAAATTCAAAAAAGGTCATTTTTTCTCATCTATCATATGTATATACATCTATCTATATAGCTAGTCCTTCAAAAAAATAATACACTATATTTAATATAATTGCATTAAATATTTAATAATACTGTATTATTGCAAATATAGTGCAATAATACTATATTGCACTATATTTGCACTTTATGGAATTGCCACAGAGTCTTTATATCTGTATTGTATACAGCGTTTATTGACTGATTATTGTACATTACTATTGTAACTCGTATGCTTTAGAAGGTACTCACCTTGCACCATTGTAATGCTTGAAAAAGGTTCACACCCACTGAACCGAAACATTGCTGCTTGGGCACATAGCCTCATGGGCTATTAAAATAGCACTTTATTGAAACCTATATGGTGTGCTGCTTTATTTTTTTGAAGGACTATTTAGAGGTTTGTATGTACCTGGAAGGCTTGCTCCTGGATTTTTTTGTTTTTTTGTGCTGCTTTTTCAACTTTTTTTCTTTATCCATCCATCTATCTATCTATGAATCTAATAATCTATCATCTATCTCTCTATTATCTATCTGTTTATCTCTATCTATCTATTATCTATCTATATCTATTAATTTATTCTATCCATCTATCTATAGTTTATCTACAGTGGGTATGGAAAGTATTCAGACCCCTTTAAATTTTTGACTCTTTGTTTCATTGCAGCCATTTGGTAAATTCAAAAATGTTCATTTTTTTCTCATTAATGTACACTCTGCACCCCATCTTGGCTGAAAAAAACAGAAATGTAGAAATTTTTGCAAATTTATTAAAAAAGGAAAACTGAAATATCACATGGTCATAAGTAATCAGATCCTTTGCTCAGTATTGAGTAGAAGCACCCTTTTGAGCTAGTACAGCCATGAGTCTTCTTGGGAATGATGCAACAAGTTTTTTACACCTGGATTTGAGGATCCTCTGCCATTCTTCCTTGCAGATCCTCTCTAGTTCCGTCAAGTTGGATGGTGAACATTGGTGGACAGCCATTTTCAGGTCTCTCTATAGATGCTCAATTGGGTTTAGGTGAGGGCTCTGGCTGGACCAGTGAAGAATGATCACAGAGTTGTTCTGAAGCCACTCCTTTGTTATTTCAGCTGTGTGCTTAGGGTCATTATCTTGTTGGAAGGTGAACCTTCGGCCAAGTCTGAGGTCCAGAGCACTCAGGAGAGGTTTTCATCCAGGAAATCTCTGTACTTGGCCGCATTCATGTTTCCTTCAATGGCAACCAGTCGTCCTGTCCCTGCAGCTGAAAAACACCCCCATAGCATGATGCTGCCACCACCATGTTTCACTGTTGGGATTGTATTGGTCAGGTGATGAGCAGTGCCTGTTTTTCTCCACACATACCGCTTAGAATTATCACCAAAAAGTTCTACATTCATCTCATCAGACCAGAGAATCTTATTTCTCATAGTCTGGGAGTGTTTAATGTGTTCTTAAGCAAACTCTATGTGGGATTTCATGTCTTGCACTGAGGAGAGGCTTCCATTGGGCCACTTTGCCATAAAGGCCCAACTGGTGGAGGGCTGCAGTGATAGTTGACTTTGTGGAACTTTCTCCCATGTCCCTACTGCATCTGTGTAGTTCAGCCACAGTGATCTTGGTGTTCTTCTGTACCTCTCTCACCAAGGCTATTCTCCCACAAATGCTCAGCTTGGCTGTATGGCCAGGTCTAACAAGACTTCTGGTGGTCGCAAACTTCTTCGATTTAACCCCTTCATGACCCAGCCTATTTTGACCTTAATGACCTGGCCATTTTTTGCAATTCTGACCAGTGTTCCTTTATGAGGTATTAACTCAGGAACGGTTCAACGGATCCTAGCGATTCTGAGAATGTTTTTTCATGACATATTGGGCTTCATGATAGTGGTAAATTTAGGTCGATAATTTTTGTGTTTATTTGTGAAAAAAATGGAAATTTGGCAAAAATTTTGAAAATGTTACAATTTTCAAATTTTGATTTTTTTATTCTGTTAAACCAGAGAGTTATATGACACAAAGTAGTTAATACATAACATTTCCCACATGTCTACTTTACATCAGCACAATTTTGGAAACAAATTTTTTTTGTTAGAAAGATATAAGGGATAAAAGTTGACCAGCGATTTCTCATTTTTACAACAAAATTTACAAAACAATCTTTTTTAGGGACCACCTCACATTTGAAGTCACTTTGAGGGGTCTATATGGCAGAAAATACCCAAAAGTGACACCATTCTAAAAACTGCATCCCTCAAGCTACTCAAAACTACATTCAAGAAGATTATTTAACCCTTAAGGTGCTTCACAGGAACTAGAGCAACGTGGAAGGAAAAAATGGACATTTTAATTTTTCCAACAAAAATTTTTTTTAGCATCAATTTTTTCATTTTCACATGGGCAACAGGATAAAATGGATCCTAAAATTTCTCCTGAGTACACCGATACCTCATATGTGGTCATAAACCACTGTTTGGGTGCACGGCAGGGCTCAGAAGGAAAGGAGCGCCATTTGACTTTTTGAATGGAAAATATGCTGGCATATTTAGCGGTTGCCATGTCTCGTTTGGAGAGCCCTTGTGTGCCTAAACATTGGAGCTCCCCACAAGTGACTCCATTTTGGAAACTAGACCCCCCAAGGAACTTATCTAGATGCACAGTAAGTACTTTGAACCCCTAGGTGCTTCACAAATTGATCCGTAAAAAAAAGTACTTTTTTTTCGCAAAAATTTTCTTTTAACCTCAGTTTTTTCATTTTCACATGGGCAACAGGATAAAATGGATCCTTCAGTTTGTTGGGCAATTTCTCCTGAGTACACTGATACCTCATATGTGGTCATAAACCACTGTTTGTGTGAACGGCAGGGCCCGGAAGGGAAGGAGCGCCATTTGACCTTTTTGAATGGAAAATTTGCTCCAATCATTAGCGGACACCATGTCACATTTGGAGAGCCCCTGTGTGCCTAAACAGTGAAAAAAAAAACACAAGTGACACCATTTTGGAAACTAGACCCCTTAAGGAACTTATCTGGATGTGTGGTGAGCACTTTGAACCCCCAAGTGCTTCACCACACATTTCCTCAAAAATGTTTTTTTAGCCCGCTATTTTTTATTTTCACAAGGCTAACAGGAGAAATTGGACCACAATAGATGTTGTGCAATTTTTTCTGAGTACACCGATACCCTATATGTTGGGGGGAACCACTGTTTGGGCACATGGGAGAGCTCAGAAGGGAAGGAGCGCCATTTTGGAACGCAGACTTTCATGGAATGTTCTGCTGGCGTCATGTTGCGTTTGCAGAGCCCCTGATGTGCCTGAACAGGAGAAACTGCCCACAAGTGACCCCATTTTGGAAACTAGACACCTCCAAGGAGCTTATCTAGATGTGTAGTGAGCACTTTGAACCCCCAAATGCTTTACAGCAGAAACGCAGAGCCGTGAAAATAAAAAAATCATTTTTTTCCTCAAAAATTATTTTTTAGCCCGCTATTTTTTATTAGCTAAGCATCTAGAAGAAGCAGCTTTTCCATGGCAGTTAGTCAGGGCAGGAGTCAGGTAACCCACACTTTGCAATCCCTTTTAGCCATGTGCTTTATTTCTATCCTCCTGTGTTCCCTTGCCAGCCACCTTCACCACCTCATCCCCCCTATATCACGACTTATACACATCAGCCCCTCTATACTTCCCTCTCCCATATACAGCTCCCATGCACTTCTCACCTTCCTGAAAAACCTCAGCCCGTCTTGCCCAAACATATCGCAAAAAAAACTTGTGACAATTTCAATAACTACTTGCTCTTTATCTTCCTACCCCTACTGATTTTGGGGGATATCTCCCCCAACCCTGGTCCACCATCCCTCAATCCCTACCCTACCTCACATCGAAACCTTACTAACCTTATTAATATTACTTGCACTCCCTCATCTCCTTCTTTTAATTGTGCCCTCTGGAATCCACGGTCTGTATGTAACAAGCTTCCTTTCCTGCATAACTACTTTCTGAACAACTCTCTTAACCTGTTGGCTCTCAATGAAATGTGGATTCAGGATTCTGACACTGTCTCCCCTGCTGCCATTTCCCATGGTGGCTTACAATTCTCCCATTCCCCGAGACCCACAAACAGACTTGGTGGTGGAGTCAGCATACTCCTGTCCCCACAATGCACTTTCCAGGTCAACCCCACAGTTCCATCACTCTCATTCCCTTCTTTTGAGGTCCACACTATCAGGCTCTTCCATCTCTTCTCCCCTCAGAGTAGCGGTCATATTCAGCCTCTCAGGCTCCCCCACCCAATTCCAATTTCTCTGCTTGGCTGTTGCACTTCATGTCCTCAAAACTCCCAACCCTTATCCTGGGAGACTTCAACATCCCCATTAACAGCCCCACTTCCACATCTGCATCCAAGATTCTATCACTAACCACTTCTCTCAGTCTCTCACAGCTCTCAACCTCTGAAACACACAAAGACGGTAACACCCTTGACCTGGTCTTTGTCCGGCTCTGTTCAAACTCTTACCTAGATAACTCACTGCTTCCCCTCTCTGACCACAACATTTTCTCCTTCAGGCTCACAAATCACAACGCCCACCCCAGCACACTCCTACCTACCATACATTCAGTAATCTACAAGCCATTAACCCTCAGGCACTTTCAGACTTTTTACACTCATCATTGTCCCCAATCTCCTTTATTTCCTGTCCTTATCTGGCTGTACATCACTATAACGACAACCTCCAAGCACAGAGTAAAACAGCCCTGGCTCAAATCGCAAACTCGATTTCTCCAGCGATGCTCTAGGTGTGCTGAACGCTTATGGAGGAAAACTTGCACACCACAAGACTTCATGCACGTCAACTTTATGTTAAGAACCTATAATTCTGCCCTTCCCCTCGCCAAACAGATCTACTTCACCACCCTGATCTCCTCACTATCCAACAACCCCAAGAAACTTTTTGACACCTTTCACTCCCTCCTCAGGCCGAAAGCACAAGCCCATGTCACAGACATTTGTGCTGATGACCTGGCCTCATACGTTACAGAGAAAATAGATAATATCCATCAGGAAATCGGCTCCCATCCACCAGGTGCCATGACTCCCATCCCTCCCTGCATTTCCTCTGGCTCACTCTCCACACTTGATCCCATCAAAGAAGAAGACGTCTCCAGGCTCCTCTCTTCTTCTCGTCTGACTACATGCACTACTGACCCCATTCCCTCACATCTCCTCCAGTCTCTCTCTCCAGTCCTCACAACTCACCTAACTGCAATCTTTAATTTCTCCCTCTCCTCTGGCATTTTCCCCATCTCCTTCAAACACTCTATCATTACTCCATTATTAAAGAAACCCGCTCTCGACTCATCCTGCACAAACAACTACAGACCAGTCTCCAATCTCCCCTTCATCTCTAAACTCTTGGAGCTCCTGGTCTACTTCTGCCTTACCCATTACCTCTCCACTCACTCCATCTTAGACCCTTCACAGTCCGGCTTCCACCCCCTACATTCCACAGAAACTGCACTCATCAAAGTGACCAACGACCTTCTGACAGCAAAATGTAGCGGTGACCACTCTCTGCTCATTCTTCTCGACCTTTCTGCAGCTTTTGACACTGTTGACCACCATCTCCTACTCTCTAGGCTCCAGTGACTAGGCATTAAGTATGCTGTTCACTCCTGGTTCTCTTCCTATCTTTCTGACGGCTCCTTCAGTGTCTTGTTCGCTGACTCCACTTCATCTCCTCTTCCTCTCACTGTTGGGGTATCTCAGGGCTCAGTCCTTGGCCCTCTACTCTTCTCCCTCTACACTGCCTCAATTGGACAGACCATCAGCAGATTTGGCTTTCAATTTAAACAAAATGATACTCGCGCTATGAATCAATGGAGAATAAAAATATATATACAGTGGGGAAAAAAAGTATTTAGTCAGTCAGCAATAGTGCAATTTCCACCACTTAAAAAGATGAGAGGCGTCTGTAATTTACATTATAGGTAGACCTCAACTATGGGAGACAAACTGAGAAAAAAAATTCCAGAAAATCACATTGTCTGTTTTTTTTTCATTTTATTTGCATATTATGGTGGAAAATAAGTATTTGGTCAGAAACAAGCAATCAAGATTTCTGGCTCTCACAGACCTGTAACTTCTTCTTTAAGAGTCTCCTCTTTCCTCCACTCATTACCTGTAGTAATGGCACCTGTTTAAACTTGTTATCAGTATAAAAAGACACCTGTGCACACCCTCAAAAAGTCTGACTCCAAACTCCACTATGGTGAAGACCAAAGAGCTGTCAAAGGACACCAGAAACAAAATTGTAGCCCTGCACCAGGCTGGGAAGACTGAATCTGCAATAGCCAACCAGCTTGGAGTGATGAAATCAACTGTGGGAGCAATAATTAGAAAATGGAAGACATACAAGACCACTGATAATCTCCCTCGATCTGGTGCTCCACGCAAAATCCCACCCCGTGGGGTCAGAATGATCACAAGAACGGTGAGCAAAAATCCCAGAACCACGCGGTGGGACCTAGTGAATGAACTGCAGAGAGCTGGGACCAATGTAACAAGGCCTACCATAAGTAACACACTACGCCACCATGGACTCAGATCCTGCAGTGCCAGACGTGTCCCACTGCTTAAGCCTGTACATGTCCGGGCCCGTCTGAAGTTTGCTAGAGAGCATTTGGATGATCCAGAGGAGTTTTGGGAGAATGTCCTATGGTCTGATGAAACCAAACTGGAACTGTTTGGTAGAAACACAACTTGTCGTGTTTGGAGGAAAAAGAATACTGAGTTGCATCCATCAAACACCATACCTACTGTAAAGCATGGTGGTGGAAACATCATGCTTTGGGGCTGTTTCTCTGCAAAGGGGCCAGGACGATTGATCCGGGTACATGAAAGAATGAATGGGGCCATGTATCGTGAGATTTTGAGTGCAAACCTCCTTCCATCAGCAAGGGCATTGAAGATGAAACGTGGCTGGGTCTTTCAACATGACAATGATCCAAAGCACACCGCCAGGGCAACGAAGGAGTGGCTTCGTAAGAAGCATTTCAAGGTCCTGGAGTGGCCTAGCCAGTCTCCAGATCTCAACCCTATAGAAAACCTTTGGAGGGAGTTGAAAGTCCGTGTTGCCAAGCGAAAAGCCAAAAACATCACTGCTCTAGAGGAGATCTGCATGGAGGAATGGGCCAACATACCAACAACAGTGTGTGGCAACCTTGTGAAGACTTACAGAAAACGTTTGACCTCTGTCATTGCCAACAAAGGATATATCACAAAGTATTGAGATGAAATTTTGTTTCTGACCAAATACTTATTTTCCACCATAATATGCAAATAAAATGAAAAAAAAACAGACAATGTGATTTTCTGGATTTTTTTTTCTCAGTTTGTCTCCCATAGTTGAGGTCTACCTATGATGTAAATTACAGACGCCTCTCATCTTTTTAAGTGGTGGAACTTGCACTATTGCTGACTGACTAAATACTTTTTTTCCCCACTGTATATATAGTTACCTGTCGAGCTCGACAAAGCTGGGTACTTGAAGCCTGGCAAATCTGGGTACTAGTTCGGAGCTCGGCAAAGCTGGGTGCTAGGAGCCCGGCAAAGCTGGGTACTGTGCACCAGAGACTCTAATATATTGTGAGCTATAGACTTTAATATATTGTGTGACAAAGACTTATTTGTATTTCTAGAGACTTTATTTTATGGTGTCCTAGAGATTTTAGTGAGCTGGTGAACAATCTCCATAACTGCACCACAGGGTGTGCGCGCTTAAGCTCTGAAGATAACTGCCATAGCAGTGTTGAGAAACGAGCATGAGCTGAGAGGAATGAGCTGCAGTGGGCGGGCCAGAGAGTGGGTGCAGAGATGATGCCCGCCCACTACCAATGTCATCATGTGAGGTATCTGTCAGGAGGAAAGACCCACCTCCTGCATTGATAGGCATAAAGAGCATAGGAAAGCCCGCCCCCGGAAGGAGTCAGGGACAAGCAGGAAATGCACAGGAGACAGAACAATAAATAGGGCAGCGGCAAGGTATGCAGAGGGAGGCGATAGCCCAAGTGCAGAGAATAAAACCATCTATGTAGAGGAGCTGAGTAGCCAGCTCCAGGACCGACTGCGGCTGGATGGTGGGAGTCAGAGGAGGCTGATGCAGAAGGTACTATGGCTGGCACTGACACAGGTGTTGTCATGCAGCAAGAACTGTCCCGGCCAGGTAGTGGTCAGTCCCAGGTACTACCCTGGAAGCAAGCATAAATGAGTAACTATGATATATGAGTGTATATAGTTTACAAGGTTACCTGGTTAGGTATGTTTGTTAACGTTCCTTGATTTTTGCAAAAGTTCAATTGGTGAGGTGTGTTCGTTGATAGTTCTTAAAAATTTTAAAGAGACAATTGGGTCACTGAACTATGGGTGATCAAAACATTTATTGTATATAGTTAGCACTTTTTAAGGTGCTCCATCTTGATTTTACATCAGGCCTCTGAAAGTGCCTTAATAGACCACAGAACAAAATCCTGTTTGGCGTGGCCAAAAACGTGGTCCAACGTAGAGACCAACCATGCCTTGTAGCCCGCCCTAGGCCTGTGTTGGGGTTTTGAGACGGGTCCCCCATATTACACCAAAGAGGAAGAATACTCTGGTTCAGGATGAATTGGACATTGTTGCACTTGATTAAAAATGTTTTATTGATGGTGTTGATATTGTATAGCAAATGATTTATATGTAGATTTATATTTAATATTGATATTTATATTTAATATATAATATTTAGCTAATTTTTATAAAGTATATATTTATCAAATAGTAGTTATTTGTAACGTTAAAGAAAAGTGCCTCCCATAAAGGGAAGAAGAGCTACTTGTTTACATGTTTGACTTTTATACCCGTTGTAATGCTGCATTACAGAAAAATATTTTGTATGTTTCTGTAACACCTGTTTTATTCTGTTCCAGCCCACGGACATGCTGTGTTTAACGGGGGGGAATGTGGCGCCCCTGAGGGTCCAGTCGCCACAGAGGTACTGCACCTCATCCAGAGGTGTGGTATCCCACCCTCAGGTAAGGAGGGAGCACCACTCAAGACTCCTTTCACTTGCACCCAACACACACCAGACTGGTCAGGAAAGGGTGCTGGAAGGCGAGTGGGAAAGTGGTGTGATTGAGAACATCCTATTAGTGATAGTTAGGTGACAGTTAGTGGGAGGAGTTAGTGTGAGGTAAATGGATCATTCTGGAAAGATCCAGTCAGTCTGGCGATGAGACAGCGAAAGAGCAGGACTGACGTGAGGAGAGTAAGGGGTAAGAGAGAAACATCTAGAAGGAAAGAAGTTCCTAGGAGAATAGAAGGGGTCCTTGGGGCATGGATAGTGCGGAAAGCCACCCGTGGGGCCCATATCCAGACGTGGAAGGACCAGGCCACAGTGAGGGAGCCGGCCCCTAAGCCTAGTGAAGAACAACAAACGAGGCTCAGCTAGTAATTAAGCCAGAGGCGGAGGTAATTTCAAGTGTCTCAGCCGCAACCATAAATACTTCCCAAAAAGGTAGCTATAGAGGATCCCGGGGTCTGACCCACGTCGCCCAGTGAGATCCATGGCTGCCAGCTTGGGACACTGCTTATGAAGGTGCATGGCAGGAGAGAAAGTGGAGATTAGCGGAGAGAGGTGGCCTAGAAAGGAGAACATAAAGAGGAGTCCTGAAAAGGTGTTTCCAAATTGCCTGGGAGTTTGCTGGACCCGTCACCCGGAGGACACAGTACCAAGCGGGTCACCGTGTGCACAAGGAGCTGTGAGTAAAATCCCTGAAACTGCACCCAACTGTGTCCTTCATGTCATTTGCGTTCCGCCTGCTCCATACCGCAAGCACCATCACCGTCACCGGATCACTGTTTCCATCTTAACTGCCCTGGTACAAAGCTCTACCCGTGGAGAGCTTAACCATCCTTGCTGCCCTTACACCGTCCCAGAGGATCTGCATTGCAGCGTCGGCTACCATTGCCGAACACCAAGGGTGGCGTCACGACAAACTCCCCATTTTCCCTACCATTTTACCATCATCTTCCCCCCTTGTCATCCATCATCCTCCATTAAACATCCATCTTTACTGGACACCCAGGGCCAGGGACCGGGTCACTACCACCGTGACACGTCCCCTTTAAAGAACCTGACCTTCCCGATACCGAGCAACCTAAAGCCATGTGGGGCGCTCCACTTACACCTAAAGAAAATCTCTAGAATCTGCCCTTTTCTCGCCTTGATCCACTTTCCCCTGCACTACTGTAATGCTTTATTAATTGGCCTCCCCCTCACTCGACTCTCCCCTCTCCAGTCCATCCTTAATGCAGCAGCCAGGGTCATCCATCTGGCTAATCAGTACTCGGACGTGTCCGCTCTTCAGCAGTCGTTACACTGGCGGCACATTCATTATAGGATCCAATTCAAAGTACTTGTTTTCAACCACAAAGCTCTCCACAGTGGGGCACCCCCCTACATCTCCTCCTTCATTTCTGTCTATTGGCCTAGCCGATCGCTGCGCTCTGCAAACACCTTTTGACTAACCTCTGCACTAATCCGTACCTCCCACTCCCGACTCCAAGACTTCTCCCGCGTTTCGCTAATCCTCTGGAATGCTCTACCCCAAGAAATTAAGACCAGCCCCAACTTGCACAGTTTTAGGCACTCCCTCAAAACACATTTGTTCAGAGCGGCCTATCACGTTCCCTAATCAAAGTCATTTTATGTGTAAGTGTGCGTGTGTAGTCCATTCACTATCTCCATCTATCCCCGCTCCCTCAAGATGGCTGGACCATCATTGTAAATACATCATTGTAAATAGACCCCTGTAACTTTTTATCTCCCCCACCTCATTGCAGATTGTAAGCTATCACGAGCAGGGTTGTTTTATTTTGCTTTAATCATTGTATTATTGTTAACGTTGTTACTTATGACTGTTGTATTTGAAACTGTTAAACTGTAAAGCGCTGCAGAATATGTTGGCGCTATAGAAAGATTTTTATTATTATTATTTCCGTACCCACTGAAAATATTAGGTTAGTGTTTCACAGGAATGCTAAATCCCCCCAAAAAATACATATTGTGAGTTTATGCAGACACTGCTATTTTTTTCAGAACAGCCCAGTGTTCATTCTTTGTTTTTGTTTTTTGTAAAGTAGTTCAGAATTATATACATTTCCCTTCATGTTTTGAATTAGAAAACAGTGTGCAATATTCCCAATGCTGGAAATAAAAAGTAGTATAAAGATTCTGTGATTAACTCATGTTTTTGAGTACTGCTATTATTTTGAACACTACTGCACATCCCCATTTAGCTATGTTGTACAATCCCATACACTACACTATTCATCATATTTCTCATGTAGTAAGCTTGAATATGAATGCAGAAACTCCATCTACAACATGTTAAACAGAATACTAATCTACTCACCCGGAGTTATGGTCTCTGTGCTGTAAAAGTAATAGGCACAGAGCCCTATGAGCAGAGCGGACAGCAGCAGCTTCATCCCTGCTGCTAGACAACTGTTCGCCTGTGTCAGGAGAATGACCTCCAGGCTCGGCAGGCAGCTTCTCTTCTAGCCTTGATAGGTTTACATTCAGGGTAAACTGCTCCTCCCAAGTAAAAGCAGAAACGTCACAATCACAGTCACAATCCGTCGTTTTGTGAAAAAAATGGATCCAGCAAATTATTGTGCTGGATCCGTTTTTTTCTCATAGACTTGTATTAGCGACGGATGGCCACACGTTTCATCCGTCGTCTGATGGATCCGTCGGAAAATCTTTGTCGGTCGGCCGGAGACAACGGACAAAGTAAAGTTTTTTCTGTATGTCGAAAAGTGACGGATCCAGCGCCATCCGTCGTTGGCTATAATGGAAGCCTATGGGCACAGGATCCGCCGCTGTCCGTCAAAAGACGGAATCCAGCGACGGATTCCGTCTTTTACAACTGAGCATGCCTGGAATATTTTTCTGCCTTTAATTTAACCCCATTTTCCATTCCGGCACAGAAAAAATTCTCTCTCTTTCTCTCTCTCTCTGATTATGGCTTACAGTCAATGCAAACCCAAATGTCATTATCTCAGTAAATTAGAATAATTAACAGAAAACACCTGCAAAGGCTTCCTAAGTGTTTAAAAAGGTCCAGTAGTCTGTTTCAGTAGGCTCCACAATCATGGGGAAGACTGCTGACTTGACAGATGTCCAGAAGGCAGTCATTGACACACTCCACAAGGAGCGTAAGACACAAAAGGTCATTGCTAAAGAAGCTGGCTGTTCAGAGTGATGTATCCAATTATATTAAAGGAAGGTTGAGTGGAAGGAAAAAGTGTGGAAGAAAAAGGTGAACAAAGAACAGGGATAAGCAAAGCCTTGAAAGGATTGTTAAGAACAGGCAATTCAAAAATTTGGGGGAGATTTACAAGAAGTGGACTGCTGCTGGATTCATTATTTCAAGAGCCACCACACACAGACGTATCCAGGACATGAGCTACAAGTGTTGCATTCCTTGTGTCCAGCCACTCATGACCAATAGACAATGTCAGAAGCGTCTTACCTGGGCCAAGGAGAAAAAGAACTGGACTGTTGCTCAGTGGTTCAAGGTGTTGTTTTCAGATGAAAGTAAATTTTGCATTTCCTTTCAAAATCAAGGTCCCAGAGTCAAGAGCAAGAGTGGAGAGGCATATAATCCATGCTGCTGGAGGTCTAGTGTGAAGTTTCCACAATCAGTGATGGTTGGGGGAGCCAAGTCATCTGCTGATTTATTTTGAATGGGGTGAAAAGGGTGTGATTTGAACGTTTATATTTTTTTTATTTTTAAAAACATTTTTCTTTAACTTTTGGTATGCTTCAATAGTCTCCATGTAGCAGATTTACTCACTTGCTATGAGCGCCGACCACTGGGTGGCGCTAACAGCAAGCCGGCACTGACAAACATAGAGGTCTCCAGGAGACCTCCGGTTGTCATGCCAACACACCGATGACCCGCAATCACGTGACAGGTGTTCACCGGTGTGCACATTTCCAGCACGATTGCTGGGAGCACTTGCTAAATGCTGCTGTCAGAGTGTGAGAGCAGCATTTAACTAGTTAATAGCCGTGGGTGGAATGCGATTCCACTCACGGCCATTGTGGGCACATGTCAGATGTTCAAAACAGCTGACATGTCCCAGAAAAGATATGGGTTCAAAGCTGGAGCCCACATCAAAGGAAGGGAGTCCGATATCGGCGTGCTATTACGCCCGATATCAGAAAGGGGTTAATATCATTTTTCAAGCTGGTGTTATAAAGTATTCTAATTTACTGATATAATGACTTTTGGGTTTTCATTGACTGTAAACCATAATCATCAACATTAACCCCTTCACCCCCAAGGGTGGTTTGCACGTTCATGACCGGGCCAATTTTTACCCCAGTGGTCTAATGTTGATGAACTATTCATCCAATAGGTTATCACGGATTTAGACCAGGAGAACCTTTTTAAGAGAATTTTCCCCTCTCCAGCGATGCCATACATTTGGTTGTTGGATGTGGTTTGGGCACCCAGCAGAGGTCAGGAGGTGAACCGTTCGGGAGCGTGGATTTTAATTAATTGGTTTTTAGGAGTCACATTGCTTTTCCAGCACCTTTGAGCTACTGGTAAAGTGGAAAATCTGTTTCTCCGTTGATAGACTACAAATGTAAGTAGGGAATTGTTTTTGCGATATCAGATGATGTTTTTATTGATGTCATTTGGAGTACCAAAATAGAAATGGATTTTAAATCTGAGGTCTAAATCAAAACAGTTAACGTAAATAACCCTCTAAAAAATCTTTATTAATGGCTTATTAAAATGAAAACCATAAAATCCCAGACACAACACCTATATACTGTGGCAGGTCAGCTCATTTAGTTGCTCCTCGAGGTAGACACAGGCACATGTGGGTTAACCCCTTAAGCCCCAAGGGTGGTTTGCACGTTCATGACCGGGCCAATTTTTACCCCAGTGGTCTAATGTTGATGAACTATTCATCCAATAGGTTATCACGGATTTAGACCAGGAGAACCTTTTTAAGAGAATTTTCCCCTCTCCAGCGATGCCATACATTTGGTTGTTGGATGTGGTTTGGGCACCCAGCAGAGGTCAGGAGGTGAACCGTTCGGGAGCGTGGATTTTAATTAATTGGTTTTTAGGAGTCACATTGCTTTTCCAGCACCTTTGAGCTACTGGTAAAGTGGAAAATCTGTTTCTCCGTTGATAGACTACAAATGTAAGTAGGGAATTGTTTTTGCGATATCAGATGATGTTTTTATTGATGTCATTTGGAGTACCAAAATAGAAATGGATTTTAAATCTGAGGTCTAAATCAAAACAGTTAACGTAAATAACCCTCTAAAAAATCTTTATTAATGGCTTATTAAAATGAAAACCATAAAATCCCAGACACAACACCTATATACTGTGGCAGGTCAGCTCATTTAGTTGCTCCTCGAGGTAGACACAGGCACATGTGGGTTAACCCCTTAAGCCCCAAGGGTGGTTTGCACGTTCATGACCGGGCCAATTTTTACAATTCTGACCACTGTCCCTTTATGAGGTAATAACTCTGAAACTCTTCCATGGATCCCGGTGATTCTGACATTGTTTTCTCTGACATATTGTACTTCATGTTAGTGGTAAAATTTCATTCATATAACTTGCGCTTATTTGTGAAAAAAATGGAAATTTGGCGAAAATTTTGAAACTTTCGCAATTTTCCAACTTTGAATTTTTATGCCCTTAACTCACAGAGATACGGCACACAAAAAACTTGATAACTAACATTTCCCACATGTTTACTTTACATCAGCACAATTTTGGAACCAAAATTTTTTTTTGTTAGGAAGTTATAAGGGTTAAAAATTGACCAGCGATTTCTCATTTTTGCAACACCATTTTATTTTTACGGACCACATCACATTTGAAGCCACTTTGCGGGGTCTATATGATAGAAAATACCCAAAAGTGACACCATTCTAAAAACTGCACCCCTTAAGGTGCTCAAAACCACATTCAAGAAGTTTAGTAACCCTTTAGGTGCGTCACAGGAATTTTTTGAATATTTAAAAAAAATGAACATTTAACTTTTTTTCACAAAAAAAAATATTTCAGGTTCAATTTTTTTTATTTTACCAAGGGTAACAGGAGAAATTGGACTGCAAAAGTTATTGTGCAATTTGTCCTGAGTACGCTGATACCTGATATGTGGGGGGGAACGACTGTTTCGGCGCATGGCAGAGCTCAGAATGGAAGGAGCGCCGTTTGACTTTTTCAATGCAAAATTGGCTGGAATTCAGATTGGACGCCATGTCACGTTTGGAGAGTCCCTGATGTACCTAATCAGTGGAAACCCCCTACAAGTGACCCCATTTTGGAAACTAGACCCCCCAAGGAACTTATCTAGATATGTGGTGAGAACTTTGAACCCACAAGGGCTTTACAGAAGTTTATAACGTACAGCGGTACAATTAAAAAATCATATTTTTTCCACAAAAATGATCTTTTCACCCCAATTTTTATTTTCCCAAGGGTAACAGGACCCTAAAAGTTATTGTGCAATTTGTCCTGAGTACGCTGATACCCCACATGTGGGGGTAAACCACTATTTGGGCGCATGGCAGAGCTCGGAAGGGAAGCAGCGCCATTTGACGTTTTTGGCTGGAATTGAGATCAGACATCATGTCGCGATTGGAAAACCCCTGATGTACCAAAACAGTGGAAACCCCCCACAAATGACACCATTTTGGAAACTAGACCCCCTAAGGAACTTATCTAGATGTGTGGTGAGAACTTTGAACCCCCAAGGGCTTCACAGAAGTTTATAACATACAGCCGTACAATTAAAAAATCATATTTTTTCCACAAAAATGATCTTTTCACCCTCAATTCTTATTTTTCCAAGGGTAACAGGACCCTAAAAGTTATTGTGCAATTTGTCCTGAGTATGCTGATACCCCACATGTGGGGGTAAACCACTATTTGGGCGCATGGCAGAGCTCGGAAGGGAAGCAGCGCCATTTGATGTTTTTGGCTGGAATTGAGATCGGACACCATGTCGCGATTGGAAAACCCCTGATGTACCAAAACAGTGGAAACCCCCCACAAATGACACCATTTTGGAAACTAGACCCCCTAAGGAACTTATCTAGATGTGTGGTGAGAACTTTGAACCCCCATGGGCTTCACAGATGTTTATAACAGAAAGCCATACAATTAAAAAATCATATTTTTTCCACAAAAATGATCTTTTCACCCTCAATTCTTATTTTTCCAAGGGTAACAGGACCCTAAAAGTTATTGTGCAATTTGTCCTGAGTACGCTTATACCCCACATGTGGGGTTAAACCACTATTTGGGCGCATGGCAGAGCTCGGAAGGGAAGCAGCGCCATTTGACGTTTTTGGCAGGAATTGAGATCGGACACCATGTCGCGATTGTAAAACTCCTGATGTACCTAAACAGTGGAACCCCCCCACAAATGACACCATTTTGTAAACTAGACCCCCCAAGGAACTTATCTAGATGTGTGGTGAGCACTTTGAACCACCCAGTGCTTCACAGAAGTTTATAACGCCCGGGCGTGAAAATAAAAAATTCGTTTTTTTTTCCACAAACATGATCTTTTAGTCACCATTTTTTTATTTTCCCTAGGGTACCAGGAGAAATTGGACCCCAAAAGTTGTTGTCCAATTTGTCCTGAGTATGCTGATACCCCATATGTGGGAGAAAACTACTGTATGGGCACACGTCGGGGCTCGGAAGGGAAGTAGTGACGTTTTGGAATGCAGACATTGATGGAATGGTCTGCGGGTGTCATGTTGCCTTTGGAGAGCCCCTAACAGAGGCGTTTCTAGGCTTTCTGGCACCCGGGGCAAGAATTCGGTTTGGCGCCCCCCGCCCCCCAAGTACATATGCGACTTGCACACTTAGCCATGTACCCACGAGCTGCTCCTCCTAATGCTCTCAATGTTCAGTAAAAAACTGAGAGAAGCAGGAAGAGAAGCTCGTTGTCACAGGACCATACCTATGAAAATCGCATATGAGTGAAGTGTCCATGTGATGACTACGGCAACCTGCAGAGCTGAATCCTGACACTGCAGCTTCTGAATTCTCACAACGAATGCACTGCACACTTTTAGGATTCTCCCTTGCTGATGTACCGTCATGTCAGCACAAGTATGTGATTTATATACTTCTGGCCACATTCCGACTAGACGTGCCCGGCCTCGCTCCGTTCATTTTCATTGAGTGAGGCCACACATGTCTAGTCAGCATGTGACCGCATGTATGTAAATTACCGGCATGAGAGAATCCTAACAGCGTTCAGTGAGCACTGTGAGAATTCAGACGTCTGCAGTCACATAGAATGACTGCAGACTCAGCACAAACCTGGACAACCCCTTTAATGTTCCTAACAAATAAAAACATGAGAATTAGTCAGTATCACAAATAACATTTACATCCAGGTACCTTATAGATGACGTTGTCTCTGCAATCAGTCACCTTTTCTTCTAGACCCCATGATGAGTATTCTCATCCACATCTCGTCTCTGCAGACTTCCTTCTTCTCCCGTCTTCTGCAGCAAATCTCCACACGACGCCCTTAAAGATCAAAGTGTCATTATAATGCTCCTAAATAAAAATATCTGTAATATACTGTCCCCTCACACTATTCCCCTCTAGCATCCCACCTGTTCACCATACTGTCTCCTCATATATTTACCCCCTCACTCTCTATACTGTCTGCTCACACATATCCCCGACTCCCCATACTGTGTCCATCCACATACATTAACCCATTCGCTCCCCATACTGTCTGCACCAATCCCCCATACTGTTTCCTCATACATACTCTTTATTTTGTGTCCTCAAATCTCCCCACACATTAAATCCCCCCATCCCCAATCCCCCACATACATTAAGTACCCCCATCCCCATTCCAAATCCCCCCACACATTAAATAACCCCCCATCCCCACTCCAAATCCCCCCACACATTAACCCAATCCCCACTCATTAACCCCCATCAGCACTCCAAATACCCCCACACATTAACCCCAACCCCACTCATTGACGTCCCCATACATTAACCCCCATCCCCATTCATTAACCCCCGCACACATTAACCCAATCCCCACTCATTAACCCCATCACCACTCCAAATCCCCTCACACATTAAATAACCATCTGCACTCCAAATACCCCCACACATTAACCCCATCCCCATTCATTAACCCCGCACACATTAACCCAATCCCCACTCATTAACCCCCATCACATTAAATAACCCCCATCTCCACTCCAAATCCCCCCACACATTAACCCCATGGCATCCCCACTTATTAACCCCCACACACATTAACCCCCATCCCCACTCATTAACCCCCATCCCCACTCTAAATACCCCCACACATTAACTGCCATCCCCTCTACAAATCCCCCCCATCTCCACTCATTAACTCCCCCTCATCTCCCATCTTCGGTGGTTCTTCAGCTCCACAGAGGAGCACACTTACCACCAGCGTTTGCTTTGGGCGCCGGGGAGTGACGTCAGCAGCGTGATCACATGACCTGATCACGATGCTGACGTCGCTCTGGCCCGGCGGTCAGAGCTTCAATTGTACAGGCGTCTGTATAGACGCCAGTACAATTGCTCCCTGGGAGCCGGCACGGCCTGCTTCTCTGCGCCGGCTGTCAGCTTGACAGCTGACACAGAGAACGGCCGACTCTCAGGCCGGGGGGCGGCAGAACACAGCCGCCAGGGAGGGCACTGCGGACCGCTGCATTAGGCGGCCCGACTGCGCCCCCCTGCTGGCTGCGCCCGGGGCAACTGCCCCGGCTGCCCCCCCAGATACGCCACTGGCCCCTAATGTACCTAAACAGTGGAAACCCCCCACAAATGACACCATTTTGTAAACTAGACCCCCCAAGGAACTTATCTAGATGTGTGGTGAGCACTTTGAACCCCCCAGTGCTTCACAGAAGTTTATAACGCCCGGGCGTGAAAATAAAAAATTCGTATTTTTTCCACAAACATGATCTTTTAGTCACCATTTTTTTATTTTCCTAAGGGTACCAGGAGAAATTGGACCCCAAAAGTTGTTGTCCAATTTGTCCTGAGTAGGCTGATACCCCATATGTGGGAGAAAACTACTGTATGGGCACACGTCGGGGCTCGGAAGGGAAGTAGTGACGTTTTGGAATGCAGACTTTGATGGAATGGTCTGCGGGTGTCATGTTGCCTTTGGAGAGCCTCTAATGTACCTAAACAGTGGAAACCCCCCACAAATGACCCCATTTTGAAAACTAGACCCCCTAAGGAACTTATCTAGATGTGAGGTGAGCACTTTGAACCCCCAAGGGCTTCACAGAAGTTTATAATGCCCGGGCATGAAAATAAAAAAATCGTATTTTTTCCACAAACATGATCAATTAGTCCCCAATTTTTTTATTTTCCGAAGGGTAACAGGAGAAATTGAACCCCAAAAGTTGTTGTCCAATTTGTCCTGAGTATGCTGACACCCCATATGTGGGAGAAAACTACTGTATGGACACACGTCAGGGCTCGGAAGGGAAGTAGTGACGTTTTGGAATGCAGACTTTGATGGAATGGTCTGCGGGTGTCATGTTGCCTTTAGAGAGCCCCTAATGTACCTAAACAGTGGAAACCCCCACAAATGACCCCATTTTGGAAACGAGACCCCCTAAGGAACTTATCTAGATGTGTGGTGAGCACTTTGAACCCCCAAGTGCTTCACAGAAGTTTATAACACTCGGACGTGAAAATAAAAAAATCATTTTTTTCCACAAAAATGATATTTTTGCCCCCAATTTTTCATTTTCCTAAGGGTAACAGGAGAAATTGGACCCCAAAAATTGTTTTGCAATTTGTCCTGAGTAGGCTGATACCCTACATGTGGGGGTAAAACACTGTTTGAGCGCATGGCAGAGCTTGGAAGGGAAGGAGCACCATTTGACTTTTTCAACTCAGAATTGGCTGGAATTGAGATCAGACGCCATTTTGCATTTGGAGAGCCCCTGATGTGCCCAAACAGTGGAAACCCCCAATTCTAACTCCAACCCGAACCCCAACACACCCCTAACCCTAATCTCAGCCCTAACCCTAACCCTAACCCTAGCCCTAACCCTAACCCTAGCCCTAGCCCTAACCCTAGCCCTAACCCTACCCCTAGCCCTAACTCTAATGTAAAAATGGAAATAAATACATTTTTTTTATTTTATTATTTTTCCCTAACTAAGGGGGTGATAACGGGGGATTTGATTTACTATTTATGGCGGTTTTTATGTTTGCCAGCTGTCGCACGCTAAAAGATGCTTTTTATTGTAAAAATAGTTTTTGCATCACCACATATTGAGAGCTATAATTTTTCCGTATTTTGACACACCGAGTCATGTGAGGTCTTATTTTTTGTGGGACGAGTTGACGTTTTTATTGGTACCATTTTCGGACACGTGACATTTTTTGATCGCTTTTTATTCCGATTTTTGGGACGCAGAATGAACAAAAACCAGCGTTTCATGAATTTCTTTTGGGGGGGTGCGTTTACACCGTTCCGCGTGCGGTAAAATTGATAAAGCGGTTTTATTCTTCGGGTCAGTACGGTTACAGCGATACCTCATTTAGGTCGTTTTTTTATGTTTTGTCGGTTTTATGCAATGAAAACTATTTTATATAAAAAATAATTATTTTTGCATCGCTTTATTCTGCGAGCTATAACTTTTATTTTTTTGCTGATGATGCTGTATGGCAGCTCGTTTTTTGCGGGACAAGATGACGTTTTCAGCGGTACCATGGATATTTATATGCGTCTTTTTCATCGCGCGTTATTACACTTTTTGTTTGGCGGTATGATAATAAATCATTATTTTTTGCTTCGTTTTTAATTTTTATTTTTTAAGGGGTTCGCTAAAGGGGTTAACTAATGGGACAGTTTTATAGGGCGGGTCGTTACGGACGCGGCGATACCTAATATGTGTACTTTTATTGTTTTGGGGTTTTTTTATTTCCAAAAAATGGATTTATTGGGGGAATATTTTTTTTTTTTTTCTAATTTATTTGGCAATTTTTTTTAAATTATTTTAACACTTTTTTTTATTTTTTTTTAACTTTATTAAATAGTCCCAAGTGAGACATCACTGTCCTGTGACAGATCGCTGATCTGTCACATCACAGATCACTGTGACAGATCAGCGATCTGTCACAGGCAGTGCAGAAGGCTTCCTCATGCCTGCGCTTTGCAGGCACTGAGGAAGCCAGCTTCCTGCAGGCCCCCGAAGACCCCCGTTGCCATCTTGGATTCGGGGGCCTGCAGGAAAGGAGCCCCCCGCAGCAGCGCTGCACATTGCGCTGCCGTGGGGGGCTCAGGGAATCACGGAGGGAGCCCCCTCCCTGCCGATGCTTCCCTTTAACCCCCGGTACACCGCGATCATGTTTGATCGCGGTGTGCAAAGGGTTAACGTGTCGGGGGCGGTCCTTGACCGCCCCTGACACATTGTGCCGGGTGTCAGCTGTGATAATCAGCTGACACCCGGCCGCGATCAGCGGCGCTCACCACGTGGGCGCCGCTGATCGCAGTAGACGTACTATCCCGTCCATGGGCATAGGGGACCAGGTCCCATGGACGGGATAGTACGTCGGATGGCAGGAAGGGGTTAACAGAAATAAACACTTGAAATAAATCACTCTGTAATGAATCTATATAATATATGAACTTCGCTTTTTGTATTGAAGAACTGAAATAAAATAACTTTTTTGATGATATTCTAATTTTATGAGACGCGCCTGTAACTGATTGCCTTAGTCATATTATTTGGCTTCTATGTGCTATACTAAAAGATCACAGACTGAACATGAGCAGTGTGAGGCAGCAGCAAAAAAGGCAAATACAATTCTGGGATGTATTAATAGAAGCATACTGTCACGCTGTAATACTGAGGGTTACAGCAGAGTAACACAAACTCCACTAGATGGCAGCAAACTGGAGAATGAGCTGAAAATCCGGCAATGAAGCAGACCAACAGTAATACAGCGAAGCAACCACTAGGTGGCAGCGGAATAGTCAAGAGAGCCGAGTCGATACCAGACAGTAGCGCAGTACCAAAGGGAAATCCAAAATCGCAAGTCAGGTCACATGCCAGGGTCAGAATACCAGAAAGACAGTGCATAAGCAAAGGGGCAATAGCAAACGGGTAGTCTGAACACAGTCCAAAGATCAGCAACAGAATATCAGATGCAAAGGGGCAATGACAAGCAGGTGGTCAACACGGTCCAAAGGTCAGCAACAGACACGGGTAGAGTCAGATGAACGCAGCAGGACAGATCAGGAACTCACCAGAGCCAGCTAAACACGCCAAAGGCAAGCAATATAACTGGCACTGCACACAGGCTGCAGCACAGAGATATAGTAGACCGTACACAGGAACGAGGCAGGGAAAATTAACCCCTGACATGACCAGACCGAGAAAGGAGAGACAAGACAAAAACCTGGCCTTAATCATGACACATACAGTCTAGATCAAGTGAAGTCATTATTGCCCTCTCCTCCTCTTTGGTCAGACCTCATCAGGAATACTGTGTCCTTTTTTTGGCACCACAGTTTAAGAAAGACATTAACAAACTGGAGCAAGTTCAGAGAAGAGCAACCAGAATGGTGACCAGTCTGCAAACCATGTTGTATGAGGAACGGTTACAGGATTTGGGAATGTTTAGATTGCAAAAAAGAAGACTGAGATGAGACTTAATAGCTGTCTGCAAATATCTCTAGGGGTGTCACATTGTAGAAGGATCATCTTTATTCTCCTTTGCACAATGAAAGACTAGAAGCAATGGGATGAAACTGAATGGGAGGAGATATAGATTAGTTATTAGAAAACACTTTTTGACAGTGAGGGTGATTCTAACATTCTATGATTCTATTGCTCACGCTCAGAGAGTTGGCACTAAAACGCTGTGTATTTTTTCCCCATTCATTTGGGTGAAACACATTGCAAACACACTGAAAGAATTGACATTTTTTTCAGATTTGAAAAAACAATTTGAAGGTTTAAATCTGCAAGGAAAATACTAAGGACCATGTGCCAGAGATTTCTGAAATCTCATTCTCTTTGCTGGTACAGTAAAATGCAGCATTCACATATACCCGAGAACCTTCCCTGTAAACATTAAGACATTTATTCACTTGTTTATCTTCACGTTTTATAATTGAGCACCGCTTACAACAATGAAACATGGAGACGACTCCAGATCACTGAATGTGTACTAGGGTATGTGCACATGGTGTCTTCGGGAAGCCAAAAACATCCATTTTGCAAGCAGAAAACACTTCAGGAAACTCTCTTTTTCTGTGACGTTTTGCAAACCTGAAACCTCTTTTATAGTGTTTTTCCAGTTGTTCATTCTTTAGAGCAGCGGCTTTAATGAAGAAAGAAATATTTAAATTGGTTCCATGGACATGAGAGCATACCACATCGGACATCAACATGACCTGACATCCTTATCTAAGCCTCCTGATGAGCCAAAGGGTGAAACACATAGAGGCAGTCAACTCTACCATTACCAACAACAGGAGTACTACCTTACTGGGTTTCTTTGTTTATATTGTTACCCTGTCTAGCTATCTATCTATGCCTCTTGGGATTTGTTAAGATACCTATTTTCTATAATACCTATTTTTGGTATACCCTAACTAACACATTAATACACACCACCCAGGAGTGGTTAGGGGTGGGGTGACAAAGATAATCTCAAGTGGCCCATTTTTACAATAGGATATGACTCTGGCACAGCCATTGATTTAAGATCTGATAGCTGTCCATGCAAGGTACTGTTGTTAGGGCTGTCTAGGGACAACAAGGGACAGCCATTATTGAGAGGGGGCGCCACGTCTCCTGCAATATAGGGTGCCAACTTCCTTAGCCAGGCAGGAGCCAATCATTAGGCATAACCAGGGTAAGGCAGTGCCACGAGCTAGATTTAATCTTATGTGAACGATCCAGACTCTTCCTCATCTCTGTGTGCCCTGTAGGGTCACTGTGGGTGGGTATATTCCAAAAGTTTGGGAATGGTTTGATACAGCATTTATATAAGTGGTTTGCCCCTCATTGTTCATTGGTTTTTGGATTGGTGATTATTAACAGAAAGAGACAAATTCCATAAGGATGACTGAGATGTTGCAGTCTAATATGGGGTTCCAACATTTAATACCTGTTCTTTAATTTCCTGCCTTTTCTTTCTAATATAGGGCGGAATAGGGATATCAGGGACAGCCACCTACCAGCAGTTGCGCCACTGTCAGTGTATATAGGGTGCCAACTTCCACTGCTAGGCAGGAACACAGAACAGGTCCTTCACTAGGGTGCTGTTAGCGTGTCTATTTTTCTATCTTATTAAGCATTAGTGTTGTGACAGGGTCACTGGCACGGTGTATGAGGGGAGATAGGTGCTATGGAGACTGCTTTCCTCTGTGACCTAAAAACCCATAAGTTTCCTTTCAGCATGATATGTGCTGAAGAAGTTAAGTGGCCATGTTATGGGTGGGTTTTTTGGTGAGTAGGTAAGAGACGGAGGAGATAAGTGTCCAGCTAGTTTTTTTTTTGAGGTCTGTGTTGTGTAGAAGCAAGCAAGCCCTAGGCTGAAGCTCCTGTGAGAGCTGCCATATTTGTTGGCCCAGAAGTGCTGGGCAGGACTGTCTATAAACTTTTTATTTCCTTTTTAGCCAGAAAGGCTGTATTTCTGTTACCATATTGGAGTTTATGATACAATAAACCACCCAGAGACTTTAACCCACGTGTACCTGTGTCTACATCAAGGAGCAGCTAAGTGAGCCAACCTGCCACAATTGGTGTTTTGGATGCAGGCAAATGTTCCAGGAGCACGTATAGCAGCGGTGGACAAATCGTATGTCCTGGGTTAAGGCGGCTACGGAGATGGAACAGTGGTCTGACAAAAGACAAAATGAACGAGCTACTCAAGCACCTGATCCTGAGCCAGCAGCAACAGCACCAGGTACAGCAGGAGACTAATAAGCTCCTAATGTGAGAGGTCCGCAGCAGAGAAACTGCCCCTCCCCCACGTCAAGGTTATGACTCCTGTGTCCAGAAAGTGGTAAGACGAGCCATGCAAAAGATGACCCCAAGGGATGATATAGAGCCGTTTTTGACTGTTTTTGAATGGGTTGCAGAGCAGGAGAGACTGCCCCCGAGCAGTGGGCAGAGGTCTGTGTTGTGTAGAAGCAAGCAAGCCCTAGGCTGAAGCTCCTGTGAGAGCTGCCATATTTGTTGGCTCAGAAGTGCTGGGCAGGACTGTCTATAAACTTTTTATTTCCTTTTTAGCCAGAAAGGCTGTATTCTGTTACCATTTTGGGGTTTATGATACAATAAACCACCCAGACGCTTTAACCCACGTGTACCTGTGTCTACATCAAGGAGCAGCTAAGTGAGCCAACCTGCCACAATTGGTGTTCTGGATGCGGGCAAATGTTCCAGGAACACGTATAGCAGTGGTGGACAAATCGTATGTCCTGGGTTAAGGCGGCTACGGAGATGGAACAGCGGTCTGACAAAATGGACGAGCTACTCAAGCACCTGATCCTGAGCCAGCAGCAACAGCACCAGGTACAGCAGGAGACTAATAAGCTCCTAATGTGAGAGGTCCGCAGCAGAGAAACTGCCGCTCCCCACGTCAAGGTTATGACTCCTGTGTCCGGAAAGTGGTAAGACGAGCCATGCCAAAGATGACCCCAGGGGATGATATGGAGCCATTTTTGACTGTTTTTGAATGGGTTGCAGAGCGGGAAAGGCTGCCCCCGAGCAGTGGGCAGAGGTGCTGACCCCCCAATCTGACAGGTGACCCCCAGAAAGCTTATTTTGACTTGGCCTTGCAGGATGCCCAGGAATATGCCAAGTTGAAAACTGAGATATTGGCACGCTTAGTGGTCACTATGTCTGTCAGAGCCCAAACGGTTCATCACTGGACATATTGTGGTGATAAACCTCCCCGCTCACAAATGTTTGACTGGTTGCATTTGGTCCAGAAATGGTTGCAGCCGGAGTCCTCCACTCCAGCCCAGATGGTCGAGCGGGTCATCATGGACAGAATTATTCACTCTCTCCCCAGGTCTGTGCAGACCTGGGTTGCCCAAGGAGACCCCAAAATGCGGATGACCTGGTGAGCCTCGTAGAAAGGTAGCAGGTGGTCGAGAGGTCCCTGACGAAGCCAGGGAGTGGTACATCTTCATACTGGGATATCCAGCGGGAGCCTGAGTCCCAAAAGAAGGGAAACAGAGCCACCACTGGGGGGAGTTCAAGGCCCCAAGGAGTCGCTGAGGGGCTACTAAAGACTGCTGCTAAAGACATGATCTGCTGGTGGTGTCATGGCCCTGGACACATAGCAGCCCGTTGTCCTATGTCTGCTGAGCAGATGGATTGAAGCCTGGGCATACGCTGCTCGTATTATATGAAAACCAGAGGACTACAAGAGTTTATATAAAATTACAAAAGTTTTTATTAATCAATCACAATATAAAAAAGACACACAGACAAAAAGATATGTGTTCGGTCAGACACCAAAAGAGGAACTATAGGCCACTTAACATGATATATATCCCATTAATTTATATGTCCAGTATAAATATATATCTTTAGGATAAGCCCCCAGATTGTATCAAACAACAATAAATCACAATCTCCCACATCTATAATGAGACCAACATAGGTTATACCAATAGGGGATCATGTATATATAATCGACTCTCCTTCCTGTCCTGCATTAATATTAAACACCATGTATCCAATCCATCTTAGCAGGACATTATAAAGAGATACGGGGGAGAAAGAACACACAATAGCTCTTACCCAATGCTTAGAGCCCAGCCCCAAAGCACCCCAACGCACATTTCGCTACCATTACTCTCGCTTTCTCAAGGGGAGGTGTGCTCAGATTAGCAAACAGGACCTTAAGTCTCCATGGTGATTGGTCACGTGACCATCACCTGACCCATGTGAAAGATGCTGTGTAGAAGCGGCGCATGCGGCAATCCCCGAGCCCCCCATAACCACATCACCCGGCGGTGCCCCGCCTGTGTGCGAGCGAGGACTATCACTCCTCGATCCCACACCTGCAAGAGCCATGCCGGATGGCGTGGGGCGGGAGCAGTGAGCTGACAGGTGCACGCGCACCACAGCCCCAACGGGTCTTAATACTATTAACCCACACCACACCAAATAAAAAACAAGCAAAGTGCAACTAGAAGCAATTTCTTTGGGTCCAAGTCTTGAAAAGGCACTCCAAAATGTCCATATCCATATCTTTTAATATTGCATAAGGCTTTTCAATTCCATATAGGACCGCTGCTGTTATTTCTTTACCAAGACACCCGATGGACTTGCTTAAAGGACCCGGTATAAATATAATGATTATCACTAGACAATAGAAAAAAACACACAATTAAAAATCATTAGAACAACATGCCAATAAAAATATATACATAATGGGAAGGGATTATATGAAGAACAATCTTATTACCAAAAGGGGCTAAAATTAAGAGAATCATTGAGGCCTGCAGGTTTCATGGTGCCCAACGTAACGATCCATTTTAATTTACGCTGATCCAGAAGTTTTTTACATTACCCCCCGTATCCCTGTATGTATCACTTCAATTCCCCTCACCATAAATTTAGTTGGATCACAGTTATGAACTGCTCTAAAGTGCCGAGGAATTGTTTTTAAACCTGATACATCTTGCACTGTTCTTGCTGCCACAATAACACGCACTTGTTCTCTCACACGTACTCTCAGCTCTCTTGATGTTAACTGTTGTGAGTTCATTTTCCCCTTCACCATTGAGGTCTGATGAACTCCCTCTTCTGGTGAAGGAAGGTAGTGAGGCTGATTACCAAGCACCTGGGCAGGATGATGATGACTGGGTGATGGGAATTACTGACTGGATATAAGGCAGCCGACGCCCTTCTGCCTTGCTGGTGATCTCTCTGAGGGATTCTAGGAGACCAGTCTGATTCCTGCTCCTCAAAAGCTAAGTTTTCTGCTCTACTTTTTGCATTTGTGTTTTGGTTTTGTTTTTGCATTGTTTTCCTTGATTTCTGCCATTCCCTGCTGGGGTGAGCTGAATTCCTTTTTGCTCTGTCTTCAGAAAATACCTGAGTGCTGATATAGTCTTTTTGAAGCCTAGCGTCTTCAGGGCTTTTTTCCCTATCAGCTGTTGGCTCTTGTTTTGATAGGGTTTTGGCGGATTACAGACAGCAGCTTTTCTATCCTGTCCTATCTAGTTAGCTTGGGCCCCATCATTTGCTCAGCCTATCTTTGTATCTGTGTGAGTGTTTTTTCATCTTGCTTCACCGTCATTATATGTTGGGGGCTGCCTATTGCTTTGGGGTCTGCTCTGGGGCAGTTTAGATTTCCCTTTCGGTCTTTAGGCTATGTAGTTCTCCGGCTGTGATCGAGGGGTCTAGGGCACCGTAGGAATCCCCCACGGCTACTGCTAGTTGTTGTTGATAGCTTCAGGGGTCTGCAATCCGATAGCTGCCAACTTCTCTGGTTTTCTGGACTTAGCTAGTATTTCTGTTTTTGCCTCCTTCGGTGACTCATTCATAACAGAATCACCAGCCCTACCGCAGATCCTAGTGTACTCAATAGCAGGAAAGAATTGTAAAAAAAAAAAAAAAGTGTGTATATTTTTTCCTCTATATCTCTGAGGCCGTAGGGGGAATTTTTTTTCTCTCAACGGAGATAAAGCAATTGTCTGATTGTGTGGAGCAGCTCGCTGCGGAAGTGCAGGGAATTTTCGCCTACCTTGCTCATTCACATGCTGCTGAACCAAAGATCCCTACTCCTGATGTGTTTTTTGGAGATCGGTCTAAATTTTTGAATTTGAAAAATAATTGTAAATTATTTTTTGCCTTGAAGCCTAACTCGTCAGGGAGCTCCGTGCAGCAGGTTAAAATTGTCATCTCTTTGCTGCGTGGCGATCCCCAGGGTTGGGCGTTTTCTTTGAAACCAGATGATCCTTTTCTGACTAATGTGAACGCATTTTTTCAAGCCTTGGGGTTGTTGTATGATGAACCTAATGCTGTTGATCAGGCTGAAAAGACCCTGTTGGCATTGAGCCAGGGTCGAGATTCTGCAGAATTGTACTGTCAAAAATTTAGAAAGTGGGCGGTCCTTACTACCTGGAATGATAATGCCTTGGCAGCTCTCTTTCGGAAGGGTTTGTCAGAAGCCGTAAAAGATACTATGGTGGGATTTCCTGTTCCCTCTGGTCTTGACGATTCTATGTCATTAGCCATTCAGGTTGATCGGCATTTACGTGAACGCAGGACTGCACGAGAGGTGTTGCCACCTGTTGAACAAATGTCTGAACCTATGCAATGTGATAGAGTTTTGTCCAGGGAGCAACGTCAGGAGTTCAGAAGGCGTAATAAGCTGTGTTTTTTTGTGGAGATGCCTCGCATATTATTTCTGTCTGTCCTAAACGAGAGAAACGTTTTGCACACACGTTTTCTGTGAGTGGTGTTCAACCTAAGTTTCTTCTGGCAATTACTCTGATCTGCTCCCTGTCCACATTTTCCGCCAAGGCTTTTGTGGATTCGGGAGCAGCCCTGAACCTAATGGACTTGGATTTTGCTAAACGTTGTGGATTTCCTATGACACCTCTGCGGACGCCTATCCCTTTGAGGGGGATTGATGCGACTCCTTTGGCGAAAAATAAGCCTCAGTTTTGGACCCAGGTGGTAATGCGGGTCGCCCCAGACCATCAAGAAAATTGCAGATTTTTGGTGTTGCATAATTTGCATGATACCATTGTTCTGGGGTTTCCCTGGTTGCAAATTCATAATCCAGTTTTGGATTGGAAATCTGTGTCTGTGGTGATTTGGGGTTGTCGGTGTGCCCTTAGTGAGGCTCCGGTTTTTTCCACCTCTCCTCAGTCGCATGATGTTCCTGACTATTTGGCAGATTTTTATGATGTATTTAGTGAGAATGAGTCTACGTCTTTGCCTCCTCATAGGAGTTATGACTGTGCAATTGAACTGAGCCCGGGGTGTAAATTTCCCAAGGGTCGGCTCTTCAATTTATCTGTACCCGAGCACGAGGCTATGCGATCCTATATTAAGGAGCCGTTGGAGAAGGGTCATATTAGACCATCCTCTTCACCCTTAGGTGCTGGGGTTTTTTTCGTGGCCAAAAAGGATGGTTCATTAAGGCCTTGTATTGATTATCGTGCCCTCAACAAAATTACTATTAAATATGAGTATCCGTTACCCCTGATTTCGGATCTATTCTCCAGAGTTAAAGGTGCTTGCTGGTTTACCAAGCTTGACCTCAGGGGGGTGTATAATCTTATCCGCATTAAGCATGGGGATGAATGGAAGACGGCGTTTAATACTCCGGAGGGACATTTTGAGTACCTGGTGATGCCTTTTGGGCTCACTAATGCCCCTTCTGTCTTCCAGTGCTTCATGAATGATATTTTCCGAGACTTTGTGGATAAATTTTTGATTATCTATCTGGATGATATTTTGATCTTCTCCAAGGATTGGGATTCTCATGTGGAACATGTTCGGACTGTGTTCCGGATCTTGAGGGAGAATTCCCTGTATGTCAAAGGATCGAAATGCCTTTTTGGGGTACAGAGGATTTCATTTTTGGGATTTATTTTGTCTCCGTCAACTATTGAAATGGACCCGGCCAAGGTACAGGCCATTTATGATTGGGTTCAGCCCACTTCTTTGAAGGCCCTCCAGAAGTTTTTGGGTTTTGCTAATTTTTATCGGAAATTTATAGCAAAATTTTCTAGTATTGCCAAGCCATTGACTGATCTGACTAAGAAGGGTGCTGATGTGTTGAATTGGTCTCCGGAGGCTGTTTCTTCCTTTCAGGAGCTGAAGCGAAGATTCACTTCTGCCCCGGTTTTGCGGCAACCTGATGTCTCACTCCCTTTCCATGTAGAGGTGGACGCTTCTGAGATTGGTGCAGGAGCTGTTTTGTCCCAAAAGGATCCTGCAACATCTAAAATGAATCCCTGTGCTTTCTTTTCCCGAAAGTTCTCTCCATCTGAACGTAACTATGATGTGGGGAATCGGGAACTGTTAGCCATGAAATGGGCATTTGAGGAGTGGAGACATTGGTTGGAGGGAGCTAAACATCAAGTCGTGGTCCTCACTGACCACAAGAATTTGATTTACCTGGAGTCGGCAAAATGCTTGAACCCTAGACAGGCTAGGTGGGCCTTGGTTTTTACACGTTTTGATTTTGTGGTCTCTTTTCTTCCTGGCACTAAGAATGTCAAGGCTGACGCTCTCTCTAGGATCTTCTTTGCTGACTCTCCTGTGGTGACCAAGCCTGCTGCCATCTTAGGCGAAGGGGTAGTTCTTTCTGCCATCTCGCCCGATTTGAGACGTGCTCTGGAAGAGTGCCAGGAGGACAAACCTGAACGTTGTCCCAGTGGAAAGTTGTATGTTCCTGACCAGTGGAAGAAGAGAGTGATGTCTGAAGTTCATTGCTCTGCATTGGCTGGTCATCCAGGTATTTTTGGTACTAGAGATCTGGTGAGTCGGTCTTTTTGGTGGCCCGCCTTGTCTCGTGATGTCAGGAATTTTGTGCAGTCCTGTGGGACTTGCTCCCGGTCTAAAACTTGTTCTCGCTCTAGTGGCTTGTTGATGCCTTTGCCGGTTCCCAGGAGGCCATGGACCCATATTTCAATGGATTTCATCTCTGATATGCCTGTCTCTCAGAGAATGACTGTTATTTAGGTGATTTGTGATAGGTTCTCTAAGATGGTTCATCTTGTACCACTCCCTAAGTTGCCATCTTCCTCTGAGTTGGTGCCCCTGTTTTTGTAACAGGTGGTTCGCTTGCACGGGATTCCTGAGAACATTGTATCTGACAGAGGAGTTCAGTTTGTGTCTAGATTTTGGAAGACTTTCTGTTCCAAGCTGGGAATTCAGTTGTCCTTCACCTCTGCTATTCACCCTCAGACCAATGGGCAGACGGAGAGAACAAACCAGACCTTGGAGTCGTATTTGAGATGTTTTATTTCCGCTGATCAGGATGATTGGGTTTCATTTTTGCCCTTGGCCGAATTTGCTTTAAATAATAGAGCTAGTTCTGCCACTTTGATGTCACCTTTTTTTTGTAACTTTGGGTTTCATCCTCGATTTTCTTCAGGGCAGGTGGAGCCTTCTGCCTGCCCAGGTGTTGACACTGTGGTGGAGAGAAGGCACCAGATCTGGGACCAAGTGGTGGATAAGTTATCTCTCTCCCAGGAAAAGGCCCAGCGGTTTTCCAACCGACATAGGACCATTGGTCCCCAGTTTAAGGTTGGTGATATAGTTTGGTTATCATAAAAAAATATCGCTATGAAGGTGGCTTCTCCTAAGTTTAAGCCTAGATTTATTGGACCTTACAAGATTTTGGAGATTATTAATCCGGTCTCTTTTCGTTTGGCTCTTCCTGTTACATTTAAAATCCATAATGTGTTTCATAAGTCATTGGTGAAGAGGTTTGTTGAACCAGTAGTTCCTGGGGTGGCACCTCCGGACCCTGTATTGGTTGAAGGCAACATGGAATATGAGGTAGAGAAGATACTGGATTCCCGTCTGGCTAGACGGAGACTCCAGTATTTGGTTAAGTGGAAGGGTTATGGTCAGGAGGATAATTCCTGGGTCTCTGCCTCTGATATTCATGCCAAAAGATTGGTGCGTGCCTTTCATCAGGCTCACCCTGATCTCCCTGGTGGCGTGGATGAGGGTTCGGTGACCCCTCCTCAAGGGGGAGGTACTGTTGTGAGTTCATTTTCCCCTTCACCATTGAGGTCTGATGAACTCCCTCTTCTGGTGAAGGAAGGTAGTGAGGCTGATTACCAAGCACCTGGGCAGGATGATGATGACTGGGTGACGGGAATTACTGACTGGATATAAGGCAGCCGACGCCCTTCTGCCTTGCTGGTGATCTCTCTGAGGGATTGTTGGAGACCAGTCTGATTCCTGCTCCTCAAAAGTTAAGTTTTCTGCTCTACTTTTTGCATTTGTGTTATGGTTTTGTTTTTGCATTGTTTTCCTTGATTTCTGCCATTCCCTGCTGGGGTGAGCTGAATTCCTTTTTGCTCTGTCTTCAGAAAATAACTGAGTGCTGATATAGTCTTTTTGAAGCCTAGCGTCTTCAGGGCTTTTTTCCCTATCAGCTATTGGCTCTTGTTTTGATAGGGTTTTGGCGGATTACAGACAGCAGCTTTTCTATCCTGTCCTATCTAGTTAGCTTGGGCCCCATCATTTGCTCAGCCTATCTTTCTATCTGTGTGAGTGTTTTTTCATCTTGCTTCACCATCATATGTTGGGGGCTGCCTATTGCTTTGGGGTCTGCTCTGGGGCAGTTTAGATTTCCCTTTCTGTCTTTAGGCTATGTAGTTCTCCGGCTGTGATCGAGGGGACTAGGGCACCGTAGGAACCCCCCACGGCTACTGCTAGTTGTTGTTGATAGGTTCAGGGGTCTGCAATCCGATAGCTGCCAACTTCTCTGGTTTTCTGGACTTAGCTAGTATTTCTGTTTTTGCCTCCTTCGGTGACTCATTCATAACAGTTAACCCTATGTAAATTAAATTACAGCTACACGTAGCGTAATAAATAACATTCACGCTTATATTCATTAATCGAATATTCCTTCAAATTATCAGCTGAGATAAAAGATCCACTACGAAGAATATTGGCGCAAGCAAGACAGTGATCACATTTAAAGCGCCCTCTAATTCGTTTAGTGTGTCCAAATAGATTTTCTTTAGGTGCCACAAAATGACTCTTAATTAATAAATCTTTTAGATTTTTAGATCTACGGGGGGTCATCAAAGGTTGATCTGACAAAATAGATCCAAGAGAGGGCTCACTACACAAAATGGGCCAATGTTTTTGAAAGATTTCTCTCATGTTGTCCCATTCGTGGTTATACTCTGAAATGAAACGAATTGTTTCATCATTCTTCTTGTTTTTCGTTTTAGAATATAACAACTGATCACGTGTTGTCAATTTGGCCTTATTATACCATTTCTTAATACATCTCCTACTATAACGTCATTGTTTAATTCTCTCCCTCAGGTCAGAGGCCTGTGCCTCAAATCTTTGATCTGTTGAGCATATCCGTCGCATCCTCAAAAACTGTCCGACCGGAACGGCCCTGATAGTGGCATGGCTATGTGCAGAATCCGCATGCAATAAGGCATTTATAGATGTTGCCTTTCGGAAAACATCATTCTGGATTGTGGGTAAAGAATCCACCTCCAGACTGATGTCCAAGAAGGCCATCCTAACAGGATCATGTCTGTATGTCAACCGTATGTTAAAACAATTCATATTCAACATAGCCATAAAATCTTCCAACTGCTGCACCGTCCCACGCCAAAATAACAAAATATCATCAATATAACGCAGCCAATACAGCACATGTGATGAATGGGTCACCGAGGAAGATAGCAGACCCAGGCTAAGCCACAAAAGACCAGAGAGGTTGGTAACTAAGCGGATTGCAGACCCCTGATCCTGTCCACACAACTAGCAGTCGCCGTGGAGCATACCTACGATGATCCTAGATGCCTCAGCACAGCCGGAGAGCTAACTAAGTCTAAAGCAAGAAAAGGGAAATCTAAACTGCCCCGGAGCTGACCCCAAAGGAATAGATAGCCCCCAAACATATATTGTCTGTGAGACAAGATGAAAACACAAACGCAGGCAGAAAAATAGACTGAGCAAATGATGGGGCCCACACTGACTAGACAGGACAGGAAAGGAAAGACACTGTCTGCAATCACGCAAAAAAACATGCAAAAAGTCCAACACGTCTGATGCACAAAAAACACTGAAGTCGCACGACTTCGCCCCCACTATATCAGCACTCTGGTGTATTCTGAAAGCAAAGCAAAAATAGACCAATATAACTGGACAAAACAAACTGGAACAAGCAGTAACATATGGGCGGTGATTCAGCACAGCCCCAGCCGGAGCTAGCTGACCCGCACAAAGCAGAGATAGACAAAACCAGATCAAATGCAAACAGAATCGCAAATGAACCACTTAGCTGAACCATGCAGGGAAAGAGCAGGAGACATCAGATCTCAGAAGGCACAGGAAGAAAATCACCAGCAGGGATAGAGGGAGTCAGCTGTCTTAAATCCCAATCAGAAACCCCAGATCTCCAATCGTGTTCCTCATTATCAGGTGGCAAGCCTCTGTCAATCAGATCAGCTCCACTACCTCCAGTAACCACCAGAGGGAGCCCAGAAAGAGAACTCGCAACCCCTCTGTCAATCTGACCAGCTCCACTACCTTCAGTAATCACCAGATGGAAGCCAGAGAGAGAATTCACAACACACATGGTCAGTAGCCTCTGCACCCGCGTCCCCAAACACCAACCTCTCCCACGTACGCGAGTGCACAAGCCGCACCAATGGCCGTGCTGCGTTTTTGCTGTTAAAATTGGTCTTTGAAAGTAAAAAAAATTATGCGTTAGGGCAAAATGCAGCAGTTCGAGGATTAGCTCACATAGAGGGTGGTCCAGGTCGGAGGTCTCGAGGAAGAAACGAACAACCCGCAGACCATCATCATGGCTGATGCATGGCTGATACAGGTGTTTCCACATCTGCGGTCACCAATAACGTGCCTGCATCAACACAGACTCCATCAACCCTAGCCAGGACGTCCGTTGTGTCTTTAACAAAAGAAGGTAATGTTTCAACCAATCCCTTGAGATAATGATCTATAAAATTACAAATTGGATCACATAATCCATCTATTCCTGACACAATCGGACGTCCTGGTGGGTTGACGGGGTCTTTATGTACCTTCGGGAAAAGATAGAAAGTTGGTACTTTTGGAAAGGCAACTGTCAGGCCATCCCACACTTTTTTATTAATTATCCCCAAATCAAATGCCTTTGAAAGATTTTTTGGGAGAGCCGCTGAAAAGGAAACCACAGGACTATGGCTCAATTTCACATATACTTGAGTATCACGAAGCTGACAAAATGCTTCTCATTCATACTTAATTATCGGCCAGATGACGATGTTTTCCCCCTTGTCAGCGGCTTTAATTTCTACATCATCTAATGAATGCAATTCACGAATGCCCTGTCTCTGTTTATAAGTCAGATTATCATAATAACGATATGTTGGTAATTTCTTTAGATCTTCAGCTACCATTCTAGTAAAGATCTCTACTGCGGGACATAGTGACAAGGGGGAAACCTCGTCAATCTGGGAAAAATAGATTTAGGAAACCCACCTTCTCTGGTGGGGTTCTGCTCCTCAAGTAATTCGTCCAATATTCCTATGGCATCTCTCTCAGCGGATGTCCAATTCTCCAACGCATGCTCCCCTTTAATATGTAATTTTTCTAAGATCAATTTTCTTGAAAAAAGGTGGAGATCTTTCAGCGCTGTAAAATAATTATAGCTATTAGGAGAGAAAGATAAACCCTTACTTAACACTTCCATTTGGGCATTTGTCAACATGTGATCAGATAAATTAATTACCTGGAGCTCTCCCTGTGATTTACTCTCAGTCTGTTTGGCAGATGTTCCCTTCTTGAAGTTTTGCCTAGTATTCATCTTACCGCTACTCATTGAGACATAGCTGTTATCTGTTTCAGGTCTATTCTTTTTACTTGTTTGCTCATCCACATATATTGTAGATCTTACAGATGCAGATCGTGATCGAGAGTGGAACCCATTCCTATAGAAGGGGGCGTGACCTTTCACTCGAAGTTCTCCACTTATACATCCTATCCTGTTGCTTATCATTTATATCTCGTTGGAATTTTTTTGATTTTGTCTGTTGTATTTCATCCACCCACTTCCGTATTTCTTCCTCAATCTCAGCATTGAATTTTTTCAATGAATCACTAGACATATCTTTCTTAATGGTATTTTGTAAACCTTCAATCTCCCCTTCGATTGTTTTCAAGGATTCTGCATTCATTTCCTTGAGTATTTCCATGAAACCATAGGAACAGGTGTCTGAACTGGCTACAATACCCCTCAGCGTCACCAGAACCTTGTTTCAGCTGTCTGAGTTTTGCCTGGGCTGTACCGACCCGATTCGGATTGTCATAAATTAACCCAATAGCAGAAAAAAATGCTTCTACTGACATCAATCAAGGGTCATCTGCACGCAATGAAAATGCCCAAACTTGTGTCTCCCCTCGCAATAAGGAATAATAATCCCCACACGCTGTAATTCAGCCCCGGAAGACCTGGGTCTAAGCCGAAAATAAAGTAAGCATGCATTTTTAAACGAAAAAAATTCCTGCCGTTTACCAGAAAAACATTCAGGTAATCTCACCTTAGGCTCTTCAGGGTGGACCCCTGGGCAATTACTCACTTGCTGATGTAAGCAGGCAACTTCCAACGTTAACCGTTGCAGGCGTTGATCAAGATCCTGAACGCTGTTCATATTGCAGAAATCCGGGAAGATTTTTTTTTCACTTTCTCGGGCTGGACAAACTGTTAAGGTTCTGCAGCACAGGACTAGGGTAGGAGGGGGGAAAACTGACCCTGCAATGCGACTAGGCTGATACCCTACGATGGAGTGGGCGACCTATTCCCGGCGAATAGACCCACCGACGATCCTAGGTTAATCTCAAGCGAAGACCTATAGATAGGGAGAAGGGAGTCCCTGAAAGATCTAAGGACTGGGTACAAAAACGGGTCACCTCCTAATAGAAAACAAGGAGAAGGCTGCAGAAACAAACTGACAACAGAAACTAAGACTAGCAGAGCCAGAGGTCCCAGAACTGCACTAATTAAACACAGAAGGCAAAGCAAGGCTCCAAGCCAGACTTCAAGCGGATTAACACTGTTGTCCAGCAAGGAATGGGAGACAGGTGCAGGTTAATAAAGGGTGATACAATCACCTGACCCAAGACAAACCCAGCACCAGGGGAAAAAGACCAGCAGCCAGAACACTACAAGAAAATGGCAGATAGTCACAAACTGAACAGATTCTAACAGATGTGTTGACATAACCACATGTAAGGGTAAACCTCAAGCCCTATAGAATTCCAGAAGCATGGAGAGAGGTGATATCCAATGAGGTAAAGAGGATGCTAGACCTCGGGGTGATTGGATGGTCGAATCCTATCGTTCTCATACCGAAGCCTGACGGTGAGTGGCGGTTCTGCAATGACTACTGCAAACTGAATGAAGTCTCTTGTTTTGATGCTCACGTGATGCCTCATGTGGACAAACTCATTGAGAGACTTGGACCCACAAGGTATATTACAACCCTGGACCTGACGAAGGGCTATTGGCAGATCCCTATGTCCCAGAATGCCAAGGAGAAGATAGGCTTCTCGATGCCTGATGGGTATTTTCAATACACCAGGGTGCCCTTCGGTCTGCAGGGGGCCCCGGCTACCCTCCATAGGGTGATGAATCAGATCCTGGTTCCGCATAAGAAGTATGCCGCAGCGTATCTCGATGACATGGTGGTCTTTAGCCCTGACTGGGCTAGTCATTTGCCAAAGGTACAGGCAGTTCTGGATGCTTTAAGAAATGTGGGGTTCAAGATAAATCCGAAAAAATGTGCCATAGGGAAGGAAGAGGCCAAGTACCTAGGCTATGTCATTGGAAGAGGCAAAATAAAGCCGCAAATCATTAAGATCAAGGCGATTCAATAGTGGCCACAACTACTTTCCAAGAAGCAAGTGAGGCCGTTTCTTTTAATTGTGGGGTACTATCGGTGATTCATTCCAAATTTCGCTATGATTGCCACACCATTGACAGATCTAAAGGCACCAAATCAATGATAGTTAAATGAACTGAAGACACGGTGATGGCGTTCCAGGAACTGAAGAAAGCTCTGTGTAAACATCAAAGAGTTCATGGTCCAGACGAATGCATCAGAAGTTGGCTTGTGAGTCGTGCTAAGCCAAGTAATAAATGGAGAAGAACATCCCATCCTGTATTTGAGCCGGAAGCTCTGGTCATGCAAGAAGAACTACGCCATAGTAGAGAAGTGTCTAGCCATAAAATGGGCCGTGGATACATTGAGGTACTATCTACTAGGCCAGGGGTTTAAACTTGTGTCCCATCATGCCCCTCTGAGATGGTTAAGAGAGAAAAAGGGTAAGAACGCCTGGGTGACTAGGTGATTCTTAGGCCTCCAGGATTTCAAATTCCATGTAGAACAACAGATGCCCTCTCCCGAATGCCCTATCTGGTGTCTGAAGGTGCCAAAGCCCCCGGCTTTGAGCAGGGGGAGAATATGTGACAGGATCACTGGCATGGTGTATGACGGGAGATATGTGTCATGGAGACTGCTTTGCTCCGTGATCTAGAAACCCATAAGTTTATTTTCAGCATGATATGTGCTGAAGGAGTTAAGCGGCCATGTTATGGGTGCGATTTTAGGTGAGTAGGTAAGAGATGGGTGGGATGCCTACTCACCATATCTACACCTCAAGGGTGTGTCTGGGGAGATAAATGTCCAGCCAGTTTTTTTTCTGAGGTCTGTGTTTTGTAGAGGCAAGCAAGCCCTAGGCTGACGCTCCTGTGAGAGCTACCATATTTGTTGGCCCAGAAGTGCTGGGCAGGACTGTCTATGAACTTTTTATTTCCTTTTGAGCAGAAAGGCTGTATTTCTGTTACCATTTTTGGGTTTATGATACAATAAATCACCCAGAGACTTTAACCCCTTTCTGCCATGAGACGTACTATCCCGTCCATGTGCCCTGGGACTTAATTCCCAGGGACGGGATAGTACGTCATAGCGATCAGCGGTGCCCACGATCACGGTGTATCGGGGGTTAAAGGGAAGCATCGGCAGGGAGGGGGCTCCCTCCGTGCTTCCCTGAGACCCCCGCAGCAGCACAATGTGCAGCGCTGCTGCGGGGGGCTCTTTCTCTACAGGCCCCCGGATCCAAGATGGCAACGGGGACCTTCGGGGGCCTGTAGGGAGCTGACTTCCTCACTGCCTGCAAAGCGCAGGCATGAGGAAGTCTGCGTCTATGCCTGTGACAGATCGCTGATCAGTGATCTGTGATGTGACAGATCAGCGATTTATCACAGGACAGTGATGTCCCACCTGGGACAATATAATAAAGTTAAAAAAAAAAAAGTGTAAAAATAATTGTAAAAAAATCGCTAAATAAATTAGTAAAAAAAAAAAAAAATATTCCCCAATAAATTCATTTTTGAAAATAAAAAAAAACAACAAAAGTACACATACTTGGTATCGCCGCGTCCGTAACGACCCACCCTATAAAACTGTCCCATCAGTTAACCCCTTAAAAAATAAAAATGAAAAGCGAAGCAGAAAATAATGATTTATTATCATACAGCCGAAGAAAAAGTGCAATAACGCGCGATCAAAAAGACGCATATAAATATCCATGGTACCACTGAAAACGTCAGCTTGTCCCGCAAAAAACGAGCTGCCATACAGCATCATCCACAAAAAAATAAAAGTTATAGCTCGCAGAATAAAGCGATGCAAAAATAATTATTTTTTACATAAAATAGTTTTCATTGCAAAAAACCGACAAAACATAAAAAAAGACCTAAATGAGGTATTGCTGTAACCGTACTGACCCGCTTTATCAATTTTACCGCACGCGGAACGGTGTAAACGCACCCCCCAAAAGAAATTCATGAAACACTGGTTTTTGTTCATTCTGCGTCCCAAAAATCGGAATAAAAAGCGATCAAAAAATGTCACGTGCCCGAAAATGGTATCAATAAAAATGTCAACTCGTCCCGCAAAGAATAAGACCTCATATGACTTGGTGGGTCAAAATACGGAAAAATTATAGCTCTCAATATGTGGTGATGCAAAAACTATTTTTACAATAAAAAGCGTCTTTTAGCGTGTGACAGCTGCCTAACATAAAAACAGCCATAAATAGTAAATCAAACCCCCCGTTATCACCCCCTTAGTTAGGGAAAAATAATAAAACTAAAAGAAAATGTATCTATTTCCATTTTCCCATTAGGGTTAGGGCTAGAGCTAGGGTTAGGGCTAGGGTTAGGGCTAGGGCTGAGATTAGGGTTAGGGGTGTGTTGGGGTTAGGGTTGGAGTTAGAATTGCGGGTTTCCACTGTTTGGGCACATCAGGTGCTCTCCAAATGCAACATGGCGTCCGATCTCAATTCCAGCCAATTCTGCGTTGAAAAAGTCAAATGGTGCTCCTTCCCTTCCAAGCTCTGCCATTCTCCCAAACAGTGTTTTACCCCCACATATAGGGTATCAGCATACTCAGGACTAATTGCAAAACAACTTTTGGGGTCCAATTTCTCCTGTTACCCTTAGGAAAATAAAAAATTGGGGGAAAAATATAATTTTTGTGGAAAAAAATGATTTTTTTATTTTCACGCCCAGGCATTATAAACTTCTGTGAAGCACTTGGGGGTTCAAAGTGCTCACCACACATCTAGATAAGTTCCGTGGGGGGTCTAGTTTCCAAAATGGGGTCACTTGTGGGGAGTTTCAATAGTTTAGGTACATCAGGGGCTCTCCAAACGCACATGACACCCGCAGACCATTCCATCAAAGTCTGCATTCCAAAACGTCACTACTTGCCTTCCGAGCCCCGACGTGTGCCCATACAGTAGTTTTCTCCCACATATGAGGTATCAGCGTACTCAGGACATATTGGACAACAACTTTTGGGGTCCAATTTCTCCTGTTACCCTTGGGAAAATAAAAAAATTGGAGACTAATTGATCATGTTTGTGGAAAAAATACGATTTTTTTATTTTCACGCCCAGGCGTTATAAACTTCTGTGAAGCACTGGGGGGTTCAAAGTGCTCACCACACATCTAGATAAGTTCCTTAGGGGGTCTAGTTTCCAAAATGAGGTCACTTGTGGGGGCTCTCCAAAAGCAACATGACAGCAAAAGCAGACCATTCCATCAAATTCTGCATTCCAAAACGTCACTACTTCCCTCCCGAGCCCCGACGTGTGCCCATACAGTAGTTTTCTCCCACATATGAGGTATCAGCGTACTCAGGATAAATTGGACAACTTTTGGGGTCCAATTTCTCCTCTTATCCTTGGGAAAATAAAAAATTTGGTGACTAAAAGATCATGTTTGTGGAAAAAATATGATTTTTTTAATTTCACGCCCAGGCGTTATAAACTTCTGTGAAGCACTGGGTGGTTCAAAGTGCTCACCACACATCTAGATAAGTTCCTTGGGGGGTCTAGTTTCCAAAATGGTGTCATTTGTGGGGGGTTTCTACTGTTTTGGTACATCAGGGGCTTTCCAATCGCGACATGGTGTCCGATCTCAATTCCAGCCAAAAACGTCAAATGGCACTGCTTCCCTTCCGAGCTCTGCCATGCGCCCAAATAGTGGTTTACCCCCATATGTGGGGTATCAGCGCACTCAGGACAAATTGCACAATAACTTTTAGGGTCCTGTTACCCTTGGAAAAATAAGAATTGAGGTTGAAAAGATCATTTTTGTGGAAAAAATATGATTTTTTAATTGTACGGCTGTATGTTATAAACTTCTGTGAAACCCTTGTGGGTTCAAAGTTCTCACCACATATCTAGATAAGTTCCTTGGGCAGTCTAGTTTCCAAAATGGTGTCATTTGTGGGGGGTTTCCACTGTTTTGGTGCATCAGGGGTTTTCCAATCGTGACATGGTGTCCGATCTCAATTCCAGCCAAAAACGTCAAATGGCGCTGCTTCCCTTCCGAGCTCTGCCATGCGCCCAATAGTCATTTACACCCACATTTGGGGTATCAGCGTACTCAGGACAAATTGCACAATAACTTTTAAGAACTTTTAAGGTCCTGTTACCTTTGGGAAAATAAAAATTGGGGGTGAAAAGATCATTTTTGTGGAAAAAATATGATTTTTTTAATTGTACCGCTGAACGTTATAAACTTCTGTAAAGCCCTTGTGGGTTCAAAGTTCTCACCACATATCTAGATAGGTTCCTTCAGGGGTCTAGTTTCCAAAATGGGGTCACTTGTGGGGGGTTTCCACTGTTTAGGTACATCAGGGGCTCTCCAAATGCGACATGGCGTCCGATCTGAATTCCAGCCAATTTTGCATTGAAAAAGTCAAATGGCGCTCCTTCCCGTCTGAGGTCTGCCATGCGCCGAAACAGTGGTTCCCCCCCACATATCAGGTATCAGCGTACTCAGGACAAATTGCACAATAACTTTTGCAGTCCAATTTCTCCTGTTACCCTTGGTAAAATAAAAAAAATTGAACCTGAAATATTTTTTTTTGTGAAAAAAAGTTAAATGTTCATTTTTTTTAAATATTCAAAAAATTCCTGTGACGCACCTAAAGGGTTACTAAACTTCTTGAATGTGGTTTTGAGCACCTTAAGGGGTGCAGTTTTTAGAATGGTGTCACTTTTGGGTATTTTCTATCATATAGACCCCGCAAAGTGGCTTCAAATGTGATGTGGTCCGTAAAAATAAAATGGTGTTGCAAAAATGAGAAATCGCTGGTCAATTTTTAACCCTTATAACTTCCTAACAAAAAAAAATTTTGGTTCCAAAACTGTGCTGATGTAAAGTAAACATGTGGGAAATGTTAATTATCAAGTTTTTTGTGTGCCGTATCTCTGTGAGTTAAGGGCATAAAAATTCAAAGTTGGAAAATTGCGAAAGTTTCAAAATTTTCGCCAAATTTACATTTTTTTCACAAATAAGCGCAAGTTATATGAATGAAATTTTACCACTAACATGAAGTACAATATGTCAGAGAAAACAATGTCAGAATCACCGGGATCCATGGAAGAGTTTCAGAGTTATTACCTCATAAAGGGACAGTGGTCAGAATTGTAAAAATTGGCCCGGTCATGAACGTGCAAACCACCCTTGGGGCTTAAGGGGTTAACCCACATGTGCCTGTGTCTACCTCGAGGAGCAACTAAATGAGCTGACCTGCCACAGTATATAGGTGTTGTGTCTGGGATTTTATTGTTTTCATTTTAATAAGCCACTAATAAAGATTTTTTAGAGGGTTATTTACGTTAACTGTTTTGATTTAGACCTCAGATTTAAAATCCATTTCTATTTTGGTACTCCAAATGACATCAATAAAAACATCATCTGATATCGCAAAAACAATTCCCTACTTACATTTGTAGTCTATCAACGGAGAAACAGATTTTCCACTTTACCAGTAGCTCAAAGGTGCTGGAAAAGCAATGTGACTCCTAAAAACCAATTAATTAAAATCCACGCTCCCGAACGGTTCACCTCCTGACCTCTGCTGGGTGCCCAAACCACATCCAACAACCAAATGTATGGCATCGCTGGAGAGGGGAAAATTCTCTTAAAAAGGTTCTCCTGGTCTAAATCCGTGATAACCTATTGGATGAATAGTTCATCAACATTAGACCACTGGGGTCTAACACCCGGCACATTCACTTATTAGGTGAAAACTGCTCCTGCAGCAGACCATAGAATCATAGAATGGTAGAGTCGGAAGGGACCTCCTGGGTCATCTGGTCAAACCCCCTGCTCAAAACAGGATTCACTAAATCATCCTAGACAGATGTCTGTCCAGCTTCCGTTTGAAGACTTCCATCGAAGGAGAAATCACCACCTCCCGTGGCAGCCTCTTCCACTCATTGATCACACTGTGTTATGAAGGTTTTGTCCCTCTGACAATTTTGAGTGTTCCTGATAGATTTCAGAAATGACTTCAAATTTTTCCTATCACGTAAGGTTTTTGAGAAATGATACGAAACATTATAATATTCTGTTATAATTCTAAAAACTGCCCATCTATGTACAAGAATATACATAATATAATACTACCTCATGTACAAGAATATAACTGCTCTAATAATGCTCCTATGTACACGAATATAACTACTATAATACTGCTCCTATGTGCAAGAATATAACTACTATAATACTGTTCCTATGTACAAGAATACAACTACTATAATACTGCTCCTCTGTGCAAAAGTATAGCTAATATAATACTGTCCCCTATGTACAAGAATATGACTACCATAATACTCTACTATATGTACAAGAATATAACTAAAATAGTACTGCCCTATATGTACAAGAATATAACTACAATAATACTGCTCCTATATGAACAAAAACATAACTACTATAAAACTGTCCCATAAGTTCAAGAATATAACTACCGTATATACTCGCATATAAGCCAAGATTTTCAGACCATTTTTTTGGGCTGAAAGTCCCCCTCTCGGCTAATACGTGAGTCATATACCAGGGGTCGGTGGGGGAGGGGGGCCTAATGTATGGAGCACCTTATGGGGCATAATGTATTGGGCATCTTATGGGGAAGCATATGGGGGCATAATGTATGGAGCATCTTATGGGGGCATAATGTACAGAGCATCTTATGGGGACAAAATGTATGGAACATCTTATGGGGCATAATCTATGGAGCATTTTATGGGGCAGCATATGGGGAATATTATTCTATGGAGCATCTTATGGGGCCATTATTAACCTTTGTGCAGCATTATATGGGGTGTATTTTGTATGGAGCATCTTATGGGGCCATCATGAACTGTATGGATCATTATATGGGGCTCCTGATTCAATATGGATATTTAAAAACATTTAACCTACTGATGTCTCAATTAATTTTACTTTTATTGGTATCCACTTTTATTTTTGAAATTTACCAGTAGCTGCTGCATTTTCCACCCTAGGCTTATACGTGAGTCAATAACTTTTCCCAGTTTTTGGTGGCAAAATTAGGGGGATCGGCTTATACTCGGGTCGGCTTATACACGAGTATATACGGTACTATTATACTGCCTCCTATGTACAAGAATATTACTAGTATAATACTGCACCATATATACAAGAAAATAACAGTTATAATACTACTTCCTATGTAGAATAACATAACTATTACTGTCCCTATGTAGAATAATATAGCTACTATAATACTGCCCATAAGTACAAAAATATAACTCCTCTAATTCTGCCTCCTATATGTGAGAATATAGCTACCATAATACCGCCTACAATTTACAATAATATAGCTACTATAATACTGACCCTATGTACAATAATATAACTACTATAAATGAGTCAAATAAAATAAATACTAAAACACTGACCATATATACAAGAATATAGCTACTACAATATGGCCACCATGTACAAGAAAATAACTATGATAAATCTGCCCCTATGTACAAGAATATAACTTCTATAATTCCGTCTACAATGTACAAGAATATAACCACTAGAATACTGCCCAAATGTTCAAAAATATAACTACTATAATACTGCCCCTATATACATGAATATAACTACTATAATACTGCTCCTATGTACAAGAATATAACTACGAAAATACTTGCTCTATGTGTAGGAATATAACTATTATAACACTGCCACTATGTACAAGAATATAACTACTATAATACTGCCTCTATGTACAAGAATATAACTACTATAATACTGCCTCTATGTATAAGAATATAACTACTATAATACTGCTACTATGTGCAGAAATATAACTATTATAACACTGCCACTAAGTGCATGAATATAGCTACTATAATTCTGCTCCTAAGTGAAAGAATAAAACGACTATAATACTGCCTCCTATGCTCAAGAATATAAATACTATAATACTAAATAACATTGTATGATTTTACATAATTAATTTACACTTTATTTCATGAAATAAGTAATATAATAGAAAAACAGAACTTAATATTTAGTACAGAAACCTTTGCATATAATTACAGAGGTCAGATGTTTCCTGTAGTTCTTGACCTACTCCTCCATACAGATCTTCTCCAGATCCCTCTGGTTTCGGAGCTATCATTGACCAAATTGGAGTTTCAGCTCCCTCCAAAGACTTTCTATTGGGTTCAGGTCTGAAGACCGGCTAAGCCTCTCCAGGACCTTGAAATGCTTCTTACAAAGCCACTCTGAATAATGAATCCCGTGTGGCGCTCCATACAGAATAATGGACCTAATATAATGCTCATAATGTAGACTATAAACTGTTGTTTCTTTAAAACCTTACGTGATACAGATTTTTGGAGCAAATATTCGTGTTCAGCATATCAAAATCTATAAGATACAATAATTCCTCAGGGGACAGGAACTTCCCTGAAATTTGTTGCGTAGTGTCACGCTCACTGTCAAAAAGTTTTTTCTAAGATCTAATCTGTGTCTCCTGCCATTGTTTCATCCCGTTGCTTCTAGTCTTTCCTTGTGCAAATGAGAATAACGATGATCCTTCTACAATGTGACAGCCCTTGAGATATTTGTAGACAGCTATTAAGTCTCCTCTCAGTCTTCTTTTTTGCAAGCTAAACATTCCCAACTCCTGTAACCGTTCCTCATAGGACATGGTTTTCAGACCGGTCACCATTCTGGTCGCTCTTCTCTGAACTTGCTCCAGTTTGTTAATGTCTTTTTAAAGATGTGGTGGACAAAACTGGACACAGTATTCCAGATGAGGTCTGACCAAAGAGGAGTAGAGGAGGATAATGACTTCACGTGATCTAGATTGTATGTTTCTGTTAATACATCCCAGAATTGTCCACCAAAGTAAAAAAGTGATCTGCACCGCTAGTATTGATGTAGCCAGATGTACCAGGTGTATAATTATGCTGTCGGCATATGAACCTGTGCCTTCGGGTGCCCACCACGGGAAGCAAACAATACTTGAAGTCCTGACACAAGAAAATAAATAGGTGGCATTCACTAGTCTTGAAATTCCATCCTTTTATTGAAAATGGTTAAAAGATCTTCAATGTGAGAATGAGTATTGGAGTGTACGAGCGACGATGGCAGTTTCGCACTATTGCGCTTCTACGGGTCAACAGGTCAAAGGAAATGACGAGGGATAAAATACCTGTGTACAGGTACACTCCTCCCCCAAACAATCCCCGAAACACCACAATAATGAAATATACAATACACACAATGCATGTGCAAATTATAAAAAACATAAGTGAATAAAAACAAATTCATAACTGTCATTGAAGCCAATGGATTCTACTGCACAAGTGCGCATAATCCATCTGGCTTCTCTTCTGAGAAGGAGTTTATTTAAATATCTCCCTTGCGAGGGGTAAGAAGACATTTTCCAATCCTGTAAAGGACAAACATTCTGGTCTCCTCCATGGAAATCCCTGATATGATTAATCAAGCGGGGTACTCCTTTTCCTGAAGTAATGGATTTGAAATGTTCCCTAAATCTCACGTATAGCGGACGTATTGTCTTGCCTATGTAAAAATATCTGCAAGGGCAGAAAATTACATATACGACAAAATCAGTTTTACATGAAATAAAATCAAAAATACAATGTGAGATAGCTCCAATTTGTAAGTGGCGACTTGTGATATGATATCTACAGAAAGAACAATGACCACACTTATGATTACCCCTAGGGGCTCTCAATCTCAGCCAATCATTACTGTCCTTTTTAATGCGCTTCGGCACCAAAATCTCTTTCAAACTGGTGCTACGTCTACATGAGATCAAGGGACTTCTTGAAATAATTTCTGTGAGATCCTTATCACGTTCTAAGATTTGCCAATTTTTCCTGATAATGGACTGAATAGAATTGTCCATGGGACTATACTGAAAACAAAAAACAATCTCTTCTCTTTTTTGTCATTTTTCTTACTCCCATACTGACCCATGTTACAGATCAGCCTTTAGTTCTGTCTAGTGCCGCTTTCAATAATGCATCCGGATACCCTCGCTCTCTAAATCTTTCATGTAGTTCAATCGATTGTTTGATGAACCTTTCATTAGTATTATTCTTTTTAGTCTGGGGAACTGGCTATAAGGCAAGGATTGCTTAGTATAAATCAAATGAAAGCTATCAAATTGCATCTTAGAGTTAGTCGAGGATGGTTTCCGATAAACTGTGGTTCAGATCATCATTTTTAATTTAAACAAAAACGTCCAAAAATTCCAACGCCAACCCACCAAATTTGGATGTGAAGAACAATTCTCGGCATTGGAACGGTTGAGGTGATCAACAAAGTTGTCAAAGGATTCCTGTGTGCCGTCCCACACCATGAATATGTCAATCACATACAGTAGAGACCAAAAATTTGGACACACCTCATTCAAAGAGTTTTCTTTATTTTCATGACTATGAAAATTGTAGATTCACTCTGAAGGCATCAAAGCTATGAATTAACACATGTGGAATTATATAATTAACAAAAAGTGTGAAACAACTGAAAATATGTCTTATATTCTAGGTTCTTCAAAGTAGCCACCTTTTGCTTTGATTACTGCTTTGCATACTCTTGGCATTCTCTTTATGAGCTTCAAGAGGTAGTCACCGGAAATGGTCTTCCAACAGTCTTGAAGGAGTTCCCAGAGATGCTTAGCACTTGTTGGCCCTTTTGGCTTCACTCTGTGGTCCAGCTCACCCCAAACCATCTCGATTGGGTTCAGGTCTGGTGACTGTGGAGGCCAGGTCATCTGGCGTAGCACCCCATCACTCTCCTTCTTGGTCAAATAGCCCTTACACAGCCTGGAGGTGTGTTTGGGGTCATTGTCCTGTTGAAAAATAAATGATGGTCCAACTAAACGCAAACCGGATGGAATAGCATGCCGCTGCAAGATGCTGTGGTAGCCATGCTGGTTCAGTATGCCTTCAATTTTGAATAAATCCCCAAGAATGTCACCAGCAAAGCACCCCCACACCTCCTCCTCCATGCTTCACGGTGGGAACCAGGCATGTAGAGTCCATCCGATCACCTTTTCTGCATCGCACAAAGACACGGTGGTTGGAACCAAAGGTCTCAAATTTGGACTCATCAGACCAAAGCACAGATTTCCACTGGTCTAATATCCATTCCTTGTGTTCTTTAGCCCAAACAAGTCTCTTCTGCTTGTTGCCTGTCCTTAGCAGTGGTTTCCTAGCAGCTATTTTACCATGAAGGCCTGCTGCACAAAGTCTCCTCTTGACAGTTGTTGTAGAGATGTGTCTGCTGCTGGAACTCTGTGTGGCATTGACCTGGTCTCTAATCTGAGCTGCTGTTAACCTGCGATTTCTGAGGCTGGTGACTCGGATGAACTTATCCTCCGCAGCAGAGGTGACTCTTGGTCTTCCGTTCCTGGGTCGGTCCTCATGTGAGCCAGTTTCTTTGTAGCGCTTGATGGTTTTTGCCAATACACTTGGGGACACTTTCAAAGTTTTCCCAATTTTTCATACCGACTGACCTTCATTTCTTAAATTAATGATGGCCACTCGTTTTTCTTTACTTATCTGCTTTTTTCTTGCCATAATACAAATTCTAACAGTCAATTCAGTAGGACTATCAGCTGTGTATCCACCAGACTTCTGCACAACACAACTGATGGTCCCAACCCCATTTATAAGGCAAGAAATCCCACTTATTAAACCTGACAGGGCACACCTGCGAAGTGAAAACCATTTCCGGTGACTACCTCTTGAAGCTCATCAAGAGCATGCCAAGAGTGTGCAAAGCAGTAATCAAAGCAAAAGGTGGCTACTTTGAAGAACCTAGAATATAACACATATTTTCAGTTGTTTCACACTTTTTTGTTAATTATAATTCCACATGTGTTAATTCATAGTTTTGATGCCTTCAGAGTGAATCTACGATTTTCATAGTCATGAAAATAAAGAAAACTGTTTGAATGAGGTGGGTCCAAACTTTTGGTCTGTACTGTACATGATGTATAATTTGATATGTTTCAAATATTGATTATCAGAGGAATAGACACACTTCTCTTCTAAACCCCCTGTAGGGATTCTACTTTCTCAGGTGCAGCGGGAGACAATCAGGAGGCAGGTTCCTTTAATGTTCATGGGGTTTATTGCATCATAAACCCATAAAGCAACACACAACAAAAGAGATAGCCTTTAGCTTAGGCAAAAAGAGAACACAAAATGTCCGTTACTTCAGACTCAGTCCTGGAGCCTCAGCACACACGGGAGGCTTAGTCCTCCCCACATACAGCTCTGGGTTTCAGGAGTAGTCTAGCTTATAAAGTTCTAGCCACACCCACGAACCCAGCAGCTGACTGGTCACGTGATTGTGACCTCACCACAGGTCCTTGCAAAACATCAGAAATAGAGTGATATTAATTAGTGCTTACATTACAGAGCGCACCCATCTCTGAGCCACATACCTCCCATCAACTATACAACCCTTAGCCACACCACACCCCCCAAAAAGAAATTAGTAAAAGTACACGCCACCACCGTGGTACCAACATTCTGCAAGTACCAAGTGTCCAGAAACATAAATGCATTATGTGTCAGTACAAAATTAATGCCTTCACACGTAAAATTGACAAAATCAGATTTTTACCAATACTCAAAATTCTCTAATCGACCCTACTCCTCTTACTTGTGAAATTCTAGTATAAAGGCTCTCAACATAGAGACTAAAGAGAACTCTGTCTGCCACGTAAACTTCTGTATTATACCTAGAAATTCATTTGTATCTTTTTTTTTTTAAACCAGTTATTTTTATTTAGGTTTCAAAAGATTTTAAACAATAAACAGTGGATATCAATATACACGTAACAATTCACATATCTTGTAATAATACAATCAAAGCCACCCCCCCCTCCATTTGTATCTTTAATATAAGAGGAGAAATCATGCAAGAAGCTAATCCATGTACTTGGACAGGGGTTCAGATAGACTATATCCCAGAAACAATGCGTCAGGCGGGAGGAGATCTGCATTTGAGTATCTTGGGAATGTGGTACCAATACGGGTTTTTAGGGAACTCCAGTAGCAATTTCTCCACTTTCTTTTTTGAAATAATGCCCAGTTCAACATATTTTCTGAGAAAGGAATGTAATTCATTTTTAAATTTGGGGGTGGAGTCCCCGACGCTTCCAATATGTCGTTGTGTCAGATAATTGCCTGTTTGCTTCTGATAAAAAATACGATTAAGGTACTGTCACACTTAGCGATGCACCAGCGATCCCGACCAGCGATATGACGCGGTCAGGATCGCTGGTGCATCGCTAAGTGGTCGCTAGTGAGCTGCCACACAGAAAGATCTCACAGCGACATAGCAGCGGTCGGGGGTCATTACTTACCTGTCAGACGAGGCGATCCTGACGTCCTCCCGCCCGCGTCCACGCGTCACTCGTCGGCGCCACAGGAAGCCCAGCAGGAAGCTGACGACGAGAAACGGTCCAGGACGTTCTCGCGCGATCATCGATAATCAGCGGGGGAGCGGTCGGAGGTATCAGACATAGCGATATCGCTAGCAATATCGCTGCTATGTCACAAAAACCGGTGACGTTATAGCGATATTGCTAGCGATAACGCTTAGTGTGACAGGCCCTTTAGACAATAAAACTGTATTTCCGCCTTTATCGGTGACTCTGACTGCTGTTTGTCCATCCTTTAATGTCCACCAAAGCTTGTTTCTCCGATGATGTTAAATTGAACGGAGCTTTAAGGTAAATGAGGGTTTCCATATCTTTTATAACCTGTGTTTAAAAGAGGTCAAGAACATTGCCTGGAGAAATCTGGGGCATGTATGTTGATGCTACGCCTCCCATGAATGGTTTCACTTCAAGTGTTCCATCGTCCTCAACCTTGCCCAAAGAAACCTGCGGATTTGTCAAACTTAATAACATCATTGCATCTTCCCTGATGTCAGAAAGTGCATTAGTGCCGGCTATAAAGCCTAAAGGTCCTATTTGGCAAGGACGTTCTCCGTCCAAAATGATTTCATTAGTAGATTTGGACATGAACGATTTAAGATGAATTTTCCTTATAGCCTTGAAGAGATCTATTTTAAAATCAGTCATATTGAATTCTTCTGGAATGCAATAGTCCAGTCCCTTCAAAAATAAATATTTTAGTGCCATTTTTTACCTCCTTCCCCTTATGAAAATACAAAATCTGGGGCTGAAACAGAATTTTGGAGGTAAAAATTTAATTATTTTTTCTTCACTCCCCAATGGTATAAAATTCTGCCATCACTGCACCTCAGAGGCTCTCCCAGTGAGTCAGAGAACCCAAAAACCATAACAGTAAAATCTGTGCTCCAATATACTGCTCTTTCCCTTCTGAGCTTTGCACTGTGCTTGAAAAGTATTTCCCAAATACATGTAGGGTTTTGGCGCAATCGGGAGTAACTTGTACAGCAAATCAATGCCCATTTTGTCCTATTAGCCCTTAGAAAAATTAAAAACTTGGGGCTAAAACTAAATTTTAGTGGTAAAAACATAATTATTCTTCTTCAAAAATTCTGGGAGGCACTTGTGGTGTCAATATGAGCAGTGCACCCCTAGATGAATTCATTGGGGGTGTAGTTTGTAAAATGAGGTAACATACGGGTGGATTCTGCTGTTCTGGCACCTCAGAGATCTGCCAATGCCAATGTGACATGGCACCCTCAAACCATTCCAGCAAAATCTGAACTCCAATATGTTGCTTCTTCCCTTCTGAGCTTTGCACTGTGCCTCAAAAGTAGTTTAAACTACATATGTGGCATCGGTGTACTCAGGGGAAATTGCACAACAAATTTTGGGGGCCATTTTCTCCTGTTACCCTTGTGAAAATAAAAAATTGGGTCTAAAGTAAAATTTGTGAAAAAAATAGTTAAATGTTTGTTCTTTTCTTCCACATTGCAAAAATTTCTGTGAAGCACCTGAAGGGTTAATACACTTCTTGAATGTTGCTTTAAGCACCTTGAAGGGTGAAGTTTTCAGAATGGTGTCAATTGTGGGTATTTTCTATCATATGTGCCACTCAAAGTCACTTCAAATATGATGTGGTTCCTAAAAATTTTTAACCTAACTTCCTAACAAAAAAAAATTATGTTTCAAAAATTGTGCAGATCAAAGTTAAAAATATTGGAAATGTTACTTATTAACTATTTTATGTGACATAACTCTGGTTGTTAAATATCCCTCTATGAATCTGACAATTTGGATACCCTTTTGATCACCCTTAACCTGGACTGCAACTTCTTATGGGCAGAACTCCGAATATTGTCATCTTAGAGTGGGATCTGTATACTCTATGCTACAGCACATTTGTATTATGTGACGCACTATATATATTTTTTGTCACTGTATAAAAATGATGTTTGTACTTCATATTAATGTTTTTATATATATATATATATATATATATATATATATATATTCACTTTAATGCAATATATACACTCCCACAGATCACTGCACTTGCACTTTAATTAGAATTATTTTCTTTGTGCTGTATGTTTTGGTCCAACTTACCACATAGGTAACAGATTCATTGGTGGTGTTATTATGACACGACTGGCACTGCTGCTCATACATATTATGGCATCTTTGTATGATGGGGATATCATCAGTGCGCTTGTCCCCGACGTGGACTTTGACAGCAGCATCACTCCAGGCGCTTCATATCATAGTGACGTGTGCGGGTGATTAACATCATAGGGGACTTCCCCGTGACCCACACTGCCATGTTGGCGAAGTGGATGATGCGATAAGCGGCGTACGGATGTTCAATCACATGCACCATTGGAAATGATCATTCAAGGGATAGATAAGCAGGACATTGGGGACATTAACATCACACTGCCCCCCCCCCCCCCCGACGAATCTGTAGCAAAATGCGCGTAGGGGCGCGTGTTCACATTCATGGATATGGGTAAGAACTTATAATGGAAACACAAGCTCCCCTACTGCACTGATTTATTGAGCGGTCACTGACTCTGAAAAATTCATGATACTTTAATTACTATACTTATGTGGTAATAGGGAGCTTGCTACCCCTTATTATTATGTATTATGGCACTGTCACTTTATATGGAATTATAGTTTTTTTAAAAGGTTTTTTTTTTACTCTTGCTATTTCCTCCCATGTCTTGGTGTTTGTGATGTGACACCACTTTTAGTGTACCTGTAACCGCATTCAAATTTCTCTGTTCTGATAATTGTTTTTGCAATATATTTGATTGGTTGTTTTTAAACTACTTTGTTATTAAAATTACTTTGTACTATTACGATTTGATTGGTGGTGGCTTAGCTCCATGTCTTTGTGTATTCTAATAGTGGGGAGCTCCACTGGGTATTACCTATATTAGTCCTGGTTGACAATTCTAGGATGGCCATGTAATATGGTATCTGAGACTTTGTATCTTTTTATCTTTCCTGAGGATCCATGATGGGATTTAATTACGGGACAACCCATATAAATTTTAAAATTAAAATCAACATGATGATAAAAATTTGAAATGCAGTTTAAGATCTCTTGACACAATTCAGCTCTCAATTTCTTGCTTCTGTGGATCTATCATCATTATTCTTCGTAAAACAGCTCCGCATCGAGCGTTAACTATAAGCGAGGCCAGGTGATCTGCTCTAGTGTCTCCAATATTAAGTATAGCAACAGGAATGCTCTTTTCTTTGGCTTTTATTGCAAACTGGTATCCAGAATAAACCTGAACAAAAGCAAAAATTAGATATTACATTATGTTTGAACTCAATTTAAATAATTCATGGCTGTTTTTTTATTTTGTTCAGATTTGAAGACCCTTATTTTTGAAGGCACAAAGTTGCGAATTAAAAAACGTTCATGGGAACCAGACATGGGTATAACTCAGTCTGCCATCTGACTGTTAGATGACATTCATATTTCAACACAAGAGCTGCAGGCATAATTATGGTCTTTGTAAATTAAGTTTGCAAAACCAATACTTGCTTGTCAAGTGATAAACATATCATAAGGCGAATGCATTTTGTGTCATTGTGCAGAAACCTCAGATACAACATAAGCATGTGTAACGTGTAGGTCGCTCCCCATTTCAGTGTACACTACAAGCCATTTTATTTTACTGCTCTTTGCTGAGGAAGGTTAGCAGGAAACTGCAGCAAAGTAGAAAGGGCTGTACTGCATTTAGGCAATTCAGACATATAGCTATATCCCTGATTAATGAGAAAAAAATGAACTTTTTTGAATTTACCAAATGGATGTAATGGAACAAAGAGTGAAAAATGTAAATGGGTCTGAATACTTTCCGTACCGACTGTATTTTCCCAAGGGTAACAGGAGAAATTGGACCCCAAAAGTTGTTGTGCAATTCGTCCTGAGTACGCCAATACCCCATATATGGGAGTAAACCATTGTTTGGACACATGGCAAAGCTCAGAAGAGAAGCACCATTTGACTTTTTCAACGCAAAATTGGCTGGAATTGAGATCGGACACCATGTTGCGTTTGGAGAGACCCTGATGTGCCTAAACAGTGGAAACCCCCCACAAGCGACCCCATTTTGGAAACTAGACCCCCCAAGTAACTTATCTAAATGAGAAATTGCACAACAAATTTTAGGGTCCATTTTCTCCTCCTATCCTTGTGAAGATAGAAAAAATTGGGTCTAAAAACATTTTTGTGGGACAATATTATTTTCATTTTCACAGATCGACGTAAAATTCTGTGAAGCACTTGGGGGTCAAGGTCCTCACCAAACATCTAGATAAATTCCTTGAGGAATATAGTTTCCGAAATGGGCTCACTTGTGGGGTCTTCCACTGTTCAGGCACATCAGGGCCTCGCCAAATGTGACATGATACCTACAGACTATTCCATCAAAGGCTGCTTTCAAAAACATCACTCCTTCCATTCTGAGCCCTGCGGTACGCCCAAACGGTAGTTTACCCCTACATATGGGGTATCTGCATACTCAGAAGGAATTGCACAACAAATGTTAGGTTCCATTTTCTCCTGTTGCCCTTATGAAAATAAAATAAATTGGGAATAAAATAACATTTATGTGGGGTCTAGTTTCCAACCAATTTTGCATTCAAAAAGTCAAATGGAGTTCCTTCTCTTCTAAGCGCCCAAACAGTACTTTTCCCCCACATATGGGATATCGGCATGCGAAGGAGAAATTGCACAACAAATTTGAGGGGCAATTTTCTCCTGTTAGCTTTGTGAAAATAAGAAATTGGGTCTAAAGTAAAATTTGTGAAAAAAAAAGTTAAATGTTCATTTTTTCCTTCCACATTGCAAATTTCCTGTGAAGCATCTGAAGGGTTAATAAATTTCTTCAATGTGGTTTTAAGCACCTTGAGTGGTGCGTTTTTAGAATGTTGTCAATTGTGGGTATTTTCAGTCATATAGGCCCCTCAAAGTCACTTCAAATATGATGTGGATCCCAAAAGAATGGTTTTGTAAATATTGTTGGAAAAATGAGAAATTGTTGGTCAAATTTTAACCGTTCTAACTTCCTAACAAAAAAAAAAATTATGTTTCAAAAATTGTGCAGATGTAAATTAGACATGTGGTAAATGTTATTTATTAACTATTTTATGTGTCATAACTCTCTGGTTTAAGGGGGAAAAAAAATTAAAAGTTTGAAAAATGCCAATTTTTTTCACAAATAAACAAGTCATATCAAACAAATTTTACCACTATCATGAAGTACAATGTGTTAAGAAAAAAAATCTCAGAATCAGTGGAATCCGTTGAAGTCTTCCAGAGTTACTACCTCAAAGTAACACTGGTAAAAATTGTAAAATTTGGTTTGGTCAAGAAGGTGAAAAAGGGGTTATTGAGAGACAACTGACATACAATGCATACAAAATATACCCTAGCTCATGACTAGTGAATATTTTATTTTTTGGCTTACAGGTAGCCCAACGGTGTGTTAAACTTCAGGATATGTTTCCTAATTTGGGGCACCTTACTCCAACTGGCTTTTGATTCATGACTAGCATGCATGAGAAAGCATTTTGGATAGATTCCCCTCTCTATACCCTTGTAGTGCTTATGTGGGTATCTTCAATAGAAAAATAGTGAATACATGCATGCAGTACGGTTTTGTACTGAGGGTCAGTGACGACATGCATGAATTTAGATAAAGACTATCTAGCCATTGCAGAACAACCTTTATTGCATTTAATTATTTCACTAAGTACATTTATTGGTTTCACAATAAAATATCATTCACATTTCATCATTATATCACAGTCCACAAACATCCTGCAAGTAATCTATGTACAATCTACAAGTAGTGAGGTAGTTTGATAATTCAGCAACTGTCAAGTCAGAATTTTATGATATATGCTAAATGTTCTCACTTGCTTCTTTGCATTACAACATTCTTCAATATATTCATGCCTTTTATAAGTTGCCCTTGACAGCTTACTACCGTATATACAGTTAGGTCCATGTATATTTGGACAGAGACATTTTTCTAATTTTGGTTCTAGACATTATCACAAAGAATTTGAAACAAAACAATTCAGATGCAGTTGAAGTTCAGACTTTCAGCTTTCATTTGAGGGTATCCACATTAAAATTGGATGAAGGAGTTTCAGCTCCTTAACATGTGCCACCCTGTTTTTAAAGGGACCAAAAGTAATTGGACAATTGACTCCAAGGCTATTTCATGGACAGGAGTGGGCAATCCCTTCGTTATGTCATTCTCAATTAAGCAGATAAAAGGCCTGGAGTTGATTTGAGGTGTGGTCCTTGCATTTGGAAGGTTTTGCTGAGAAGGAAACCAGCGGTCAAAGGAGCTCTCCATGCAGGTGAAACAAGCCATCCTTAAACTGCAAAAACAGAAAAAACCCATCCGAGAAATTGCTACAACATTAGGAGTGGCAAAATCTACAGTTTAGTACATCCTGAGAAAGAAAGCACTGGTGAACTCATCAATGCAAAAAGACATGGGCGCCAACGGAAGACAACAGTGGTGGATGATCGCAGAATAATCTCCATAGTGAAGAGAAACCCCTTCACAACAGCCAGCCAAGTGAACAACGCTCTCCAGGACGTAGCCGTATCAATATCCAAATCTATCATAAAGAGAAGACTACATGAAAGTAAATACAGAGGGTTCACTGAACGGTGCAAGCCTCTCATAAGCATCAAGAATAAAACGGCTAGACTGGACTTTGCTAAAAAACATCTAAAAAAGCCAGCACAGTTCTGGAAGAACATTCTTTGGACAGATGAAACCAAGATCAACCTCTACCAGAATGATGGAAAGAGAAAAATATGGCAAAGGCGTGGTACAGCTCATGATCCAAAGCATACCACATCATCTGTAAAACACGGCGGAGGCAGTGTGATGGCTTGGGCATGCATGGCTGCCAGTGGAACTGGGTCACTAGTGTTTATTGATGATGTGACACAGGACAGAAACAGCCGAATGAATTCTGAGGTATTCAGAGCCATACTGTGTGCTCAGATCCAGCCAAGCTGATTGGTTGTCGTTTCATACTACAGATGGACAATGACCCAAAACAAAGCCAAAGCAACCCAGGAGTTTATTAAAGCAAAGTCGAATATTCTTGAATGGCCAAGTCAGTCACCTGATCTCAACCCAATTGAGCATGCATTTCACTTGTTAAAGACTAAACTTCAGACAGAAAGGCCCACAAACAGCAACTGAAAAGCACCGCAGTGAAGACCTGGCAGAGCATCAAAAAGGAGGAAACACAGCGTCTGGTGATGTCCATGAGTTCAAGACTTCAGGCAGTCATTGCCAACAAAGGGTTTTCAACCAAGTACTACAAATGAACATTTTATTTACAATTATTTATCTGTCCAATTACTTTTGGTCCCTTTAACAACAGGGTGGCACATGTTAAGGAGCTGTAACTCCTAAACCCTTCATCCAATTTTAATATGGATACCCTCAAATGAAAGCTGAAAGTCTGAACTTCAACTGCATCTGAATTGTTTTGTTTAAAATTCATTGTGGTAATGTCTAGAATCAAAATTAGAAAAATGTTGTCTCTGTCCAAATATATATGGACCTAACTGTTCTTGTGTATAAGCAGAGTTTTTTAGCACTTTTGTGCTGAATACGCCTCCCTTGGCTTACACACGAGTCAATCGTCCCAGAAAGATGGGGTGAGCGACAGAGCAGCGGGTCACAGAGGCAGGAAGCGGCGGCTGTGGCTTAAGCCTGTGCCGCTGCTGTAATAGAGCACAGTGAGAGCCGCCGACTTCCAGCATACATCCTACTCACTTTTCTGCGCACTCTCGCTGGCACTGCATCTCGTTCGTTCCGACGCCAGCAACTCTTCTGGCTGAGCAATCACGTGACCCCGCTCATTAAGGTAATGAAAATGCACGCCTCTCCACTCCCACAGGCGTGGAGTGAATATTCATTACCTTAATGTGATCGCTCGGCAGATAGAACTGCTGGTGCTGGAACGAAATGTAGTGCCAGCGAGGGCACGCGGGCAAGGTAAATAGGATGTTTACTTTTTTTTTTAGCAGGAACCATGCATACCATAGGGAATAAGGAGCCATACATACAAGGATAGGGGATATGGAGCCATGCATACCAGGACAGCGACGGGAGAGCCATACACACGACAGGGACGGGAGAGCCATGCATATAATGACAGGGAACGGAGAGCCATGCATACCAGGACAGCGATGGGGGAGCCATGCATACAGTGACAGGGACCGGAGAGTCATGCATACCAGGACAGGGACGGGGGAGCCATGCATACAATGCCAGGGACGGGCCAGCCATGCATACAATGACAGGGGAGCCATGCATACAATGACAGGGACATGGGAGCCATGCATAAAATGACGGACGGGGGAGCCATGCATACCAGGACAGGGACGGGGGATCCATGCATACGACAAGGACGGGGGAGCCATGCATACAATGACAGGGACGGGGGAGCCATGCATACAATGACAGGGACGGGGGAGCCATGCATAAAATGACAGGGACGGGGGAGCCATGCATACCAGGACAGGGACGGGGGAGCCATGCATAAAATGCCAGGGACGGGGGAGCCATGCATACAATGCCAGGGACGGGGGAGCCATGCATACAATGCCAGGGACAGGGGAGCCATGCATACAATGACAGGGACATGGGAGCCATGCATAAAATGACAGGGACGGGAGAGCCATGCATACCAGGACAGGGACGGGGGAGACATGCATGCAATGACAGGGATGGGGGAGCCATGCATACCATTTCAGGGGGAGCCATGCATACCAGGACAGGGAGGGGGGGAGCCATGCATACAATGACAGGGAGGGGGGGAGCCATGCATACAATGCCAGGGACGGGGGAGCCATGCATATCAGGACAGGGGGAGCCATGCATACCAGGACAGGGACGGGGGAGACATGCATGCAATGACAGGGATGGGGGAGCCATGCATACCATTTCAGGGGGAGCCATGCATACCAGGACAGGGAGGGGGGAGCCATGCATACAATGACAGGGAGGGGGAGCCATGCATACAATGACAGGGACGGGGGAGCCAGGCATACAAGGATAGGGATGAGGGGACAATGCATACCCGACTTATACTCGAATCAATAAGTTAACCCACTTTT